>NC_135963.1:44245514-44845514 GCF_053455715.1 Rhinoraja longicauda
GAATTAAAGTGTCCAGCAACCGGGAAGATCAGGTAGATTCAGGCGGGCTGAGCGAAGGTGTTCTGCAAAACGATCGCCCAGTCTGCGTTTGGTCTCACCAATGTATAGGAATCCGCACCTTGAACAACGGATACAGTAGATGAGGTTGGAGGAGGTGCAAGTGAACCTCTGCCTATCCTGAAAGGACTGTCAGGGGGTATAGTGACAGGCGTTGTATCTTGTGCAGTTGCAGGGGAAGGTACCAGGGGAGGGAGTGGATTGGGTGGGAAGTGATGTTAACCAGGAAGTTGCGGAGGGAACGGTCTCTGCGGAAGGCGGAGAGGGGTGGAGATGGGAAAATGTGACTAGTGGTGGGATCCCGTTGGAGGTGGCAGAAATTTCGGAGGATTATGTGTTGTATGCGATGGCTGATGGGATGGAAGGTAAGGACTAGGGGGACTCAGTCTCTGTTGGGACGAGGGGGAGGGGGTGCAAGGGCGGAGCTGTGGGAGACACGAGTGAGGGCCTCATTCTATGATGGGAGAGGGGACTAAGTTGTCAGCCTTGATTATCTGCTCAAATCTCTGGAATGGGCTGCAAACCCCGAACCTTTTGAGTCAGTGAGATAAACAATCTAGGTCAGTGTCACACTAAACCCTGTTATTAAACCTGATGTGCTTTTGTTTTCTACTTTTCGGCAAAGATCTTATCAATCGATCTAACCACCCTGTGCCCCGAAACAAAACTTAAAGGCTTACTGCTAATCGCCTGTGTTTTATTTCAACAAAATAAGCTCTGTATGCATCAATGAGAAGTGCTTTCTGAGTTTGTTTCCATGAAAGTACACAATTTAGTTCTAGCTTCCTATGGGAGCCATAGCTTCACCATTACAGCAGCGTGAATTTATGTGGGGCCTTTATATGGCTTTAGTTGCTATATGACATCAAACCAGGTGATCTGGACTAATGAGCAAATGTCTGGCCAAAGATACATTTTAAGGTGTGCCTTAAAGGGGTTTGGGGTGAGGTTTAAAAGGGGAATTTCAGAACTTAGGATGAACTTAGGTTGAAAATGGAAGATCTACTACAAAAGACCACAATTGGAGGAGTCTGGACAATATAGGATGATGGGGCTGAGGAGATTATACAAATAAGACAAGTCCAAAGTTATAGAGCTGTCTTCAGCCATCTTCAAGGGTTATTGGCCTTGAATTCACTGCTGTGTTGCAGGAAGAGATGTAACGGCGTGTCTCTAGGATGTAACCCGTGTTAATCATCTATTTCCTCCCTAAACCCAGCATCCACAGGAAGCATCCAGTCGGAACAAGGGAAAGGAACTCAATAAGAAACCAGCAGTAATTTTCTTGGTGACAAAGCAGAAAAAGGGCACACTGGAAGGAGTAAAACAGAGGATGGTGTAAATACTCAATAGGAAGAGTGGCAGAGATCAACATTTCTGGTCAATGACCTTTCATCAAAACTGGGAAAAGTTGGATTAACGTAAGAGACAGAGATAGAGAATTAAACAGCCACTATTAGCACTGAATACTAATGAATGAACTTGCATCAAGAGCAGAAAACACATGAGTAGAAGGATCATTTAATACACAGACAAAGTTTTATTAACTCTGAATTAAACTTCTGCGTCCTTTAAGTCTGAGCTGTGGCTTACTTATAAATCAAAGGCCATGGGTTTAGGCCCTGCTCCCACAACAAAGCCAAGATCTCATCTGATCCTTCTGTGTAGTACTGTAGTGAGACTGCAGTGTCAGAGGTGCCATCTTTCAGACGGTAATAAACCAATTCCCTGTCTACCCTCTGGAAAAGATAAATTGTCACAATTTCAAAGAAGGAGAGAGTTATCCTCAGTGTCTTGGCCAATATTGTCCCTGAATCATTGTCAGAAATGTGACAAGCTAATCCTTATCACATTGTTGTCCATGGAGGCTTGCTGTGCACAAATTGCCTGCCACATTTCCGACATTACTACAGTTGATAAACTTCAAAAGTATTTTATTGGTTGTAAAATGCTTTAGGACAACTTGAGGCTGTGAAAAACACCATAGAAATATTTCTGACTTTTTTTTAATGAATTGAGTGCCAGAAATGCCTCCAGCAAATTGGAATGTGCATTCAATACTTGACGCACTTCAGGCACGAGTAGCCATTTTACTACCCGAATATTGTCACCAGATGCCTGCTTGCATAATTGGTCAATTTCTCAACCATCATGAAGGTGATAGATGGATGTTGGTGCCAATAAATCAAATACTTAGTTGATAAATGTCAGCAGACTTACTACTAAATTGGAAGCAGCAAGGGTTAGATGGAGAGAGATCTGACCTTTTCTCCATTCTCCATTGCCTTGCCTCATTGATGCCAGGCCTAGTTCTGGTGTCACCAGGATGTACATGGTTCTTGATTATGTCGGCTGCTTCTCCGAGGCAGCATGAGTGCAGATGGAGTCAATGGGTGGGAGGCTGATGTGTTGGTGGACTGAGCTGCATCCACAACTCTCTGAAGTTTCTTGCAGTCTCGGGCAGAGTTGATGCCAAACCAAAGTCGTAGCAACCCAATAGGACACTTTCTACGATACAAAATTGGTAAGAATGGTTGGATTCCGTGCTGAATTTTCTTAATCTCTTAATCTTCTGAGGAAATATATTCAGAGGAAATTTAATATTTTTCCCTCAGCCAATATTGCCATAAAACTGATCCTTGGGTAATTGATGTGCTTCTGACCTTGCACTGCCATATTGGTTGCCGTGCTCCTACGATTGGAATTGGAGCTGCACTTCTTTGATATAAAGCCCTTTGGGGTGTTCTGAGGTTTTGTAAAGAATTGCTATATAAATCAAAATATTTGTTATCCATATAAATGTGACTTGTTGCTGATGCAGTTGCTGAGGGAGAAGGCAGGAGAATGAGGTTGAGCGGGAAAGATAGATCGCCCATGATTGAATGGCAGAGTAGACTTGATGGGCCAAATGGCCTAATTCTCCTCCTTTGAGCGTCTTTGAGTATATGAAAAGCGCTATATAAATAAAATGCATTATTATTATTATTATAACTTATGAACCTGTAATATTAGCGAAGATACTTCATGACATGAAGTTATTGAGCACTTGTTTTGAATGAATCCTCTGGGAAACCAGACATGTGTGAGAACTTGGAACAGCCATTGACACAAAATAACAGTGTGTATCTATCTGCCAGTCTCAGTGTGAACCTGAATATCCATGCAGAATGCTACAGCTTGTTTCACTGGTAAACTCAGAATGAATACCACAAGATTTGTTTGCTGGTGAACCATAGTCAGCAATTTTCATGGCCTGCCGGATGTAATTAATCCATCCCGTACGCCCTTGAGGCAGCTTCATTGTTTTAACATTCTTTGCTTGCTTCAGTAGACCAACCAGTTTGTTTTCTGTAACAGTTTACTTAATATGCTTTTGGCATGAGGAACATATTTTCCTCATGAACAAATAATCAGAAGGGACAGAACAAGGATATAATCCTTAGGAAAATAACAAAAACGACCAACTTTGAATCATCTTTTCTGCCAATATTTCCAAATCTCAGAACGCCAGTTTTGCTCTACCCTATAGTGCAACTGCGTTTAGTTTAGCTTAGAGATACAGCGTGGAAACAGGCCCTTCGGACCACCGAGTCCGCACCGACCAACAATCACCCATACACTAGTTCTATCCTACACGTGAGGGACAATTTACACAATCCAATTAACTTACAAGCCTGCACGTCTTTGGAATGTGGGAAGAAACCAGGGCACCTGGAGAAAACCCAGTCACAAACTCTGTACAGACAGCACCCATAGTCAGGATCGAACCTGGGTCTCTGATGCTGTGAGGCAACAACTCTACTGCCGTGCCACTCTGCCGACCTTACTTTTCAGTGAGTTATTTACTGAGTATTGCCCAACCTTGCAAGAAGCTCACTTTAAATACTTTCTGGCTGGAGTAACAGTAAACCAACCAATGTTGTTGCTTTTCCACTAATTCAGCTTACACCAAGGTTTGAAGTGGGACTTTACTTGGCTGCATGGCAATTAGCGTAATTAAAAAGCAAGCCATCAGTGGTACTTTCCTTTTGGATATTCTGGCAATATCCTGCGATTCATTTATTGATTTGTGCAAGAAGGAACTGCAGATGCTGGTTTAAACCGAAGAGAGACACAAAAAGCTGGAGTAACTCAGCGGGACAGGCAGCATCTCCGAAGAGAATGGGTGACGTTTCGGGTCGAGACCTTTCTTCAGACTGGTTAAGGATAAGGGAACCGAGAGATATAGACGGTGATGTGGAGAGATAAAGAACAATGAAAGAAAGATATGCAAAAAAGTAACAATGATAAAGGAAACAGGCCATTGTTAGCTGTTTGTAGGGTGAAAATGAGAAGCTAGTGCGACTTGGGTGGGGGAGGGATAGAGAGAGAAGGAATGCCAGGGCTACCCGAAGTTAGAGAAATCAATATTCGTACCACTGGGCTGTAAGCTGCCCAAGCGAAATATGAGATGCTGTTTCTCCAATTTGCGTTTAGCCTCACTCTGACAATGGAGGAAACCGAGGACAGAAAGGTCTGTGGAAGAATGGGATGGAGAATTAAAGTGTCTAGCAACCGGGAGATCAGGTTGGTTCACACAGGCTGAGTGAAGGTGTTCTGCGAAACGATCGCCTGGTCTGTGTTTGGTCAGACCGATGTATAAGAGTCCACATCTTGAACAATGGATACAGTAGATGAGGTTGGAGGAGGTGCAAGTGAACCTCTGCCTAACCTGAAAGGACTGTCGGGGTCCCTGGACAGAGTCGAGGGAGGAGGTATAGCAGCAAGTGTTGCATCTTCTGCAGTTGCAGAGGAAGATACCAGGGGAGGGGGTGGATTGGGTGGGAAGGGATGAGTTAACTAGGGAGTTGCAGAGGGAACGGTCTCTGCGGAAGGCGAACGGGGTGGAGATGGGAAATTGTGACTAGTGGTGGGATCCCGTTGGAGGTGGCGGAAATTTTGGAGGATTCTGTGTTGTATGCGATGGCTGATGGGATGGAAGGTAAGAACTAGGGGGACGGTCTCTGTTGTGCCAAGGGAAGGGGGAGCAAGGGCAGAGCTGCGGGATACCGAGGAGTCACGAGTGAGGGCCTCATCTATGGTGGACAATAGACATTAGACAATAGGTGCAGGAGGAGGTCATTCGGCCCTTCGAGCCAGCACCGCCATTCAATGTGATCATGGCTGATCATTCTCAATCAGTACCCCATTCCTGCCTTCTCCCTATACCCCCTGACTCCGCTATCCTTAAGAGCTCTATCCAGCTCTCTCTTGAATGCATTCAAAGAATTGGCCTCCACTGCCTTCTGAGGGGAACCCCCGTTCCCTAAAGAAAGAGGACATCTCGGAAATCTTAGTATGGAACACCTCATCTCGGGAACTTAGTGCTTTACTCAGGGCATGCTTCATTTCTCAAAGATGCTATTTCTTGGACAATACAGTGGCTTATGGTGGCAATTGCTGGACTGGTATCCTTGTGTCTGTTTTTCTAGAGACATGTTTTAATCTCTCCTCGGCGCCTTGGGAATTTAAGCGTAAACAATTAATAAATATGGTATAAAAACATTGGCATCAGTAATTGCAACCAGATTGCAATGCTACACTTCAGAAAAAAAATCTGCAATCCTTACTTGGTCTGCCCTAGACGTGACCCTTGCACAAGTTCAAATATGAAGCAGCAAGCCATTCAGCTTTGTAAGAAATGTCTGCATCTAATGAACAAATAAAACAAAGCATTAAGCCAGGGCTCCATATGCCAAGGTAGACACAAAAAGCTGGAGTAACTCAGTGGGACAGGCAGCATCTCTGGAGAGAAGGAATGGGTGACGTTTCGGGTCGAGACCTTTTTTCAGACTGATGTCAGGGGAGTGGGCAGGATAGAGATAGAATGTAGTCGGAGACAGTAAGACTGGTGGGCGAACTGGGAAGGGGGAGGGGATGGAGAGAGAGGTAAAGCAAGGTCTATTTGAAGTTGGAGAAGTCAATGTTCATACCGCTGAGGTGTAAGCTACCCAAGCGAAATATGAGGTGCTGTTCCTCCAATTTGCGCTGGGCCTCACTCTGACAATGGAGGAGGCCCAGGACAGAAAGGCCAGATTGGGAATGGGAGGGTGAGTGAGTGCTGAGCCACCGGGAGATCAGGTTGGTTAAGGCGGATTGAGCGGAGGTGCTCAGCGAAACGATCGCCGAGCCTGCGCTTGGTCTCGCCGATGTACAGGAGTTGACAGCTGGAACAGCGGATACAGTAGATGAGGTTGGAGGAGGTGCAAGTGAAAATTGCTTGGCTCCATATGCCAAGGCAGGTGTGAAAACTCCTTAGTTATTCAAGATAAGTAGGAAAGTTCTCCCAGTGCCAGCAGTTATCTTTCAATCTCCAACACTAAATCAGATCATCTGGTCATTCATCGCCCTCATGTTTGTGGAGGCATGCTGTGTGTAAATCGTCTGCCACATTTAGCGACACTACAATAGCTGTCACATTCAAAAGTACTCCATCAAATGTGGGCATGTGAAACATGGGATATAAATGCACGCCACAGTCTAGGGTCCTTCCGGTGCTGCACATTTGGGGGCAGGTACGGTGGAGACGCCCATCAAACAAGGGAAGGGATATCTCCCCAGGGGTTACAGGAGTGGCAAGGATTCCAGTTATAATCATGGTTTTTGGTAATACTACCAAATAGAATGCTAAGAAATGTATGGATAGCCGTGGAGAATGTCGAAGGAATTTTACACAGTTCTTGTTTTGTATATATTTCTTATCCTGAATAAAGTTTATTTTGATTAAAAAAATAATAACACAACACAACATGAGCAAACGTGGCACTCCTAGCAGGTTCCAAACCAGTGATGCTCACCGCTCTGGCTTCGGTTCCCAAAATTAAGAGACACCACGGTGAAGACATTCACTTTTGGTCCCAACACCAAGAGGCCATGATTGTACTCAACATGGCACATTCAATTCCACTGAGATTCATGGAACTGAATGTAGGAAGATGTGTATAGGGAGTTACACCTTATGCATGCATTAGTGACCCAAGATTCATTTCCCGTCCTGTCCATGCACCCTAGATATCAGAATGTTGCTTATTTGCATAAAAGCCATTTGGCCTGGACACTGAAATTGCATGTTCACAGCTATCCTGGCATACATTAATTTTACTGGGACATCTAATCAAAGTAGCATCCGAAGCTAGAGTCATCTCATGAAAACACCTGCAACCCCCAAGTCAAAGATATCTACAGCAGAAATAAAAATCATTGCAGTCCATTCCTGCTGAGTTAATTATAAATATACCAAGGTCCTGAACTTATTGTTGAGAACTCTACAAGTTAGAACTGAGAACTTGCTCAGCTCCAACTTGTAGAGAACTATGACCATCTGCAGTTGACTTTTCAATGGGTTGCCAAATACAATACTGAGCCATCCATATTTCCCAGTCAGGGCACTGGATGGCGATCAGGAGTAAATTGAATTTTTTTTCTTCTCTTATTTCCATTCTCAAACCTTGATCTTGAAGGAGGAATGTTGCATTACTGTCCTGACTGAGATTAGATAACTACCAACCGCAGTCTGAACCTGGGACCATCCCGCTTATTTTCTGTAACACGCTTGTGAACTGCATTTATCCACCCTTATTTTAAATTGCTAGCAGTCATTAGCAGAAAAACAACCAAGTCTCAGCAAGTAATTCTCATGGTAAAAGCGTACATGATGAAATATGTTACGCATGTTTTCCAAGGAAATTTGAGTGCTCCAGCAGACTATGTGGTCATTTTGTACAGCACTTGTTGCTTCTCTGTTCCAACATATTTATTCACTTACTGAAATGCTGGATCTATTCCAATGGATCACCTCATTGATGGGAGTTCACAGTGGTGACATTTGCTTCTGGTGCCAAAAATCTATTATCTAATGCATCAGGGAATATCAATGATGGGCAAGAAGGGAATAAACAAATCGTATTTGGATAAGAGCCCCAGAGGAATTTATAAAGGCTTTTCCACAATTCAGGGATTGCATCTGACAATGTTTTCCTGAATCAATTAAAGAGACAGCTTCAATGTTGTATTGCTCGCATGACTAGTATGCTTTCTTAACCTCCCTTATTAGCAGAATATTGCTGGGAACTTGGAGGAGTATGTCCTTTGTTTTAAGTAGAACAGTCACTTCCAGAGAGAATGCAAAATATCAATGCAATGCAATGCAAAGCAAAAGGCTGCAAAATATCATTTGGTTGGTATCCTGATTACTGACCGCTGCATACATGTAATTTGGATGCAGCCAGCTCTTTGTCTACAGTATTTTATTTCTTCCTTGCAGAATACCAACCTCACCTCTCTCCCATTTCAGAAAGTGGCTATTGTTGTATACTGGTCTCAAATATTTTTGTCAGCAAATCTTCCAATCTTTTAATCAACTTTGGTGTATAATTACTTCCCTAACTCTGTCCTAGATTTGCAAAATGCCCTTGAATTTATTTTGCCAGACCGGAAAGACTGAAATGTTGAAGTATATTTAAATTTCATAAGTACTTTCTCCATGTTAGATATGCTTGACGTCAAAAACGAATGTGCAATTGAGTATCATCTAAATACTAAGGATGTTGTAAAATGTTCTGTAATTAACTGATTATTTTAAGATCTATTAGTATTACAGAGAAAGCAAACAGCAAATAAATATATTGCCATAACCTCTCTGAAGTCTCCTTTGGGAATACTGATAATGAAAGGTTTTGCATTTTGTTTGTCTATTCTATCTGCACACGAAAATCAATGTTATTATGAAACATTTAGGACACCATAGTTGGTCTGCCATTTGGTCCACAGCCTATCTGCTAATTGAGAAGGAGCTAACCTACAAAAAATCCCATTGTTCTGCACATCCCAGCTCTTCTAATATAGATTATGTTCTTCTTTGCACTGCGCTTATAACCTGGATATATCTCTTTAATCACAGTGACCAAACATGCACACAGCATTAGTGGACAGAATTGCCAGTTTCAGTGCAGTTTCTGGGAACATGAATCCAACAGCAGGTATCCAGAATTGGGATGGTCCATGCCAAGTGGTCGGAGATATTAGTTGACATGTCATTGTTTCTAATCTGCATGGGACAGCTGTAAGAGTGTGACTTCTCACTGCAAAGCAATAACTAGCACGTTTTTGCTTCGGATTATAATTGTTACTAACTAGCCAAAAGGTGAGCTCCTTTTATAAAATTCTTGTCGTCTCACCTGAGCCCACAGTCCACCTGCTGCCTCTCTACCCCAACCCTGAAATCTAATATTATCTGTGAATTGCACCAGTCTGTGACAAAGTTGCAATCCCTGCCAGGATATGCACGTCAGGAATGACAGATTCATGGCATATCCTGTAAATGTACCTCTTTACTCGAGACCTCCTATGAGTTTCAATCATTGGTCTTGTCCACACAGATTCATCGGAATCCGGGGGAGCATTGTTTGGTTTAGTTTGGTTTAGTGTCACGCATACCGAGCTACAGTGAAAAGCTTTTTGTTGCGAGCAATCCAGTCAGCGGAAAGACAATACACGATTATAATCAAGCCGTCCACAGGACAACGGAAATAATGTTTAGAGCAAGATAAAGTCCAGTAAAGTTTGACTAAAGATAGTCTGAGCGTCTCTAAGGTAGATGGTAGCTCAGGACCAATGTCTAGTTGGTGACAGGATGATTCAGTTGCCTTAAAACAGCAGGGGGAAAAATGACCATTGATAAAGGTTTTCAGGATTTTCATGAGATAGGCAGAGAAGATTTTTTCCCTTAATGGGGAATCTTGGACAAACAGCCATAACTAAAATCAGAGCTAAATTCAGAGATTAGTCAGGAAGTATTTTATCCACCAAGACGTATGAAATTCATCTATAGAAAACTGCAGATGCGAGCTCAACATTAAATTTGCAATCAATAGAATTTTTTCCCCTGAAGCCAAAATACTTCAGGTGAGGTATTCCTTCCATGGCTTTCAAACTAAGAAGCAAATTCATTGTTGGTTAAAGTAAAGTAAAGCAGGAGGTAGCTGCGACTGAAGCCATGATACAGTACGGGTGGTAATTGAGAAACTGCTCCATATCGGAAACTATTAAGAAAATTGGACCAAAACTGTAGGAGTAAGTTAGGAAAGCCAAAATCTTATTGAAAGACAGTGCACCCAGAGGAGTTGAAATGGCTGCTCCGATTCTATGTTCCCCATTAATTTGGGATGGCATTTAGATAACACAATGTGGTGACTATAACAAAATCTTATTTAGTATTGACTATCATTTATTAAATTATTTTCTGGCAGTTAAAAAAATAATTAGTTTTTCGTTTCGTGTGGATAAGCAAAGGGGTCTGTCCCTCTGTAAAATGTTTGTTTAGTTTAGAGATACAGCGTGGAAACTGGCCCTTCGGCCCACCAGGTGCGTACCGACCAGCGATCCCCATACTACATCATCCTACACACCAGGGACAATTTACAAAAGCCAAATTAACCTTTAAACCTGTACGTCTTTGGAGTGTGGGATAAAATTGATGCACCCAGGGAGAATGCACCCACGTGGCCACAGGGAGAATGTACAAAACTCAGTACAGACAACACCTGTGGTCAGGATCAAACCTGGGTCTTTGGCCCTGTAGCCAGCAACTCTCCCGCTCCGCCACTGTGCCGCCCTCGGTCTTGTCCTTTCTCCTGAACAAGTGAGGGTCATATTCCTTCTTGGATGTCTTGACCAGAATATGAAATCTGCAGAAGAACGGGTCCTAACCTTTCGCCTCACTCTTGGTTACAATTTTAGATCAGCTCTATTTCATTGCCAATATCCCGACCGCAAAAATTACCGGAACTGCTCTCACTCCACCAATTACTGCACTAGTAATAGGGTGGAAAGTCTGCCAAGAATAAGCAGCTTGAAGGAAACTTGCAGTCTTAGTTCTTTTATTTCTGGTCTCAAACCATTAATAATTGTTCTCTTACTTCATCCACCCACGGGAAGATGTCTTCAAATGCAATGTTTAGGTTCAGCGAAGATATTTTTTAAATTGCTAATTAACTTAAGATGAATTGTTTAACCGCGTTCCATTTAAAAATAAAACACTGCTCCATATGTTCAAATGAGTTTATAATATGGCCAAAAGTACTGATTCAAGCATTAAACTGGAAAAGTACATTATTCAAGTTAAGATTAGGGAACCTTGGTTAACAAAGGAAACTGAAGGTCTGATCAGAAAAGGGTGGAAAGTTCATGAGAGCAATGTGGGGTTGTTATCAAGTAAGTCCTCTGAGGTTTATTGAGGATATAAGCGACATTTTAGGAAATCAAGAGGTCATAAGATAGCCCTGGCCGACAGAATTAAACAGAATTCCAATACTTTTTAATAAACATATTGAACGTGTTGACTGGTGTGGGCAAGTTGGGCCAAAGGGCCTGATTCCACGCTATATGAATCTAGATCTCTATATTAGAAGCAAGAGGGTAGCTAGGGAAAGAGTAGGTCTCCTCAAGGACTGAATGTGAAGTCGTTGTGTGGAACCATGTAGTCCATGTGCTGTCCCTATAAGATTATTAAGGGATTGGACACGCTAGAGGCAGGAAACATGTTCCCAATGTTGGGGGAGTACAGAACCAGGGGCCACAGTTTAAGAATAAGGGGTAGGCCAGTTAGAACGGAGGTGAAGAAAAACTTTTTCACTCAGAGAGTTGTAAATCTGTGGAATTCTCTGCCTCAGAAGGCAGTGGAGGCCAATTCTCTGGATACTTTCAAGAGAGAATTAGATAGAGCTCTTAATGATAGTGGAGTCAGGGGGTATGGGGAGAGGGCAGGAATGGGGTACTGATTGTGAATGGTCAGCCATGATCACATTGAATGGCGGTGCTGGCTTGAAGGGCTGAATGGCCTACTCCTGCACCTATTGTCCTGTATGAATGTAGACACAAGAGACTGCAGATGCTGGAATCTTGAACAAAAAACAGACTGCTGGAGGAACTCAGTGGATCAGGGGAGCACCTGTGGAAGGAAATGGACTGGCAATGTCTCAGGTTGGGACCCTTCTTCAAACTCACTCCAAGGAGGATGAGACTTAGGAGAGATTTACACTGTTAGTACAGAACATCTGTGTGTCAGAAAAGAGGAAATATTAGCGATATTGACACACATTATGATGGACATTCCCCAGGGCCTGATGAAATCTATCCCAGGGTGTAATAGAAAGCTATGGGGGAGATTGTTGGGGCTCTGAAGATTTTTGCATTATCTTTAGCCACGGGTGAGGTAATATTGAACGCAAGCTAAACTTGTTCCCATATTCAAAGGGGGTAGGCACACGCCAGAAGTGAGTCTTAAGTGAGTAGTAGAGAAACTATTGGAAACATTTCTGAGAGGAAGGATTTATGATCACTTGAAAAGGCAAGGACCAATTAATGGGAGCCAACATAGTTGTGTGCACGGGGAATTCTGCCTCACAAACCAGATTGAGTTTTTTGAGGAGGTTACCAAGTAAAGTGTTATGTATCAAATAATCAGTTATGTATCAAAGGGACTGGTGCTGGGACCATTGTTGTTTGGATGAGAATGTTTGTAAAGTAAATAAATTGATAATTAAGTTAGCTGATGACATCAAAGATTGTATAGTTGGAGAGAGCAAGGATGGTTGCCTGAGATGGAAAGTGCCATGAAGCAGTAGCAGATGGAATTTAATCCAACAAGTATGAGGTAATGCATTTTAGATCATCCAATAGTCTCTAGACATATACAGTAAACGGCATGGATAGGAGGGGATTAGAGGGTTATGGTCTGAGTGCAGGTAGATGAGACTAGGTCAAGGAGAATGGTCGGCGTGGACTGGTAGGGCCGGACAGGCCTGTTTCCATGCTGTAGTTGTTATATGTTATATATGTTATATATGGACCATAGAAGCATTGATGTACAGAGGGAACATGGGAGGCAAGTTCATAGCTCCCTGAAAACGGTGATATAGGTGGATCAAGGGCACTTAGCTTGCATGCCTTCATAATTAGTATTGAGTAGAAGAGTTGAGATAGTCACAATCTTGTGGGCACAAGGAACTGCAGATAGTTTCGTTTATTGTCACGTGCACCGAGGTACAGTGAAAAGGTTTTGTTGCGTGTTGTCCAGTCAGCAGAAAGACAATACATGATTACAATCGCGCCATTTACATGATAAGGGAATAATGCAGGCATAAAAAAACCAAAGGATTGGAATAACTCAGCGGGACAGGCAGCATCTCTGGAAGACATGGATATGTGACGTTATGGGTCGTGATCCTTCAGACTCATTATTTTAATGGAGAAAGAGTTGGCGATGGTGCCAGTGTACATTTGGAGCAAGGTTTTTTTTTTTATGAGGAGAATTTTTCTCTGAGAGTGGGAAGTAATAAACTAGAGGACATCGGTTTAATGTGAGGGGGAAATATTGAAAGGTGATCTGAGGAGCTGCAGATGGAGAGAAAATAAGCAGAATGTCAAACAAATAAAACCGAGAGATAAATGGAGCAACGTTTAAACGTTTCCCCTTTATCATGCTTATTTTTTGGTCTCCTAAATGTATTTCTCCTGGCTGAGACACAGCATACAGTTCCAATGTTACTGGTTACATCCAAAATTTCATCCACCCAACCTACCTCTCTTAAACGTATGAGCCTTAGCAAAGGAATGTGAGCAAACCAAATGAAGATGGGGAGAAACAGCCTGGTCTAAATCCCCTCTTTATCTGAAGAGTACACATTCATTTCCTGCAAGATCTGAAGTGAGGGGAAGCTCTGGCTAATTTCCTTCTCTCGAAGGGGCGATGTGAGCTCGGTCATACTGCTTCACAGTCTTATCACAACGGATCTGAGATCAAAACTGGGACTTTGTCTGGAATGGTCGCTAATGCACTCACAATGTCAGGTTTTAACATGTAAACCTAACCTTCAAATAAAATGTTTCCTTGCAGGAATCAGCCGATGAACTTCATGTAATGCATGGGAAGCAATTACTGAATGTCATTCCTCTATTTTCTCTTGTTGCATCCAGCAAAACCAAAAATGAGTCTGAAGAAGGGTCTCGACCTGAAACGTCACCCATTCCTTCTCTCCAACGATGCTGCCTGTCCTGCTGAGTTACTCCAGTATTTTGTGTCCATCTTCGGGGTAAACCAGCATCTGCAGTTCCTTCCAACACAAAGATGGGCGAGTTGGTTGATTAATTGGCCACCGTAAATAACCTCTCTTGTAAGTGGCGGCACGAGAATCAGGGTGGGTGGGAAGTTGAGTTGATGCGAATGTGGGAAGTAGATGCTTGTTGGCTGGCAGAGGGCCAAAGGGGCTGTTTTCATGTTGCATGACTTCATGTTTCCTCAATGACCATGTGAGCATACCTTCCCGAAATAGCTGAGCTAAGTTAACCGATTTCCAAAGTGCTCTCAACATACCTTTGAAAAGGAAGTGGTTAAGAATGAAAAATCAACACATTTTGTTCCTGTCTCCTAAACACCGAGTTCCACTTAAAATGCCTGTGGGCCAAGACTGGCGGAGAACAGGAAGAGGCTGATGTGTGGTGCCCACCTTGCTGTCATATAAACACACAGCATTCCCTGGTTAGGTTGGCACCAGGCGAATGACCACCGAGAGAAGGTTGGTGGTCCCTGTAAATCTGTATCCAATTATGCACGTTGCTCTCAACATTCATGCAAAGTGCAGAGAAAGAGACCATGCAATGTTTTATCTATGACAGCTGGGCTGGTGGTGAAGAGGCTTATGGGATAATGAGCATCATTAGCTGGGACATGCAACTGTGGTGCTGAGACCTGGGTTTGATCCTGACTGTGGGTGTTGCCTGGACAGAGCTTGTACCCTCTCCCTGTGACCACGTGGCCTTTTGGCGGGTACTCCGGTTTCATCACACATTCCAAGGATGTGCAGGTTTGTAGGTTAATTGGCTTCAGTAAATTGCCCCACGTGTGTAGGATGCGAAACTGGGATAACATAGAACTGGTGTACAGGTGATCGTTGGTCAGCATGGACTCGGTGGGCTGAAGAGCCTGTTTCTACGCTGTATCTCTAAACCAAACTAAGATTGGGAAGGGTGGTACAACTATATAAACCATTGTGTGTAGAAAGGAACTGGAGGTGCTGGTTTATACTGAAGATAGACACAAATTGCAGGAGTAACTTAGTGGGTCAGGCAGCATCTCTGGAGAAAAAGGATGGGTGACGTTTCGGGTCGGAGTCTGAAGACTCCGGTGTCGGTGTCCTGACCTCAAACGTCACCCATCCTTTTTCTTCAGAGATGCTGCCTGATCCACTGAGTTACTCCAGCACTTTGTATCTATTTCTATATAAACCACTAAACCTCTACATATAAATTTCTATATGGAACAAGCTGCCAGAGGAGGTAGTTGAGGCAATGACTATCCCAACGTTTAAGAAACAGTTAGACAGGTACATGGATAGGGCAGGTTTGGAGGGGTATGGGCCAAGCGCGGGCAGGTGGGACGAGTGTAGCTGGTACATGTTGGCTGGTGTGGGCAAGTTGGGCCGAAGGGCCTGTTTCCACGCTGTGTCACCCTATGACTCTAAACCATTGGTTCGGCCACAGCTGGAATACTGTGTGCAGTTCTAGTCACCTCACTATAAGAAGGATGTGATTGCATTGGAGGGGGTGCAGAGGAGATTCACCATGATGAACCTGACTGAGGTGTACAAAATTGAGTGGGCAAAATACCAGGTAGATAATAAGAAACTTTTCCCCATAGCAAAAGCATATAAATTCAGAGGACATAGTTTTAAAATATGGGATAGGAGGTTTAGGATGGAATCTGAGGAAAAGATTTTCACCTATAGGTTGGTTGGAACATAGAAGGGGCTTCCTGTTTAGGTGATATTTCTGTACAGGTGCTGTCACAACACTTCAGAGGGACTTTGATAAGAACTTGGATTGACAACACATAGAATACTATGACCATGTGGTGGGAAATTGGATTAGTATAAATGGGCACATGGTGGTTGGTTGAAGGGCCTGTTTCATTGAACCACTGCTACATGACTCAAAAACAGTGCTATAACTTAGACCATTAGCAATTTCCCTGATAGTCGATAAGTTCTTTGCGAGGCTGTGTTAGGCTGCGTCAATCCATGTTTCAATGTGCCAAGTTATGCAGAGAAACAGGTCATAATAACCTATTACATCTCAGCAGACAGAGGGGACCACAAAATGGCTGATGTGCTAAGTGGAGTAACGTCAGTGTGATGCAGTCCAAAGCAATCTAAACAGGTAAAACAGAAGCACATTGCAACGGATTGCTGGACAAAAGCAGATACATTCAGATCACAAATGACCGTCTGTTAGTCTTATGGCTATCCGCTGGTCTTCAAAGCAAACAATGCTTAAATTGCAAGTTTCCCTTCACTGTCCGGATAAGCTCACCACCTTTCAACAAGCACAAATCTCAAGCAAATGCAAAAAAACACAGAAAATAGAACAATTCAAAATGCTGAAGTTAAATACTAAATTTCATGATGGGATACAGACTGCTTATGATACAGCTGCTAAAGTGTGCAGAAAATTACTTCATGCAGAATAAGAGAATTTTGAGAGAATGATTCATGCTGACAGTTTTCTCAGTCTGAGCAGCAAAGAAACAGTGCAGGCACCCCGCATAACTAACTTTAATCTTTCCAATATTTCCATTAAGCACTTTCAAAAAGTGGATTTTAAGACAAATTTCTTGGATTCCAATAGTGTAGATGGCATATAGGTAAATCCACAGGGTACGTTTTGTTTCTACTTGGTATTAACACACATCCATGAGTCACTAATGTCCTATGACATCCTTGACAAAATGGAAATTACGTCATCTTCTGCTGGCACCAGTCAGCTATCCCGCTCATTGGGAGTGGGTCTGGCACTGATTATTTGCCATTAACTTCACAGCCAATATTCTTCCAATAAATCTAAACCAGTTTACAGAAGAGTTCCCGCAGGTAAATTACGCACATATGTCGATGCAAACACAACCTTCCGCAGACAACCATATTTTACTTGTTGAATTTGAGAGAATTAATATGATGCACCATACAAATATGCATGAAAATATATACATTTAAATGTCAGAAAATGCTAAGTTTTAGTACTGAGGAAGAGGAAGATCTAAGCTCATTAAAAATCAATATGTGGTAAGAATGCTACCATTAATCTCCCCTAATGGTTTAAATGTATGGAATTGAGCACCAGAGTTAATGCCCAGTCCGTACTGAGGCGGCTGATCTCAGCTGGACTCCTAAAAACTTGAACCAAGGGAAGGATCTGCGTGAGACTGGTGTCCAGAGATTTCTGATGCAAAATACATGTGCTGATTTAACCAAGTTTCAGGATGGGACTTGTAGTAAACTTTTGAAGTTCAAGGAATTGGGAGTCTTGGTTCTCAGGGTGATTGTTGAGAGATGCTCGCCCTAAAACTAGAGGCCGTAGCTGTGGAATAAGGGATTGTCCATTGGCGGGAATGG
This sequence comes from Rhinoraja longicauda, assembly GCF_053455715.1. Taxonomy (NCBI): domain Eukaryota; kingdom Metazoa; phylum Chordata; class Chondrichthyes; order Rajiformes; family Arhynchobatidae; genus Rhinoraja; species Rhinoraja longicauda. The sequence goes on from NC_135963.1 coordinate 44,263,055, forward strand.
CTGTGGTTACTCACTCACGACAGCGATGAACAGACAACGGTGTGTCCAGTCCGCTCGATGTTTGAGGGCCACAGTTCTGCGGCTGCAGGTCATAGACCACGCGTAATTGCAACGACCACACGTCGAGCATGCAGTGAGCCGTACCTCCTCAATGGGCCCCTGCTGGAAACGTCTCCATGTTTTACAAAGATGCGAGATGGCCAAAGGGATGGCCGAGAACCCAGAGCTGATGAGCATCGTTTACACAGTGAAGAAAATTGTAAAGGAGTAGCACCGCTCATTAACTCCCTGGACTGGGTTACCTGCCTGCCGGGTTACCAGCGTGCCGGGTTACCAGCCTGCAGCCAGTTGTGCTGGCTGCAGGCCTACTGTGAGCGGCGTGCTGCACAATACCTTCTTAACATCTAAGGCATGACACCATATAGATGGCTTGGCAGCGGCCATCTGTGTTAGAGTGGTGAGTTTCCTGGCTTCAGATATGTGCTCCACGGCGTAAGTTCATAGTCCCTCGCTAACATACAGGAGCTGTCGTTTCTTTCCTTAGCAAGATCTAAGGCCTGACAGAGGGGCGGGGGGTTTTTGATCCCTAGTATTTGCATGACTAAACTAGACAAAGGTGCACGGGGCACATAAACGCCCAAACTAAGGGTGACGGTGCGGGATGTCCTGTTTAGGTCTGACACTGTCACTTTTCAAACAGTGGGGAAGAGCAATTTCTTCTTTCAGAGAGCCCCGGCTCTTTGGAATTCTCTAAACCCGGGGGCAGAGTAATTAAATACATTCAAAGCAAAGACTAAAGATATTTAAACCACAGGAGGTGGGTGTCAGGAGTAAGGGAAAGCGATGTTGAGGTCAATATTAAATCAGCCATGACCCTGCTGAATTGTGGTGTAGGCTGGAGGGGCCAACTGGAGAGGATAATTGGAGGGTGAATTAACCTACTCCTGCTTCGCATGTTCTTCGGAAATGTTGGGACATCAGGGAATGGACACATACACAGCAGTTCTAACTTTAGGCTGTGTTTTTCCTTGCTGGTAAGCAAGGTTAGATGTTGAAGCATTGTAGATATGGAGTTGTAAGCAATCCTTTTTGGAACTGCTTTGTGTACATTTTGAACAAACACTGCACATTGCGCCACAATTTGGCAGGAACTCAGGCAGTCCAGTGGTGGTTCTCAGGTAGCAGACTGTCATACGTCACTGAAGGAGGCCATTCAGCCCTTCACGGTTTGCAGGCCGATTGAAAGACATTACACTTTTCCACGTAGTGTTCCATTTTGAGTATTTTCATCATCCTTTCAAGCAGTGTGTTCAAGTTTATCAGAACTCATTCCTTAAAATATTCCCTTCCATTGTGTTGCCTGGTCCTTTTGCAAATTATCTTAAACCTGAATCTTCTGATTAACATCTCTCCAGCTAGTGGAAAAACGATTTCAACTTCCAACTCCATTGAAATTCCACGTAATTTTGGACATAAATCTCCATTTGACCTTCTCTGCTCTTAGTAAGTATTTCCACAAGGGGGAAAAAAAATTGCCCATTATTCCTGCTCCTGGAAAGTTCAGGAAGAAGAAAACAGCAAAAAAACATGTCCAATGTCAGTTGTGATGTCTGGAACTCGGGGTCACTATCTAACTACGAGGAAGGTCATCCAGGATCAAGATTTGTTGAAAGTTAGTAAATCTCTGGAATTTAGCCGTGGGAGCTGGATATATTAAAGAATTAATTGTAGATATGGAGCCTGAGGCCAGCTTCCTTTGGAGCAACTCCCTGTCCTTTTGGAGGAACACTGCATGCCGCTCTGCAATTTGGCAGGAGCTCAGGCATTCAGGAGATCAAAAGATGTGGCATTAACCGGAAAAGCATTGGGTAAAAGTTCAACCAATACCTTATTGAATGGCAGAGCAAGTACGAGGGGCCGAATGGATTATTTTTACGCAATGTTTGGTCACCATTCACCCGCTGCCGTACATTTGAGGAAATTTTACATGGAATACTTGGCCTTGCCCACACCTCATGCACAATATGATCATTGACCTGATATAACCACCGCTACAGTCCCACATTCTGAAACCAAAGAGTATTATTCAGTGCAGTGGGAATCTTTTATTCCGTCTCTCCACTACTTTCCTCCCAACCCATCATACTGCCACAATTTTTAGACTTTACTTTATATTTTAGAGATACAACACGGAAACGGGCCTTACGGCTCACTGGGTCCATGCCAAACAAGCGATCATCCCGTACACTAGCACTATCCTACTTGCTCGGGACAACTTACAATTTTTATCGAAGCCCATTATAACCTAACAACCTGTACGTCTTTGGAGTGCAGGAGGAAATTGGAGTACCTGGAGAAAACCTACACGGTCACAGGTAGAACGTATAAACTCTGCGCAGACAGCCCCCATGGTTAGGATTGAACCCAGGTCTCAGGTGCGTAAGGCAGCAACTCAATCACTGTGCCTCCTCTAAACAATCATGCCAGTGTCATGTGGCACTTTGCCTCTTCTCACCAAAATGGCAACATTTGAGTAAGCTTATGAGGAGAAAGATGGCGCCCAGTCTCATTTAGCAGTAAAAAGAACACACATTTTCCTTCAATAAACAATCCCTCTGCATTGATGGAATATGATCATTGCTGAAACCTTGCCCCATTCAAACACACTTGTTCCACATACGGGGAACCTGTCCTTGGCACATTAGTCCCATCCTCCACAGAAGCTGAAAACATACATTGTAACCCTGCATGTGACATCTTTACCCCTTCCTCCACTCACTGTTGCCCTCATACACTACCTCTTCCCTAACTCGTTTCCCACCATGTTCCCTTGACTGTGATGTAAGCTAGGTGGACAGCTCACCAGAGTACAGAAAGACTCCTGTACTTTGGGCACTGTCATATTCTGGATAGGATGTTAAGCCAAGGTTCCATCTGCCCTTTTAGGAGAATACAGGGAATTATTTAGCATTAATCATAGAGGGATAAATGTTCTGCAATACTGCAACAATACAACTGCAGAAGTACATAATTAGCTAACGGTGCTTTGAAAAAAAATGGTATTTGTGTACTATATAAATGCAATTCTTTTCCCCTTAAATATTATTGCCTTTTGTAGTTAGGCGATAACTCTCATTGGGCACTAAAATCATCTTTGACCCTATGCGAAGTTTTGATGAAGGCAAAGCCATGGATCCACGATCATGTCTTCATCAATGGGATGGCAGTGGAGAGGGTCAAGCTCCTGGGTGCACGTATTTCTGAAGATCTGTCCTGGGCCCAGTATACTGATGCAATCACAAGAAATTCAACACCTCTGCTTCCTTAGAAGATTGAGAAGATTTAGATGTCGCCCAATGCTTCATCAAACTTTAGTCTGAAGAAGGGTCTCGACCCAAAACGTCACCCATTTCTTCTCTCCAGAGATGCTGCCTGTCCCGCTGAGGTACTCCAGCTTTTTATGTCTATCAAACTTATACAGGTGTATAGTAGGGAGCATACTGACTGTTTACATCGTGGTCTGGTTCAGTAACTCAAATGCCCTCAGAAGATGGTGGGCATTGCCTGGCTCATCACGGGTACTGGCCTCCCCACGATCGATCAAACGGATCTACAGGAATCATTGGCTCAAAATTGCAGACAATATCATCAAAGATCCACACCACCCTGGCTATGCTCTCATCTCACTACTACCATCAGCAAGGTGGCACAGGAGCCTGAGAATCTTCACCTCCTGGTGCAGAACAGCATCTTCCCATCAACCACCAGGCAACCATCAACCATCAACCATCAACCATCAACCACCTTGAACCAAGCTGCACAACCCTACAACATCTCACCATCTACCATGAACTTTGTTTAGGTTGCACTATTTACTTTGGTTTGCACTATTGTGGTCTGGTTACCTAGTATTATTGAAAATGTATTGTATATTTATTTGTTGTGTTGTTGCATTATTGTGCCCGTTAAGCTGCATCAAGTAGGAATCTCATTGTTTCATTGTGCATATGACAATAAAATACTCTTGACACCCTTGATGAATGGTCTTCAAGCTGAACCATCTCTTGCCATAGATACTGCCTGCCTTGATGAGAATTTACAGCTTATCTTTTGGTTTTATTCCAGATTTCATGTGTTTTTGTATTTTAAAACCCTATTAAGCAGTGAATCCACCAATTAACTGTGAACGAGGCAAGAGTAGTTTTTGTGTGTCGGACATGAACTGTAGATGTTGATTTACACTGAAGATGGGCACAAAATGCTGGAGTAACTCAGCGGGGCAGGCAGCATCTCTGGAGAGAAGGAATGGGTGACGTTTGGGGTCAAGACCCTTCTTCAGACTATGATTCTGAGACCCTTCTTCGGACTTCTTACGGTCTGAAGGGTCTCAACCCAAAATGTCACCTATTCCTTTTCTCCCGAGATGCTGCCTGTCCCGAGTTACTCCAACATTTTGTGTCTATCATAAGAAGAGTTTATAGATACATTGAGGATTTTTAATAATTACATGGCATATGTGTGTGGATTCTATTATTTAAGATCACATGATATTCACATCCAAAAATATTATTTAATGTTTTAAATTTGATTTCAACATCAGTGTCAAGGCCTTTATGTATACACCATAGAGGTTAGGTCAAAGACAATGCAACTCAGACACTAACTGTATTTGAGACAAGGTTTGCTCAAAATATTCTTTACACAATGCATTATCTGAAATTATCAAATGGGAGAAGAACACATTTATCTGGCTGAATTTAACAGCCAGGACATTACCCAAATCAGGTAGCACATTACTCATTCCAGAAACCATACTGTCATTAAGCTACCTAGAGTGTTGCATATGTCAGGGTCAAACAGTATGAACTTCTATGACCAACATTAAGTTATATGTTTAGATTTAATCTTAGATCGTGAAAGGAAAAATTATAAATCACTACAATAATGGCTTACTTTTCAGCTGAATTATTTATCATAATTACAGGTGATGTAATTTAAAGGTCATAGATTACTTTGTAGACCAGGCACAAGACAGCTTAATTATGGTAAGGATTGAACTATTACCATGAAGTACATTATATTTACACACAACAGTGGAAGGGTCTACAATTTATTTTCTTTTACAAGACTGCTCTTGTAGTAAAGAACAAAAGAACAATTGGCAATAAAGCTAGAAAATGCTGGGAATATGTCGTAGTTCATCTGTGGAGATAAACAGGGAATTTGGAGCACGTGCGGGCAGAGGAGATTAGCTTAACTTTCCATCACGTTCTACATGGACATTGTGGGCTGAAGTCTATTCCTGTGCTGCACTGTTCTATGTTCTCAACAGAGTAAATATGTCAGGTCTGTCACCTTTGAGATTCGATGAAAATTCACTGAAATGTTAGCTCTTCTTTCAGCTTTTGTCAAATTTGAAGATTATTTACATAATTTTCGCTTGTCACTTCAGATTTCTAGCATCGGTAGTTTTCCCTTCTTAAGTCCATGGGCCTGCACAGAATGGGGGCCACAGCACCAACCTCCCCAGGCCAGTTCTGGTCTCCCGCTGAAACATCGGCAGAGTTTCTGTCGAACCCTCCAGAGCTGACAGTAAACAGTCTAAACCTCTCATGCAAATTATAATTAACGTGCCGGGATTTATTCTCTGAAAGATTTAAAACTTATCTCAGTTTCCAAGAATAAAAAAGTTAAGCAACCAGCTACTCCCATGAATTTCATTGCTGAGAGTCCTGATAGTTAGCCAAGACATACAAGTGAAACAAAGATGTCTTTGTAGTCGTTCTCTCAATGACACCTTGACTAAAAATAGATTAAATACACAAAATTTTTAAATACATTTTCATAGTGAATGATAATTCACTAAAGAGAGGCAGAGAAAAGTAGCTCAGGCAAACTACTCATCACAGTTTGGTAAGCATCAGTGGCCATTTAGTGTTTCACTCAAATGAAACTAATGTCTGAACATGTGTTTGTGGGGCTGGAGTGGAGAGGATGAGCATCAGCATTGATAACCCACCTGTGTTCACATGGTATTCTCACACACATTTTCCAGCAGCACAATAAATAGGGGCAGACTGGCTCCTTCAACTTGACCCCGAGCCATTTTCTTCCAACCACTAATACATCTCCACCTCCATGTGTTGCGGTAAAAGGCAGCATCTCCATTAATAATCTGGCTAAAATCAGCTACTCATCACTGACCTGGATTAAACATTAGCTCACTGAGTGAGCAGAACAGTTGTAGAGTCACGTTCTGTGATTGATGCAGGCATTAAATGTTAAAGCCCAAAAGGCACCACAGAAGCTTGAAAGCTTTTAGCACAATATCCTCATTGTTCCATTATTGGGTCAATCCCATAACTATATGAACAAAATGTGTCCCAAATAAAAAGTATATTAAATGCTGGCCATTTCTTTTTTAGCTGCGGAAGGCAGTCAAAGTTATTCAAAGCACTGGGGCTTTACCTGCATTTGCCATCAAAATTCTGTCTCAAAGAGGCTCAGCGATTGTGTAAGAAGGAACTGCAGATAGACACAAAAAGCTGGAGTAACTCAGCGGGTCAGACAGCATCTCAGGAGAAAAGGAATAGGTGATGTTTCTTCAGACAGAGTCAGGAGAAAGGGAAACAAGCGATATAGACCAATGAACGAGAGATATGTTGAACAAATGAATGAATGATATGCAAAAAAGTAACGATGACAAAGGAAACAGGCCATGGTTAGCGGTGGATAGTTTCCTTTATCTCACAGCTGACAATGGCCTGTTTTCTTTATCATCATTACTTTTTTTGCGTATCATTCATCTGTCCGGCGAAATGCCTCAACACCAGAACTCCCCAACAAGCACCAAGATTTCACTTGGCGGGCGATGAGAAGAGGCCTCCCAATCAGATCCACCCTGATCCACTCCAAGATTCATGACAAGAGTCAATACAATACAATATCTTTATTGTCATTGTACAAGTACAACGAGATTAAGAATGCCACTTCCATATCGATGCTATAAAATAAAATAAATAAAACACGGTGAAAACAAAAACAACAAAAGGAGGGGAAAAAAAGGAAACAAGGTAAAGTGCAAAAAAAGTTCATGCAGGGTCAGTTGTGCCAGATGACCATGGGGGCAGATCATGAGGGGCTCGTAGCAGGTCCAATTCAGAGCAGCTATAGATCTAGGAATAAAGCTGTTTCTTAGTCTGGAGGTGCAGGCGTAGAAGGCCTTGTAACATCTGCCAGATGGAAGTAGTTCAAACAGACGGTGGCATGGGTGTGTGGACTCCTTGTAGATGCTGGTGGCTTTCCTGAGGCAGCGTGCATTGTAGATGTCCTCCAGGGCCGGTAGCTGTATCCCAATGATCCTCTGCGCTCTGCAGACGACCCGCTGAAGTGCTCTCCTATCTGCTGCCATGCAGCTGAGATGCCACACATAGATGCCGTATGTCAGTATGTTCTCTGTGGTGCAGCGGTAGAAGGCCATCAGTAACTGTTCAGGCAGACCGGCCTTTTTCAGCGTTCTCAGGAAAAACAGCCGTTGCTGTGCTTTCTTGACTAGTGCAGCTGTGTTAGTGGACCATGTGAAGTCTTCTGAAATATGTGTGCCCAGAAACCTGAAGCTGGACACTCTCACCACTCTGTCCCCGTTGATGAAGACTGGAGCGTATTCCGCATTCTGTGTCCTTCTAAAGTTGATAATTAGCTCCTAGGTCTTAGATGTGTTTAGGGACAGGTTGTTCTCTGAGCACCAGCTCACCAGGTTCTGCACCTCCACTCTGTAGGCTGATTCATCGCCGTTTGAGATCAGCCCAATCATCGTTGTGTCATCCGCAAATTTGACAATGGTGTTGGTGGCGAATGCAGGAACACAGTCATGTGTGAAGAGGGAGTAGAGGATGGGGCTCAATACACAACCTTGTGGTGTGCCAGTACTTAGAGTGGTAGTGGACAGGTGGAGGCCCTTTTTCACTGCCTGAGGGCGCTCCGTCAGGAAATTCAGGATCCAGTTGCATATTGACGAGCTGAGGCCCAGCTGGTGGAGTTTGGAGGTGAGCTTAGTGGGGATGACCGTATTGAAGGCAGAGCTATTGTCTATAAATAGCATCCTCACATATGTGCCCTGTCTCTCCAGGCGAGTCAGGATGGTATGAAGAGCCAGAGAGATAGCATCCTCTGTGGATCTATTTGCTCTGTAAGCGAACTGATGTGGGTCCAGTGAGGCAGGGATGGTGGCTTTGATGTGGGAGAGGACCAACCTTTCAAAGCATTTCATTACTGTCGGTGTGAGGGCAACCGGATGGTAGTCGTACAGATTGCTGATGTTTGCTTTTTTTGGCACCGGCACTGTGGTGCTTCAATGTCATATATCCCGAAACAGAACAATGAAATTCATACTTGCAGCTACACAACAGATATATATGCTATCTTCGGGTCACCTGCGATGGAGGGGAGACGGTGTCCATCTTTTTGCAGAGTGTGGATTTGCTAAGAGGGTCTGGCCAAAGATGCAAGGGTCCTTGCCTTGGTTCATCTCAAGTAGCAGCGTAACAGAAGACTGTCTGATCTGAAGGGTGTTTCCAGGTGTTAGTGAGACAGACTGAGACAGACAACAGGGGCTGCTGGAAGACCAGCAATTTGGCGCAAGATGCTCTTTGATCTACCGAAGCTGGTTGGTCTTCCAGCACAGTGAGATGTCTGTACGTGAATGCTGCTGACTGGCCCATTCCAGATTGCAAGAGCACGTGCTGAAGGACGCACTGAAGCTTCGTACTTTGTGCAACCAATGCGATATGGAAGATTCAGAAGCTGAATTGTGCAGTTTCTTCTTTTGTGTTCATGTTTATTACTAGTAAAGATTATTTTGGGGGAAATAAAACAGTACCTCATCAAGGTGACAGAAATTGGGAGAGGAATAAAGAAAATAGACAGATACGAACAGAATGCCTGGTACCCTGCCGGACACTCAATGATAACGCGGAGTGAACCACCAGGGGAGTATTTGGATTTAAAGTCTGGTGATGGTTTGGGACGATTTGAGAGCAAAAGACTTGCACACTTAACGTCTCATGCCTTAATAATGGATCAGATAAGTGCAATTATCTTTGGAAGAAATTTTTGATATTTCCTGGCGTTAAGAAACACAAATCATTTCACACATGCTGCAATGAATCTAATGAATCCCGAATATCAAATGTATCATACTTTGGTTCTTCATCCCTACGAATACAATAATACACCAGAAAAAAACAGAGCTTGATGTCTTTGGAATTTCTGGTTCTAAAGAACAGGAGGGCTTTTAGTTGAATTTAGATATACAGCATGGAAGATAAACCCATCGGCCCACTGAGTCCACTCTGACCATCGATGACCAGTTCACACTAATCCTTTGCTATCCCATTTTCTACACTCGAGGGACAATTTATGGAGACTAATTAACCCATATCTTAGTGATGTGGGAAGAAATCAGAGTACCTGGAGGAAACCCACACGGTCACAGGGAGAGTGTACGAACTCCACACAGACAGTACCCGAATCAGGATTCAACCGGTGTCTCTAGGGCTGTGAAACAGCAGCTCTACCAACTGCCTCTCTGAATATACTTCTAAAAAAATACTTCCAAAACAAAACCATGACGTATCAAATTGACTTAAAAAAGAGACGATTTTTGGAAAATGGTCTGATTTTTAATCATCTCAGTGTGTTTTGGGGTAAAATTAAAACACACGGCTCCTTTAATGTTACATTTTATGGAGCTGTACTTACTTTCTTCATGTTTAGATATTAAAGGCACCATTAAACAGGCAGTAAAAATGTTTCACATTAAGAAAGTGGGGTGATAAGTTTATAGCTGAGCAGTGCTGCTAATGGCATGAACCAATGCAGCCCAAAGGCAATTTAGCTTTTTTGGAAATTTGATCCCTCATTTCAGTGTCTTTTATGTGCCCTTCAATTACCCCTGGGTAACCTTACTTAATGCTCTCATTAGAAATTCTAACACAGGAAGGGTGAATAACTGGATCTGATTTCTCTGTGTCCTCCAGTAAATGCGAGACTGTAGAAACCATATCCCCCCGTTTTAAAAGCTAAATCATACTGCCCCGGTGATACTCAAATTATATTGTGTTTGCAATGATATTCCGGACATACTTCCATATCAGGTTCCAGATCACAGAGAGTTTTTTGTAATTTAGGCCGAAGACAATTTAAAACATAATGGTACCTTCCCTTAATCGGTCCAGGATGACTTGTTATTGTGAGTTCCCTTCTTGGTCAAGCAACACAGAAAACGTGCAGTTGCTGTGACACGCTATCAGATGCTGGATAAAGTGGACAGAATAAGCACTAGTCCGGTCTAGGTTGTTTTTCTTGATAAGTGGAGATGAAAAATACCAAGGTACTCTTTGAGTAGTTGGAGAGTTGGCTGATGTCATGGAAATTTTTTTATCAACATTAGCAAATCCAATTGTTGGTATATTTATCTGATTACTCGTGGCAGCAGCTTAGTATTTTGCAATCTGGCTTTCATTTGCAGGGACCACACTTAAAAAGACTTCATTGTTTGCGGAGAGGTTTAAAGGTATTTCGGTAAACGGCACTCGGGTTTAATTTAGCTACTGAAAATCCCCTCGTGAACTACTTCCTCGATGTACTACTTGAGTTGGGGATCTATTAAATTTTATCCGCAATAAGTTGGCCAACTCAAATATTTTCTTCAACTGATTGAGGGTAACTGGACTGGACAGTGCAGAGCTACCTAGATCATGAATTCCAAGTTCAATCCTTGGAGTTGGCTTTTCCCAGTTCAAAAGGTGAAGCATTTAAACAACTCTGTCTTTCTTTGTCAATATACGTTTTTCCCTTTTCAAGTATATATTCCATTCCTTCTTGATAAACCTGCTGCCACGACCTTTTCACATAGCGTCATATAACATGGAAACAGACCCTTTGGCCCAACTTGCCCACGCCGACCAAGATGCCCCATCTACACTAGTCCCACCTCCCTGCGTTTGGCCAATATCCTTCTAAATCTTTCCTCTCCATGTATCTGTCCAAATGTCTTTCTTGGTTGGTGTGTGCAAGTTGGACCGAAGGGTTTGTTTCCACCCTGTATGACTCTATGGCTCTAAATGTTGTGATAATGCCTGCCTCAACTACCTCCCCTGGCAGCTTGTTCAATATACTCACCAACCTTTGTGTGAAAAAGTTGCCCCTCAGTTTCCTATTAAATCTTTCCCTTCTCACCTTACTTCTAAGTACCAGTGTTTTTGACTTCCCTCCACTGGGTAAAATACTCTGTGCATTTACCCTATTGTCCGATATGCCACTATAAGATCAGCCCTTATCCTCTTGAGCTCTAAGGAATAAAGTCTTAGCCTGCCCAACTTCTCCCTTGAGTCCTGGCAATGTCCTCGTAAACATGGTGCACTCCAGACCACAACTCACTGCATTAAAAAAATCTGGTTCTTCTGCCTATTACCATAAAACTGTGACCTCTAGTTGCCAACTATCCTGCCACTGGAAATATTTATTTGTAAACCTTATTTACTCTATCAAAATCCTTCAAAAACGAGAGCGCCTCAAGAACATCTCCTTTTAACTTCTCCACGCTACATGGGATGACCTTCACCACAGGGTCTGTGGCAGTTCAAGGCAGTGGCTCATCACCATCTTCTCAAGGACTATTAGAGACAGATGATAAATAATGAGCATACGATTGATGTCACATCCCCAAACAATGAATACATTTAAAATAACTATTTACACATCAATAGGAAGACAAAATTGTGCCATAATATAAATTGTAGATGAAAAATATAGTACATAAAGTGTAAACAAATGAGGTTTGCTAATTAATGTTGCCATCAATTCTGTGCATTTTAGGTACACTATTTTCAAATAATTTTTTAAAGTCTCAAGACAAAACCCACCAACTACCTCCCACTTACTAGGATTCAATTTTTTTTTAAATCAACTAAATTAGTTAAGCTTCTGCTATTCTTTGTAAGTGCAAGCTGCCTCTGATCATTTCGTATTTGTTCAAGTGTTTAGTTACTGCCCCTGATAGATTCCTTGACCTTCCCTGCCAGGTCAGTTGGCGCTGTAAGGCAGCAACTCTACCACTGCGCCACCATGCCACCTTGCAGTTGTATGGGGAAGTGTCATAAGAAGGGCAATGATTGGTGAAGATGGAGTGTGAATAGGAAGTTGAGAAGGGAACAGTGAAAGCAGAGGGAAGGATAGATGCGTTTGATAGTGAAATCTCACTGAAAATGGTGGAAATGACAGAGAATGGACCGTTGAATATGGAGGCTGGTGGAGTTCAAGGCGAGGACAAGGGGAACTCTCTCTTTGTCTAGGAAAGAACTGCAGATGTTGGTTTAAATCAAAGGTAGACACAAAATGCTGGCGTAACTCAGTGGGACAGGCAGCATCTCTGCTGTGGCTGGGAGAAAATAATTTGAGAGCACTGGGGTGGGGGGAATCGATATAACGCACTTGAGTTCCATGTCATTTTTGGTAGTGGAGTTGAGGTCAAAGAAAAAGGATAAACTCCCAGAGGAGATACGACAGAGACAAAGAACATGAATGGAATGCTTACCTCAAGTGGGAAGGGAGGAGGTGGAGCCATGACAACGCTTGGCTTGGAATGGATATTGGTCACCAGCTTGCTCCCTGAGATGGAGATGAAGAAGCCAAGAAAAGGAAGGGTCAAGAAAGCCAACGGAAGTGTCAGAAGTGGACCAGGTGAACGCAAGAGAAGGGTGCTAACTGTCAGCAAACATAATGACATTTTCAAGATCATTACAGTTGTTTCAAAAACATACGGGCTGTAATCAGACCACTCAGCAGCAATCACGGATTAAACCACGGAGACTTTAATTTTATGGTGAGACACCATGCATTTACCTGTTACACCACCTGCATAACTAATGCAAAGCATGTAACATGATGAGATGAAAGGCTTTTGTTTTCTTTTGCTGTGGTTGGAACAGGAAAGCCATATGGGGAATACAATATCAGCATGAGGGTTGCTGTAATACAACCTAAGTCATGCCTGTCTCTCAAGATTAGAGTGGTGAAAGAAGAAATAGACCAAATATCAACGTAAACAGTAGTGAATCCAAAATACTTTTTCCCCCACTTGTCAAATCTTCAAGTAGGAGCAAGCAAATCACGACGTTATAAAAATTGCGTTATATTTCTTTGTTCATGCCTTCCAGCAACATTTGTGCAGGAAGTTTCACTGTCGAGCAAGCAGCTGAGAGGATTGAATTGTGCGGGATATTTTAAGAAAACAGCCGTTGGTTTCCGGTGTGGCTTCTCCTTGTAATGTGTGTAAAAGGAAGGCAGGAACTAACGGAGCAGCCATTCGGGAGTGGCTGTTCGAGAGTGGTTGTTTGGGAGAGGCTGTGTGTGGAGGTGAAGTGCTGTGCGTGGAGGTGGTGCTGTGTGTGAGGGTGAAGTGCTGTGTGTGGAGATGGTGCTGTGTGTGGAGGTGGTGCTGTGTGTGGAGGTGGGGCTGTGTGTGGAGGTGAAGTGCTGTGTGTGGAGGTGGTGCTGTGTGTGGAGGTGAAGTGCTGTGTGTGAGGGTGAAGTGCTATGTGTGAGGGTGAAGTGCGGAGGCTTTGGCTCGGGAGGCAAAGTGATGTATTTTAGGGTGAGTGTCGAGGCTTTGGCAAAGAGACTGAGCAGAGGGTGCAGGCAAGATATGGTAAGGTCTTTTTTTTTGCAACTCTTCTTTGGTCTTTGTGTAGTAGGGATGTCAGTTAGGACAGTGGTAATGCTCCTCCTGCAGGATGTGGGAAGTCAGGGAAACTTCTGGATTACATCTTTGGGAAGTGCATCCAGCTGCAGCTCCTGACTGACCTTGTGAGAAAAGTGGAGCTGCAGCTGGATGGTTTCAAGTCCGACTGGGAGAATGAGGGCTTCATAGATAGAAGTTATAATGAGGGGGGGTCACACCAAAGTGTAGGCAAAAGTAGATGGGTGACCAGCAGGGAGGATAACAGGAGTAAGTAGAGAGTACGGGAATCCCCTATGGCCATACCCCTCAAAAATAAGTATACTGTTTTTATACTATTGAGGGGGTGGGGTTGTAAGGGCAAGGTCAACTTTGATGATATTAGACTAGAACTTGCAAAAATTGATTGTAGTAGGATGTTCGTGGGCAAAGGAACATCTGGAAAGTGGAATGCTATTAAACGTGTGATAGAAAGAGTTCCTGTTTGTGTGAAGGGCAAGATAGCTGGTAGTAAGGAAACCTGGATGATGTGAGAAACTGAGGCTTTGGTCAGGAAAAAGGAGGCATGGGTCAGGTTTAGGGAGCCCAAGTTGCCCAATATGTCCCAACTATACTAGTCCCATCTGGCCGTGTTTGGCCCATATCCCTCCGAACCTGTCCTATCCATGTACTTGTCTGTTTTTTAAATGTTGGGATAGTCCCTGCCTCAACTGCCTCCTCTGGCAGCTTGTTCCATACACCCACCGCCCTTTGTGTGAAAATGTTATCACTCAGATTCCCATTACATCTTTTCCCCTTCACCTTAAACCTATGTCCTCTGGTCCTCGATTCACCTTCTCTGGACAAGAGACTATTTGCTTCTACCCGATCTATTCCTCTCATGATTTTATACACCTCTATAAGATCACCCCTCATCCCCTGCACTCCAAGGAATAGAGTCCCAGCCTATTATGGCATGAATCATGACATGAATCATGCCCAAGTGCTTGTTCCAAGCCATTGCTGCCAATGTCACAACTCAACAGTGTCATCCTCACACAGTCAGGTTCTGATAGTGCTAGGGGTCAATTGATCAGGAGTTCTGGCAATGTTAGAAGTACAATGAACTCCAATTTTACTTCTATGTACTTGGTTAAAATCATCATCTCTGTGAGACCTCATGATCTGCATTTAGCATTGAGCCTTTATAATGGTTCATTTCTACCCTGGTTGAACAGTCCAATCATTATTTTTAATTACTGCCCAGTTTACCTTTATCAAGTCCAAGATGAACAAATTGATATGAAATGTTTACAATGAAAACATCCCCGTGTTTCCAATTAACCACAGTAAAGAGGTTTGAACCATTCATTTGCTAATATGTAACTGTATGTGCCAGATTTGTTTCTCCTTTGTCAGCTTTTGTTCATGCAGAATAGTTTAACTGTTAAGTGGCTGACCAGCGCTCATATCGCCATTATCCTGGAGCCAATTAAGTTTAGTTTGTTTTCAGTTTATGGTGGAAACAACATTAGTGATAAAACTTCAGCAACCTTAGCAATAAATTTGATGTTGTTCCTGAACTACTCAAATAAAGACCAAAAGCCTGACTAATTGCATTTAGATTTTACAAACAAAAACTTTTGTTATGTTGACTGTATCACAGGGACTCGGGAGTGGAACGTTAGTCGGACGTACACGAGGTTGTTGTCTTTGCACGGTTCACACTGCTCCTATGAAGCATGGAAGGCCTGCTATAGGTGGCTGTCCTAGATACTGCATGCATCTTTAGAACAAAATAAAGAGTCAAACGTCCATAGAGTGCAGGAACATGCGTTTCAGCCCACTGAGTCTGTGCCAACAATCACCTTCTGTTCACAATAATGTGTGTCTGCATAAACACATTCAACCGAAGAAAATGTCCCAGGGTCCTTCAGAAGTGTTCAACTGGACAAAACTGAACACGGAGACATGGAAGAAATTTGGTCAGCTGAGATAAAGCTTGGCCAACAAGAGTTTTCAAGTAATGACTTAAAACAGCAATGTCAAGTGAATTCTCTAATTATTTTGTTTAGTTTAGTTTAGAGATACAGTGTGGAAACAGGCCCTTCAGCCCACCTAGTAACACTGACCAGAGGAAATCAACGACAGATGTTATCAATTGGTTATAAGTACATCATTCATAAATGGATACGTATATTTTGTGGTTTTGTTGAAAATACTTTGGTTTTTCTTCCTATTAACTTAGATTCTGTAATTTCTCATGAATCTGTTTAGTTTAGAAATACAGCGTGGAAACAGGCTCTTTGGCCCACCGGGTCTGCACCGATCAGCAATCCCCATACACTAACACTATCCAACACACGAGGAACAATTTATCATTTTTACCAAAGCCAATTAATGTACAAACCTGTCTGTCTTTGGAATGTGGGAGGAAACCGGAGCATCCGGAGAAAAGCCACGCGTTCACACGGAGTACGTACAAACTTCGTACAGACAGCACCCGCAGTCAGGATCGAATCTGAGTCTCTAGTGCTGTAAGGCAGCAACTCTACCGCTGCGCCACCGTGCAACCCTATTTAAATAGTTATTTTCTTGAAAATTGTCCAGATTTTGTCACATATCCTTCGAACTCTGGAAATAATTAAGAATACCCAATGTATAATGTGTGGGTTGTGGGATGAAGACAGTGGAGGAACACAACAGTCTGTTCTCAGGCAAGTGTGGTAACTTTTGGACGTGAGATGAATTGTTTCTTTTTCTGCCTCTCCCATATTCCATTTTCTGGGAAATGTCAGTAATTTATTTGACTGGGGGAAGCTCTCTACATAAAATCTGGGCAATGTTCTTTCTACTTATTTCTAACCTGTGAAGCCAATTGATTGCCTCCTGTGCCCTGGCAGAGGAGAGAGCCAATTAATTCAGCTTAAGCAGGAAATGAGTTCTCTGATCACACGGTTCATTTCTGTTCATTTTCGCCCCAAACCACCAAGGAAAGGAATTTGTTCTACTCCACTAGCTTTTTCCATCCCCCATTCTCAGCCATTAGCCATGAAGTTGGACATTTCCTGCTGGGACTTGCTGTTTAGTTTAATTTAGTTTAGAGATACAGCTCAGAAATAGGTCCTTCGTCCCACCAAGTCTGCATCGACCAACAGGCTAACACTATCCTGCACACACTTGGGACAATTTACAATTTTACCAAGCCAATTAGCCTACAAACTTGTATGTCTTTGGAATGTGTGAGGAAACCGGAGCACCCCGAAAAAACCCACGCAGGTCACGGGGAGAAATGGCGGCGCTGCCCTAGCAGCTGCGGCTTACCTGCGGTCCGTTTGTCTTTGTGGGTTTTTTTTGTCTTAATTGTAGATGTGATGTCGTGTTTTTTGTGGTTGTGTACTCTGTGTGTGGGTGGGGAGAACTGTAAAATTGTAAATTTGTCCCTTCCGAACAGAGACCCGACCTTTGTTTTCTTGGCCGTGTCTCCATTCCTGCTGCGGCCTACCATCGGCCAAACTCCTGGAGCTGGCGGCCTCCACCCGGGACCACCTGGGCTCTGGTTCGCAGAGCCCGTGGACCGGAATTACCATCTGCGGAGCCAGCTGTCTTCGGAGGCTTCGGCTCGGGCCGCGTGAATGCCGACATCGGGAGCTCCGGCAGCGGCAGCGTGTTCGCCCGCCCCGGATCGTGGGGCTTGGGTCGGCCCGCCGCGGACATTTCACCATCCGGCGCGGCCTGAAATAGGCCGCGGGATTTTTTTCTGCTCGGTGGAGGCTTCAATTTTCGGGAGCCACGACCGCCCCGACGTGCAGCAGCAGCGGCAGCGTCTTCGCCCGCCCTGGATCGCGGGGCTTGGGTCGGCCCGCCGCAGACCTTTCACTGTCCGGCGCGGCCTGGAACGTGGCAACTTCAACAGCCTGACCGCGGGAGAAGACGGCAGGGGAAGAGAAAAGACATTCTGGTCTTCCATCACAGTGAGGAGGGGACTGGAGGAGACTCACTGTGATGGATGTTTCTTTTTTTTTGTTTTGTGTTGGTTATGGTTGTGTAATTGCGTATTTTATTGCTCTTATTGTTGGACTGTGGGTGACGAAATCTCGTCCAAAAGACTAGTGTTTTGGATGACAAATAAAGGTAATTCTGATTCTGATTCTGAATTCTGAATGTACAAATTCCGTAAAGACAGCATCCGTAGTCAGGATCGAACCCGGGTCTCTAGCGGTATAAGGCAGCAAATCTACCCCTGCCCCACCGTGCCACAGTCTGAAGCTACAACCAGTGGCTACAGGGCACTAGTTAATGCTGGTCCAGTGGCAGGTTTGATTTATAAATATAATCAATACAATAATTAATTGACATCAGCTTTATAAGACGTTATCTTAACTGCCGTATCATTCCCTCATCACTGAAAAATTCCAAAAACCAGCTGATGGTCTCTGAGTTTCAATTTGAATTGCATAAAAGGAAACAAAATTTTTTCACAAAGCAGGAATGTTAATTTTGTAACCATTGACATGAATTGGAACATTAAGTCCGGGTTGGCAAGCAATAAGGAATCTGTTTTTGATATGATTAAATGTTTCTACTTTGTCATCTGATTTATTCATTCAGGTCTCATTCCTCACCTTCCAACAGGGCCCCACACCCCTTGACTCCCAGCTATTCAGGTTTGCATATATAATATATCCAAGACTGAGATTGAAGGATTTTTGGACAAGCGAGGAATAAGTGATATGAGGATGACGTGTAAAGGAGGGACCGGGTCAGCCGTAATGTTCCTGATTTGTGCAGATTCAAGGGGCAGCAATGGCGACTGCTGTTCCAATTCCTCCTGTCCTTATATTTGCACTGAGAACAACCACAAGAGTGGTGCTTAAGGAACCGTACCTCAGTGTAGCTCATCTCGCTTTGCCATCTCAAGCTGATAGAGAGTCATGGAGTTACGCAGCACGGAAATAGGCCAATTGACCCAACTTGTCAATGTTGACCAAGATGCCCCATCTATTTGCCCACGTTTGGCCCATATCCCTCTAACCTTTCCTATCCATGTATCTGCCCAAATGTCTTTGTTATTGTCCCTGCCTCATCTGCTTCCTCTGGCAGCTCATTCCACATAGCCATCATCCTTTGTGTGGAAAAAAGTAGCCCCTCAGGTTCTTAGTAAATTCTTCTCCTTGATCCTTAAATTTATACCCTCTCATTTTTTATTCTAATCTTCCAGAGCAATGAAACTTGCTGAACATTGTCCAAGGCCTTGCTGAAGTCCATAAAGGCTATATTTATAAACCTGCCCTCAACAAGCTTTTTGGTTACTTCTTCAAAAAACTCAATCAAGTTTGTGAGACACAATCTCCCATGCATAAAACCATGTTGACTAACTCTAATAAACCCCCGTCTTTCCAAAAGCATAACTTGTCCCTCAGGGTCCTCTCCAATAACTTTCCGACCATAGATGTTAGGCTTACTGGTCGAGAGTTCCCAAGTTTTTCCTTTGCCCTTTTTAAAAAGAGACACAGCATTAGCAACCCTCCAGTCTTCCAACACCTCCCCCATGTCCAACGATGATTCATGGGACTCAGCCAAGACTCTACAGATATTTTTTCTCTTACTTCCCACAATGTCCTTAATTATAACTGATCAGACTTGGGAGATTTATCTACCTTCACATGTCTTGAAACATTCAACACCTCCTTGACTGTGATACAGACTGTCCTCAAGACATTGTCACGAATTTCCCCAAGTTCCCTGGACTTCATGTTTTTCTCTGCAGTAAAAACGGAGCAGATATATTCATTGAGGAACCTTGCTCATCCTCTGTGGCTCCACATGGATGAACATTTTGGATTCAGATTACCCTTTTTTCCTGAATTCTCTTGAATCTTATCTCATGCCCCCTGTTTGCCTCTTGGTTTCCTTTTTAAGTATGCTCCTCAATCCCTTACACTTTTCCAGGGATACACTTGATCCTAGCTCCCTTTTCCTGACCCATGCCTCCTTCTTTTTCCTGACCAGAGCCTCAGTTTGTGGCATCATCCAGACTTCCTTACTACCAGCTGCCTTGCCCTTCACACTAACAGGAACATGCGTACCAGGAACTCTTACTATCATTCCACTTTCCAGATGTCCTTTTGCCCACAAAACATCCTACTTCAATCAATTTTTGCAAGTTCTTGTCTAATATCATGTGGGAAAGTTGGGCCGAAGAGCCTGTTCCAATACTGTATCACTCTATGGAAGAAGAGGAGCAGAGGATGAAAATCAAGAAAAATAGAGGAAAGATAGCCTTTGCCTACTGCGGTTTGGATGTGGCGAACTGAAGGCAGACATGCACCACTACCTGTCCCAATCCCACATCTATTCATGGTACCTTCATATGGGCCATTCAAGTACCCACCACCAAGCTAAATGTAGAAAATGCTGGAGGTGACGCAGCAGATTAGGCAGCATCCATCGAGGGGAAAAAATAGCGAATTTTTCAAATCAATGACTTCTTATCACAATTGGGAAAGTGAGAAAAGGAGCGTGTATTAAATTACTCAGAGAGCGGAGTGGTAGAGAGAACAGATAGGGAGTGGGGCCAAGATGGTCACTGTGACATGGTCGGTTTGGATGCCATTCACGAGAGTGTAAGAAGATGAAAATGAGTGCGGGTATTTCAAGAGAAAAGCACAAGAACATCAATGCTGGAACTGTGAAAAGCAGAACATAGCAGTTGGAGGAAATATGAAATAAAAGAGAACTTTTAATTCCTATCTAATTTCAATATGCTAACCAGTCTTAAAGGTACATGAAAGGCTGATATTAATTGGACATGCCAGTTGTCTGAGTACTCTGCGACCTGCTCTATTACCGGCGCTAAATGTGGAACAATCTTACATCTGCGTCAGGGGATAAGCAAATACAAGTTTCATGAATTTACAATCATTGCCTCCAGGCTACACCTTCAAAGCATTTAATTAGATTGTCAAGCCCTTGTACATGGTGTTTAACAGTGTTTTAAAAATATGTTCATTGAAAACTCTGCCACATACCTCCAGTGTATAACAGCTACCCACAATTCTTGAACAAATGCACCTGCAGTCTATACATCGGTGAACTCGCAAGTTAAGTATTAAGAAGTTAATGTTGGATCCCAAACGCAAGGATGCCATGCACGTTTTGAGCCAGTGCCAAATAGAAATCATTTAACCTCACACAAAACATGCTGGGTAACAACTTGTGGGTTGCTTTCGTCTTCATTAATTTTATATGTTTTTCTTCTAATTCTTCCTTAAAATTGCCATGGGTCCTGGCATCTGCACGTTCGTTGTGGCTTTAACTACTTCCTAGCTAAGGTCACAAATAGGCATGTGAAAAGAATCAAAAGTGAATCTTGGAAGTTATCAGATCTGACAAAGTGTTGCGGATTTAATACATTGCCCGAATCTCATTCTGCAGATGCCTCCAAAGCTCTATCATGAGGCTATCTAAAACTAAAGCCCCTTTCCCTGAGAGGGACAAGCACAGAACAGGTATGACGCATCACCTGGTGCAAGGAACGCACCATCTTTCTTGCCAATACTCCAACATCCCTCAAGCTTCTGGGTGAAGGTCCAGGTGTCCCTTGCTTGGCCACTGCTGTGCAAAGGTGTTCTCCATAGGGGATGCTGCAGTTCCCCTCTAACTTTTCAAGTCCAGTTAGGAATGACACATTGCATGGAGAAAAGACGAGATAAAATTATGGAACAGCAATCTCCAGTAACGCAAACACACAACTAGGCTCCAGGAAAGAACTGGGGTAAAGGAGGAGGATGTTCTGTTTACTCTATCTAGTTGAGGGTGGTGTCAGGGTCTACTTTTCATTAAAATGGGCACAGCCAGGATTTTTCAGATATTGTTCCTATATAACTGTCCTGGGATTTCAAATGATTTTTTTTGTTTTACACAGCTCCCGGAAGATTTCATAGCTTTCATGAGATAGAAGAATTAAGTGAATAATTGAATGGACCAGGTCGGATATACTGGGAGGTCTACTACTTTACCTCAATTACAAGCATGTCTTGTCTTTTAAAGTGCCTTACTGTGTTGCATTATAATTAACATCTAATGCATTAAATTGTGCTGACTACATTACCAAGAAGGAACTCAACACGTGTACGATACGATGCGATAGAATTTTATTTATCCCAGGAGGAAAATTGGTCTGCCAAGAGTCATAAAACACAACAAGATACATGAAACATGAAATTAAAGTGTATTTCATTTGTGTGCATCCTGGAAAATTCCACACCTCACCGCCAAAGCACAAAAATGACCATTTCTCCGTCCCCTGCAAGCCTGCACCAACAGCAATGTGATGTGACAATGTGATTCCTACGCAATGTGATGTGACATCGTCTGCCCAATTGTTTGCACTGTGGTGGCGAACTCATCTCTGCTATGACTGCCGCTACCGAAGGCAGTGAGTTGAAGAGGTCAATCATTGCTAGGCTCTGTTTTCACCGGACCCCCTTCTCCGCCAAGCAAGCTGTCCATTTTTTCCTTGTTTTTCCCCCCCATGTTGGCTTTGGCTCAAGTTGGGAAAAACTTCTGCCTTCGAGTCAGAAGGTTGTGAGTTCAATCCTAGATAATCTGTCGAGTGAGTGATAGCTATTGGCCTCAAGATATGGGGGAATCTGTAGGACGGAACTGCAGATGCTGGTTTAAACCGAAGATAGACACAAAAAGCTGGAGTAACTCAGCGGGCCAGGCAGCATATCTGGAGAGAAGGTATGGGTGACATTTCGGGTCAAGCCCCTTCTTCAGCCAGGAGGAATCTCCCTGGCTCTTTTTAGGAATTGTGCTGTAGAGTCATTACGGCTCAACAGGGAAAGAAGATGGAAATTTAGTTTAATGTCTCACCCAAAAAAAAAACTTTGTCAATGCAGAGTAGTTACAGCGCTGCACCAAAGTTTCAGTCTAGCTTTTAGTGCTCCATAGTAAGAGGGGAACCTGTAGCATACTGACTGACAGGCAAAGAGCTACCAATGGAGTCAAAGAATACACTCTAACTGTGGAAGTGTACGGGTAACTGAATAGAAATGAGGGAGGCATGATCAGCTCTGTCTATGAAATCATTTCTACTGACACAGCTAACTCTTATTTTGCTGAGGAATTGGGACGGCCTGGTGGCGCAGCGGTAGAGTTGCCATCTTACAGCGCCAGAGACCAGGGTTCGAACCTGACGACGGGTGCTGTCTGTGCGGAGTGTGTACGCTCTGTGACCAAGGGTTTTTTTCAGGGTGCTCCAATTTCCTCCCACACTCCTAAGACGTATAGGTTTGTACGTTAATTGACTTTGGTAAAATTGTAAATTGTCCCTCGTGTATAGGATAGTGCTAGTGTACAGGAATTGCTGGTTGGTGCGAACCTGGTGGGCCGAAGGGCCTGTTTCTGCACTGTATCTCTAAACTAAACTAAACAGATTCATGAGTAATTACAGAATCTAAGTTAATAGGAAGAAAAAAAGTATTTTTAACAAAAACACAAAATACACATATCCATTTATGAATTATGTACTTACAACCAATTGATAACATCTGCCGTTGATGCCCACAGTAAAATATGATACTGTATAAATATCTCCAATTTCTACTTTCCCAACCCTGGAGGCATGCATCTAATTGAAGCCATTATCAACTCACCACACGTCTCTTCTACATGATCTATTTTGACATTCTTTTTCTTTATACAAGTACTAAAAGCCATACGTCTTTTTTACCCCTCCTTTCAACTCCTGTAAGTACCAACAAACCATAGTGGAATGCATCTAATGGATGCCAGCAGCTCCCAGCAAACCCTATCTATGCCTCTCATTATTTTATATTTTATATCAGGTCTCCCCTTCAGTATTTAGTCATGTTGCACGGTCTCGGCCTCAAATGTTGACTGTCCCTCTACCACCACAGATGCTGCCTGACCTGCTACTATTGTTTCTGCTCCAGATCCCAGCATCTGCAGTCTCTGATTTCTTCAGACATTCAGGGTGAACCACCTAAGACAGTGAGGGACTGGATTGCTCAACAGTGAGCTCTGTCTTAAATTCATGCAAAAGCCCCTCAAGATGTACTTTCCAGTGCGAGTCAAGTGCTCATTCCTGGTTCAGTTCAGTTTAGCTTATTGTCACCTGTACCGAGGTACAGTGAAAAGCTTTTGTTGTGTACTAACAAGTCAGCAGAAAGACAACACATGATTACAATGCATGCACCTACAGTGTATAGATACATGATAAATAGAATGAATACTCTGATAATTCTGTTCCTCTCCTCAATCTGCTGATGTTGAGATTTAATACAAGACTTCTGCTTCTGTGACTGATATTTGCTCCTTCAACACAACGATGATTGGAACTTGCAACCTGCTTGAACTATGTAGTTGAACACCAGAGTGGATCACATTTTCCGATTGAGCTTTTGGTTTAACCTGTCATAATAACTCAATGGCACTAAAGGTCTTGCCCAAGTTTGTTTTTATATAAGTGAATGTCAAAGGACCAAATTGATAATATTTCAATGCAAAGCTAATGGCTTTTTGGCAATTAAAAAAACTCCCTCCAAAATGTCAGTCTTGTCAGGCCCATGTTAGATGTGCAAATCTCTTAATAATGCCATCATTGTGCGGCTAATTAACTGCTGTGCCCTGATGGTCAACTGCACAATTCCACAGAACTACCGGGAGTAGGGAGAGAAAGGAGTTCACTCAATGTGTGAGAAGATGCTTTGCATGGCCAATTGATTCCCTTCCTTCCCTATTTACAATATTTAATCAATTAAAGAAGATCAATCTGCAGCCAAGGGTTTACGCCATGGAAACACAAAACAAACAAACAAATGACCAATTGGGGACAAGTCCCACCTAATCCTCCCTGCATGACAGCACATGGTTATTCTTCTACTGCCACTGCCTATCAGCAGGTACTCTGACTGAAATCCCACTCATTGTTTGCCCTGCTTTTTCCCCTACCCTCTCCAGATTTACATTCTGTTTAAAAAGAATCCTGGAGAATGTACGTTTTTCACTATTGAAACCAATTAACAAAACGCCCAGCAGGAATTGTCGAGACAGGGTACCTGCAGCCCAACAGCTTGCACAACCTAGTCCTTCACATGTTTCGATATGCGGAGCACAGTGATTAGATTGAAGAGTATTGTTTTAGTTTTGGCTTTGCGACACAGCATGGAAACAGGGTCTTTGGCCCACCGAGTCCATGCCAACCATCACCATCAAACAACTGTTCCCACTAGTTCTATGTTACCCCTCTTTCTCATCAACCCTCGACACATTAGGGGCAATTTACAGAGTCCAATGAACCTACAAACCCGATGTGGGAGGTAACTGGAGCACCCAGAGGTGAGACTTCGTTTCGAGACGCGAATCATCAACTTTTTTCCAGAGATGCTGGCTGACCCGCTGAGTTACTCCAGCATTTTGTGTCTGTCTTCGGTGTAAACCAGCATCTGCAGTTCCTTCCTACACACAGCCTGATATGGTCCATTTGCGATACAACGGGAAAATGAAATGGGAAACTAAATGGCCCCAATTCCTCCGGTGATGGGCCGTAATTCAGGCAGAATGTTCTGCCCAATGTGTTTCACGTACAAGTTGTGGCAACATCTTTGGCTCACCTTGGACCCAGCCTATCATGGATTCCAGCTCCATTAGAGATAGATACTTGTGCACATAATCAAGGCTGACCCTTCAATGTTGTGCCATTCTATTAAATTCACAAACATGACACAGAGCTGCGGAATGCATATTGTATTAGTCCTGCACCACATTCCATCTCTGACTGGTCCATCCTCAATCTCCTACAGAATTCCAACAAAGTTCAACGTAAACTCAACTTCTATCTGGCCCTAATCATCTTCCAGATATAACCCCAAGCTCAACTATTTCAGATAATGAGCATCCATGGCATTTTTATTTCAGATTTCCAGTATACTCCACATGCCTCCAAAAAGTTACATCACCTTGAGACTGACCCATTTTGTCCCAACGACTGCATTCTTTTGCCTTGCACTATCACTTATTTTTGGTAATTGGATCGCCCCTGTGTTACACACATCTTCCTATTTGTTCCATCCTTTCCACCCTCCTTTCTCTTCATGCTTACATTACTTTAGGGATACAGCACGGAAACAGGCCCTTTGGCCCAACCAGACCACGCCCACCAGTGATCACCTCGAACACCTACACTACCCTGCACACTAGGCAGGGACATCAGGGACAATTTTACAGCTTTCCAAAGCCAATTAAGCTGCAAGCCTGTACATCTTTGGAGGGTGTACCCAGAGAAAACCCATGCGGTAACAGAGACAATGTGCAAACTCCGTACAAACAGCACCCGTATGCAGGATCAAACTCAGATCTCTGGTGATGTAAGGCAGGAACTCTACCACTGCGCTTCTGTATCGCTCCTGTTTAAAACTCATGTTTATTCTTTTTTCCCCCCAGTTCTGATGAAAAGATGTTCATCAAAATCACGAACTCTCTTTCTCTCACCACAGATGCTGTTTGAGTACTGAATATTTAGATTTTAGTTTTTATTTCCTGCAGCTTCTGTATTTTACTCTGAGTTCCTCTTCAGGGAGTCTCTCACTGAGCAAGAAGCAGTGAGATACACCAAGCTTGTGAGGGGAACTGTAACAAGACAAGCTAATTTTTCATTCTTTATTGCCTTTTTCATTTTCCCCCTTTTAAATGTAAATAGATCAGATTACATTCACCAGTAATAAAGATGAGTGAGTATTACTTGTATCTATATCAAATGACCAGTAATGCATAAAATAAGTCACAGATGTGATTACATACAATCCTCCCAAGCTTTGCAGTAAAAAGTGCTGACTGGACAAACAAGCTTAGAATTTGAAAATAAAGTTTTATTGTTTTTCAAGTTAAATTTTCCCCCTTAAGGTATCTTCAAAAAAAAGCACCGGGCAGAAAGAGGAATGCAAAGTGATGAAGGTGTGGAGCAGAATTACTGTTTTGACCTGCAAGGGTCAGAACAGCAATTCTTGTCCTCACTTTCATTAGCTGGGTCACGTTTGGAGTATTCATGCAGTTCTGGACCCCCATTACAGGAAGGATGTGGAAGATTTGGAAAGGGCGCAGTAAAGGTTTACCAGAATGATGCCTGGATCACGGGGTATTAGCTACAGGGAGAGGTTGAACAGACTTGGATTATTTTCTCTGGAATGCTGGAAGTTGCGGGGACACCTGAAAGAAGCATACAAAATAATGAGAGGCATGGATCGGGTAGTCAGAACACCCTCACCCAGGGTGGAAATATCAAATACAAGAGGGTTAGCTTTAAGGTGAGAGGGGCAAAGTTACAAGGAGATGTGCAGGGCAAGTTTTTTTTTTTACACAGAGGGTGAAGAGTGCCTGATACGCACTGCTGGAAGTGGTGATAGAGGCATATACAATAGTGGCATCTAAGAGACATATGTATAGGCACACGGAGTTGCAGGTAATGGGAGCGTATGGATTAAAAGCAAATAAAAGTTGGTCTTGGCATCATGTTCAGCACAGACATTGTGGGCCGAAAGGCCTGTTCCAGTGCTGTACTGTTCTATGTTCAGTTTGAACTCTATCACTTTCAGAACAGATTAGACAAAGGAGAGAAATAAAATTCAAAACTTCCAGTCAGAAAAAAATTATGAACCAAATGCAATTTATAAGAAAAGCACAAAAGTAATTTGCCACAGTGTGAATGAGCATGTAATTAATGTGAGATCAGTATTTGTCATGGGAATTCACAACAGGATCTTAGACTGACATGTGAAGCACGAAGGAAGATTCTCAACAAGAATTAAACACCAGGTAGACACAAAATGCTGGAGTAACTCATGCAGAGAAGGAATGGGTGACGTTTCGGGTTGAGACCCTTCTTCGGACCAGCCTGAAGAAGGGTCTCGGCCCGAAACATCACCCATTCATTCTCTCCAGAGATGCTGCCTGTCCCACTGAGTTACTCCAGCATTTTGTGTCTACCTTTGATTTAAACCAGCATCTGCGGTTCTTTCCTACTAAGAATTAAACAAATCTCTGGTCAGGATTTTCATCACAACAAAGGCATACTATCCTTAACATAAAAATCCAAGTGATCATTTTCACTTGCCTTCTCTCATTTGATTCACGAAACATGATATTGGCCACACAAGGCCAACCCATCCATCAAAGAGAAGTGATTCCAACACTTAGCTGTTGGCCTGTCAGCCAACTTCACTTTCCACAAACAACACTGCACTATCTCTTTAATCTTTGATGTGGTTAATGCAGGAATTGGGCGTTTCCCACACACTAAAACCCTGAGACTTGCTTTACTCCAAACAGCAGAGCCACAGCAACAAGTGAAACCGTAATTGGACTATGAATTCTGGACATGTACACTCATGCTCAGAACCTATTAATATAACTGTATTGGCAAGTGACGATGAACCTTAACACATCCTTTAACCTTTCTGTTCAGTAAAGAGGGGTGTATTTTAAATGCCTGCTGGTTTCTGGTGTGAAACCACTTACTTGAGTCAGATTCCTGTCTGTTGCCTGTGGCAGTCTGAGGCTACAACTATTTTAATGTCGTGGCCTCATTACCGCGCTGCCAGCATTGGGCAGGAAGCAGCTGTCGGCCTTGGCTGAGCGTGGGGAATGGGGTGAACCGGGCAGTTCAGAAACTAGACAAGAAAAAGCTACACGTTCCACACCAGGCATGAGGAAGCCTGAAGGTAGGTAGGTGGTGTCTCTTTTGGAGGGTCTCTTTAACAGCAGGGACCTTTGGGCACTACTGCTCCTCACCTGGCAGGAAATGCCCCGCAATATCTTCACTTCAGTCAAGGTAAAAATCGGATTTCGGCGCAAGTGATATTGTTACTATTTGTGAATTAGGACCGGGGTTGTTGCGGAATTCCCTATACATTAATGTGTTTGTGGAAGTCCCTGTACGTCACACTGTTACAATACAATGTTTACACCTGAATTATAATCTGTGCAGATGGACACAAAATGCTGGAGTAACTCAGAGGGTCAGGGAAGGATCTTGACCCGAAACGCCACCTATTCCTTTCCTCCAGAGATGCTGCCTGACACGCTGAATTACTCCAGCATTTTATGTCTATCTTGCTGTAAATCAGCATTTGCTGTGAGAGAGCGTGAAACAACAAAAAAGGTTACCATGAAGCTAAGGGAAAACACATTGATCTTCCATCTGCCTTATAATCATGTGTCCAGATCAAATTCCATGCCGTGAGTGGTCCCATGCCTCTTTGAGGTGTGGGATTATCAATGTGTCAAAGGTTGCTGTACATTGCTCCTTTGCGCATTGTATAAAAAGTCAGCAATCAGTCCTGACAACAAGTAGTGATGTAGCTTCAGATATTCTGAGCCACAGAAAAAAAGAAATGACGCTGGTAGATGCTTTGTGCATGAATCAACGTATAAATGGAAAACCCTTGACAGATGTCTCATTGGTCACCCCATTGCAATGTGCTCCAAGTTTTTACATGCTTGTTAGATGAAGGTGAACTCTGGAGCTGAAGAGCTCCAGTTTATGCTGGAAAGAGGGGAAATGGTTGATGTGTGATTTGCAAAGTCATTAGGCGTTCAATTTACAATGGAGAAATATTCAATGCCCAAGCCAAATTGCACATGGAAGTTCCAAGGGCCAATTTTCTAATGGTTGAGATTTAATCTGAAATTGATTGGTGAAACTTTGCATATGAAAAACAGATGCTAATCACTCCATTTTCTAGGTCACCTGCATTTAACATTTGTAAATAAACCAAGTTTTTTTTCCCTCAGCTGCCTTTTCATTAAGATTGTGCCCTCTCAATCTTCTTCTGTATCACAGTAAAGATCGGGCTATATGTCCTGTGCAGACTTGCAGACAGGAACCCACATCAGATATAGCCAGGTATCAAACTTTTGATCGCAAAGTTGGAGGAAAAAAGTAGTTTTGTTATGATTCACTACAATCATGGCATGTGGGTCTGGAATAAGCCAGAAATAGCTCTCGCCAGTAGTTCTACGGTGCTGTCAGAATGAGTGAGAAAAGTGAGATTATTCAGGGCAGACATGGAGACGAATGGTTGATATACTCTCTGAGAGCACAGTCTAATTCCAAATTCCCTGTAGTTGGGAGCTTTTGCACAGACATTAAAAGGAGAGCAAACCAAGTGTGATTGACTGCTTCCCACAAGCTTCACAAATGCTAAGTGACAGGAGACAGCCATTAGCCTCATCACAGCTGTCTCCTTCGAGTGATCAATCCCACATACCGACCTTCTCGTCCTACAATTTCTGTTTCTCCTAAAACAGAACTTGTTGAGTCTAGAATCCACTTGTATAGCCTGCTTTCACTCAGGCTCAAAATGCTCTCCATGGCTTCTGTTCTTACTTCCAAGTTACTTAAATTTCAGCCTGTTTCCTTGTAGTCCGACCTTTCTGCAGAGCAAACTATTTGCTGGGGCCAACCTGATCAATCACATTAAACTGCTCCTTGTAGAGTTGCTCCATTGCAGAGCAGTCACATCTAAGAAAGAGCAGAGTCTTGATTGTGCGGGCACATTGTGACAGGCCCCTCCAACTTATGTCATTAGTAGTCCGTGACCTTCCAGTTACTTTCAACGTTCAGAAACGTCTGGGTCAGATGAGTGCTACCACTCATAAGCATGTCCTCTATCCATTCTCACCTGCCCTACAGTGGAATGCTGGTCAGAACAAATGTAATTACTCAAAAAAGTGAAAAAAAAGTGATTTCACATTTTTGTTTAATACTTGATTGATTTTGACTAGTGCAGTTGGAACATCTTGGGCAAGTTTGGCCGAAGGGCCTGTTTCCACACTGTATCACTCTATGATTCTGTGATTTATATTAATTACCAGGTATTGCAGACCAAGAACTGTGAGGTAGGACAGGCCCATAATGCCCATCCTCAATCCATGTGGCCAAGTGCTCCCTTTCTGTTACACACACTTCCATGCATCTGTTATTTGCTACCGAGTGCATACCCTCTTCCACTCCACATTATTTAACTCAAGGAGACAAGAATTTGCCAATGCTAGAAGTATAAAATAACATCAGAAATTGCTGGAGACTGCATTTATGGAGAAAGAAACAGAGTTGATGTTGCAGGTTAAAGACCCTTCTTAAGAATCCACTTCAACGATTGTAGCTTATTGAAGTTGCGCACAAACATTGAGCCGGTGAAATCAGTGGCCAGGGGTTGCACGGTGGCCAATTTGGGTCAGACCCAGGTGCAGCATCTGCACTACACCCTCAACAATGCCAACAGCAAAACAGAAGCAATTCAGTCCGCTACTCCCATTGCTACAGTCGTTAACTATTTTTTCACCCTTTGCTAAGCAAACCAATGTCAAAATCACTAGAACAACAAAACACCAATGGAACAACAAAAAAATACGGTGAACGGTATTTTGAATTCTGTCCAAACAACTTCAATATGAATTTGAAGCAGGTAGGTGGGGGTGAGGGATAAATACCTGACATGAAGATCAGTTTCCCCATGCATCACTTGTGCTATTCACCATACAAGTTGGATCCAGTTGAATCCTCACTAATGTCATCATACTGGATGTCACCGAGTTGGCAATATACACAGATTGCATTAACTCAACCCCAGGTTCCCACTTGCCAGCTCAAACCCCAAGTCTAATACTATGGTTGCTGCTCCCTCTCTCTCCATCCCTCCTCCTTCCCAGTTCTCCGACCAGTCTGCCTGTCCCTCTGATTACATTGTATTTCTGTTTGCTTTGTTGTCGCCTTCTCCGAGCAAACAATGGTCTAGTCTACAATTTCCTTTATCTGCATCTCTTTTGATCACTTCCACTTCCTTATCTCTGTAATTTCCTCTCCCTCCACCCGAAACAACACCCATTCCTTCAATCCGGAGATGCTGCCTGTCCCTCTGAGTTACTCCGGCATTTTGTGTCTATCTTCACCAGCTTCTGCAGTTCCTTCCGATACGTACTTCATTCTCATGTCATCCCCCAAGATCCCAATCCATACTAAATCTTTTAAAAACGTAGTCTTTCCGATTTCTTTCTTTCTTGCTGACCCACTTTTCCCTTTCTTGCACAAAGCTAAAGGCTTGTACTTCGCACTATGAAAAAAAGACAATTGTCACTCACTCCATTGTCATTGACCAAACAGGCTCCCAATCTTCCAATGCTGTTTAAAATGCTCATTGTCATCTTCAAATCTCTGTATAAACTCAGCCCAGTGTCCCTTTGTCACTTCCTCCACCAATGCATTCTTTACCAAGCACCGTGTTACGGGCCTTTTG
The DNA here is from genome assembly GCF_053455715.1 of Rhinoraja longicauda. Taxonomy (NCBI): domain Eukaryota; kingdom Metazoa; phylum Chordata; class Chondrichthyes; order Rajiformes; family Arhynchobatidae; genus Rhinoraja; species Rhinoraja longicauda. The sequence goes on from NC_135963.1 coordinate 44,295,092, forward strand.
AATATCACCTAATTATATTTCCAACCTGTCTAATCTTCAACCATTTTGAATGTCTTCTCCATGAGATAAACAAACAGAGAGAATAAAATATAATAGAAGACAGGATGAGTTGGGCAATGAATGGCCAGTTGTAACAGTGTCATAATTAGATTGGTCATCATATTTAGATCGATTTTCAGTTTAATGCAGTCACTGCAGAAACAGCTTCGTTGTTGTTCCATAATCGGAAATCTTATGGGTTTTTCCAATCACTGTAACCTGTCTTCTCTTTTTCTCTTGCCTGCTCACTCTCCAGATTATTTTTGGCTGTTTCTCTTCTGTTCCAGTGTCTCTGAGAACATATTTAGTTCATCCTTCCCATTCACCCAACCTCCAAAGGACTGTTCAGTGAAAAAGTCTAAGAGATGAAAGCTTTCAAGTCTGATCTGTGAATTCCAATATCTTTGGGAGTGAATCCCCACTGGGAAAGTGGAATTGATGAAAATACTTCCATACCCATCAAGACGTCAGATTATTAAAAACGAAGGGTCTCGACCCAAAACTTCACCCATTCCTTCTCTCCAGAGATGCTTGATTAGTACGGGTGTCAGAGGTTATGGGGAAAAGGCAGGAGAATGGGGTAAGGAGGGAGAGATAGAACAGCCATGATTGAATGACGGCGTAGACTTGATGGGCCGAACGGCCTAATTCTACTCCTATCATTTATGATCTCATGCTGCCTGACCCTCTGAGTTACTCTCGCATTTTGTGTCTATCTTCGGTGTAAACCAGCATCTGTAGTTCCTTCCTACACATTAAAAAACACTCACTGCGTAAAAATGAAAAATAAGCTTGGTCCACTTCGATTAATTTTATAACAATTTTCTACCCAATGGGAGTTAGAACATGCCATATAGAATTGAACGAGCCCTCATACAAAGCCTCAAGATACATGACCTAATCGTTAACAACATCAGTAACGCAGGACGGAATGGCAACGGGAATGTGTAGGAAAGAACTGCAGATGCTGGCTTAAATCAAAGGTAGACACAAAATGCTGGAGTAACTCTGGAGATGTCTTCCTTCTCTCCAGAGATGCTGCTTGTCCCGCTGAGTTACTACATTTTGTGTCTACCTTTGATGGCAGCAGGAATGTTGTATTTAGACTCAGTATCTCGGATTTGGCAAGAGACAATTCCCCAGGTATCGAATCACCCACAAACCTTGGCTAGTCCAACTACATAAATAAAGAATGGCCATTCCATAAAAGGTCGTACATAACATTTGGCAGTAAGGAAACTATAACTAAGCAAAAATCCACATCTCTATATGGAGGAAAAACAAATAATAAAATATGTTTCTTAATCTGCAAGTTCTCCAAACTAAAACACCAATGCTGCAACTCCAATGGTACACTATTCACAAATACGTTGGGATAACATGGAATTATAAATTAGTTCTACTTTGGAGTTTTAGTGACACGCAATATTCAATTTATGAAGCAAAGCCTAGTCAGTGCAACAAATGTATCCAAGAAATGGACTGTTCTGAGGGTTCAAGAATTTGACTGGCAAAATGTCTAATCAGCATCAGTGAGTCGTGGCAACTGCTGAATGAAAGTTCAAAGAACAAAGAAATACCAGACCTCCAAGTAATCAAGGCATCAGCCTGTCATTATCCGAGATATCCCTGTCTGTCCTGTGTTCTTGAAACCTTGTCCAATAAAGCATATTGGAAATGGTAATAGAGCTGCCTCACATTGCTTGCTTTATCTCTACATCAGTCTTAAGAAAAGGTCAGGCGTAAAAGCAAACGAACAGTATCACCTGATACCCATTTGATGCAGGCTTCACATGGTACAGAGAATTGATCTATTGTTATCATCATCGATGCAACTGAATGCACTTCATGAACTAACCAGACTTTGACAAGTTCAAAAGTCAGGAGTGACTCTCAGTTCAGCAGCAAGTACAGATTCAGTGTTTCAGTGATACTGTCACTACAACAGAAGCGATGAAGGTATATAAACTACGATTGGTGTTTTTGATGTATGCAATGGTACACTATTCACAAATACGTTGGGATAACATGGAATTATAAATTAGTTCTACTTTGGAGTTTTAGTTGGAGATTTCCTTCACAGAGATATTTGAATTCCTCATTTATTTTCATCTTTCTAAGCACCATCACCTGTAGCACTCCACTTTGTACCCGTGGACGGCAGTGCATTGGTATAATTTTACTTGATTACTACAAAAAGAATCACTGGCCACTAGCCAGCCCTCTCCATCCCACCAACCACATCCTCGAAGCCACCCCAGTCCTGGCTGCTATATTTCCCTTTGCACGCTCAACATAGGGGGCAGAGGAAAACATGCAATTCACGCCCAGTGGTACCTGAGGCTTTGCACCTTGCCCCCAGGTCACTGCTGAAGATTGCCGCATGAAGATTACATGGCACTCCAAATTTCCAGACCAAGTTTGCATTTATGTAGAATTTTAACGTAGCAAAACTGGTGTCAGGCTTATTACAAAGAATGACGCATAAGGTGGTTGGAGAACTTGATGACCATATTCTTGGTAGTTTCTGCGTTTAATCAGGGTGTTAAGGAAGAGAGGGACAGGGAAGCTGACAGGTTTAGTGAGGGATTGCAAATCTTAAGGAAGGATGTGCTGGCATTTGAGAGGGTCCAGAGGTTTACAGGGATAATCCCAGGGATAATCCCAGGGGTCACAGCTTAAGGATAAGGGGGAAGTCTTTTAGGACCGAGATGAGAAAACATTTCTTCACACAGAGAGTGGTGAGTCTGTGGAATTCTCTGCCACAGAAGGTAGTTGAGGCCAGTTCATTGGCTATATTTAAGAGGGAGTTAGATGTGGCCCTTTTTGCTAAAGGGATCAGGGGGTATGGAGAGAAGGCAGGTACAGGCTACTGAGCTGAATGATCAGCCATGATCATATTGAATGGCGGTGCAGGCTCGAAGGGCCGAATGGCCTACTCCTGCACCTATTTTCTCTGTTTCTATGTTTCTATGTAACTTATCATGTGTTCAATGGCTCAAGTTTAGAAGAATGAGCGGGATCTGAAAGGCCTGGATAGTGTTGATGTGGAGAGGATGTTTCCACTAGTCAGAGAGTCTAGGACCAGAGAGCACAGCCTTTGAATAAAAGGATGTAACTTTAGAAAGGAGATGACGAGGAATTTCTTTAGTCAAAGGGTGGTGAATCTGTGGAATTCATTGCCACAGATGGTTGTGGAGGCCAAGTCATTGGGTATTTTTAAAGCAGTTATTGATAGGTTCTTAATTAGTAAGGGTATCAAAGGTTACGGGGGGAAGATAGGAGAATGGAGTTGCGAGTGAAAAATAGATCAGCCATGATTGAATGGCGGAGTAGACTCGATGGGCCTAATGGCCTAATTCTGCTCCTATGACTTATCAACTTATAAACTTAAGAGTCTGGACAGCTAATGTAAAGGCTGCCAGTGGTGAAGCAATCCAAATTGGGAATGGTCAATTGGTCAGAACTGGAGGATCGAGAATAATTCATAGGGTGTATCAGGAGAGGAGGGGCTTACAGAGTTAGGGAGGGATCAGACCTTGGAAAGATTATAACTACAGATGAGAGAGCTACAGTTATTGTTATGAGTTATTGTTTAACCGGGTGCCAGCATTGCTTAGCAGGCACGGGGTGATGAGCTTGGAGAACTTGTGCAACATCAAAAATCAGGAGCAGGTTCTCAAACTTGTTCTGCCATTCAATAAGATCAAGGCTTATACTGTATCTCTCTCAGTATTGAGACAAATGCTGAGACAAATGGATCTTTCGGCATGAAAGGAACCAAGAGATATTGGGATCAGGCAGTGAAGTCGTCAGGATACTGGATCTACCAAGACCTCAGAAAATAATGGATCTGCTGTTACCTCCCAGCTGTTACCAGGCAACTGAACCATCTACCAACAACTAGAGAGCAGTCCTGAGCTACTATTGAAGACCCTCAGACTATCTTTAATTGGACTTTACTGGACATTATCTTGCACTCAAGGTTTTTCACATTATTCCCTTTATCATGTATCTGTACACTGGATAACTCAATTGTAATCATGTATGTCTTTCCACTGACTGCTTAGCACGCAACAAAAGCCTTTCAAGCATACCTCGGTACACATGACAATAAACTAAACTAAACTGGCTCAAGGAGAAGAGCTACCTCCTCCTGTTTCTGTTACAGGTTGTCTCATGATCCAAAACTAAAGATAAACTCAACTGACAGAGATGCAGAATCAATGGCGGTAAACAAAATTTGCAAACAAAAACCAAGGCTTCATCTTCCCAATATTTAATGAGATGAAATTTCCACTCATCCAGTACTGGGCATAGGGCAAGTAGTCTGAAAACTAAAACCAGTGGAAAGGTCAAGAAAGTCCTACTGCTATCAGACTCCTGAAGCAATTGCCCCTTTACTGGAGGTACTGCCATGGTCTCTTATTTGGTTATTCCATTATTGTACTTTAATTTTTTTTGCACTATTTCAGATTGCACTAAAATCTTGCACCATCCCCATTATGTGTATTGGATTTATCATTGCCTAATGTATATGGGATTTGAGTATGGGATTTCATTGCACCCTGGTGTAGACGATAAACTAATCTGGATCGGGTAAATGCTGTCAATGGCTTATGTGTGAAGGTTTGCTGCTGTGTTTTCAGATTATGCTGTTGGGGAACATGTGGGTCAGTAATGTAAGGGGACACTGGTGTAACGAGAGGAGGAATCACTGTGGTACAATGTGGTACACCAGTGTACAATGCTGATGTAGCTGCATACTCCACCTACTTTCCAATGTGAAGCAGTTCAAACCATGAAAGGGACTGAGATTTGTTTTCATTTTTTTGCATATACCATGCGTTTGCATGCAATTCAAACCCAAGATAGGGGTCAATTTCCCCACCTCAATTTCATGCTTCTTAAGGCAGCGACTCACACTGGATTACAGAGGGATGAGCATGAGCGGTGTTTTGGTAACTTGCCCCAGTAATCGTTCCTCAGGCAGACACATACAGCAGCAATGCAAGTTAATTTGCCACAGGGCCATGACATTAAAGTCTGTTTTCTCCTTGTGTCTACCTTCAATTCTCTTCCCTTACAACTCTTCTCATGGTGATCATTCTTCACAGGGTTTTCCTTTCAGGAGATGGAAGTTTAAACAATTAAAAAAGAGCAAAAGCCTGTTTTTTTTAATTCACTTTGTACAATGTGAAAGAAAGCTCTTAGTCTCAAACATCTTCTAGACCTGATGAAAGATCCAAAACATCAAACCTTGTTTCCCTTTCCACAGATGCTCTCTGACCTACTAAGTGTTTCCAAAAAATTATTTTATGTTGGTAAGAAGAGAAAACAGGATAGTCTGCTAGATGTTATCAGAGTCATTAATCCTTAACAGAGGCTGTCTTCTCCAAATGCAATAATGTTGTTTAAATTATTAAATAACATGGAAAGTAGAGTAGGAATAGGCCACTCAACTGCTCATGTCCCCTGAACCAGTCAAAAGTTAATCTGTTCATAATTGTTAGGAATAGAATTAGGCCATTCAGCCCATCAAGGCGACTCAACCATTCGATCTTTCTCTCCTAACCCCATTCTCCTGCCTTCTCCCCATAACTCCTGACACCCATGCTAATCAACAGTCAATTAGGTCATGGCTCTTTTTTCCCCCCCTCATCACCACATCTCCTGCATCAATCCCACATTCCTTCATTGCATTAATATCAGTCTTAGTTCTCACATTATCTGATATCAGTCTCTATTCTCTAATTACCTTGGGGTTTCATCCTTTGGGGTGATTGGTTTAAACAATATTCCAAAGCACAATCCACACCAATGTACACACTCTGCACCCACATTTACTATTTACTATTTTCATCACAGAGATATATTCATATATATTCATCACTGTATATATATGATATGATATATATGTTATCTGTGCCCATGTTATGAAATACAGCAGAAGCTACAACAGAAACAGATATTCTTCGGCAAAAAGGTGAAACAGTTTGGCATTCAAAACAACAATAAAAGCAACTGGAACAAGAATTGGAAGATTTTACAGGGGTTCTGGACATGTGTTATTGCATGTTGGGGAACAATAGATGATGTTTCATCCTGATCATGTCTGTCCATAGCTGACCCTGTTCGAATTGAGATTACAGAATCCAACAGTGCTCAAATGGATCAATTAACACAAATCCTCTGGATTCATGTACTTGAGCAAACTATTCAGTCTGAAGAAGGGTCTCGACCTGAAACGTCACCCATTCCTTCTCTCCAGAGTTGCAGCCCGTCCTGCTGAGTTGCTCCAGCTTTTTGTGTCTATCTTCTATCTAATCGTGACCTCCAATTCATTCTGCTTCCTCTTTGCTATCCCTCTTTTGCAAACAATTAATTCTCCACTTAAAATCATTATTATTTGTGGTGGAGAATACTTCATTCTGATCATACCCAGACTAAAGAAATATTTCTCATCTATTTAATTCTTAATGATTAGTTGATTACTGTAATTGTGCATTTTCACATTTCTGTCGCCACATCCTGTGTTATAACCCTAATAATCCTCAAGATATCTACCAGGTTTTCTATTAACATTTTGGTCTCGACTTGTCACGATTTTTTACCTAACCCTAACTGCTCATTGCCAGTGGGGGTAATCAGTCTGAAGAAGGGTCACAACCCGAGACGTCACCTATACCTGTTCTCCAGGGATGGTGCCTGACCTGCTGAGTTACTCCAGCATTTTGTGCCTTTCTTATTACCAATGACATGTTGAAGGTATCACAAAAAGCTGGAGTAACTCAGCGGGTCAGGCAGCGTCTCAGGAGAGAAGGAATGGGTGACGTTTCGGGTCAAGACCCTTCTTCAGACTGATGTCAGGGGGGGGCGGGACAAAGAAAGGATGTAGTGGAGAACTGGGAAGGGGAGGGGAAGAAAGGGACAGAAGAGCTATGCAAAGTTAGAGAAGTCAATGTTCATACCGCTGAGGTGTAAGCTGCCCAAGCAAAATATGAGGTGCTTTTCCTCCAATTTGCGGTGGGCCTCACTGTGACACTATGTCCCTCTCTTCCCTCCCCCTTCCCAGTTCTCCCACTGTCTTCCTGTCTCCAACTACATCCTTTCTTTTTCCAGCCCCCCCCCGACATCAGTTTGAAGAAGGGTCTCGACCCGAAACGTCACCCATTCCTTCTCTCCTGAGATGCTGCCTGACCCGCTGAGTTACTCTAGCTTTTTGTGATACCTTTAATTTGTACCAGCATCTGCAGTTATTTTCCTACACCAATGACATGTTAGTAAGTCTATAGTAAACTTACCAATTTGGTTTTAATATTCTACTGATTAGTTGTGCCATAAACAGTACACCACTCCTTTAATTTGTACCAGCATCTGCAGTTATTTTCCTACACCAATGACATGTTAGTAAGTCTATAGTAAACTTACCAATTTGGTTTTAATATTCTACTGATTAGTTGTGCCATAAACAGTACACCACTCCTTTGGTCTAACCAAAGCCGCAAATATTAAAAGTTTCCCTTTCCTCTGACTCTCAGTCTGAAGAAGGGTCTTGCATCGAAACGTCACCTATTCCTTTTCTCCAGAGATGCTGTCTGACCCACTGAGTTGCTCCAGCTTTTTATGTCTATCTTCAGTTTAAACCAGCATCTGCAGTTCCTTCCTACAAACAATGTTCAAAGTTTTCTTTTTGTCATTTTGGATACAAATCCAAGTACACTATTGATTTGTAATGCTTTTTTCCCACTGCCATTGCCTTCTTTAAATCACCTTTCTCCCTATGTTCCAACATCCCCCTGCTTTCTTCTGATTTAAGATCATACCACTGATAAAAATGTTTTTTTCCCCCTATTCGTAATTCCAAAATTTATAACATCACCCCTTGTCCACATTGAGCAATAATTATCTCTTCCTGGAGGATGAATGCATATTGCTTACTGTCCTGATGTCTACTGCCATTAATCCAACTTGTAAGGAAAACTAACCATTGACTTTACCCAGAAATTAATCAAGCAAAACAAAATGTACTCAGAGAATTTGAAGCTGCTTATTTTGAAAATGAGTATCAGGAGGGGACTAAGTAAGTGAACATTTTACTCATTCATCCATGGCCTTCTTTGCCCTTTCCCTCATGACTCTAACAATGCAAAGCTTATGCAACCTTTTGCTATTTAGTCTGTGAAGTAAAATGATAAGAAACAGACCATCCATTTTGCACGTTTAAAAAAAAAAGTTGTGACCATTTCCTGCAGAGTTATTTTAAAGCTATACAAACTGATTGCATTTAAAAAAAAATACATTCTCCTCCAACACTATTGTGATATATATATTTGCCAGGCACCAGAGATATAAACTTAGGTTGCTTAGGTTTTAGTTGAAAATGTGCAGAAGCCTTTCCATGACATTATGGCTGTATCCACCATGGAAATATCTGTAGCAGATTCTGGACAATGTGGGTGATAAGTAGCTTTTAACAGTCAGAAAAAAAAAGGAAAGCTATTGAAATTGAACAAAATTAATTGCCCACAGACCTTTGTGGGGCTTAGTTATGAAAAATATTTCTTCACGTCCGTGAAATATTTGAATACAATCCCTTACCTGAGCAACTATCTCAGAGACTGGACAGGAAACATCAAAAGATCCTTCAAGTGCTTTCAGTCGGTAGACTGGTCCATACACAAACACTCAGCAGCAACCTTAAGGAGTACGCCACTACTGTCAAAGATCTCATTAGTAAGTACTGGGTGCCAAAGAAATCTAACCAAATGTTTTAACTTGAGAAGGAACTGCAGATGCTGGTTTAAACCGAAGATAGACACAAAAAGCTGGAGTAACTTGTTTAGTTCAGTTTAGAGATACAGAGTGGAAACAGGCCCTTTGGCCCACCGGGTCCGTGCTAACCAGTGATCCCCATGCACTAACACTATCTTACAAAAATGTACAATTTTTACCAAAGCCAATTAACTGACAAACCTGTACGCCTCTGGAGTGTGGGAGGAAACCAGAGCACCCGGAGAAAACCCACGCGGTCAAAGGGAGACCGTAGAAACTCGGTACAGACAGCACCCGTAGTCGGGATTGAATCCGGATTGCCTGCGCTGTAAGGCAACAACTCTACTGCTGCACCACTGTGCCGACCAATCTTGTAACTCCATCTTGAAACCGTGAGATCCATGCGCTAGTATAGACCAAGTATGAGTGTTCAAGTCGGGTGATCCAGAAATATACAAGAAATCCAGATACAACCTTTGTAAAGCCTTCAAAGAGCCAAGCGGCAAATCCACATCATGCCAGAGTCCCAGACTAACTACACAGACACCTGTCAATTGTAACACACTTGCATGCCATAACGGGCCCATAACACAAAACAGCTTCCTCCCGTCGACCCCATCTACACTTCATGCTTCCTCAGGAAGGTGGCCAATATCATCAAGGACCATTTACATGCCAGTTACTCTCTCGACTCCCCTCTCCCATCGGGCAGAAGATACAAAAGCTTGAAAGCATGCACCACCAGATTCAGGAACGGCTTCTACCCCACTGTAATTACACTTTTGAATGGACCTCATATAATCCAAAGATGAATTATGATCTTCCAATCGATCTTGATATAATCTTAAATGTGTTTATCTGCACTTTCTTTAACATTATATTCTGCATTATGTTTGTTTTCTCTTTTGCACAAACTGATATATTCATGTATGCTATGATTTGCCTGGAAAGCACCCAAATCAAAACTTTTCACTGTACCACGGACATGTGACAAATATTAATACTCGGTGGGCGAAGGGCCTGTTTCTGCGCTGTATCTCTAAACTAAACTAAAGCCATTTTATGGTGAAAGACAATTAATGCCTTTGCTGATTCATTTGTCTCAAGAGCACCGAATTCACCTCTCGCACCTCGTGTCACCTCGATATCAATCAGATAATTGATAATTGGCTCAGATGCTGATTAAGATAATTCAGTGCACAATGATTTCTAGCTTTTCTTGATTATTACGTTCTTATCCTCGAGGTTAATACTGCTCTAGCATTTTAACCGACACGCGTCATTAATAATTCAATGGAGTTTGTCAATGGGACTTTTGGAGTGTCTGTTTTGAGTGACAGGCAACAGGTTCATTATTAGAAAGTATGAGGTCAGGTGGACAACAGCCTTTACTTCCCCAAGTACACAGGGACCCTGTCGTGATTTGTGGAATGCACATCAGTCCAATATCACTAGTGCTGCACATGTAACCAGAACATCGTGAAATAGCCTGACTGCCATTTGTATGAATGTGTGTTGCAAATATAAAGAAGAGGACATGGTGTTGGGCCAGGGGGTGGAACAACATGCTCCAGGTTGATCTGAGAGGAGTATTAGGAACATCTTTGTTGCCTCAACCACCACTGCTCCTGTGTCCTTGATGCACATCCTCGTCCAACCTTGGGTCTAGATCATGTTCTCTCCTGTTCCACCTTTGTGATCTCCTTGTGATCTTCACTGACATACGCAGGTAAATGGCCACCTCCCCTCCTCTGATCTACTGTTTCTCTTCTCTCCATGTCCTTTCTCCTCTTCTGAACCAGAATCCCCTCCAATCTTTCGCTACCCTCTCCACCCCAAGACCCACTTCCCTTGCATTTTGACCAATCTCCCAATGTACTTGCAGAAACAAGATAATGGTTTACACAAATGGACACGTGCTGGAGTAACTCAGCGGGTCAGGCTGCAGCTCTGGAAAACATGGGTCGGGAGCCTTCTTCAGAAATGTAGTTTATCCATGCTCCCCAGAGATGCTGCCTGACCTGCAGTTACTCCAGCACTTTGTGACCTTTTGTCTCCCCATTTCCTTTTTCATTTCTGCCCCTAAATTCCTTATTCCTCACTCCAATTGCCTCTCTCCTGGCATCTTCTCCGAATCTAATCACTCCCCCAATATTTCCTCCACCCATGAAATCCTCCTCATACCCTTCTCTACTCACCCTATCAATCCACACTATCTCCCCCGCCACTCCCCTCCGTCTACTTTCCACCCCCTCTGATCTTTTGACCTCCCCAAAGCAAGCAGCAAGCTGATAGAAAGCAGCTGGCTGTGGGGACCACAAAGTGCTTCAGGCCGCAGTCTGGGTCCAAACAGATGTCACTATATCGGGTGCACATACATGTAAGTGGGGGACGGGGAGAGCTGGGGGATGGGGAATGATCCCAAGACATCATGCCTGCAGTCACAGTCATGCACTTAAGGAAGCACGAGATGAGTTTTATTGAAAAGGCCTTTTAGTTTTCTTCAGGATGTTTGCTATTTAACAGCCTATTAACAAGTTAAGCGTAGCAATATGTAATCAGGTAAAGATGAGGTAATTACTGGTTTGAAATACTCACTGACAGCATCCCTAATTTATCTGAATTTTATGGAGAACATGGGGGTTTTGTACAGCATTCAAACTTAAGTCATTATTCAAATGTCTGAGTGAAATTCCATAATGTTTCCTCCACGATCCAGATGGTAAATATTTTGCCAACTGAGTGAAGGCCTCAAGCCTGCTTGCTAAGGTTACTTTTATTGCTGGGTGACCCCGACAGTACTGAGATCAGAGGGGAAGAGAAGCCATTCCATTGCGTCATCATTCATTTAGTCACCAATTAGAATGCCGTAATTGACTTAGCAGAAAGCTTGACTTGTGGTGCTGTCAATAATTGAAGTGCTGAGTCTGGATATGAACCTAGACGATACTTGGCTTGGTCCAGGGTCCACGCTGAGTTCACCAGTTTCTGGCAAGGTGGCAATTGGACCACTGCAGTCCTAGGGTTATCGAACAGAGAGCCAGGCCCTAGGTCCCACTCTTGTTAACAATGTAACGGCTCCTGCTGAAAAATTAATTCATGCACTTGCGAAATGGACAATCAAATTCAGGTAAGGGGACCAGTTGTCAAAGAGCCCACTGAAAGTCAAAAGGAAAAGAAAATGATATATTTGGATTTGTGAAGCACTGGAGGTTACTGTCTCACAATGAAAGGTTTTGGCCATTCAGGAGAGGGGTGTGGGGAAAAAAAAATCTTCAAACAAATGGTGTTTTTTGGAAGTCATGATCAATGAATTTTCCAGAGACAGTATTACTGAGTATGTTGAAGATACAGATAAGTAGATTTTTGGATATAAAGGGAATCAATGGATATGGGGAGAGTGCAGGTAAGTGGATTTGGGTTAAAAGATCATCCATGGCCTTATTGAAATGTAGAGAAGAAGCAAAGGGAAAAATAGTGTAATCTTGCTTCCACCACTTATGTTCTTACTCAATTAATTCCTAGAGAACTGCGTGGTTGTATCCAACAACCATCCTGCAGCTTTGTCTCAGCGACTGGTTGTCCTTTCTGTATTTCCAGCTGAGGATCGGTGACAGCAAACTGCAACTCCACTTCTCTGGGAAGAAACATAGAACATAGAAAGACAGGTGCAGGAGTCAGCTATTCGGCCCTTCGAGCCAGCACCGTCATTCAATATGATCATTGCTGATCATCTAAAATCAGTACCCCTGGCCTGCTTTTTCCCCATACCCCTTGATTCCTTTAGCCCTAAGAGCTAAATCTGAGTGCCATCTAAAGAGAGTGCCATGACCAAACATCCAGAGAAATATTGAGGGATTCACCCACAGCAGTGCAGCATTCCCTCGTGACCAGAGACTGCCAGGCTAGACAACTGTGGGCTGCAAGGTACAGAGATGAGAATCCCTCCTGGCTCACTGCCCTGAAAACTGGTCATCTTTGCAACAGTTCTGCTGAATGCCTTTCCAAGAAGAGCTGCAACTGTTGATGCTATTGCACTAAAAGTAACCTCCAATCTATTGCAAAGTTCATTTTCTACCAACAATACAAACAACTTATGGATATTTAGTTTCAAACACACGACAATAACAGTTAGAATTTTCTTTTAAACTCCCATAAGAAACTTTGAAAATGATTTTGCAATTCTCTCGGCAGCCTTTCCTCAACCAACTCTACCTAACAAGTAACTACTTGTTACTGGACCCACAACTTTAGCCATCAACTACACATAGGAAGGCAAGGTGAAAAGTGGAAACGAGAAACAATCAGACAGCAGACACTGCAGGGGAAATTATTTTTCATCACTAGGTTTCAATTTATCATTTAGGAAGTGGTGGGACGAGGGAAGGGAGTGGATTTGAAATAACAGGGTGACCATGTGGGTCAGCAGGAACAAGAAACCCTTTCAGTTTAAAGTAACATTTGGAAGAATGTAATCTTCTTCACAAACAGAGTTAGCATTGTGAAACTTCCACGTGAATTAGAAGTGTTCTGACCCTTTGCCGTCTGACTTTGATGGAAGTCACTCCATTCTATAGTCAGCTTGTCGATGCAGCACAAAGCGTAAGGCTTACACTTCATTTAAAAACTTGTCAGTCTATGGGTGTTAAACAGAACTCCTATCAATCTGAATATATGTTTAGCAGAAAATTATTGATGGAATTCCAACAGCAAGAAATATTCAGCCATGAACTATTAAATCACGCAGAGATGACTGTATTAGGCACTAGCTGTTAAAGTAGGAGAAAGACATTTTCTCAACAGAATATAAACAATTATAACTTGTAAAGGCTGCTTTTCCTCAGCTCAGTAGTGAGTCTTGTTGAGACTACTGTCAATCGCTACCATTAAAGTACAGCATAAAAGGGCACTGCAGAATTTATAAAGCTTTTATTTCTAATTGTCATCTTAAAACTCCAGTAACATCCATTTCATTCACCAATTAAAATGTTGATGTTCACTTACTGTGTGTAAATCTACAACGACTCAATCTAAACCAGGCAAGGTTATTGCATTTTAAAAACTCTGTTGGAAAGTTTACTCTCAACCAGTTTCTCCCCTCCACCCTCAAAGGCCCCTAACTCATAAAGGGTGAAGTTCTAGGGGGCCCAGTGCACTGTTCAATAACTTGAAAAACAGCCCCTTACCAGCTCCAGCTCTTTCAAACAGTGGATTTATCACAAACATCTGCTCATCCGACAATGTCGCTGAGATGTTTTCATGTGATCTGTGCTGAATTTTTTTTGGCTAAATGCTTTGCCTTTCATCCTTGCCTCCAGAAGACTTTAGACTGCGCTGCTGCAGAGTCCCAGGGGTGCACCAACTCTTTGCAGTCTTACCCACCAAAATTCTTTAAGCTCTGAGAGTAGACAGTGCGTTTAGGCAGACTTTGTGCCTACAGTCCAGGGGTGGTTCAAGTTGTGGATTTTGCAAAGACTTCAGCCATGTACAAAATCTTTTATTCCAATCGTGGTTCTGCATGAGATCAAAATTGGAGCTTTATGTACAATAACAGATTTTATAGATAATTTTCATGAGAAGGCTCAAGCAAGCAAACCGAGTGAACAGACTGTTTTCTTCTGACCAGCTGTCAGTTTGATGTACAATAAAGGTAGATGACACTGCGACATATCCAATTATCTTCAAAAACCAGTGCTCATGTCATAATTTTTGGGCAATAATTCAAAGGCTAATTATTTCCTCATTTCTTAACCTCCTTGCTAACCCCACCTCTTTCAAACAGTGGATTTATTACAAACATCTGCAAAGAAGCAGCCCTGAAAATGTTGCCGTGTTGTTTTGATGTGATCTGTGCTTGATAACTTTTCCTTCTGACTTATCCACTTCTCCTGAAGTTGGTGAACCCTGACTTTCATGCAGTCTCATGGACACAACCAGCTCTCCGCAATCTTATCCAAATGAAATTCTTCAAATGAGCGATTAGACAGTGAGTGTTGGCAGTCGAGGCAGGTAACCCCTAGTCGAATCCAATCCCGTCACTAACCAGCAATTATAATGTGCATTTTCCAGCAAGGTTCACTGCCCCAGGATGAACATTGAGATTTCGGGTCATTATCCCCATTGCTTAGGTTGGAACTCTTAAGTCAGGAGATGCAAAGCAAATGGAACCACAATTCTGATGTGTAAATCTCAGTCTAACCCCATAAATTTTACTGGGGTATTGGGGTACTGATTAAGAATGGTCAGCCATGATCACATTGAATGGCGGTGCTGGCTCGAAGGGCTGAATGGCCTCCTCCTGCACCTATTGTCAATTGTCTATTTTATTCTATAATAATGATTTTGCATTCAAGGCAGCCATTCAGTTAAACAGATGCCTTCTCTTCTGTAGAGCCCAGTTCTTTCAACATAGCCCTGCAAATGCTTCCACTTCCAGTATTTATCCAATCAACTGTCCAAAGTTATAATGGAGCCTGATTTCACCAATTGTTCACGATCAAAGGAACTTGCTGTATGATTTGTTTCCTCTCAGGTTATTTTGCAATAAAACTTGTGAACCACCTTAGTTGCTGTACTTTCACCTTTATGTTTAGTTTAGTTGTAGTTTAGTTTGGGGATGCAACATGGAAACAGGCCCTTCAACTCAACAAGTCCATGTAGACCATCGATCACCCATTCACACTATTTCACTGTTATACTGCTTTCTCATCCACTCCCCACACATCGTGCAATTTACAGAGGCCAATTAACCTAGAAACCTGCACGACTTTGGGATATGTGAGGAAACCGGAGCAACGGTTTCCACAGTCACAAGGAAAACTTGCAAACTCCACACAGACAGTACCCAAGATCAGGACTGAGCCCACGTCTCTGGCACTGTGAGGTAGCAGCTCAACCAGCTGTGCCACTGAGCCGCCCTCTTTTAAAAAGGATATCTAAGCATAATTTTTGAAACTCAGGGTTTTGTCTTATGTAGAAACATTGATAACGAGAAGACAGGTGATAAATGGTCACAATCAGGAAATAAAAGTGAGAGGCAGCAGTTTTGAAATTTTTGAAATTAAAGGTTAAGAAATAAATTAAAGATAAAATCTTAGCAAGGTGTCCAGATGATAGTGTGTTATTTGTTGCACTGGATTTGTACGCATTTAATCCACTTGACATTACTGATAGCTACACATTTTAATTTTATTAAACATAGAAAGAAGAATACAATTGTGAACCATAACCTGTAATAGAATTATATAATTATCTGAAAGGAATAAACCATTTCAAATAAATGGCAAGCTAATCCAATATCTTGTTTGGTCGTCATGTTTCGAACTACATACATGTCGTTGCCATACCTCATGTTATGCTGAGATAGGAAATTGTGTGGTTTGTCAGTGGTACAGCTCTTACCCCAGAGAGGGTAAAAGAGCAAACAAAAAAATAAATATTGCAGAGTAAATAATGCAGGACTTCATCAAATTCTACTTTAAAATTGTGAAATGTTTACTTATCTTGGTAATGCATGTTGAATCCAGTTCAGTGGTAATTTGCAGTTATATTGTATTTTAACAAAGTCAGACAAGATTAGAAAGTGTAAACAAAAGATCAAAGAAATAAGTTTCATGCAGAGTCTTTAAAGGAGGAGAGTGCGGCCAGTTTGAAATGAAGAAGTAGAACAGATTCTATGAATGGGGCAGAGTCACAGCTGGATCTATAACAGAAGCAGCATAAACATATGGTTTATTGGGTTCAACACACATGAGCCCATAAGCAGTCGTAACCAACGTTTAGACTTACGTTATTTGAACTTCGGCAGTTTTCAGTTCAATATACTGAGAGAGATAAGCACTGGCTTGATATTGAACAAGAAAGGCAAACTAAATGTAATGACTGACATACCACCCACTTTAGAGGCACGTTCATAACCAAGAGAATTGCATGGATTTTTTTTATTGGTTTAGAGTTGGCGAAATGTGTAGAAAGGAACTGCAGATGTTGGTTTAAACCGAAGATAGACACAAAAAGCTGGAGTAACTCAGCGGGTCGGACAGCATCTCTGGAGAAAAGGAATAGGTGACGTTACCTATTCCTTTTCTCCAGAGATGCTGTCTGGAGAAGCTGAGTTATTCCAGCTTTTTGTGTCTATCTACAGTTTTTGGTTTTTAAAAATTAATATTTTTATTGCTTTTTCCGAATAGCATACAAAAACACTTAACATAACATAACATAACAGGGCACATCAACAACAAGGTCACATTTAGGCAGCTGAAGGCACTTTAAATATAAAGGAAGTAAGGCACGTTTCTGCTATAATACATGTTTACAACGAACTATTCCTCATCATGGTGGATAGGGAAGTAAAAAAACCTCAAAAACAATTTTTTTAAAAGAAATATATATATATAAACTGCTCCCATCTTTAATAACCTAACTAGACAATAATCACAATGAAAATAAAGACAGACAGCAGTTCACTACGTCTATCTAGAGTTGGCGAGAGATGGGGCATGAAATGAAATCGGGATTTCATTTCAAAATTGTTTCATATTGTTGAGTTTTGTTCAGTCTCATTGTCTATAACTCGTTTTCACCGAGTTCACAGCTAACAATGGCCTGTTTCCTTCATCATCGTTACTTTTATGCATATCTTTCATTCATTTGGTCTATATCTCTCGTTCCCCTTTCCCCCGACTCTCAGTCTGGAGAAGGGTCTCAACCCAAAAAGTCACCCATTCCTTTTCTCCAGAGATGCTGCCTGTCCCGCTGAGTTACTCCAGCTTTTTGTGTCTAAGTACGTGTCAGTGCCGTGCAGACCAACCTCCGGCTGGTGGGATCACGGTGGGAGTACAGCAGGTCACATTGCCCTGAGGCCAGAACATTAGGCAAAGACTTTGCCTCATGTGAAGTCTCAAACAAGTAGGAGGTGGAAACTAAATGCTAAATTCCATTGAAAAATAAGCAGCAATTCCGAATGAGGAACTGGCTCATTTGCAGCAAACAACATCGAGATAAGAGTCCCGAGTCCAATTCTCAGACGATGATGAATTAGCTTCTCTCAGTGATGATGGCAGCTGGGATGCCATTGCCCTGGACTACAGTGCCTCAGTGACAACACTGAGAAACTACTTCAATGGCTGTGAAGTGCTTTGGGGCACACAGACTTCATCAAAAGAACTAAATAAATGCAAGCCTTTTATTCTCAGCCAGGCAGACATGATACCCAAATGGGCCGCACACTTGCGAGCATCAGTTACAAACAAACAAAAATCAGGTTTGATTGTGGTTCCTTCTACAGCTTAATAACCCGCCAGTACCCACTTTTCGTGAAGAATAGCTGGCTTGAACGAGACAGAGGAGCTGTCAATGTCCACGAATCCTTGCCACAGTATAAATTGTTCTTTTAAGAGAATGGGAGAAAACTGCATCAAGCAGATGTGCAATTACATAACTCGAGGGCACAAATGTAACAAAGACCCCTCCGGGCAACAAAAATTATTTGGGCAAGCTATAGTTTAAAAAGGGTTTGAGCTGCTATGGAATGCATGGACAGAAATGATCCTCTGCTGCTGATATGGTTCAGGATATAAGAGTAATAAGTCAGAGTTGAACAAGGGAGATAGGACATTTGATACCTTAGAGCTTTCATTCATTAATTTCTATTTGGATAATAAATGGGTTGAGTAAGATCTGAAAGGGTGGACTCTGTAAAGTTTTTGAGGAAAGGAGCTTGCCAGATTGAAAGGAAAATTTTCCACTTTGTAACTCTTATGTTAATGTATATGTACGTGCTTACTCCTAACCCAATCATGTGTATAACAGTGCATTAAGGAACCAAGGTTAAATCCATCAAGATAGGTCCTGTTTACAGCCACCATGCTGGGACAACATTAAAACCAGTTTCAATCCAGGAAATTATTGACAATTCAGCAGCGGAGGCTGAGGGTTCACTCATCTCCCTCTGGAATGTGCCATCTTATCACATTCACTGCAGCCAAGATACATCACAGAACAATCAGCCTGCCATAATTACTCTGCCACAGTGCTGGGAGATTAAACAGAACCCGAGACTGTGTTCAATTCCCTGATAATACATCCAGACTACAATCTATACACCCAGGCAGATAATCAATTCGTCATGCTGAGTTTATACTAGCCTTGTGCATCAGTCGCACTTACAGTAAATGCCCTAAATCAATGGAAATTAAAAAAGCAGCCAGACTCTTCAATTGATTTGCCAAATTGAAAATCTACCACATTATCTCAAGGATATAACATTTCATGTTTTGTGTTTAAAGTAATGAAGATTGTCTGAATCCAATATTAAACTCAACACAAGGCTAAGCTGAGAGCAATTTCCTGACTAACAATATGGGCAGTCCATTCCAGGGGAGCTCAGTCGTAGTCCGTGGAGATGAGCAGCGACAGACAGTAGGGGATGCTGTTAATAATGCAAAAAATGGTGCCATTTCAAAAGGAGTTTTTTCCTCTCCTCCTGTGTTTGTGGCTGTCACTTTTGCCAAGGGTTACAACAACCAACCTCTACTTTTGAATAAAGCCGCAGAGTGCCTGCATCAAATTCCTTTGGCTGTTGCATGCCACTGAATTTTGGTACTTTCAACCAGCTGAATTGGAAAATATTCCCAATGAGCCAAGAATAAAGGGGAATACACTCCACTTGTGTCATCTGGTGGGTGTCTGACAATCCAAACAGCTGTTAGATAGAGTCAGAGTGATACAGTGTGAAAACAGGCCCTTCGGCCCAACTTGCCCACACCGGCCAACATGTCCCAGCTCATATTCGTCCCACCTGCCTGCGTTTGGCACATGTCACTCCACACCTGTCCTATCCCTGTACCTGTCTAACTGTTTCTTAAACGTTGGGTCAGTCCCAGCCTCAACTACCTCCTCTGTCAGTTTGTTCCACACACCCACCACCCTTTGTGTGAAAAAGTTACCCCTCAGATTCCTATTAAATCTTTTCCCCTTCACCTTAAACCTCTGTCCTCTGGTCCTTGATTCACTTACTCTGGGCAAGAGATTCTGTGCATCTACCCAATCTATTCCCCTCATGTACAAGCTGTTCAGATTGTACAGATGGCTTCAGATTCAACAGATCACCCTCTATCAGTGACGACTGCAATGGAAGTACAGGGATGAACAAGCGAAAAGGAGACATAACATTCAAATTCGGAGCAGGAAATGGCATTTAGTTCCTCAAATCTGCTCTACCATTCAATATGATCACGGCTGATCTAAATGTAACTTCAACGCCACATTTCCACCTAACCAAGGAGAACTTGCAACCCCTTTCTTATCAAGTATTTATCTATCTCTGAAAAATATTCAAAGACTTTGCTAATCTTTGAGAAAGAAAGATTCCCAAAGACATGCAACCCACTGACTGAAAGAATTTAGCTTTATCTCCCTTTTCCTCTTAATACTAAACAGTGGCCCTCGAATCTGGTTACTACTCACGAGACGAAATTTACAGAAGCCAATAAACCTACAATCCTGAGCGTCTTTGGAATGTGGGAGGAAACCAGAGCACCCGGAGCAAACCCAGGCGGCCACAGTGAGAGCGCACAGGCAACACCCATAGTCAGCATCGAACCAGGGTCTCTGGCGCTGTGAGGCAGCAGCTTTAGCACTGCGCCACTGTGCTGCCCTTAGTTGTCCAATCACTCCCGATCTATTTGAAGTCTGAAGAAGGGTCTTGACCCGAAACATCACCCATTCCTATTCTCCAGAGATGTTACCTGCCCCGCTGAATTACTCCAGCATTTTGTGTCTATCTTTGATTTAAACTAGCTTCTGCATTGCTTTCCTAACACTCCCCATCTATCTGTGCCTCCTTTACTGTTACAATGAGGCCTGACAAAAAATTGAGGAACAACATCCCATCTTCCATTTGACCAAGTCGTAGCCTCAATAACAAACTCTACAACTTTGGACAACTAACCTTCTCTGCAACAGAATTGGCCAGTTCTGTTTTAGGTCTCCCATTTGGAATATTGGCTCAATTTTCCCCCCATCATGTGACAAGCCTTTAACATTTCTGAAGGGGAGCTTTGCCTTTTGGCATTGGGAGTATATTAAAAAAACCTGAACTTTTGTTTCTTACAGGGAGGCCATTGTGAAGAAGAAAATCTCCTTCAACCCTGCCAGAGTAATTTTTCTTTTGCGATTGCATTGCCCATTTTTGGATGTAAGGGTCCGGGGGGAGAGCAGTGACAAAGTGCTACTTGGACGTCTGGGTTTTAAAAAGTGGATATGCACAAGTTTGAAGAGGAAAGATAGACCAATGGCATTCGGAGAATGTGTATTAATGCCAGACATAGCTATTTAGCTAGAACAACAGCAAGGAATACAGGAGTCACTATCTAATCCCAGGAGGACTCAGTAAAAACTCTGGAGGCTTGGAATGTTCCTTCCTGTTGAGCTATGTCTGAAGTAAATTTCAAAGGGAAATGGGTATTAATCTCAGTACCAGGGCAATCTCTGGCCAGGGGAAAGGGGTGAGAAGCCAAGCTCCAACTTTCCATAAGGAGAGGAAGGATGTGGTAAAGTCCAGTACAAGAGGTCAGGGTTTTTTTTGCTTAGGAAAGTTTATATTACCTTAGAAAGCCAGAAACACTCGAGAAAGTGTTAGAAGAGATATTATTCAAGTCAGGCATGATATTCTTTTGATGTGGGTGGTGTATTTGAGAGAAGGGAAAATAGAAATAATGGGGATGGTGGGGGGGGTGGAACTGAAGGCTGGGGCAGTTTTGGATTGCAAGGAGCTGTGGCATGAACGTGCAGGATTCCACATTGTACTTTCTTTTTTAATCAATCCTTGAAGATAACTTGAAAGCAATGTTGTTATTGCAGATGTTCCCTTTGTTCACTTGGAATGAAACGGGCAGATTAAAGACTAGGATCATGCCTTGCTTCACCAAGTGTTTGCTTGGCCCTACAAGAATTGAAGTAGCCAAATGTTCAGGCCATAAAAGATATGGGGGATTAAAGACGAGTTGTTTATCCCCTTTTTTGTGTACTAAAGGCATTTTTTATTAACATTTAAATAAAATCTTTACTTTTCAGCATTCGTGTGTTGCTAGACAAGGCCAGCATTTGTTGTCCATCTATCATTGCCCTTGGTGATAAGGTGCCTCCTTGAACATCTAAATAGCAGCAGAGCAGTAACCCATTAGGATGAGTGACTCATTAGGCCATTTCATTGCTACTAGCCTGGCAGACCATGCAGGGATATTAGATTTTGTCCCCTGAATGGGCAACTGACGCCTCTGTTAAGACCGGTGTTTCTTTTTTTGTATTCTCAATTATTGTGTGAATTTAGATGGTGCGGTAGGATTTGAAGTAGACCATGTTAGTTCTTCCTGGTCTCTGGATCACCAGACTGAAAATGTATCCAGAGCACTACCTCTGCACCCTATATGCATTGAATTCTACATCAGAGTTTTGGCTCTATTTACCAAATTTCAGCAATGGAGTTGAATGCATGGATATCGTTAAATGTCCTACTTGTTAAACCTATGACAACGTTTGCATTTCAACACCAGAGTGTTCCAGCTTCCTTGAAATGACTCAGTCGAATTCTGAGAGCAATCTGTGCCACCGAACTATAGTTGCAACGATTGATTCAAACTTGTAATACTGACAACTTCCTAGTCCCACATCAGCAATGCCCTGCCATGATATGTGTATTTCTAACGCCAACTATATTTGTGAATACTTGGATCTAAGTCATTTTGTACTGTAAGTTCCCTTCAGAACATTTCTTAGCCTAATCCTTTAAGACTATCAAAAAAATAATGTTTTGGCATTCCAGCACTTAGAGGTCTGGAGTTTTGTCTCTCTTCATACTTGCAGATTTAACAAAATGAATGCTGAAAGACTGGACAGGCATGAAAGTAATCAGCTGTCTAAGACAATAAGTGAATAGTCATTTTTGTTTAATGACATATGTAAATAATTAAAACTCAGTGGTATCCTCAATGCAATGGTAGATAAGATAAACTATCGCTCATGATGAATGTTAGAATCTCTGTCTAACTGAACAAAGCTGTTGCAATAAACAGCAACAGCACCCATTGTCTTTTTTTAATATAACAAAAATAAATTCAATCACATTGTAATAATATATACAATACAAAACAATACCAAACAAACCCAACACCATAAAAAAAAGTCTGAAGAAAGGTCATTGACCTTCTCTCCAGAAATGCTGCCTGTCCCAGCATTTTGTGATCTACCATAATATAAAATCACCCAACAATCTAAACAAATATTCTTAACTCTGCTACACTCTTAAACAACTATATTTCAATCCTTGTCAAGGATGCATTGTCTTTCTACAAGCATTGCGGTCGGCAGAACCAAAGGTGCCTGAAAATCGATGGTGGACCTGCACGTGTTTAGGCAGTGCAGGCCGATGTTCTTTTCTGGCTGTGGCCCCTTGGTTAACGTTTTCAGATTGAAAAATGGGCTTCCCCAACACTTGACAACAACTGTGTCGTTTTAGTGCCAATGTTAAGAATTTGCAGTGCTGCTTTTTCATTGACAAGAGGGCCCTGGTGGGTCCTAGCCTTCCAGCTGGAAAGGGAGTCTCTATAATGAATGCAATCTAAATCAACATAGAATAAAGATAACCCGAGCTCTGGCTCAGAAATTCTAAACTGGAATTTTTGAGGAAAAAATAGCAATTTCAGTTTCAGTCGTTGGCTTCCAACACATGCTCAATATAAAGTAATTCAAAGATAGGGAGTTCACAATGAAGACTTGGCTATAAGTGGTTGTCGTCGACAGCTGGCAACAAATCACATTAACAAGTCTATAAATTCAATAATAGATCTTTTACACCAACTTGTAAATAATTTGCCTTTTCAAATATTTTCCTCCACTTTTCCCTTATTATCTCCAGTACATCAGTATTTCTCCTGTACTATATTGGGGAGTTGATGTACATTATTAACACCAGCTGTCTGCAGACTGTTCTGTCATGTTGAGGATGAAAGTGGGAGTGGTAGCATTATTAGTTTCAATCAATCTGTGGTCATGCAAAGTCCACATCCGCATCTATTCCAGCACAAGCCACTCTCCAGATCAGAAGACTGAAGCCAACTGCAGTATTAAAGCCAACTGAGTCTGAAGAAGGATCCTGACCCAAAACATTACCTATCCATGTCCTCCAGAGATGCTGCCTCTGAACTTACTCCAGCACTTTGTAGTCTATGCAATACTTCAGGCACTGTTCTAGTTAACTTACAGGCTTTGGGGTTCCCTGGCCCGTTCCACACTGGGAACATTTACCAACTGAGCCAGGAGCGTGGATAAAATACTTTCATGTGTCATTTAACAGTTGATTTACTTCATTCCGTTGTCAGCACATGTGCCTTATTTTATATATTGTACAGATTATCTGCATCTGGTAAGGCAGCCCTCTGACATTAAAACTTCTTTTGCAAGGAGCAAATGTTCCGACATTCTCAGGAAATCCAAAGAAAATTTCCCGAGAAAGCCCCTGTTGACTAGATCTTCCTCCATGATTCCGAAAGCAAAACACAGGTGTCCACTGGCTTATTCAAAAGGAAATAGCTCGCTGATTAAAACGAGAATCTCAGCAAGAGTGGAATCTCAAAGTGTAACTAGATCAGTTTGTGATATAACTTGTACCCGGTGCTTACAGACCCTGCATTGATTAGTCAAATTTCTCATGTAATCTTATGCAACTTTAGCTTAGCACAGGAAGCAACTCATTCCCTAAGGGAAAAGCGCAGGAGACTAAATCTACACAAATCTACCACAGAGTTGTTATAAATATGAGATTTATATTGGGAAAATAAATGGTCTGAGCTTTGCAAAAAAAAATTGTTCCTTATCCATGTTTCTGTTGTCTTCAGAGATACGCGTGGAGAAAATCTCTGTTATTCAAGGTTACAGATCCTGTCAGTGTCAGTATCGTCACTCTCCAGCCACACAGTTGGAACTGGCAACACCAGTATTTTCTTAATTTGTGTTGCAAATTTATCAGACATTATGAGGTCTGCGGACTGTATCAGAAATTATGGCTATGAGGTTATTAAAACCGGACATAATATTTCTGGATAAAGAGGACAAAGTAGTTGGGTTCCCTGGATCTGAGGGCAATTTACTATCTTTTGACTTTAAACTTTAGTGGTACAGTGTGGAAACATGCCCATCGGCCCACCGAGTCCACGCCGACCCGCAATCACCCCATACACTAGCACTATCCTACACGCTAGGGACAATTAAACATTTTACCAATGCCAATTAACCTACAATCCTGCACGTCTTTGGAGTGTGGGAGGAAACCAGAGCACCCGGAGAAAAATCACATGGTATAGGGAGAACGTACTAACTCCATGCAGACAGCACCTGCAGTCGGGATTGAACCCAAGTCTCTGGTGCTGTAAGGCAACAAGTCTATTGCTGCGCCACTGTGCCTCCTCTTGCAAGAGAGGAGAGGTTAGGAATCAAAAAGAAAAAGAGTCATTTAAATTATTTTTATTATACACTATTGTAATGAAGGAAATGCAACAACCTGTTTGTGCACAGCAAGCTCCCAAAAGCTGGCCTGAGGTAGTGAGCGTGGAATGTCAAGGTTCATTGTTGGTCGGAATACCAAAGAGAAGATTTGTGCTCTTAGTTCAAATGGTGCCAGCTAATCCATTACGACCACTGGAGAGAACTACCAAGCGCTACACTTCAAGATCAAGTATCTAGAAATAAATTTCAACTCCAGACCTCTGATTTTGAGGGATTTGTGCCATCCACTAAGTTGCATCTGACAACTTTGAGGTAGAGCAAAATGGATAGACAAGTCAAGAGGTGACAGAGAGAGGAAGAGAGGAAGACATCTAAAGTTATGATCATCCTAAAACTGTGCTTTGAATGTACGTGGGTGGGGGATAGGATGGTAGATTGGGGCAGTGCAGTAATTATATTCTCTCCAGGCATTATGCGCCTGGTTGGGTAATTGACAAGGGTCAGCGGACTTCAGCTATATAACAGAGAGAGACAGGGTGCAATAGCCACCAGCTCAATTTGTGTTTTCAACACTTTGTGACCAGGCTTAAACATGTGGTGTACCTCGACTTTCAGAAAGCCTTCGACAAGGTCCCACATAGGAGATTAGTGGGCAAAATTAGGGCACATGGTATTGGGGGTAGGGTACTGACATGGATAGAAAATTGGTTAACAGACAGAAAGCAAAGAGTGGGGATAAATGGGTCCCTTTCGGAATGGCAGGCAGTGACCAGTGGGGTACCGCAAGGTTCGGTGCTGGGACCCTAGCTATTTACGATATACATTAATGACTTAGACGAAGGGATTAAAAGTACCATTAGCAAATTTGCAGATGATACTAAGTTGGGGGGTAGTGTGAATTGTGAGGAAGATGCAATAAGGCTGCAGGGTGACCTGGACAGGTTGTGTGAGTGGGCGGATACATGGCAGATGCAGTTTAATGTAGATAAGTGTGAGGTTATTCACTTTGGAAGTAAGAATAGAAAGGCAGATTATTATCTGAATGGTGTCAAGTTAGGAGGAGGGGGAGTTCAACGAGATCAAGTGTCGAGCCATATACTAGCTCTGCAGACGACGCACCGAGATCTGGCTTAGGAGCAGTCCGGATGCCCAAAAGAACCCAAGGGAGTTGGTCTACCCAGTCCGGGCCTTCAAGCCTTGCACTGAGGGACGCCTTAAGTTGGCGGTGGAACCTTTCTATGAGTCCATTTGCCTGGGGGTGATATGCAGTTGTGGGTTGTAACTTGGACCCGTACAGTTCCGCCAGCGCGGCCCAGAGGGACGAAGTGAACTGTGGCCCTCTGTCAGTTGTAATAACTGCCGGGACCCCGAAACGAGCTACCCAATGAAGGGCCAAAGTCCTAGCACAAGTCGCTGACGAGATATCAAACAATGGGAAAGCCTCTGGCCACCGGGTGAACCGATCCACCACCGTGAGGAGGTGGGTGTAGCCCCGGGAGGAAGGCAAAGGCCCGACCAAATCCACGTGGATGTGGAAAAAACGAAAAGCCGGGACCTCGAAATCCTGTACGGGGGCTGGACGTGGCGCTGGACTTTAGCGGTCTGACAGGGCACGCAGGAACGTGCCCACCCCGCTACCTGTTTCCGCAGGCCATGCCAGACAAATCTCGCTGCTACCAAGGCAGAGGTGGAGCGGATGGACGGGTGCGCCAGCCCATGAATGGCATCGAAAACCCGGCGCTGAAGGGAGGGCGGTACTACCGGCCTGGGACGAGGAAGAGAAACATCGCACCAGACTTTCGTGCCCTCCGACCCACAAGCTACCTGGGCCAACTTCAATCCCGAAGTGGTGGACTGGTAAGCCGAAACGGTATCCGCTAGGAGCTGTGCCTCCGCGAGCTCCTGGGGATCCACTTCGCAGTCCACCGCCGAAATAGGGGGAAAAGCAGGTCTAGACAGGGCGTCAGCAACGGCATTAAGCTTACCCGCGATATGACGGACATCTGTGGTAAATTCGGAGACAGCAGTCAGGTGCCGCTGCTGGCGGGCCGACCATGGGTCAGACAATTTCAAAAAAGCAAATGTTAATGGCTTGTGGTCCGTAAATGCCACGAATGGGCGGCCCTCGAGGAAATACCTGAAATGACGGACAGCTAAATAGAGAGCTAGAAGCTCTCGGTCAAATGCGCTATATTTCAGCTCGGCCGAATTTAGTTGCCGGCTGAAAAACGCTAAAGGCTGCCAACGGCCACCGACCTGCTGCTCCAGAACCCCACCCACCGCCACGTCAGAGGCGTCAACCGTCAGGGCCGTGGGGGCGGAGGGGCTCGGATGGACCAACATGGTGGCGTCTGCCAAGGCTGCCTTAGCTGCCGTAAAAGCCGACTCTGCGGTCGGGGACCACAACAACTCTACCGGATTCCCTGCAAGGCATTGGAAAAGCGGGCGCAGGACTCGCGCCGCTGCCGGAACGAATCTATGGTAGAAATTAACCATGCCTACGAACTCCTGCAGCCCTTTTACTGTGGTGGGCCTGGGAAAAGCCCGGATAGCTTCCACCTTCTCGGGCAAAGGGGCGGCGCCGGCAGGAGTAATTCTGTGCCCTAGAAAATCGAGGGCAGGCAGGCCGAATTGACATTTGGAGGGTTGGATAAAGAGCCCGTGGTCTTGGAGCCGCTGGAACACGGTCCGCAAATGGGCCTGGTGTTCCTGCACTGAGGGGCTGGCTACCAGGATGTCGTCTAAATAAATAAACAAAAAGGGTAAACCCCGGCCCACGCGGTCCATCAGTCGCTGGAAAGCCTGTGCCGCGTTCTTTAAACTGAAAGGCATACGCAGCCATTCAAACAACCCGAACGGAGTAATAGTTGCAGTTTTTTGTATGTCCTCCGGTCGCACCGGAATCTGATGGTATCCTCGCACCAAATCGATTTTGGAAAACACCACCGCTCCTTCCAGCCCAGATGAAAAGTCCTGTAGGTGCGGTATGGGGTAGCGATCAGCCGTGGTGACAGCATTGAGACGCCGATAATCGCCACAAGGCCTCCACCCCCCAGATGCCTTGGAGATCATGTGTAACGGCGAGGCCCACGGGCTGTCAGACTGACAGACAATTCCCATTTCCTCCATCTTCCTGAACTCCGCCCTTGCCACCACCAGTTTGTCTGGCGGTAGTCTCCTGGCCCGAGCGAAAACGGGAGGGCCTTCGGTGCGGATGTGATGGACCACACCGTGCTTAGCCGAAGGTGCGTCAAAACGTTGGACGAGCAGCTCTGGGAACTCTGCCAGAATCGCAGCATACGAGTCGGGGGCCGCGACGATGGCCTGGACAGTAGGGCTGGGCGAGGAGGCGATTGTCGGAGCGACGTGCTCATCTTCGGCGGAGGGTCGGAGGTCGTTACCGCGGACATCAGCAACCAGTGAAAAAGCCCAGAGAAAATCTGCGCCCAGGATCGCTTGTTTGACGTCGGCTATGATGAATGGCCATTCGTACGTGCGGAGGCCTAACACAAGGGACATCTTCCGTGTACCGAAAGTGCGAATTGGGCTGCCATTAACCGCGATGAGGGTGGGACCTGTCTTACCCGATCTGGTTTCGAGGTCGGTCGGCGGCACTATGCTGACGATGGCTCCCGTGTCTACCAAAAATTCTGTGTCCGTGAATCGATCATGGACATAGAGGCGCCGGTTCTGGCCAATCGTAACTGCCCCTATGTACGATCGGCCGAGGCATTTCCCGCGAAGGTACAAGGCAAACGACAGTTGCGGGATTCGTTACCCCATCGTAGGTGATAATAGCACCAGCCCCGCTTGTGCGGATCTTTTTGGCGGGCTTTCGGAGAATTGGCGGGAGACGGGGCGCCATCTTGCCGTCGCTGTGGCGTGGTCACCGATGTCGAGACTTTGTTGATTGAACCACTTGCCTTGTTTTTTGCCGCTATGAGCGCGTCCGCTTTCGCTGCATATGCTTCGGGGTCCTTAAAAGAACAATCCGTAAGCAGCAGTCGGACATCCTCGGGAAGTTTCTCGCGGAATGCCTGTTCAAACATCGGGCAGTCCGTATGCTCACCAGCTAGCATCATCATTTCGGCCATGAGGACGGAAGGCAGTTGGTCTCCAAGATCCGGTAGGTGCAGAAGTTTTGCCGCGCCACCATGCTTATTCAACCCGAAGGTTCGCAGTAATACCTTCTTCATGGCCTCGTACTTGTCTTCCGCAGGTGAATTTACGATGAACCGCATCACGCGCTTGGTTGTGTCCGGCGATAGAGCGCTGACGAGGTAGAAGTACTTCGTGGATTCGTCCGACACCTTCTTTATATGGAATTGAGCCTCGGCGTGGATAAACCAAGCTTGCGGTGCGTACGTCCAAAATAACGGAAGATGAACGCCTGCCGCGCTTGACTCCGGTGTGCCCTGCTCGGTCATCGTCAACGAGGCGTCGGGTTCCTGCTCAGTCGGTGATCGTCCAGATCACGTCGGGGTCACCAATATGGCGAGTCCGAAACTTGTTGGTTGTAGACGAAGTTTATTGCAGCCGCAATACACGAATACAGAGTTAAACAACAAGGTACAGGACAACCAATACAAACTTACTGTCTTCCTTGAAGACTTCGCCGAACTGACTAAATCGGGCGCCAAACGCGCACATGACATCGCTGGCCAATCAGCGATGTCGTTCCCTGGACCAATCCCCATGGTCGCGTTCCCACGTGACCTCGCTGGCCAATCCGAGGGTTCGACGACCTGGACCATTCTCTATGGTCGCTACAACACCCCATTTCATAGCTATTGCTTAAAATCATCTCACGGTAAAGCCAGTATAATCTTCAGCTTCACGCTAGAACTTTAGCAGAGGAAGCTCACCCACTTCAAAACTTTCAGATGAACTTTCCAACAATCCCAATAATGCCCGTGTACATCTGTGTCACATCAAACCACTCCGTTGTATGCAAAGGTGTTCAGTATCAATACATCACATGTGCTCTGTCAGTGGGTCTCATTCCATACAATGATAATTCCTTTTAAAATTCTCTGATGTAAGTTCTTACAATAGAAACCAGATTTGTTTCAATACTTGACCACATTCTTGTCTCTTAGCAACCACAGAATATTATTCATATCAATACCATGATTTATTTTTCATGGCTGTTCGAACTTCCAACAGGATTCATTAAACAAATTGAGGGTCAAATTTGAGAAATAAAACCTGTTACACTTTTGTTTGGCAAACTTTTCCTGTTCCTCCTTCTCATCGTCTTCCTCAAAAGGAGATGGTCTCTTCTCGTGCTCATAAGTTCCAGGAGCAGAATTAGGCCATTTGGCCCATCAAGTCTACTCCGCCGTTCAATCATGGCTGATCTATCGTTTCCTCTCAACGTCATTCTCTTGCCCCATAACCCCTGACACCCTTACTAATCAAGAATCCGTCAATCTCCGACAGCTCTGCGGACACTAGCTACTAATCAGTACCATATGCCAGTGACCAATCTTTATATTGAAACCAATCAGTATTCTATTCAACTATGTGTAGGAAGGAACTGCAGATGCTGGTTTAAACCGAAGATAGACACAAAAAGCTAGAGTAACTCAGTGGGACAGGCAGCATTTCTGGATAGAAGGAAAGGGTGATGTTTCGGGTTGAAACCAAGAAGTGTCTGAAGAGGGTCTCGACCCGAAATGTCACCCATTCCTTCTCTCCAGAGATGCTGCCTGTCCTGCTGAGTTACTCCAGCCTTTTGTGTCTATCTTATATTCAACAATGGAAGGCATTATAATCAAGCTCAAGTCTTTCTTGTCGGGCATATCAATTTTTGCAGCTAAGTCACTGAACGGTGATTGGGAACATTGACCTTGGGTCTGCAGGTAATGAGGGAACATGCTTCTTCCCACCTAAGGCAGTTGCTCAGCCATAGAGCATTACATTCTCTCTTGCAGACAAAATATATTATTTTGCTGCCTTTAGGACAGAGAAAGTTGCTGCAGGCAGCCAGCTGCAGCAGCCTGACCAAAGCTGGATTATATTTCCATGCTGTACTGTTGAGCATTATTACTGCAGTTTCCTGTGCCCTGGATTTCTCAAAGGAACATTATTAAAATATTCACAATTCCCAACATTTCCCACCTAGATACGACCACCCAAATCGAAAGGAATTAGACGAACTCTCCATTCTTTGATGCTTCCCCCTTTGCCAACCAACTATTGTAGACTGATGTTGACCCTTTAATGTAAGGGAACAACAATTTCCTACAGATAAAACAAACAAGAATGCCTTACAAATGGAAAAAATCACTCCACATCATAAAGAGTTTAAACCATGTATTGCTACAGTATGTAATTGCAAACAGATTGTACAAAATATTATCTCATTGTTCGAAAATGTTACTTGGTTCATGTAAAGCACTTAAGTTCAGTTTAATTTTATTAAAAAAACATATCCTCTTTTAATATTTTTTCTTCAAAAGTCATTTTCTTTGGATTCTTGGGAACACGGTCAACATAATGCCACATTTAACAATGTCCAAACACAGAACACTGTGGCGCCTCACTGCAACAAACCAGGATTAACTTTCCATTCTGCTGCCTTGAGATAAGAGACAGCTCACTGTCCATCAGTTAGCACTGCACCCTTTCTCCATATTATTTACATTATCTGAACATCACATGGCTTGCATCAGATCTAAAGAGTTGCAATACTACATCAGCAATGCTTTAGTGCTCTACTTGTTGAATACCTGTATTACTAGAGAGATTGTCTTCAGATGGTAGTCACAAAATGCTGGAGTAACTCAGCGAGACAGGCAGCTTCTCTGGAGAGAAGGAATGAGAGAAGGATTGCCTTCAGTGATCCCCTTATCCTCCCAAATGGGGTCAAACTCCAGGGGCCTCTACATCATGTGATCCTTCATTTAGAAATATAGAAACATAGAAAATAGGTGCAGGAGTAGGCCATTCGGCCCTTCGAGCCTGCACCGCCATTCAATATGATCATGGCTGATCATCCAACTCAGTATCCCGTACCTGCCTTCTCTCCATACCCCCTGATCCCTTTAGCCACAAGGGCCACATCTAACTCCCTCTTAAATATAGCCAATGAACTGGCCTCAACTGCCTTCTGTGGCAGAGAATTCCACAGATTCACCACTCATTTAAGCTCGGACTAAGCACACGGATGTACTTGTTGAAGTAAATTCGCACAGTAATTGATAGTCAGCCCAAAAAGGTGGTAATTGGCTTTTCTGCTGTGTTTTATATTTTAACCTTGTCTTAATTAATTAATATAGTTATATAATCTTGCACTTAAATTTAATATTTACTCATTATAGTTCCACCACTGATTTTTTGGCACCCTTGCTTCCAGAGCTTTGCTGGTTTAAGGAAGCCGGTTAAGGAAGTCGGCTATGGGGACAGATCTGCTGGCTCCAGAGTTCCAGAGCCCCAGCCCCTGGGCAACCCCGGTGGGTTGCAAATTTGACCCACCGATCGGCCAAGTAAATCCCGATGAGGTCGAGATTGGCTGCCTTGCCCAGCCTGGGTGCCACATTTTCAGGGAGACTTCCAGGGCAATAGACAATAGACAATAGAGCGGGGGGATTTCTCATGGAACTCCTAGCAACCTCTAGCGGCCGAATTGACAAATTGGCCTTGGAAGTCCCAATGAGGTCGAGATTGTCTGCCTTGCCCACCCTAGGTTCTACATTTTCGGGGAGACTTCCAGGGCGCGGGGATTTCTCGCGGAACCCCTATCGACCTCTCGCGGCTGAGTTGACAAATTGCAATTACCGACTGTTTTGTGGAAAATTGTGAGGCAAAATCGGAATGGCGGAAATGAAATAAGAAAGTGGAATCTTTCCGCCAAATTCGGAAGGGTTGGGAGGGGTATTGATATATGGATGGATCATGGGGCAGAGGTCCATAATTCCCTGAAAGTAGCAATACAATTTGATAGGGTGATAAAGAAGGCATACAGAATACTTGCCTTTATTGGTCATAGCATTGAATGCGAGCCAAGAGTTCATGTTGCATTTGCAAGAATCGTAGAATAGGCTGCATTTAGAGTACTCCATGCAAATCTGGTCACCGCATCACAGGAAGGATGTGGAGACTTTGGAGAAGGTGCAATAGAGGTTCACCAGGATGTTGTCTGGATTAGAACATTTTAGCTGATGGGAGAAGTTAATGTGCAGGATAATGTAAATGTGTGGGGATCGCTGGTCGGCACGGACTCGGTGAGTCGAAGGGCCTGTTTCTGTGCTGTATCTCTAAACTAAACTAAAAAAAATGAGAAGCTATTAGCCGATGGGAGAGGCACAGTTTAGTTTCACACCATGTTGTAAGTACATCCAGAGTAGTTTGAAAGTAATTAACTGGGGGGCACAGAAGGATTAATTACAGCACTGCCCAATATATCTGGAACCAGTGTTCAAAACTAATTTTCAAACCAAGTTGCTGACCACAAGGGTATCATGCAAAATGAGTCTGGTCAGTTTTAGTCTGTTTCCTATTACATGCATATCCACTGCCAAACCTAAATTACCTATTTTATAGGGTGCAGATTCTGCAAATGGGAGCAATATCCACGCGTTATAAATTTAAACTGAAATTAATTAGTTCTGATGTTCAGTATACATATAAAATCTCACCATAGCGTTGAAAATCAACAACCAATGATGTGTTATCTTAACATGTCATACAGATTTCAGGATGTCTGCTATTCATTCCGTCACTTGGAATTTAATTGGAACCAACTACACTTCAAAGACTAAGATTTTATAGTACCTTGGATCAGGAGAGATGTATGCAATGTTATATTGGGATGCTCCAGTGAGTATCACAGCCAGAGATCATCAACTACCAGTGAAGGGGACCACTTGGGGAAAGTGACAGAATATAGAACATAAAAAAGTACAGCCCTCGATGTGTGTGCCAAATATAATGCCAAAACCAATTCTTATCCTCCTCCATAGCCCACCATTCCATGCACATCCATATGCATATCCAAAAGTCTCTTAAACACCACCATCGTATCTACCTCCACCACCACTCTAGCAGCACATTCCAGGCCCTCACCATCCTCTGTGCCCCGCACATCTCCTTTAAACTCCCCCCCCCCCCCCCCCCACCCTTCACCTTAATGCATTGTCCTCTTGTACGTGATATATCCATCCTGGAAAACAAGTTCTGGCTGTCTATCCTATCTACGCCTCTCATCATTTTATATAGTTCTATCTGGTTTCCTCTCGACCTCCTGCGTTCAGGCAAAAATAATCCAATTATGCCATACCTCTCCCTGCCGCTAATGCCTTTTAATCCAGGCAGTACGCTGGTAAACCTCCTTTCCAAAGTCAACACATCATCCCTGTAATGGGGTGACCAGAACTACACGCAATACTTCAAAGGCAGCCGAAACAAGTCCTATAGAGCTGCAGCAGAACATCCTGACTTTCATACTCAATACCCCAACCAATGTACACACCCATATCGTACACCCTCTTTACCACTCTACTTGTGTTGCCACTTTCAGGGTGTTATTGACTTGGACCCCAAGATCCCTCTGAACACTGCTATTAAGGGTCATGTCATTTATTGTATATTTTATCCTTGCATTTCCCCTTTGTATGATGCAGCCATTGACCAAGCAAAGCTACCTTAAATCAGATGTGAGCAAGAATTTTGTGGCAGTGGATGCCTCAAAAGAACACAACGGCATTGTATATATGCCTTTTGGCTTGCTAAATACTGCATTACAACCAACAGATTGAAGATACCACAAAAGGAGATTGCTGTCCAATAATTAACCCAATTTTATCTGCTTGTTCCATTGCTTATGGCCATCTGACAGATCAATAGCAGTAAGGTTTGTTCTAGAAATGAAATCCCTCATAAAATAATCTTCACCCACCTCTCCTGTTTTCACTCCTCTCCTCTATTGACAAATCCTCCAAGCAGATAATTAGTGGCCGACAAAAATCACCAACCAATCTCACCACTTGTATCGCTCAGACTTTCTTAGCCTCCATTTATCATCATCTTTCTCCACCTGTGGCCTCTCCAACTTAAAATGCTTCATTTTCAACTTTTCTCAGCTTTGATACCAGGGTCTTTAATTTTGTTTTTCACTCTTTTGACTTGCTAAATTGACCTCCTGTCTTGCTGAGTACGCGCAGTGTTTTTGCTTTTATTTCTTTTAACATTTCCAGAAGCTGAAGCGTTTGCTTTTTGACCGCTGCATCTCCAATTAAGATTACAAACTCCATTGAAAAATGTATCTGGAAATGAATTACACCATCCATGGAAAATTCTAAGGACAATGTAATGTGACTTTCAAAAATCTGCGACTTTAGAATTTAGACTTAAGAGATACAGTACGGGATCAGGCCTTCGGCCCACCTAGTCCGCACCGATCAGCGATCACCCTGTACGGTAACACTATCCTGCACACTAGCGACAACTTACAATTATAACCAAAGCCAATTAACCCACAAACCTGCACGTCTTCGGAATGTGGGAGGAAATCCATGCGGTCACAGGGAGAATGTACAAACTCCTTATAGACAGCACCCATAGTCAGGATCGAACCCGGGTCTCTGGCCCTGTAAGGCAGCGACTCTACCGCTGCGCCACTGTGCCGCCTCTGTGCAAATGAAATCTTTTATTAATTCAACTGCAGCAACCGTGACGCAAACAGCAGAGAATACAACACTCATTTAGAGGGAATAAAGTCAGGATCGCACATCGCTGCACACCTTAGAGCTTAATAAGTTGCATGTGATCAAATGGGCCAACAGCTGGCCACAACATCACTTGCTTTTCTTTAAGTTGATCAAACTTGGGTCAACTCTCCTGGTATCAATCAGGATGACCAACAAACGACTTCAAAAGTAAACTTTAGAACTCATTGATAAAGGAAAGATTTTGAAGAACAAAAGATCCCATCAGCAAATTCCGCAAGGTGTGTTGAACTTCACCAGCTATTTAGAGTCACAGAATAAATCTGAACTTCTTCCCCACTAACATGCCATTATTTAGTTGCTTCCTTCAACGGGTAAATTTGCATTTTTCTATGACAAAGTGAACTTATCGACCGCCATCCTGTTTTCTTAGTGGATGTAGCCAAGCATGAAGCACAAGTCAACAACAATTTTAAACAAGCTCTGACTGGGACTGTGCAAGGCACCAAGCCGAGGTGAAGCCATTGTGACTTGCCCTATACACTAATTAAAATAAAAGCAATTCAATCATTCAATACTGACAAGGATTACCTCATTTAACCCCATATACTCATCTTTGCCAACAAAAGCTGCAGCAGGTTTCTTTATGGAACAGGAATTAGGACCAGAGGTCATAAACTACCTAATGCTCACAACAGCAGCTTATCAATGCATCTGAAGATCAACATTTCCGAAATTCATTGCCTTCTGCCACACTATCCAGATCTAAAGCAGGGGGGAAGGAATATGCCACTCCAAACAATAGCGAGCAATATATCCATGAGATGTTCTTTGTTCACTGAAGCTAAGACATTGCTACATTGAGCAGGAATCCCAATAGACAAGCAGTCTTTGTATGGTGGGTTTGAAAAGATTTCAGCTGAACCGGCTGCCGTGCTCACGATGAGAAAAGATTGGTCATTTTGCCGGGCCACTGTTTGTTTTAAACATCATTTGTTGCCACATCAAGCATTTTCCCTTTGCGTTGTTCAAGAAAGCATTTGTACAAGTGCCAGACATCTAAGCGCGAGCACTCGATGCAAAAGGTCAAAGGCAGCAACGTGAAAGAATTGAAAATGGAGTCACGTTAAGAAAAGAGTTAGTTAGGCAAAGTAAGCTCTCCTCCACACACCAACAAAGCACACTTGGCTCCTTCTCAGGGGCACAAGAAGACAGACCTTTACATAAGCCACTCCCAAAACACGCAATTAAAACTGCTTCTCCTGAACAATCAGTATAGTACTGATTGTTCATTCATGCACAATATGGCTGTTATATTGACTTGCCACATTTACTTCTTCTTAGCTTCTGCCATTTATGCCCAGATGCAGCAGACCTCCATATATCAAAAAGCAAAACACTATTGATGTAATTCCGAAGAAAGGGACCAACACAAAACATTAATTTCTCTCTCTATGGATTCCCTTTCCAATACCTTCAGCATTTTCTGCTTTCGTTTCGTAAATCCATGTGGTGGGAATATCGTACATGTGATTAAAGTGACACCAGAGAATTAAAAGGCAGCATGCTTTTTCTTAATATAAACCACCCACACAATAACATGAAGCTGTAGCATTAGCTCAAAATCCAAAATGTACAGGCATGAATGAATTCTAAAAAAATTACAGGCATGGTCCCATTATCCCAACATCATAGAAATGGAGAAAGTGGCCAAACTATTTAAATATGTGTTTAAATAATGCTTCTGCAGCATCGGCTGCATTCTGATAGCAAGTGAGTGCCCACATTCTGTGTTGAGATTCTGGTGCAAAATTGAGTAGACTTGGACTCTGTAACAAAATGCCTGTTATGTTAGCAGCACCCATAGGTAATGCTCATCTACTCAGATACATTGATGACGCAGTGTCCAACTAAGCAATAATTCAGCGGGAATCATGGATTAAATCAGAGCAGATTCAAGTGTGGGTAGATCTCATCTATTGGATAAGGATGAAAAAACTTCTACTTCAACATCTACTTGTCCAGTTTTCCATTGAGTCCAACAGTTAAATCTACCTCCACTATTATCCTTGGTAGTATAGGCGAAACTTGAACCACGCACTGTGTAAAAATAACGTTTCTTTATGTCTTCTTTTGGGCTTTGTTTGCCATTCTCCTATATTCATTGTCTCTCGTTTCTTTATCCCTCTCCCAAGGGAAACAGTCTCTCTGTCAAATTTGTCAAAACCCTTCATGATTTTAACTACCTCCACCAGATCTCCTCCCAAGATAACCTGGTCCAAGGAGAATAGCCTCATCTTCACCACTGTATCCATGTATGTGAAGTCTGTTAACCCTGGAAGGATTGTTGCTTGAATCTCTGCTGCACCCTCTCTAAAGCCTTTACATCAATCCTAAATTGTGTCGCCAATAATCAGACCCAACACCCCAGCTGTGACTGAACAAATGCTTTATAATATTAATTGTGACTTCTTTGCTCTTGCATTCTCATCCTGTGCACAGTTCCCAGGCTTAGCCATCAACGTAAGGTTAGTTTGCCACAAATAACACATCAACAAATGCCATTCACTTCATTACTCAAACTCGGTCCATGTAATTGGCTTCTCCGTTTAAAAAGAAAATCTCAGAATAGTCTTTGCTCATTTCATTAGGTCAACTTCTTCAATGCTAAATTAAATGAGGTTACAACATTATTAGGAATTTTGCCATTTTTCTTCAAAAGAATAATATTTATATGGCAGGATTTTCCACCACCACACCCCTGTACTCTCCTGTGGCACTAGACATTAACTCATATTGCCATCAGATTCATTCTCATTGGTATTCCTTCTATATCTCATCTACAGACCAGCTTTATGCATTAAACAAAGTTCAGTGCTCCTGTAACTGATGAATCATTGCACAGCAGTTTCGCAATTCGTTCTAAATTCTCGAATGCGAACAATGTGTTATTTTACTTTCTCATCATTAAGTCCGATGTGTTAAGATATCTTCCTGCCTCGAACAAAAGGACGAAGATCATGAATGTGGGGGAAGTTTAGCATTCATCAATACCTTCTTGCACACATTTTGTAATCTGGGCACTGACACTACTTGTCATGATTTTAAACTCAGGTTTTTAATGATATTTAACAGTGAAGATTATGATCAAACGCCATACGCCAATGTTACTCACAGCTTTGCTCTCCCTGGCTTCCGACTCTCCTGTACAAAGCCATTGAGACTTGATGGAGACTTATTTTTAATATTGTCTTTTTACCTATTTTTAATATTGTCTTTTTACCTTACTAATGTCATTTTTTAATCTTATTTATCCTTGGAATATTACTGCTGAGGTGACCCGTTGTCTTGTCAAATACATTTCATTGTACCGTTGATCCTGTGTCAACCTACACATGACAAATAAAATTTATTATTATTATTATTATTATTATTATTATTATAGAAGCAAAAATGACACAGGGGTGACTAGAACCAGGGAGTCACTGGCTCAAATTAAGGGATTGTTCAATCAGGAAGGAGGAAGAAGAGAAAGATGTTCATCCAGAGAAAGGCAACTCTCTGGAACTCACTATCCTAGAGGACTGTGCAGCCCAGTTGCCGAATATATTCATGGCAGAGACTGACGGATTGTTACATGTTGAAATCAAGGGATGTGGGGGTTAGTATCGGAAACTGGAGCAGAGGTTTGTCAGCCATATTTGTATTGAATGACAGAGCAGACATGGGGAGCCAAATAGCCTCATCCTGCTTCTATTTCTCACAGTCATAGAACCATACAGCGTGGAAAGAGGCCCTTCAGCCCAACTTGCCCACACCGACCAACATATCCCCTCTGCACTAATCTTTTGGCCCATATCCCTCTAAACCTATCCTATGCATGTACCTGTCTAAATGTTTCTTAAACCTTGTGATACTACCTGCCTCATGTTCTCCCTTTCTTTACAGAGAAAGAGCAAACAGATTGAAAAATTACCAATAATGATGGTTCAGGAAAACCATTAGTTAATAAAAACATTGAATTTACATTTCACCGAGTCACCAAGAGCAAGCAGTGTACATGAAGATCACACGGAGAGGACACGAGGACAGGGGATGGAGTTCCAGACTTGCAGAGATACGATTGGGGTAGTGGGGAAAATTAGCCAGGGCTGACCGCCATGCTTTGGGGCTTGCAGGAAAGTGCAGGTGTGTGCGGATGTAGGCCGAGGAAAGGTTCAGATTTGCATGGGATGCCAGTCACACTCGACACTCTCGTAAAACATGGCCACCTGGACAAGTTACTGGAATGCGAGAACAAAGAGAAACAAAGACCGTGTGTGCATTTCTGATGTGTTCCGTGGCCTAAGATGCCTAATCACATTACAGCCTGTTCCGCGATAATAAATACTGAAGCTTAACAGGGCCGAGGAGCGAGATCAGTGAGATAAGAGTGTATCTACTCTTATCAACCCTAATCCTGGCTAAATCTGAGTGACAGTCTTGATTTAATAAACCATTTTTGCAGTGCAACAAGGGGCCTTTTGTGATTCTGATATCTATTTCAGACCATTGCAAAAACAGAAGCAATTCCCATCAGTTTTAATATTGCAGCCTTGTCAGGGCAATTTTGTTGGAAATCAGAATTTCTTAAGTACAAACAGCAAGCAGTATCAATGAACAAAGCTGGTGGTGAAAATGTCCACCCTTAATAATTTTTTTACAAAAAGTACACTTTTAGACTGTGCAAGAGATCTGGTGGATGAGAATGCCATCTGGAATGTAACTGTGGCTAAAATAAATGCAAGTCCCTTGAGCCCAAGTGTCCAAATGAAAAAAGGATTTGGAATGGGTTCAACCTTATTCCTATTAATTCACATAACTAAAGCTCTCAGAGGTTTGCTCTAAGTTTGGCAATCTGATTTAGATCTCTATTCATTACAAAAAGATGTGGAACATGGAATAAAAAGAGGTCCCACTGCAACAGTGGGATGGTCTTTAACTTGAGAGGCTGATGTAAAAGACTTCCCTTTGTATCAGCTTCTGGTGTCGGAATGGAAAAATCATGCTTCAGAACACGTCATAAGTGATAAGAGTAGAATTAGGCCATTTGGCCCATCAAGTCTACTCTGCCATTCAATCATGGCTGATCTATCACACCCTCCTAACCCCATTCTCCTGCCTTCTCCCCATAACTTCCGACACCTGTACTAATCATCAACATCTTTAACATGAGCACATTCCAGTGCAATACAGAGGGTGTTCAATGAAACCGTGTGCCCACTCAGTTACTTAACCCCAGAATATTATTCAAACAGTGGAAATCTGTCGGTGTTTTGGGACATTTCACTGTCTTCAAAAATGGAAACACTTTAAAAATAGGTCCCTTGCCCGGAAACACTAAGGATTTCCTGAAATGCTCTACACAAGGCAGGTTTCCTTTCTTTGCACTAAAAACATTCTGCACCCAATCGCAGATTGCTTGATTCTTCCACTTGTTGTCCATGAAGGAAATCTCTTCTGTTCCCCAATTCATACCCTTCACTTCCATGATCAGAAACTCAACCAGACACTGTCCCGCTTTCAGCAGACTTCATCCAATTCTTCACCCCTCTTATTACGTGAATGTACAGAAATGAGAGGAGAGATTGATTTCTCTCTAACCAAGCACACCTCTGTGCACAAGGACACTTCTGTGCACATCCAGTGAACTTCAGTGCAGTTCAGTTTATGGTCACGTGTACCGAGGTACAGTGAAATGTTTTTGTTGCATGCTAACCAGTCGGAAGAAAGACAATACATGATTACAATCGATCCATTTACAGTGTATATATACATAAGGGAATAACATGCAAGGTAATAAGTGCAAGGTAAAGCAACGTTAATAAGTGCAAGGTAAAGCCAGCAAAGACCGATCAAGGATAGTCTGATGGTCATCAAAGAGGTAGATAGTAGTTCAGCACTGTTCTCTGTAGTAGGATGATTCAGTTGCCTGATAACAACTGGGAAAAAACTGGCCCTGAATCTGGTGGTGTGTGAAAACGTACACCACCAGATTCAGGGACCGTTGCTTCCCAGCTGTTAACTGGGATAACTTGGTTGATCAAAATGCTGTCAGAACAGGCGCAGAGTTGCAGCCATCGTGCAAACCTCAGTAACAGTAGAATACACACCTTCACCTTGCATCTCACTGACCTGGAGATATACACACACTCTGCTCACGACTGCAATGCAGCTGAAAGCAAGAGCTGCCACATCAAGGGCAGAGTTCACAATTCGTCAAGTTCTCACACCAGGGTTACTGCTACCAAACTGTTGGTTTATTTTTAATGTCACATTTATGTTTGTGAACGACCACATGCACAGCTAATGCACTGCAGCTCCGATAGTGTGGAATCTGGAGCTGATTCTCTGGTGAAGTCCAATTGCCCACATTCTGCCCCA
Organism: Rhinoraja longicauda; assembly: GCF_053455715.1. Classification (NCBI taxonomy): domain Eukaryota; kingdom Metazoa; phylum Chordata; class Chondrichthyes; order Rajiformes; family Arhynchobatidae; genus Rhinoraja; species Rhinoraja longicauda. The sequence continues at coordinate 44,337,499 of NC_135963.1, forward strand.
ACAGTGCCTGACTATTGACCACCAACATCTGTCCGGTGCTTAGCTGTGCAGTCATGATGCACTCTCAACGTCGCCGTCTGGGTTAACGTCACCGATCGAAGGTTATTGGCTCAAAAATGTTGCTCAACAAGTGGAGAATTTCCAGCATCATATGTTCAAGAGCTGACTGTAGGAGGATAATACTCTGTGTAATAATACACAGTGCGAGGGGCAGGAGCAAAAAGGTGCCCTATTTCTCCCGTTCCATCACAGGGTAAAGATGATAAGAATCAACCTCCAGAACACTCTGACCATTACATTTTTTCCAGACCCTGCCCTTCCCACCGTGCACACACCGACAAGCACACACTGACACACACACACCCCGACACACAACCCTGTTAAACTCACACAGCACAAGACAAGCCATTCAGCCCCATCAGCCTACCATTATATTTATCTTCTGTAGGAGCCTTCTCCTAGCTTAGTCACCTTCTTCCACTGAGTTTCCCTTCTGCCGCCAACAGAGCGGGGAATTGCCATTTACCCATTTTAATAGGAGCACTGGAAGACACAGTGTACACAAGTTATTGTCCCCTTTGAATGAGCCACGTCCATGACAAAAAGTCCCTTTGCCCTGCCGGAGTGGAGGCAGAGGCGGGTTTCTGGGGGAGGAGGGCGAATGGGATATGGAGATGCCATCAATGAGCCCCGCTGGCATGTAGCTGTATGGATAAGATGGGTCTTTGAACAAGTCATGCTTGCTGTCAGGATACACGAGGTGCGGGTAAGGCAGCACGGTTCTCAGCATCGATACACACAGTGAAATGGACAGAGAGGCAAACAACAGCTCAGGAAACACAATCCCCGCATGGGACAGCCTTTCACTGGTGAAGTTTCTGGGAAGAGGAAACATTTGTAAAATTTCTGGAAAAATTGAATTAAAATAAAAATTAAAATAAAAAAGAGGCGTTTTTTTTCTCCTGGAGCTGACTTTCTGCCTGAGCTTTCTCAGTCGCTCAGCAGGAAGCTGTGGCGGAAACCAGCCTTTCTTCAATCAACCCTTTTGTTCTGCATTAAAATGGCTTCCAGCATTTGTCTTGACCCCCAAGAAATGTTTCAGACCCGGTTAGACACAAAGCAGACATGCCGAGTCCTCTGTCAGCTTCAATTGAAGTCTGCTTGCCGGGCAGTTCTGTCTTGCCATGGAATAGTTTTTGTGGGAGGGGGCGGGGGTCGGGACTGGGGAGACTGCCACCCCCCACCCCCACCTCATCCGACCAGCTTTCCCATCATCTACTGACACATGGATTTTAACTTAATGAGCAGAACTGCTAACCTTTGACCTGAAACCCTCCCCCATTCCAGAGGAAAAACAAATTCCCTCGGACCCTGATGATTTGCAGCTCGTGTTCTGGTTTGAGAACCTTGGCATTACTCTGCAAGGGTAAAAGGCATTGATTTTTTCCTTCAGGCTTGCCACAAAACAATAGTTGGCATTCCGACCTGCCAGCGGAGGAACTCTGTGTTCCAAAATCCCTCGCGATAAAAGGCCTTTCTTTGGGAGTCCCGCTCCTTAACCACGTGTTTCAAAGCAGGGGCTCCAAAATAGTGTCAAACAGTCGGTCTGTACTGCACACCAGGTCTGAAGAAGGGTCTCAACCTGAAACGTCAACTATTCCTTTTCCCCAGAGATGCTGCCTGACCCGTTGAGTTACTCCAGCATTCTGTCTTCAGTTTGCATTGCAGCCTTTCCCATCTCTCTGACCTTCACAAGGAGATTTGTGCTAGGCTGTTGTACCAGAAGCACATGTGGCCATTCCTTTGTCAGCTTGGAAGGTGACTGCAGCAGAGAGCTTCAGAGGAAACCCAAACCTCCAGAGATGAGCATCGTGGTTCTAGTCAAGAGCTCAGGTGATTAGTGTCCTAGGAGGTTAGGGTCCATAGTAAACGGTCACACCCTCAGCTACTGGCAGTTTCTTAACATGGCAGTGATGATGGTGATGGTGAGGTGGGGTTGCGGCAGGGAAGAAGCATCTTCATCATTAAATCCTTGCCAGTTACTCCCGCCTTTCCACCAAAAGTGCAGGATGTTGCCTGTGATCATTTGCATGGGCACATGGTACTCGGCCTAAGCGGAAAACAGTGGACCCGACCAGTAGGCCACATGGACCGAGGATGGAGAACCCGTGCCTCGCACCGGGAACCTGCCCAGTAGGCCCAGCCCACCCGCCCAAAGTGGAAGAAGCCGGGCGGAGTTGCCAGTAAGCAGAGCTGGCTGCGGGAGGGAGTGCACTGCCTTGACAATGGAGTGGGCCAATGGAGGCCCTGCAGCAGCCTGGGGCTCAGCTAGGCCGGGCGCCTTTCCAAGAGGCCGAGCATGTGGACTGGACACAGCCTACAGCAGTGGGGCAGCAGTGAAGTAAATCAATGCCGACTCTCGGCCAGCCCAACCCTGCAATGCCACCATGGCAACGGGCCTTCATGGTTCGGTCAAGAACCCTGCACTTACAACAACTGGGACTTAAAAATGACACTAAAACTGGCAAGTCCGTATACTGTGTATTACTACTGTAAAATTGTACGGTATTTAGATGCTTAATCTAAGATGTATCTAAGTGCTTATCTATAGTGATACTCTTACTGAACTGTAAATGAATTTCAGTGTACCTCAGTACATGTGACAAATAAAGTACGATTGAACCATTGAACCTAAAGACAAGCGAGTTAATCACAGACACAACGTGCTCCTGTCAGGCCAGCAGACATCGCACTATCAGTGAAGAGTGAACCTGGGTGCACTTAGTGAATGATGTTGGCCCGCTCACGGTCTGCAAAGATGATTGTGCCTTGGTTTAAACCAGCGACGCTGACAATTTGTAAAGCAGCTGTATAACCAGGATTCATCATCATCCAAACAAATCAAAAACAACTCTCCCTTTGAGCAAGTAAGCGGAGCCGAGAGAATTCTGCCCTCAAATCAGGCGACAGTATTCTCTCTTTTGTGCATGTAAATAGAGCCACAGCAGGCGTCTCCCTCATGATCACCGCTGTTAGGTGGTCTATTACTCTTTAAGTGTCACTCCTCCTTCGGTTATGAAAGCTGTCGAAGGAGCCATGGCAAATGAAGCTGGGTCCCTCTCCCACGCCTCATTTCCGCTGTACAGAACCAATTCACTTAAATAAACACTGCCCTGCCCCGGCTCCACCACTCCCCAATTGCTGATTAAACGATTCGTGAAACCATTAACTAAAAGTCACAAATTACAGTTTTTACTTGCTGGCTACATATCTTCGATCGTGTTTGTAGGCGCAGTGAGCATTAAGTGGCGGGGAGGGGGGGTGGGGCAACCCCATCACTGGCACTCCAGCAGCCAGTGCCAGAGAGCCAGTGGCAACTCCAGTGTCAAGGAGAGTGTGTGAAGTGTACAGATCATTCAATGCATGCCCCATCACCAACACAAAGCTGCTGGTGACTGCAGCATAATGTCATTGCACTATCAGAATACTTCTCTGCGCAATAATTTAAAACAACTGAACAACTACATAAATAGGCCCCTATTCCGTAAACAGCCATTTGCAATTAGGCTCACAGGGAGCCGGGCGAGGATTTATGGAAGGTGTATTTCCCATGCAAGGTGAATATCCTGACTACCATGACCCGGCTCTGCGGCAGGCTGAAGTGTTGCCTGCGCTGGCTTTATCATTGATGTTGATCAGCTGTACCTTGCCTGTGATTCAACTGCAAGAGCCTTGTGCGGTAAGTTGCTGCTTTACAGCGAATGCAGCGCCGGAGACTCAGGTTCGATCCTGACTATGGGTGCTGTACTGTAAGGAGTTTGTACGTTCTCCCCGTGACCTGCGTGGGTTTTCTCCGAGATCTTCGGTTTCCTCCCACACTCCAAAGACGTACAGGTATGTAGGTTAATTGGCTGGGTAAATGTAAAAATTGTCCCTAGTGGGTGTAGGATAGTGTTAATGTGCGGGGATCACTGGGCGGCACGGACTTGGAGGGCCGAAAAGGCCTGTTTCCGGCTTTATATATATGATATGATATGATATGATAACCTCCTTCTGGTTGCCCTCTCAGCAAGGGCACCATGAAAGACCAGTGAAAGGCAGACATGAAATAATATGGAACATAAATTAGGAACAAAGCTGAGCCTGATTCTGTCTGCGCCCGGCATAACAATTACGACTGGCACTTTTTTCCTCCTTTAACCTTGTAGAACACCCGAACATTGAGGGATAACCGTACGACCCCTCACTCTCGCTGGCCGACCCAGCCCAACACCAGCAGGTTAGCATAGGTCAGTTAGGTCTGTAACATGGAGCTCGTTATTTAAGGCCGTGTACTGCACATGTCTCATTTTACACATTTAAGGTTTCTAAATTTGTTCAGATTATGATGAAACTACCCATCCGTAAACTGCAAATAACAATTTTTTTTAATTGGTCCATTGTTTTGCTAACATCGGACTATTCTGTGTGCAAATTGTTTCACCGAAGGTCCAGTGACCTTTCCCAGAAACTGATGATTCTAATAATTGGCCAGGCCATGTGGATGGTTGGGCCGTATTCCAGTATGTTGCCAAGCCATAGATAGAAACAAGGAATTGCAGATGCTGGTTTACAATGGTCCCTGTAGAAATCAAGGGACTGCAGATGCTAGTTAATACACAAAAGGAGTGCTGGAGTCACTCAGGGGGTCAGGCAGCACCTCTGGACAACATGAATTGTCGATGTCTCGGGTCGAGACTGAAGAAGGGTCCCGACCCGAAACATTACCTATCCATGTTCTCCAGGGATGCTGCCTGACCTGCTGAGTTACTCCAGCACTTTGTGTCTTTTTATGTTTCCAAACGATGACAGTGATGTAACATTTGAAACATGGCTGATGGACACGAAAGGAGAAGATCCAGTTTGGTTCGAGGGCGCATGGTCAATGGGTCATTTCTAGATGTTGTGGAGTCTTGCAGCACAGAAACGGGTCTTTTAGCTCCCCACGTCGTCACCATCAAACATTCCAACACATTAAGCCTGCATTAATCTCATTTATTATCCTCCTCGCATTCCTATCAACCTACCCCAGATTCTGCTATTCACCCGCAAGCCAGGGGCAATTTATAGTGGTCAATTAAGCTGGCTACCCATGCATCCTTTCAATGTGGAGAAAATCACAACACACTGCAGAATCTCATGTGGTCACAGGGAGAATGTGCAGACTCCACGCAATCAACACCAGAGGTCAGGTCTGAACCTGGGTCAACAGTTCTATTGGCTACGCCACTTTCAAGGGCCCATGATTATTACACCTTATCATAAGATGCAAACCCCTTGTAAGAAGGTCCTCTGTGGACTCCAGGCACCTTCATTGCAATCGATCGGGCATTCGATGTGCCCGCCATTAGTGAGCCTACATGATACCTGAATACAGGGAACCTGATAGCTGAGCTAAATCTATTCTCAGTGGACGGACGGACACATGCACGCACAGAGATCACCTGAGAAGGAATAGCACTGTGTCTTTCCCATCCTATCTCAAGAGATCAGTTATATGGATAATTAAAAATAATCTTCACCCTGAAAATCAACTGTTTGAGTTTGACTTTAGTTTATTGTCTCGTGTACCAAGGTACAGTGAAAATATTTTGTTGCATGCTAACCAGTCAGTGGAAAGACAATACACGATTACATCAAGCCATCCACAGTGTACAAATACATGATAAAGGGAATAGTAGAGATTTATAAGATTGGTGCTATTGTAATGTGTGATTGCAGATCCACTTCAGTGACGAACACACTAAGAATCACCTGGCTTGGACGCCATCTTGGATCAGAAATTCTCCTTCCACAGACACGGCCTAACCATTTGAATACTTCTAGCATTTTCTATTTGGTATAACCAGACCACGGATTGGACTTGTAGAATTTGGCACACACAGGACTCAGCTACTCACTCACAAAAAACTGGGGGTGCTGAAACAGACATCAGTAGAGAGACAATGCCGGCATGAAATGATATGCAGCTCTCTCTCGTCTAACCAAGAAGTGGCTTCGAGAGTCAGAGCTGAGATCTAAGGAACTCATTCATTCATGATTCTCACAGCACCTCAGGAACCAGGATAAAATAAAAAGGACAGAGTGCTCGAGTAACTCAGCAGGTCAGGCAGCATCTCAGGAGAACATGAAAATTGCAACCCGAAAGGCCGCAACATCACCTATCAATGTTCTCTAGAGAAGCCGCCTGACCTGCTGAGTTACTCCAGCACTTTGCATCTTTTGTGTATTAACCAGCATCTGCAATTCCTTGTTTCTACAGGGACCATTATTATCAATTTCCAATTGGTTCCCAAAATTGTAGTGGGTCTTTCACTTACTGACTCAGTTAGTGAATAGTGAATTGGATGCATTTTGATTTGATGATCATGAAGAAATATCAGTGTGCTTTGGTATCAACATCTGCTTCTCACTGAACATCTATACAGCTGCACCTCAAAGCTGTAGGCTTATCCCCCTGTTCTACTCTCTTTATACCCAAAAAGTGTGGCTAAGCCGCTCCAATGCCCTCTTTAAATTCTATGTTGACATGAGTGTTATTGGTTGAATCACAGATGGTGATGAGTCAGCGTACAGCATACAAGCTCTTCATTGACTGCAGGAAGGGGACGGCAGGAGATGACATTGCTGGGTCATCGATGGAGGGTTAGCAGCTTCAAATTCCTGGACGTTAATAACTCGGATGGCCTGTCCTGGGGCCAGCATATAGATGTAATCATGAAGAAGGCACGCCAATGACTATTCTCTCAGAAGTTTAGAGATATTTGTCATGTCACTCTTACAAACTTCAACAGATGTACTGCGGAAAATATGCTGACCAGTTGCAGCGAGGCCCGATACGTCATTTCCAATGCAAAGGAATACAACAGGCTGCAGAAAGTGGTGTACTCAAACCTAGTCTATCACAGGCTCATCCCTCCCCACCCTCAAAAGCATCTCCATGAGGCACTGACCCAAGATGGCGGCATCTATCATCAAGGATCCCCACTGTCCAGATGCCCTCCTCTCGCTGCCAGCACTGGGCAGGACGTACAGAGCACAAGTGTGCATATTGTTCAGCTTATCATACCAATATGCATTCAGCTACTTTTCTATAACCATCAAGCTCTTGAATCAACCCACACAACCCTAAGCAGCACAACAGAACTTGACAGACCTCTTCTTGCACTGTCATGGACTATTTCTTTTAATTTTCTACTTGTTTGTCACTAATTTCTTCTTTTATTGCAGTTCTTTTTAGTTTTTACTGTCTTGCAGAAGTTTGTGTAATGTATGTATCATTTATACTTCTATGTGATTGAGTCTACGTGCCTGTAATGCTGCTGCAAGCAAGATTCTAATTGTTGCTGTGTTTCAACTAACTTGTGCATGTGACAATAAACTCGGCTTGACTTATGTCGAAAGTAGCAGCATGCAAACGACATTCACAAGTCATATCTGCTCATGTTCATCATTGAAGGGGGAAGGATATTCTTGCTATTGAGGGCGTGCAGCGTAGGTTTCCTAGGTTAATTCCCGGAATGGCGGGACTGTCGTATGTTGAAAGACTGGAGCGACTAGGCTTGTATACACTGGAATTTAGAAGGATGAGAGGGGATCTTATTGAAACATATAAGATTATTAAGGGGTTGGACACGTTAGAGGCAGGAAACATGTTCCCAATGTTGGGGGAGTCCAGAACCAGGGGCCACAGTTTAAGAATAAGGGGTAGGCCATTTAGAACAGATATGAGGAAAAACTTTTTCAGTCAGAGAGTTGTAAATCTCTGGAATTCTCTGCCTCAGAAGGCAGTGGAGGCCAGTTCTCAATGATTTCAAGAGAGCGCAAGATAGAGCTCTTAAGGATTGTGGAGTCGGAGGGTATGGGGAGAAGGCAGGAACGGGGTACTGATTGAGAATGATCAGCCACGATCACATTGAACGGTGGTGCTGGCTCGAAGGGCCGAATGGCCTCCTCCCGCACCTATTGTCTATTGTCTATTATCGGGCTAAGAAAAAAAAGTCCAGTTTAAGATATTAATATTAGATATATATAGTGTTGCAATTACACAGCATCACTCGTATTCCTTTCAGATCATCTCAGTCCTCTACAGTCAGTGAAATTCTTCAGTATTATCTGCACTGTTGTAATGTCAAAACAGAAAATACAATGCACAATTAAAGGAAATCATGCATCACAAATTCTGAAGTAATTTTCAGGATTGATTAGGTACTGTTATTCTCCCTTTGCCTGTGCCCTGTAATCCAAGGTCTACTGATTAGAACAGCACGGTCTCTCATTAACAGATCTGCAGATATAACAATGCTTGCTTATCTTAAAGGGGCACGGTTAGCTCAGAAAGTTGTCAGGCAAGCAGTTCACAAGCATCCAACCTCATTAAGCTGAAAGCAGCACTGCATCATAAAAATGTAGAATGTCTTGAAGAAAACGAGATGGACATGCTCTCTTTTAATAACACTTTTTAAATCAGCCAGTCCAGACATGGGAATTGGGACTTTTAGACTAATCAAGGGAACAGATATATGCTACATGTTGTTTAAAAGGCATGATAGTTGTGTTGGTATTTACAAAAACTAAGCCATAGGCAGCTGTAGCCCATTTACCAACTGCCATCCCCCGTGACCCCTCTGTTTCCCTGGTGTGGCGAGATCAACTAGAGGCCCCCTGTCAGACCATCAGGAGAAGAGGAAAAACAAGCTCCACACCAAAACACATTTGCAGAGAACAAGAACCCAAAGTTAGTCACAAAATGCTGGAGTAACTCAGCGGGACAGGCACCTTTGATTTAAACCAGCATCTGCAGCTCTTTCCTACACAAGAACCTAAAGTTAGTTTGAGAGAAAGTTAGAGTGACTGATGCAAAGGAAAGAGAAGCGAGAGGCAGCAGAAAGAACAAAGGTGAATAAGGAAGAAAGGAAGAATAAAGCAGAACATGTAACTTTTGATAGCATATCAGTGGCGGTACCAATTCATTAACCCATTACAGTTTATTCCATGACATAATTTCTCACAGAATACCCATTATTTTAATGGAGCTCCAGAAGTTAATTTAACAGCATGTTCTAAAGTCAATTCATTCCATGTCAGAGGTCTCCAAGAGCCAGTGAGGGCAGGGTTAATGATAAGCACAAATGCTGCTTGTTCAGTGAGCTGTGGGAGATGTGGCGTGGGCTTAGCTGCAACAGCGGGAGCCCTGATGGAACTCCACATCAATGCTCAATGCTGTCTAGTCGGGCATCTTAACTTCCCACCGTGACTGAGTTTCTGTTTTCTTTTGTGCCGCCAATCCCCAAAATTCACGGTCACAGAGAAATCATACTTCCAGCAGGGAGCAGGAATGGAAAAACTTACACGAGTTTACTAGGCCGGACAAACTTGATCCATAATGTAATTGCATTTATTCAACGGGGAGTTATATAAAAAAGAAATAAAAAGAGTGAATGCAAAAATGAAAGAAAGACTTACATTTAAGCAGCACCTTTCATAATCTCATTGTGTTGCAAAGCCATTTACAGCCAAATGAATATATTTGGAGTGTAGTTACGGTTCTGATATAGGAGAATATAATACGGGAATTAAAGCAGGCACGCAGAAAGGAGCGCAGCAACATCAACAGACCAGAGTCCACACACAAATGTGACCTTTGCGACAGAGACTGTCACTCCCGCATTGGTCTCTTCAGCCACAAGTGACGTTGCTCTAAGGTGTGGAGCAAGCAGCCAACTAGGATGCATCACCTATGGTCAGCCATGACTGAGAAAGAATACGGGAATTGCCCAGACTGTTTGTTTCGGTATTATTAGTTACTCATATCAAAATACTGCTACATGTACTTTTGTCTTCCATTTAGACAACAAAAGGGTTTTGGTTTAATGTCTTATCCACTGAATGTATAGCAATTAGCCGGTGGTGCAATGGAATTCCAAAAAGATCCCGTGGCCTGGTGCAAGATGTCGACTGAAACGTCCCTTTGCATCTAAGAGTCAAGTCAAGAGTGTTTAATTGTCATATGTACCAACAAAGGAACAATGAAATTCTTACTTGCAGCAGCATAACAGTAAGCACAATACAAAAAGATAGTATATGATAAATTAAAAATCAATAAATGTAGAGCACATGGTATTGGGGGTAGGGTACTGACATGGATAGAAAATTGGTTGGCAGACAGAATGGCAGGCAGTGACTAGTGGGATACCGCAAGGCTCGGTGCTGGGACCGCAGCTATTTACAATATACATTAATGACTTGGATGAAGGGATTAAATGTAACATTAGCAAATTTGCAGATGACACAAAGCTGCGTGGCAGTGTGAACTGTGAGGAAGATGCTATGAGGTTGCAGGGTGACTGGGACAGGTTGTGTGAGTGGGCGGATGCATGGCAGATGCAGTTTAATGTGAATAAATGTGAGGTTATCCACTTTGGTGGTAAGAATAGGAAGGCAGATTATTATCTGAATGGTGTCAAGTTAGGAAAAGGGGACGTACAACGAGATCTAGGTGTCCTAGTGCATCAGTCACTTTGTACTGTCTGCTGTGTGTGATTGCATCATCTGGACTGCTTTAATTTCGCTGTACTTTGTGTAGTGACAATAAAGGTTTTTTTACATTTTACATTTTTTTTTTAGTGCATCAGTCACTGAAAGGAAGCATGCAGGTACAGCAGGCAGTGAAGAAAGCCAATGGAATGTTGGCCTTCATAACAAGAGGAGTTGAGTATAGGAGCAAAGAGGTCCTTCTACAGTTGTACAGGGCCCTAGTGAGACCACACTTGGAGTACTGTGTGCAGTTTTGGTCTCCAAATTTGAGGAAGGATATTCTTGCTATTGAGGGCGTGCAGTGTAGGTTCACTAGGTTAATTCCCGGAATGGCGGGACTGTCGTATATTGAAAGACTGGAGCAACTAGGCTTGTATACACCGGAATTTAGAAAGATAAGAGGGGATCTTATTGAAACATATAAGATTATTAAGGAATTGGACACATTAGAGGCAGGAAACATATTCCCAATGTTGGGGGAGACCAAAACCAGGGGCCACAGTTTAAGAATTAGGGGTAGGTCATTTAGAACGGAGATGAGGAAAAACTTTTTCAGTCAGAGAGTTGTAAATCTGTGGAATTCTCTGCCTCAGAAGGCAGTGGAGGCCAATTCTCTGGATGCTTTCATGAGAGAGCTAGATAGACCTCTTAAGGAAAGCAGAGTCAGGGGGTATGGGGAGAAGGCAGGAACGGGATACTTAGTCAAAACAGGTTCTGTTGAATAAACATGGATCATCTCACCAAACTTGCCCACATAAAAATCTAAATAACCTTTTTGCAACCAGTACCCACGCGACGAAACCTACACAAGATAGACCAGCTGTTGTCGGTTGTGCTGTAGAAAACAGAAACCAAAACACAAAGCCTATTCTTTAGAAAATGACAGTGAGGAGGAAGGGGGTAGGATTTTTTTCCACTTCTACTGTTGTCTCCCACCCACTGCATGAGGTTTTCAATGATTTACCTATTTTTTTTGCCTGGAGTGCATGTGGGTGGCTTGATCCCCATTGCAGCCCATCTACCTCATGCACTCGCGGAAGGTCCAAGTTATGCTGATGCTTATCAAACCCCAGACCCCCATGGCCAAGGTACTATTTGAGATGGAAGAAATGTCACTGCCGGATTATTCAGGCATTTGGAGTGGGTCACGGCATCTTACACTTTGAGTTGACGTAAACGTTGCCTTGGCACTACTTTGAAGAAGAGCAGGACAGTTTTCCCTGGTGTGCTGGTTATTATTCAAACCTTCACCAACATCATTGCAGCAAACTCTGCACATTATCACTCTACTGTTTATAGATGCCTGTCATGTAGAAAATTGGCCGTGGTGTTTCCTACATTACAGCAGTAACTACAAAAATGCTTCATTTGCTTTGAGGTGCAGGGTGGTAAAAGGCACTAGAAAAATACACCTGGTCTTTTTGATCACCTGGCATCCCACAAGTTAATGCTGAAAGCACATTTTTTAACTATTCAAGTGTTTAGACATTCATTTTTTATAAACCACTCCGATGAGGAGAGAATAATAGCTTGACGAGTCAGTTGAATCACAAGGTAGATAAATTGAGGTGAAAGTTCCCATCAGGTTTCTGCTACCGCTGAAACTCAGCCACCACAGGCCAGTCTCCATGTGGAATGTAGACACAGTCTGTTTTGAACATAGCCACCTCCTATGTCACTGATAATTGACTCTCAGGTCAAGAGGTACTGACCGGCAGAACTCACTGCTGTACGACCGGACCCAGGAAAGAAAACCGTCTCATCTCAGATTTCCACAAACCCTCAGAAGTTTGCTTGCCTGCTTTTCACTGGGGAAATAAAATGAGGACTAGAAAAAACCCATAAACCCACAGCTTGGTGGGTAACAAACAGTGAAGAAGTTAATGTTTCCAAAAAAAAAGCCCGAGGGCCCTTGTTGATTTTCTGACCCGAGTAAAAAGACTAACTGGAGCAGAAAGCTCCAACAGGGAGAAATGGAGGCAGGTGTTCCATGGACATCATAAACCATCTTCAGAACCACAGATTTCCAGATTATCCACCTCAAAAAAACAAAGTTAAACAGTATTCCCTCTACTATGAACTACAGATAAATATGGATAGCACTGCATACATGGACAATAGTTGTGATAATATAAATTGTCGTGAGAAGATCCTTCGGCAAAACTAGTGGTTCCTCACAGTAAATTGCATCAAAGATGTAATTCTACAAAACTCTTGTGAAGAAGTGATCCTAAGGTTACTTTCCATGTTTATTTTCTCTTTTGCACACATCAGACGTACAGGTATGTAGGTTAATTGGCTGGGTAAATGTAAAAATTGTCCCTAGTGGGTGTAGGATAGTGTTAGTGTGCGGGGATCGCTGGGCGGCACGGACTTGGAGGGCCGAAAAGGCCTGTTTCCGGCTGTATATATATGATATGATATGATATGATATCAGACCTTTGGGAAGGACCATTTTCCATGGAGGGTGCCCATTATTTCTAATCTAAGTATGATTTGTGAACTATCACAATTACTCAGCCATGAAAATGTAAGATGGTGCCAGACTCTTTGCATGCCCTTCCTGGAGAAGGATCTACTGCCATCTGATACAATCACTCTACTCTCCTAAATCTCTTTTCTACCGGTAAGTATGGCGCCATTTAGCAAGATTAAAGGCCAAGACGAAGGTGAAAACTGTGCTCCTAAGAGAACTCCTGTACGCTGACGATACTGCACTCATCGCTCCAATGGAAGGTGGACTTCAAAGGCTTATGAACAGGATGTCTCATGCCTGCAATGAATATCGACTGACAATCAGCATTAAGACTGTTGTCATGGGTCAGGGCACTCCAATCCCCCTCAAATCAGCCTAAACACCACCTTACTGGAATCCGTCAAAAAATCCTCCTACTTGGGATCCACGGTGACTGATAGCCTCTCTTTGGATGAGGAAATCAACTCTCGCATAGGAACGGCAGCAATCACCTTCGGGAGACTAACCAAGCGGGCATGGAAGGACAGGAAACTCACAACCAAAACCAAGGTCACTGTCTACAAAGCCTGCGTATTGAGCACGCTACTTTACAGAGCGGAAATTGAATCACTTCCATTTTCGCTGTCTTCGCCGCATCTTGGGAGTTTCTTGGCAGGACAAAAATCACCAACGAATCTGTCCTCCCTCTAACTAACATGCCTAGCATCCCTATTATCCTCAAGCAGAAGCGCCCCCGCTGGCTTGGACATATACACAGGATGGCCAATGGGCGCATCTCCAAAGACGTGCTTCATGGGGAGGTTGCCAATGCTCGGAGACCAAGAGGAAGACCAAGGCTCCGCTCCAAGGACACAATTAAAAGGGATATGACAAGCTTCAATATCGACACTGACAATTGTGAAACGGCTACTGAGGACCTTGGGAGATGGAGGAAGGACCTCCAGGCGGGCACGAAACCTCACGACAGCATGTGGTTCAAGACCCTGGAGCACAGGCGCCAACGCTGCAATATGGTCAAAGACGGCAGCCACGGACTCCCCAGAACAACGACCGGAGATGACCTCACCCGTGGAAGGTTCTGCCTGTCACGGATAGGCCTAGTCAGTCACACAAGGACATGTAACCACAGATGAAAAATCACCCTCTCCAAGCAGGACAACGTCAAGTCGCACCATCATTTCTCACAGAGGGACGGATGCCAGACCCTAATTACCATGCACTGCTATGCTGGGATCTATATTCTGCACGCTGTATCTGTCCCTTTGCCCTATCTATTGTACTTGAGTTTGAATGGATTATATCTATGGAAGGTATATCTGATCTTTTTGAACAGCATGCAAAACAAAGCTTTGAAAATCAGTTGTAAATCTGTGGAATTCTCTGCCTCAGAGGGCAGTGGAGGCCAGTTCTCTGAATGCATTCAAGAGAGAGCTAGATAGAGCTCTTAAGGATAGCGGAGTCAGGGGGTACGGGGAGAAGGCAGGTACGGGGTACTGATTGAGAATGATCAGCCATGATCACATTGAATGGCGGTGCTGGCTCGATGGGCCGAATGGCCTACTCCTGCACCTATTGTCTATTGTCTATAAACCTAAACCTAACTCGTAAGGTATGAGTGAACCCCAAGAACACTGCCATTTTCTGTATCAACCAGGCATTCATTTAAAATGATAAACAATAATATTGAAATTTTCACACGGTACCAAAGTGGAGCAGCATCTTTTATAAAGTTAAAAGATAGAACCAAGCTATTAATTGTAAACAGTTTTGCAAAGTGCATGAATTGAAATTAAATTCAACTTCTCAAAATTTGATTTTGATATCGATCGAGTAAGAAGGCTACTTCTTGGAAAGTAGGGAATTAGAGAGTGCAGATAGAGAGATCTCAGGGATTAAAAGTAACAAAACAGATCGGCAGGAACATAAAGAATATAACTTTATTTGTACAGGGAATTTAAAAAAAAAAGAGATTTAATGTTATTCCAAAAGAACCTTGGCTAGACCACATTCACAACGTGCATGTCTGGTGACAATTCTTAAAAAGACATTCTTTAGAAAGTATAGATATTATTTTGGAAGTTTTTCTTTCACAGAATGTGATACAGTGGAACTCACAAACACAACCACGTGTAATGATTGAAGCACATAACCAGTCACATTTTAGCGGAGACTACGCATATTAGAGAGAGAAATTAAGGAATATGGGCTCAGGTGAGAAGAGGATATTTTAGAAGCTTGCATGAGGTATAAACATTGGCAAAAGCAATTGGGCAGAATGTTTCATTTCTGTGCTATTGATTCCATGCAGATCTATGAATGCAACAATCAGTGCTCAATCCTAATTTAACATGTTAGTTATGTGAAAGGTGGCACTTCCAGATATTCAGCATTCCCTCAGTACTGCAACAGTTCAAACATAAACCTTGCAGTATGTAACCCTCAACACGTGAACAAAGTGACACAATTCAGAAATGACTATTTGTTATAAGCCGAATTGGTGGCACTGTAGAACTGGGTTTTTTTTTTTACAAAGCTAACGAACTAAAATTGCAAAATGTTAATTCTAACTATAACCAAAGCAACAAAGCAGATTATTCCGATTATTTCTGTGTGCTGTCCAAAGAAGGATCTCTCACTCCTAATAGAAATTAGCAAAGTGGCACAACTTGAAAAACCGCGTCTTTAATCCAGCAACCTGGATTCTATCCTAACCTCGGCGCTGAATGTGTAGAGTTTGCATTCTGCATGTGTCTGTGGGGAATGCCTTTGGACTATCCCACATCTCAAAAATATGCGGGTTGGTAGGTTAAGAATAAGAGGTAGGCCATTTAGAACGGAGATGAGGAAGAACTTTTTCAGTCAGAGAGTGGTGAAGGTGTGGAATTCTCTGCCTCAGAAGGCAGTGGCCAGTTCGTTGGATGCTTTCAAGAGAGAGCTGGATAGAGCTCTTAAGGATAGCGGAGTGAGGGGGTAGGGGGAGAAGGCAGGAACGGGGTACTGATTGAGAGTGATCAGCCATGATCGCATTGAATGGCGGTGCTGGCTCGAAGGGCTGAATGGCCTACTCCTGCACCTATTGTCTATTGTTAATTAGCCACTGTAAAATGCCCCTAGTGTACCTGGGATAGTAAAATCTAGGTTGAGTTGTTGGGAACAAATTATTGGGAAAATTAGTAGGGCAATGGGATTGGTACCAATGATTCAATGAGCAGAATAGCCTCCTATTTTTTTTAATAAGGAATATCAAAATATGGATAGTTCAGGGACTTTGAAAATGATATATTTGCAGATGTTACTATCCACAGCACAAGATTATGAAGCAAGAATACTTCATGACCAGAACTTCAATAACTCTCTTCAAATTGGCAACAGCATGCATGCTGACTCCTGAGCTCAGTTACCTGGTCAGTCAGGACAGTGTGGATGCAGTGATTTTTTCCACCCGAAAAATTCACCTATTCCTTTTCTCCAGAGATGTTGCCTGACCCGTTGAGTTATTCCAGCTTTTTGTGTCTATCTAAGGATTGTAGAGTTGATTTCAGGACTCTGATCCCAAGAGAGGAAGAGAATATCCATTCGCCACCATTCTCTGCTGACTCACCATTCAAACATATATTTACTGATGACAGGACGGACAATGGGCATCACTAGGAAATGTCACAGAAAAATAGTTTGTCAACTCATCCTGCCCATGACCAAATCATGAAGAGGGGCTATTTGAGGCATCGTATGACAGTGTCTTTGGAGCTCAGCAAATGTTAATGGTTTCAGGACAGAGAAGAGAAGTTTGACCAATACGAAAACAGGCTTTAATACCAAGTTGCGCCTAAGCCGTCTTTTCATCATTAAGGAGATTGCAATGTACTTCTCCAGCACAAAGTAAGCTTTTATGTTTCCTCATTGGATTGAGGACTATTCTCTTAATCAAGCTTGATAACAAGCTATGTTAGTTCTACCGGACATTGTTGGAAATAATTTGTCCATGCAAATGCATCACAAAAGAATCTTTACTTTGTTTTCTTCAGTAAGAGTTATTTGCTGAAAAAAAAGACAAGAATGTTTTTTTTGCAGATGAATGCCCCCGCTAATGGAAATTTGCATAACTTCTTGTGAAGAAGAACAAAGGGCACCTCAAACCCATACTCTGAGACCCGGTGCACTCATTAAAACACAAGCCCTCAGGCTTCAAGGGTGATGATGAGGGATAGATTATTAGAAACGACAGCCATAATGATAAGGGCGAACACATAAACAGCCCAAAGGGAGCAGGGGAGGTGAGGCCCATAACAGAAGGAGATTCACATGTGGTACTTCAAAGTCCTTTGCTGTCCCCAAGGACAAACTAAAAACAGCAGTGTGTTTAGAGGATAGGCAGAGGGATATACGATAAGAGTCGGGAATGCAAGGTGAAAAGCAGCAGGTTTTAAGGAACATAAAAAGCTTAGTGGTAAAACGTGATGAAAGAATGGATCTACAGTGGCATCATCAAGAGCTTTCACTTTTTTAGAGGACTTTGTATCCTCTTTCGGCTTTCTCCTTCTCCATAATTGGTTTCGTCTAATCTGGTCGGCAGTTCCACCCGATTAGAAATCTTGTCAGGTTCATTTTGTGGTCTACTGCTGAAATATATCACACATTACAACCTTATTGCATTTATTACTCTTCTCCAGTAGCACAATGTACCACTAAGAAAATACTTGACTTTAAACAGAGCCCTGCATGTCCCCTGGCAATTCTAAACTATTTTAATCAACAAATAATTATTTTTGAAATGTACACACCATAGTACAGAAAGTTGACAACCAGATTCCCATCCAGTTAAGCCCCACAATATGTAGTGATTTGGCATTGCTGGTGGAGGGATTGGTTTCCTCTTTGGTGCTGGGAGGAAACTCCTGGTTTTCTTCAAATAGCACTGTGGGTCTTATAGCTCTGCTTGAGGCGCTACTCATGGGGACAATAGGAATCTTGGTCCAATCTCTCCTTTAGCAGTGCAGTAGCCCTTCACAACTGCACTGATGCCTCACTGTTAACAATGCAATAAAGTCACGGCAGGGAAGGCTATCAGTCTGTTGCCAGTGAGCCATGACTGACGAAAAATTCAACTCAAAAGACGAACTAAGTGCAAAGTGTTACAAATCTGAAGCCTTCCTCCCCATGGTATGGTGGCTCAGCGGTAGAGGTGCTGCCTAACAGCGCCAGAGATGCGGGTTTGATCCTGACCACGGGTGCTGCCTGAATAGAGTTTGTACATTCTCCCTTTTTCTCCTGGTGCTCCCACACTCCAAACACGTACAGGTTTGTAGGTTAATTGGCTTTGGTTAAGGAAATTGTAAACTGTCCCCAGTGTGTAGGATAGTGCTAGTGTACGGGGTGATCGCTGCACGGGCCTTGGTGGGCCAAAGGGCCTGTATCTGTGCTGTATCTCCAAAGTCTAAAAATAAAGTCTTAAGACTTCCATTCAATTCTCAACAGCAGGATTTTGGACAAAAGGTATATTGAAGGTTGGGAGCTCGTGGGGAAGCGGTGGTGCAGAAATCAACAGATTCTGGAGGTAGAGAGTCTGTTGGGACACATCTTTTCATTGATATATTTATGAGTTCCTTCTATCATCCCAGATGTATGCAAAAAACACAATATCTACATTTTCAGGCATCTACAGTGCCCTCCACAATGTTTGGGACAAAGACCCATCATTTATTTATTTGCCTCTCTACTCCACAGAGTTTGAGATTTGAGATTTATAATTTTAAAAAATCACATGAAGTTAAAGTGCACATTGTCAGATTTTAATAAAGGCCATTTTGAAACATTTTGGTAGCACCATGTAGAAATTACAGCAGTGTTTACACATAGTCCCCCCATTTCACAGCACCATAATATATGGGATACAGCAATGTCATGCAACTGAAAGTAGTCATGTTTAGTATTTGGTCGCATATTCTTTGCATGCACTGACTGCTTGAAGTCTGCGATTCATGGACATCACCAGTTGCTGGGTGTCTTCTCTGGTGATGTTCTGTCAAGCCTGTATGGTTGCCATCTTTAGCTTCTGCTTGTTTTGGGGGCTAGTCCCCTTCAGTTTTCTCTTCAGCATATAAAAGGTATGCTCAATTGGGTTCAGATCAAGTGATTGACTTGGCTACTCAAGAATTGATCATTTTTTAGCTTTGAAAAACTCCTTGTTGCTTTAGCATTATGTTTGGGATCATTGTCTTGCTGTAGAATGAACCGCCGGCCAATAAGTTTTGAGGCATTTGTTTGAACGTGAGCAAATAGGATGTGCCTATACACTTCAGAATTCATTATGCTACCACCATCAGCAGTTGTATCATCAATGAAGATAAGTGAGCCAGTACCTTCAGCAGCCATACATGCCCAGGCCATAACAGCCCCACCACTGTGTTTCACAGTTGAGGTGGTAAGCTTGGGATCTTGGGCAGTTCCTTTTCTCCTCCATACTTTGCTCCTGCCATCACTCTGATATAAGTTCATTTTCGTCTCATCTGTCCAAAAGACCTTTTTTCCAGAACCGTGGTTGCTCTTTTAAGTACTTCTTGGCAAACGGTATGCTGGCCATCCTATTTTTGCGGCCAATCAGTGGTTTGCATCTTGCAGTGTAGCCTCTGTATTTCTGTTCATGACGTCTTCTGCAGACAGTGGTCATTGACAAATCCACACCTGACTCCTGAAGAGTGTTTCTGATCTGTCGGACAGGTGTTTGGGGATTTTTCTTTATTTTAGAGAGAATTGGAGCTGTGGAGGTCTTCCTTGGCCTGCCAGTCCCTTTGCGATTAGTAAGCTCACCAGTGCTCTCTTTCTTGTTAATGATGTTCCAAACAGTTGATTTTGGTAAGCCTATGGTTTGGCTGATGTCTCCAACAGTTTTATTCTTGTTTCTCAGTTTCATAATGGCTTCTTTGACTTTCATTGGCACAACTTTGGTCCTCATGTTGATAAACTTAAATAAAAGTTTCCAAAGGTGATGGAAAGACTGGAGGAAAGACTAGGTGCTGAGAGCTCTCTTATACCTGCATTAAGGAGGCATTTAAACACACCTGAGCAATTACAAACACCTGTGAAGCCATGTGTCCCAAACATTATGGTGCCCTGAAATGCGGGGGAATATGAAAAACACAGCTGTCATTTCTACATGGTGAAACCAAACTATAAAAATACCCTTTAATAAAATCTGATAATGTGCACTTTAACCACATGTAATTTTTTCTATTACAAATTTCAAATTGTGGAGTACAGAGGCAAATAAATAAATGATGGATCTTTGTCCCAAACACTATGGAGGGCACTGTACATTCTCCTGACTCAATCACCCTGAATTAACCCACTACTCCCTGCGTGGCTCCACCTTCAGCTTCCAAGCCTCTCATCTTTGAAAGACCGACTAGAATTTTGCTCTTCTGCCCGACTTTTCGCTCACAAAGCTCATTAAAGACAGTCTGTGGAAGTCTGTGGAATTCATTGCCACAGACGGCTGTGGAGGCCAAGACATTCGGTATTTTAAGGTGGGGATTCATAGGTCCTTGATTAGGAAGGGCATCAAAGGTTACGGGGAGAAGGCAGGAGAATGGGGTTGAGGGGGGCAGAATAGACTTGATGGGCTAAATGGCCTAATTCTGTTCCCATGTCTTATGGTCTTATATAACACCTTGGAATATCTTGCTTCAATGGATGCTATATCCCTTAGAAAAAAAGAGGCGCTTTCAAAAGTGCCTTGGCTAGGAAATTTGATGAGGATATTTCATACCTTGATTAAAAGCAAACAGGGACTAGCACTGCTTTAACTAAAATTATAAATCGGCAACTATAACCAAAACACAAAAAATGCACTTAATATGTAACAGTCGATTCAGTAATAAATGTTTTAAACAATTCTATTATCCAGAGCAATGAAGGAAGAAGCAGAGTGCATATGTGTAAATATAGAAGGTAGCAAATAGATACGGTATAATCTAATCTCACACATTAAATTTTAGAACCATCTGGTAGAGACATACATTCGCATAATCCTCTATTTTATGTTTAATTCTCTATTCTCAAAGGCAGTGACTCAAGGTAGGGGGCACTTTCCTTTGCCAGCACCATTCTATCACAACATTCATCCAAATTTACATTGGGCTAGAAAACATACCAGCAGGATGATGAAGGACAGAGGTGTCTGGCTGTGCCTAATCCTCTTCCCACATGCTGTTATCAGCTGTCAGCACTCAACAGGGACCTTCAAGGGAGCAGCTCCAGGACTGTACAATTTGTCTCACAAGAAACCATGGCCAGTGGTGCTGTCCTAACATCTGCCCTCCCTGAAATCATCATTCTCAGAGCAGAACAATGAGACCTTCTTGTCTGCTTCACTTAAGCCGCAGAACCAGGACACCTCATGCAATCTGAAGAGTGCTCTCGAAAGCTCACCTTTAGCCACACGTTACATGTTTGATAATGGATACTTGTGGGTATGTTCAATTTGTGGCACAGTGGCAGTGCGGTAGAGTTGCTGCCTTACAGCTCCAGAAACCCGGGTTCAATCCTAACTACGGGTGCTGTCCCCAATGTCCCCAACATCACCAATCCTTTCCACTCGTTACTTTAATTTCTCGTTTCATGTATCTTGTGTGTTATGACTGTTGGCAGATCAATCGTATTGTATCGTCTGTATGGAGGTTTTAACATTCGCCCTGTGACCTCGTAGGTTTTCTCCAGGTGCTCCGGTTTCCTCCTACATTCCAAAGACATGCAGGTTTGTAGGTTAATTGGCTTCTGTAAATTGTCCGTAGTGTGTAGGATATAACTAGTATATGGGTGATTGTTGGTCAGCGTGGCCTCAGTGGGCCGAAGGGCCTGTTTCCACGTTGTATCTATAAACTAAACTATTCATCCCTTCAGTTTTAGCCCATTGTTCTTTGACCTAATGAAATCAGTGAGGTCTGGACATCAATGTTTTTGCAAAGGTGTTAAGCTTCTCTCTGATGTTTCGTTCAACCTCAAGTCTTCAAACAAAAATTAGAATATTTGGGAATAATACTTGCAAAAAATAACTGAACTAACTTTAAAAACAATTACTTGGTTAAGATCCTGGACAAAAGCAACAGTTTTTAGAAATAAGGGTTTAAAAATTTAAACATCTGAATAATTCATGAAAGGGGAAGCATTATTAGGGCCGGAATAAACTAGTGCGGGGCCCGTAGCTTATTTTATAAAGGGGCCTTAAATACGGGACAAGTTGACGTCACAACCCGCGCCCCACGTGATCTCACCCAGCCAGCGGCCACGTGCTCCCGCTCCACCAATGACAGCCGCCCGGGTCGGGAGGAGGGTTGCAACCTCTGCTCCGCGAACACACTCGGCCCCGCTCCCCGAACACACTCGGCCCCGCTCCCCGAACACACTCGGCCCCGCTCCCCGAACACACTCGGCCCCGCTCCCCGAACACACTCGGCCCCGCTCCCCGAACACACTCGGCCCCGCTCCCCGAACACACTCGGCCCCGCTCCCCGAACACACTCGGCCCCGCTCCCCGAACACACTCGGCCTCGCTCCCCGAACACACTCGGCCCCGCTCCCCCAACACACTCGGCTGGGATACATGGGGAGACAAGGCCAATATTCGAGCAGAGAGGTCCGGAGGAGTGAGGTGTGGTGAGTGAGGCCAGAGGTGTGTGGAGTAAGAGGGCCAAAGACTGCGTGGTTGGCCAGTGACGCGCCAGCTGCCCATCGGTCCGTGCAGCCCCGCCACCAACACATTCTAACCGCGGTGTTGGCAACACATTCTAACCGCGGCAGTTGGAGAGCGGCGCACGCAACACAGCGTCCTTCAGTGGGATGCCGATTTCAATCATTTAGCGCGGGGCCCTCGAAAATGCTACTTTTGCTATTATGATAATCCAGCCCTGAGCTTTATGAATGCTCACTCCACCCAGACACAAGGTGATGTACCTGCTTTGACACTTTTATCTCTTGTTTCCCATTCTTGGTGACATCCAGAGTTTTTGGCCCTTGGTAACTGATGGCACGGACAGGGGTAGAGCAATTAAATTTGCAACAAAAGGCCAAAACCTGAGGAGCACAGACATCTCGGAGGCCTACAGGACTGAAGGTGATTGCAGAGATAGGGAGAGGAAACACTATGGAGATGCTTGAAAATAAAGGTCAGATTTTTGAAATGATATAATGCATAATGAGGTAACATAGTTTGGTGAGCACAGGCTGGATGAACAAATGGATTGGCATAAGCACAGGCAACAGAGTTCTGGATGACCATTGATTCATAAAGGATAGATGAAGGGTGGCAGGATTAATTGCCTGAAGGTAACTATAGGCATGGGTGAAGGTTTACAGGGCAAGTGAGTTTAAGGCAAGGCAGAACAGGCAATGTTGCAGAGTTGGAAAAGGATGGTCTTCATAATGGCATGGAAGCTCAGTTCAGGGTCAGGTATTATAGTGGGTTGCTTTCATAGAATTGCCAATGAGAGGAATGAGTTCAGTTGAACCGCTGACCTGTTTCTGACAGGGGCCTTTCTCCTGTATTTGTTGGGTTTTAACATCAAGTACAGCAGAGCAACAATGCCAAATGCAACCTCTAACATGGAATGAACAAAAGAAGTGCCCTGACGTAGTAGTCAAGAGACTGGAACATGTGGAGGTGGGGAGCTCACAGAGATGGAGGAGAAATCATGAGAGAAGCAAAGCCAAGGCCAACAGTAAGGTAAAAGCTGATGTTGATGGACATCAGAGAAAGAACACATCCAAGGGGAGACAAGATGAGAGACAAAGACTTCTATCCAGGAGTGATCTTGGAAAATAGCATTAGTGCAAGTTCAGCAAAAAAATACCTGACTCAAGGGTGAGCAAATTGTAAAATTCAGATACACTGCAGTTTCTAGACTAAACAAAAACAGCGTCACCCATAGAAAGTAAATCTTGGGCCCACAATACATCCCTTTTAGATGTTCATGGTGAAACTTTATTGTCACATGTACCTAGGTACATTCTTTGCTTTTGCTTACAAAGTACATAAAAGAGTCACCACATAGGTTCCAATAAAGTTACAAAAAGTATTCAAAGCAATGTTGGTTCCTTCTTCATCGTCCCCCCCCCCCCCATGTTTAATGGACTTGGAAAGACAAACTTTTGGACATGGAGCTTAATCTACAAGAAACATCTTCTTTATACTTAAAGTACAATTATTTCCTTCCATAATTCAAAACTTTTCATTCAAATTAGTTTTGCGTAGTTAGCTTTTTGGGAGTGGGGGTTGCTGTGTCAATTTTTCTTTAAGTTACTAACTCAGTTTTGTGTGTTTTTTGTTAAGTTTGATGTGTACAGATCCAATTTCAGCCACATGGTCCATTATTTATTTTTACCTCAATCACACCAAATAAATAAATTTTGGTCCAAAATAAGTCATTCCTAATTGCTATCTTGCAGCTTCCAGAAAAACTGCAGATTTGGATCAAAAATAGTAACGCTCAAAACCAACATTTGCTGGCCTGAATTACACTCACCTCTGCCCACTGGCTCCGTTGGAAGACTGCCAGTAACATGCGCTTTGCAAAGCAGCTTGTCTCCAACATCTATCGGCACCGGTGCATTTTTACCTGCATCTGGCCTCTAATGCCACTGCAGGCTTTAGTTCTGGGTGGAGTACAAATGGACTGAGCTAAAGGGACAGCAGTTTACAGGATGCACCAAATGCTGATGTATGCAGTGAGACCCTATTCATCTGAATTCATTCGCCAACCTTAACTAAAAAGTACAGGTAAGCAGTTTGTCCTTTTTCTTTATTTTACATCCTGTTTGTGTTTTTTTGTTTAATTTTCAATAAAATTAAGGTGTTTTAGCAAATCTGTTTCTTATAAATCCTCTTTAAATAATTTACATCCACTTGAGCTGTTAATATCAGACATTTAAAAATTGTTCAAAGTCCTTTGACATAACAGTGAAGAGTCAATAGCCCATTGGGATGGTCCAGGGGGTGTGGACTCAGGTTCCAACAGCCATGCAGGATGGCTGCAACAAGACATCGAGGTTGTTTTGAGTTGCACGGCTCCAAAAAGTCAGTGCAGACACTGGCAGAGCGGAGCTAGCCTGTTACACCATGACCTGGTTCATAATGTGCACTGTCTAGATGTCCACAAAGAAACAGAACAATAACAGATGAGTAGTCACAAAATGCTGGAGTAACTCAGCGGGACAGGCACCATCTCTGGAATGGGTGACATACCCGAAACGTCACTCATTCCTTCTCTCCAGAGATGCTGCCTGAGTTACTCCAGGATTTTGTGTCTACCTTCAATATAAACCAGCGTCTGCAGTTCTTTCCTGCAAATAAATAACAGATGAGTATTGCTCGATTACTAGAACAATAGGAACATCCATTATGGGCCGAATGGCCTATAATCCTGTACTGTTCTACGTTCAATTTTTTAAAAATTCTCTACATTGAGACAGGTTTTGATCCAGAACTCAATGCGTGAAAGAAACAGAGTCAGAGGGTGGGAAACAGGATAGGCATTTACTGCAAAGTGATTATACAGTCACAGTCATGTAGCATGGAAACAGGCCCTTCGCCAACCAACATGCCCTGTCTACACGAGTCCCACCTGCCTGCGTGGTCCACATGTCTCTAAATCTATCCTGTCCATGTACCCGCCCCTATGTTCTTTAAATGTTGTGATAATACCTGCCTCAACTTCCTCCTCTGGCAGCTCGTTCCATACTTACCACTTACCTACTATCCTTTGTGGAAAACGGTTGCCCCTCAGATTCCTATTAAATCTCTTCTCCTCACCTTAAACCTACGTCCTCTGGTTCTTGATTGCAATACTTTGGGTAAAATACTGTGCATTTACCCTTATCTATTCCAAATTGGCAAGGTAATGGTGGAAGTGCAGGGCAATGGGACTGACTGGATTATTCAACCTGCAGCCTGCACGTACCGAAAAACTACCTCGGCCATGATTCTCATTCCATGGACGATTTGCCAGTTCCTTCACGTTGCTGAGGGAAAGGGCTGTACCAATATTTTTTGAGTCCTAAAAGATCAGGAAAGCTTGTAGTCTATCTGAGTGGGGTACAGGAGGGCAGATGGACTTAAGCCCAAAATGTTTCAGATTTAATTCAGAGCCTTCAACCTCAAAGAGCCAGTGCTCAGCTTATTTGCATGAGCCAAGCTTCGCAAAAGAATCACAGTGCAATAAGCCAGCTCAAACTCTCGCTTTGGAAATCCTTTGTTTATTTTGGATCAAGGTGCTTCTGTGCCTCTGAGTTCTGTTCTATCTCAAGTCACTTGAGCAAATAAACTTGTCAGTTAAACAATACATCTGTATTATACTCAATCGAGTGTGTGTGTGTGTGTGTGTGTGTGTGTTTTTTAAAAAAAATTCAGAACTGAAGCAATAAAAAACCTAGAGCAGATTGCCAGTGCAAAAAGCTGGATTTTCCCACATCTGATAAAAAGGCCTCCCCAAATGGTTGTGGGGGAATGTTTCCCTCAATTAACTTAGCTAAGTGGCCAATTTTTACGCAAGTCAAGATGTTACGTTTTTTTGGGCATGGAGGCCTGAATATGAGCCTCCATACACCTCAGGCAGGGATCACTTTGTGAAACTCACAATGCAAAGTTAAGCTTGATTTTGTTTCCCTCAGGCTACTGGAAGTAGCTGAAGTGCCTCTATTTCAATTCCTGCCAACCATACGAACTGGGTGTACATATGCTTCTGCCACTGTGGCCTTTGTAAACCCGCGAGGATGTAAATAACATAGCAGCCAGTTTCCTCACAGTAAAATCCAGCAAACAGCAGGGCGATGAGAAACCTGCAGTTGAATTAGTGGTTCTTGCTATGGATTAAATACTGCCTCTGACATCGGGAATCTCATTAAAAGAAGGGCATCATGATGATGCCTTCTGAAAGGCATCATCTCAGCACTGTCTAGATTGGATTTGGACTCTGAACAGACACACTTCAAACATTTTTCTTTGAAAACCATTTTATGCCCATCCTTTCTCATGATCACATGCTCAAGATGCCCCCCAATAGGCTAAACCAGTTCTACTTTACCAGCTTGGGTAGCTTACAACCAATGATATGAACATTGAATTCTCCAATTTTAGGTAACTACATGATCCTCCCCCTCTCCTTTCTTCCCCCAATGATTTCCTAACAGCATCTCTTAGAACATGGGATGCTCCACAGAGGTAATCTGTGATCCATGTTGTACAGAGATGCTCCCGAAACATCACTTATCCAAGTTCTACAGATGCTGCGTTACCTGCTGAGCTACTTCAGCACTGAATGTCTTCTTTACCAGTTGACTGGCTCAAAAGCCAATTATAACCATCCCTTCTATCATCACATCAGAGATTAGCTGTGTACAAAGCACTGACTGAGCTAAACCAACAGGGATGATACAGCTAAAACAGACCATTGAATATCACATATATCGCAGAGATTACATAGTTTCACACTCACTGAATTGCAGCTTGCAATTGTTTGCAACATATATTCTCTGAATATGTTTCAGCGTCTTCTATAATTTATGAAAACTATCAAAGTCAGAGAACACTGGGAATTCCAGCTCACTGTAGATGGAATGGTCAGAGTCCACATCCCCTTTACCTGCATCACTTTGGCCACAGGGTCAGTCGACAAAAATTCCATGCATGGTAAATGATTGAGTTGCACACTGGGAAATGTAGTTCTCTGCCCCATACCACCCTGCCCCCATCACTAACTGTCAGATTTATTTGAGGGTTAAATTTAAATGTTTTAATTTTAATTTTAATTAGAAAAATGTTCATGGATAATCTACTCGAGAAACACCAGTGTAGGAACAGGTCACAATATATATTTCTTTAAATACGATCACTAAAGAACAAAAGTGAAATTTTGCTTGTTAAAGGACATTATATATTTTTTTGATGTAAAGTGTTGCCTGCAAAGCATTTTACAAACAAAACATTTAAATGTAACTTTAATTACTCACCTCTTTTTTTTTGAGAATACTTTGCAAAGCTGAAATCCGAAAAAGCCAAAATGCCAAACAACTTTCTACACACTGAACAGTAGTCACTTTATCGTATATTAAGAAGTTAAGTAAACAGAAGCTGCAACACCTGTCCCTTTACCTCCCCCCTCAACTCCATCAAAGGACCCAAACATTCTTTCCAGGTGAGACAGAGGTTCACCTGCACCTCCTCCAACCTCATCTATTGCATCCGCTGCTCTAGATGTCAACTCATCTATATCGGCGAAACCAAGCGCAGGCTCGGCGATCGCTTCGCTGAACACCTGCGCTCGGTCCACATTAACGCCACTGATCTCCCGGTGGCCCAGCACTTCAACTCCCCCTCCCATTCCCAGTCTGACCTCTCTGTCATGGGCCTCCTCCAGTGCCATAGTGAGGCCCGCCGGAAATTGGAGGAGCAGCACCTCATATTTCGCCTGGGCAGTTTGCGGCCCGGTGGTATGAACGTCGACTTCTCCAACTTCAGATAGCTCCTCTGTCCCTCCCTTCCCCTCCTCCTTCCCAGATCTCCCTCTATCTTCCTGTCTCCACCTATATCCTTCCTTTGTCCCACCCCCGACATCAGTCTGAAGAAGGGTCTCGACCCGAAACGTCACCCATTCCTTCTCTCCCGAGATGCTGCCTGACCTGCTGAGTTACTCCAGCATTTTGTGAATAAATCGATTTGTACCAGCATCTGCAGTTATTTTCTTATAGAAGCTGGTATCTGATTGTGAGCCACGTTTTGTAACACCAGGCAAAAGCCTGGGCCTAAACATTTTTTTCTTTGCTGTTGCAGCAACCAGGGCTCCAATATCATTATCACATTTTTATCCCAAGTCAGCGTTATAAATGAATGCTTTGAAACTGTGCCTAATTGCTCATTACTAACATTTATTTGCTGGGAGATAAGTCCGTGTTATCTGTCTGATAAGGGCGAGGATAAAGCTAGACAACAAACTCACTGTTGAAGATCCAATTATTTTCTCTGTGGCTTCAAATCAGGTCTGCTCTGAGTCAATGGACTCAGTTGCTGTTGACCTGTTGCACGACACACGGCGCACAGCTACCAGGATAATAAATTATCCAGGATTCCTACTCCTATCCACTGCTGAAACGTGCAAGTGTATGGGTATCCAAAACAGGCCACACCAAGCTCAACTGTAATGCCACTACAGTCAGCAATTATCTGGATTCACCCATGAAGGACATAAAACTTGTGCAGGAGTACCAAAGAGTGTCTGATGCCATAGAATCTTACCCTCACCTTAACTTTGAAAGAGAAATGAAAATAGGAAGGAGTATGTACCTGCTGTGGAATATTTACATGATGGAGCCCCATTCATGGATTCTTCTCCATATAAGTCGTGCTTCGGCATGACTTGGGGGCCCAATTATATTGCATGGAAATTCCTCCACCTCCATAGAATTTTCAGCTGCCACGGAATGGAGTGTGGACTTTCTGTTGAGTGAGAGATGGCACGAACTCAGTGCAACAGCACTGGCAGTTTCAGAGCACCATTCCTGAGTGGCGCATGGACGCAGTGGGCCGAAGGGCCTGTTTCCACACTGTATCTCTAAACATTATCCACCCATCACTCACCAGGCTTTGCCCCCTCCCTCTCACCTCTACTTTCCACTCAGCCAGCTTTCTCCCACCGACTCAAACCAGTTTAAAGGCGGGACTCAATGTGTAACGTCTTCTGTCCATTCCCTCCACAGATGCTGCCGTAACCGCTGAGTTATAGACAATAGACAATAGGTGCAGGAGTAGGCCATTCAGCCCTTCGAGCCAGCACCGCCATTCAATGCGATCATGGCTGATCACTCTCAATCAGTACCCCGTTCCTGCCTTCTCCCCATACCCCCTCACTCCGCTATCCTTAAGAGCTCTATCCAGCTCTCTCTTGAAAGCATCCAACGAACTGGCCTCCACTGCCTTCTGAGGCAGAGAATTCCACACCTTCACCACTCTCTGACTGAAAAAGTTCTTCCTCATCTCCGTTCTAAATGGCCTACCCCTTATTCTTAAACTGTGGCCCCTTGTTCTGGACTCCCCCAACATTGGGAACATGTTTCCTGCCTCTAATGTGTCCAATCCCCTAATTATCTTATATGTTTCAATAAGATCCCCCCTCATCCTTCTAAATTCCAGTGTATACAAGCCTAATTGTTCCAGCCTTTCAACATACGACAGTCCCAACATTCCAGCATGTTGTATTTGGCTCGTTATAATTCATCTGTTTACCTTATGCTGAATACTCCAGGATAAGGACACCGCATGCATTTCTAATTCCTAATTCTAGATCAAAAATCCTGCAACAGAAATAGAATTAATCTTCTCTGTGAAAAAATCTCCCCCCCCCCCCCCTTAACCCACATTGGCCCTTACCCTCACAGTGTGCCGCAGCTCAAGAAGGCAGCTCACCATCATTTCCTCAAGGCGAGAAGGGCAATAAAGGACAGCCTTGGCAGCACCACCTCATTCCAGACATAGAGAAGGATACCAAACAATGATGGTGGCTAGACACAAAATGCTGGAGTAACTCAGTGGGACAAGCAGAATCGCTGGAGAGAAGGAATGGGTGACGTTTCAGGTCTGCAGAAAGGTCTCGACCTGAAACATCATCCATTCCTTCTCTCCAGAGATGCAGCTTGTCATACTGAGTTATAGGCAATAGACAATAGACAATAGGTGCAGGAGTAGGCCATTCAGCCCTTCGAGCCAGCACCGCCATTCAATGCGATCATGGCTGATCACTCTCAATCAGTACCCCGTTCCTGCCTTCTCCCCATACCCCCTCACTCCGCTATCCTTAAGAGATCTATCCAGCTCTCTCTTGAAAGCATCCAACGAACTGGCCTCCACTGCCTTCTGAGGCAGAGAATTCCACACCTTCACCACTCTCTGACTGAAAAAGTTCTTCCTCATCTCCGTTCTAAATGGCCTACCCCTTATTCTTAAACTGTGGCCCCTTGTTCTGGACTCCCCCAACATTGGGAACATGTTTCCTGCCTCTAATGTGTCCAATCCCCTAATTATCTTATATGTTTCAATAAGATCCCCCCTCATCCTTCTAAATTCCAGTGTATACAAGCCCAATCGCTCCAGCCTTTCAACATACGACAGTCCCGCCATTCCGGGAATTAACCTAGTGAACCTACGCTGCACGCCCTCCATAGCAAGAATATCCTTCCTCAAATTTGGAGACCAAAACTGCACACAGTACTCCAGGTGCGGTCTCACCAGGGCCCGGTACAACTGTAGAAGGACCTCTTTGCTCCTATACTCAACTCCTCTTGTTACGAAGGCCAACATTCCATTGGCTTTCTTCACTGCCTGCTGTACCTGCATGCTTCCTTTCATTGACTGATGCACTAGGACACCCAGATCTCGTTGAACTCCCCCTCCTCCTAACTTGACACCATTCAGATAATAATCTGCCTTTCTATTCTTACTTCCAAAGTGAATAACCTCACACTTATCTACATTAAACTGCATCTGCCATGTATCCGCCCACTCACACAACCTGTCCAAGTCACCCTGCAGCCTTATTGCATCTTCCTCACAATTCACACTACCCCCCAGCTTAGTATCATCTGCAAATTTGCTAATGGTACTTTTAATCCCTTCGTCTAAGTCATTAATGTATATTGTAAATAGCTGGGGTCCCAGCACCGAACCTTGCGGTACCCCACTGGTCACTGCCTGCCATTCCGAAAGGGCCCCATTTATCCCCACTCTTTGCTTTCTGTCTGTCAACCAATTTTCTATCCATGTCAGTACCCTACCCCCAATACCATGTGCCCTAATTTTGCCCACTAATCTCCTATGTGGGACCTTGTCGAAGGCTTTCTGAAAGTCGAGGTACACCACATCCACTGACTCTCCCCTGTCAATTTTCCTAGTTACATCCTCAAAAAATTCCAGTAGATTTGTCAAGCATGATTTCCCCTTCGTAAATCCATGCTGACTTGGAATGATCCCGTTACTGCTATCCAAATGCTCAGCAATTTCGTCTTTTATAATTGACTCCAGCATCTTCCCCACCTCTGATGTCAGACTAACTGGTCTATAATTACCTGTTTTCTCTCTCCCTCCTTTCTTAAAAAGTGGGATAACATTTGCTATCCTCCAATCCACAGGAACTGATCCTGAATCTATAGAACATTGAAAAATGATCTCCAATGCTTCCATTATTTCTAGAGCCACCTCAAGTACCCTGGGATGCAGACCATCACGCCCTGGGGATTTATCAGCCTTCAGTCCCATCAGTCTACCCAAAACCATTTCCTGCCTAATGTGGATTTCCTTCAGTTCCTCCATCACCCTAGGTTCTCCGGTCCCTAGAACATTTGGGAGATTGTGTGTATCTTCCTCAGTGAAGACAGATCCAAAGTAACGGTTTAACTCGTCTGCCATTTCTTTGTTCCCCATAATAAATTCCCCTGTTTCTGTCTTCAAGGGACCCACATTTGCCGTGACTATTTTTTTCCTCTTCACGTACCTAAAAAAACTTTTGCTATCCTCCTTTATATTATTGGCTAGTTTACCCTCGTACCTCATCTTTTCTCCCCGTATTGCCTTTTTAGTTAACTTTTGTTGCTCTTTAAAAGAGTCCCAATCCTCTGTCTTCCCACTCTTCTTTGCTATGTTATACTTCATCTCCTTAATTTTTATGCTGTCCCTGACTTATCCTCGTCAGCCACAGGTGTCTCTTACTCCCCTTAGAGTCTTTCCACCTCTTTGGAATAAATTGATCCTGCAACCTCTGCATTATTCCCAGGAATACCTGCCATTGCTGTTCTACCGTCTTCCCTGCTAGGGCCTCCTTCCAGTTAATTTTGGCCAGCTCCCGCCTCATGCCTCTGTAATCCCCTTTGCTATACTGTAATACTGACACTTCCAATTTTCCCTTCTGCCTTTCCATTTGCAGAGTAAAACTTATCATGTTGTGATCACTGCCTCCTAATGGCTCTTTTACCTCTAGTCCCCTTATCAGATCAGGATCATTACACAACACTAAATCCAGAATTGCCTTCTCCCTGGTAGGCTCCAGTACAAGCTGTTCTAAGAATCCATCTCGAAGGCACTCTACAAACTCTCTTTCCTGGGGTCCATTTCCAACCTGATTTTCCCAGTCTACCTGCATGTTGAAATCTCCCACAACCACCGTAGCATTACATTTTTGACACGCCAATTTTATCTCCTGATTCAACCAGCATTTTGTGTCTATCTTCGGTGTAAACTAGCAGCTGCAGTTCCTTCGTACACATTCATGGTTGCTCTCTATATGTGCGATTCCAACAAACTGCTGACCTTAATGTCACCAACGCAGGAAGAGTTGCTTGAGAGTTTGCAAAAGGGGAGCCTCAACATCCCACAGAACATCTGGGGAGGGAGTGGGCAGCCACGTGTGAGAGAAGGGGGTAGAGAAAGTAAATTGTTGATACAAGGAGAAAATGGTGGCGGGATAGCAAAAGCCTGGGAAGAGTCGTGTAAACAGAATCATGAAATAGAGCAAAGGGCTTCTTTAGTGGGAGTAGACAGAAGGGAAATTGACCCACAATTGACCCTAAAGTGGTGCACACTCAGCAGGTGAGAATCACCAGAGTAATACACACGGCTGTCCATCACAATGCTTCTTGATTAATACGATACACCTACTTCAGCCAAAGCACAATCTAATTTTCTCACACTATTGTCTCGTTTCAAAGGAAATGATAAGCATTTAACAATGGAAAGTAGATAACCCTAAACGTGACTGGACGTGCGCTGTCACAACTTACACTGTGCTCTCCACCTGGAGTGCAGATGTGGCTCTGAAGAGGCAGAGACAAATATAGGCCATGCAGTGGAGACTGTTATTCAAGAGCTATTTATACTGAAAACAGAAGTAACTACCAAATCCTTGTTACTCTGCGGTCTGTTAAAGGTGCCCACAGATCCAAATGAACCACATGTGGCTCAGCCGTGGAGTTGCTGCCTTACAGCGCCAGAGATCCGGGTTCGATCCTGCCTACGGGTGCTGTCTGTACGGAGTTTGCTCGTTCTTCCTGTGACCATGTAGGTTTTCTCCGGGTGCTCCGGTTTCCTCCCTCACTTCAAAAATATACAGGTTTGAAGGTTAATTGGCTTCTGTAAATTGTCCCTAGAGTGTTGGGTAGTGCTAGTGTACAGGGTGATCGTTGGTCGACACAGGCTCAGTGGGCTGAAGGGCTTGTTTCCACGCTGTATCTCTCTCAAGTCTAAAGGTGATTTCCACACTTAGTTTGCTAAATGAACAGAAAGTCTGGGATTTATCCAACCCAAAGAATGAAGGCAGCATTTTATTTCATAAATGGCCTTTTGCTCTGCTGTCTGTAAAGGTGCTGTCAGCCAAGACAAGAATTAACCCACACAAATATTCGCTGTGGTTTTAAAATGTTGCTAATCGAATGATTTTTTTTTAACGTCGTTGAATATTCCCCTTTGCTTGGAGCTCAATGGCCATCTCAAATGTTCTTCCTAACTGTGATCAAATAATCCAGTAAGACTTCACTTACTTAGTAAGACGGTTGACCTTTTCTCCCACCACCTCTATTGAAGGTAATAACTCCTCTCGACAAGCATAAGGCTCGCTTCACCACTACTGCCATGTGGTTCACTCACTGTTCATTAGCATTTTCCGATAAATAGCAACACCGGGCTATTCAATGTGATAGCATGCACGGTGATGAGATGGGAGTAGTGGAGGGGTCAGGGAAACACAGATAACCTCCCCTCCCCGATCTTACATTCGTGCAGGAATACTTTCACGATAAATAGCTCACAGCTTTCAGTCTGTAAAAAGTGACTCCGTCTTCCTTTCCCAATTCAGAGCTGCAGCCCTCTGTAACTTTCAAAGCACCAGCCACTCCAGCTGAGATCACTAATTCAGCACAGATCAGGGATCAAACCACAGCCTTTCCAGTCTGCAAGAGTCAGCTACAATACTCACTGGATAAACTTGTTGAGCCATCAGAGCCCCTGACACAAATGTTCTTTGCTTCTTCCTTTTAGTAAAGTGAACTATGATCAGAAGCCAACTCACTCATTACTGAGTGAAAACAAGTTGTCTATATTGCACAGGATTAGCAAATTAGCCAATCACATTCTTAACATTCTGCTTCGATGCCCAAGGCAATGTTTATTAAACCACTGATCTCCCACTAAACCCTCTTCAAGGCACAATAATCTTCAAAGGGGAAGGAATCCTTAAAACTCTGACTGGTAAAGGGATTACAATCTCTATGGATACTGATGTCAATTATCGGACATAAACCCATCCGCAAAAGAATAAATTAAAAAGTAATAAAACTTTTGCAACTGGCAATTCATCCCGATGTACACATTTTTAAAAGAGATATTGTATTCATGAGCAAGTAGATCCTTTTCTTTGTCAAGGGCATAATAGTTGCAGGGCAATTTTTTGTCATGGGCCATGCACATGTGATGCAGCAGGACTTGGAGATGATTTCCACAAGTGTATGGAACTGCATTCAAAGGGGGAAATCTTGCTGTCTTATGGTCAGGGTAGGAAGTTTGATCTAACACTGTTCATCGTCTGCTCCCACTGAGAAAAGCTATTTGCAAGGAGCACTGGAAGCCAGAGGTTCAGTCAGTTCAGTTTAGGCGTTGACTGAAGGCATTGATCTGTTGTCCATCTGGTCAGATCGTCAATATAAAGCGGGTTAGCAGTGAGGGGGGAGCTGTGGTTAAAAAGTACAATCCGCTGGAGGAACTCAGCAAGTCAGGCAGCATCTCTGGGGGCAGAGGGACAGTTGAGGTTTGAGGCTGAGACCCCTGCATCAGGACTGAGAGAACAGAGGAGAGGTCGCCAGTGTAAAGAGGTGACCTGGAGGGTGTGGCAGGAGCTTAAGGGGGGGGGGGGGGGCGGGGGCAAGGGGAGGAAAATAGGTTAATGAGAAGGGGGATGATAGGAAGATGGAGGCAGGTGGGGCAGAGTGAAGGAGAAGGGTGGAAACAGAGGTTGGAAGGTAATGAACGGTGAGAACAAAGGGCTGCAGATCCTGCAGGGAGGGATGTGGGAAGGTGGGGAACGAGACAGGAATCCTAGTGGGTTATGTGTGTTGGTGATAGGCAGCTGGAACCCGTGGGTGAGAGGAAAGGAACTGTGTTATAGGGGGATAGGGAATGTTGGAAAGAAGGAAGTGTGAGAGAAGCACCTGGTTGTGAACTACCCAGCTTAATATGACCATGGACTTTATTTTTCTAATTATGTTTTACACTAATGTATTTTTGTTTGCACAGTCTTTTTATTTGGAAATTTGTGAATAATGTTTGTTTGTTAGTCTATGTGCATGCGATTGATGCTGCAGCAAGCGGGATTTTCCTTGTAGACAAGAGACAGCAGATGCTGGAATCTTCAGCAAAATGTAAAGTGCTGGACTAACTCAGTGGGCCAGGCAGCATCTGTGGAGGGAATGATGGCGTTTCACGTTGGGGCCCTCCTCCAGACTGATGGAGCAGTGGGGGAGAAAGCTGGAGGCCAGCCCGACCAGAGAGAGGTGGACACAGCTGAGGGTAGATGGGTGGCGATGGGAACAAGGGTTAGAGGTAAAAGGAGACAACGGGGAGTCAGATAAGGGAAGAAGAGGAGTTAAATCTAAAGTCAGAGGGTGGGATATGGGTAGAAGGGGACACAGGGAGGTGAAAGAGGGAGAACAAAAGGGGAACGGAGGACTCTGAGATGGAGGGCTGTGAGATTATGGTAAGTAGTAGGGGAAAAGAACAAGGTGACAAGGGGGTAGTCGGTAAAATGTGTGTGCACCGGGTGTGTGTGGGGGGATAGGCAGAAAGGAGAAGGGAGAGGGGGTCAA
The DNA here is from genome assembly GCF_053455715.1 of Rhinoraja longicauda. Taxonomy (NCBI): domain Eukaryota; kingdom Metazoa; phylum Chordata; class Chondrichthyes; order Rajiformes; family Arhynchobatidae; genus Rhinoraja; species Rhinoraja longicauda. The sequence continues at coordinate 44,374,430 of NC_135963.1, forward strand.
GAAGGTATTTTACTTTGAATTGGAGAATTCAGTCTTCATACCTTTGGGTTGTAGGTACCCATGCAGAATATGAGTTTACGTGTGGCCTCACTTCACCAATGGAGGAGGCCAAGGACAGATAGGTCGGTATGGGATTGGGAAGGGGAGCAAGTAACCGACCATCCCAGCAGGCATTGGCACACAGAGCAAAATGGTCGCCTAATCTACGCTTGGTCTCACCGATGTTAGGGAAGGTCACATCGGGAGTACCAAATGCCCCAGGATTGCTGGCAGTTTCTTCCCAGCTGTTATCATCCTGCCACAACCAGAAAGCAGAGCTGAACTACTAACTACCTCATTGGTGACGCTCGGACAATCCTTGATCGGACTTTGCTGGCTTAACCTTGCAATAAACATTATTCCCTTATCATGTATCTACATTGCCCTCCAGAATGTTATAGGAAAAAAATCACATGTGGTTAGAGTGCACATTGTCAGATTTTAATAAAACATTTTGGTTTCACCTTGTAGAAATTACAGCAGTGTTTATACTTAGTCCCTCCATTTCAAGGCACCATAATGTTTGGGACATAGCAATGTCATGTAAATGAAAGTAGTCATGTTTAATATTTTGTTGCACATCCTTTGCATGCAATGACTGCTTGAAGTCTGCGATTCATGGACATCACCAGTGGAGGGTGTCATCTCTGGTGATGCTCTGCCAGGCCTGTATTGCAGCCATCTTTAGCTTATTTTGGGGGCTAGTCCCCTTCAGTTTTCTCTTCAGCACATAAAAGGCATGCTCAATTGGGTTCGGATCGGGTGATTGAAGTGTGGAGCAAGAGCAGAGCTGTGGGTCATAGTGCAGACATGGTTAAGGGTTCCACTGAAACATGCCTGATCAAATGAGATGTAGATTGGCTAGTTGGGTTGGATGACACCAAATTGATTTTTCTGGCCTGGAGCATGAACTCACTTATCACTAAAGCAGCTGCCCACAACTCCCCCCTCCCCCCTCCCCCTGGGAGATGCTGCAGACATCTGGACATGGACATCTGTGGAGGCAACTGTCTGATGCTGCTGAATGATGGCCGCAAGAACCTTCAATGTCCTTTTTGTTAAAAAAAAGCTTTATATAAAAATCCCTTCCTCTTAAATAAAAAGGCCAAAAAATGGACAAGTAGACATCCACCACATATTGGGAGGGGAGGTGGAAGGTTAAAACTGCAAGTGCTTATCACATCATTTGCAAAATATTTTTTTAAGAACACAATCAACAAATGTAACCTCGAGGCTTCCATCCATGTTGAGGATGGCTGCTGGTCTTTTTGTTCTGCTTGGATTGCTGTAGGTCTCACTGAAGCTACCACCCATGTAAGCATCACACTTGCGGCTCGAATATTGTAGTTATGGCTCTGCTCAGTGTCGTTTGAGTCATATGACAGAGAAGCAGGCCATTCGGCCCATTGTGTCCACGCCAACCGTCAATTACCCATTCACACAGTTCTAAGTTACCCCATTTTCTCATGCACTCACTGCACATCGGGGGTCATTTACAGATGCCATTTAACCCACTAACACACAGTTCTTGGGATGCAAGAGGGAACCAGAGCACCCGGACAAAACCCACACAGTCACAGGGAGGACGTGCAAACTCTTGACAGATAGCACCCGAGGTCAGGATTGAACTGGGGTCTCTGTCGCAGTGACTCTACCAGCTGCGCCATTGTGCCACTGGGTCAGGGAGGGGACTGAAGCTATGCTCAGCTGTAGTGCTGTTCTTACTGGTGGCAGCTTAAATGTTCAGCAGAACCTGGCATTGATAACAGAGTTATAAGTCTATGCATTGTGTTGTGGGGCCATGCTCAGTCCATCCAGGATCAGGAGTAGATCGTCACCACCTATACTCCGTGCCTCCCGATTGAATTCAATGATACTTTATTGTCACATACACCTAGGGACAGTGAAGTGCTTTGTTTTGTATACAACCCAGTGAAATCATACAGCAGGCCTCACCTAAGCAGTACACAAAGGTTGCCATGTTTCTAGTGCCGACAAAGTTCCAAAAGGTTAATCGTACAATTTTATCTTCTGTTCGCAGCGGTGAACCAGGCCAGCGCCACACATGGCAGCAGGCGGCCCCTGTCGGGTCCCCCCTTTGTTCTCGGTGCCCCCCTTCATTGTCGGCAGTCCCCCACAGGTCTTGGCAGCACAGGTCCACTCCTCACTCTCGGCAGCCCACTCCGCTCTTGGTGGCCCCCCTTCGCTCTCAACTTGCATGAGGGTGTTTGAGGCTTCCACAGGTTTCTGCGGCGGTACTGTTTATATTACCATGTTAGTTCCAAAAATACATTAGTGTTGTGCGAGAGATTAGCTCTCCTGCAAAGACAAATAATTCTGCCCTTGTAGCTTCCAGGCGAGAGGCATCAGATGGCACGTCTGACTATTCAAGTGTTAGAAGCAGTTATCAAAGTGCCAGGGTCTAGAGGCCAATGAATGCTTGTGTGTGAAATCATCAGATGTGACATTTCTGACAGGCATTGAATTGTGACCATGATCCTGCTGTTTGGGAAACAGGCGATCAGATATCAAATTACCAAGTATTTTCAGCAAAGAGGATTCTTTTTTTTAAAAGCTGCTATTATCGCTCCTTCTGTCCTTACTCAAAAAGCCTTTCTTTGGGTCCCAGGTGACTGTTAAAGAGAGAGCTCCTGTCTGTCCCATTTAAGAAAAGCTCGTGGCCCTCAGAGGTTAAAAGGTAGACAATCTGTGAATTGTGCCCCATCCGTAACATTTAACTATGGCCGTATTACATTTCCACAGGCTGCTCCAGCCTCTTCCTTCAAAACAAAGTAGAGGAAAGAATATGCAATGTGTGGGGTTCTGAAAGGGCTGCCCACTTGAGTGGAAAAGTACTTTGAATCCAGTCCACCTGCCTTCTTGCAGGAAATGGTGATCAAAGATGAACATTTCTTGAGGAGACATCCTGTATTTTGTGGAAGAATGATTCCAGAACACCTTCAGTGTTTCCTCTTTTCCAAATTCTTTCAGCAATCCACCCCTGGATTATCTTTGCATAACATCTCCCACTTTGTCCAAATATTTCAAGTCATCAAAACAAAAAATGAAAGATTAACAGATTCTGGTGAAAGGTCATTTGCCTTTAACGTTAATGATGGCCTTCGCTCTTCACAGGTGCTGCCTGACCTGCCGAGTATTTCCAGTGGAAACACAAGAGATGGCAGATTCTGGAATGGTGTACGGAGGAGGACATATTGACTGATTGCATCACGCCTGGTGTTCGGCAACTCGAATGCCCAGGAACAGAGGGGATTACAAAAAGTGGTGAACACTGCCTGGTCCCTCTCACAGGTACTGACCTCGCCACCACTCAAGGGATCTTTAAGAGCTGCTGCCTCAAAAAGGCAGGCTGCATCATCAAGGACCCATACTGCCCTGGCCACACTCTCATTTCACTCCTGCCATCGGGAAGGTGGTGTAGGAGCCAGATAACTATAACCTCCAGCAACCATCAGGCTATTGAACAGGCCAAACCCCAACTAAACCCTGACCTACCAACTGCCTTGATTGCACTTAGAGCTTTGTTTTTGTGCGATATGTTCTTTTTTAAATTTATTTGAATTTCATTCTGTTTATTATGCTATCTATTGAGTACTATGTTTACATACCTGTTGTGCTGTTGCAAGTAAGAACTTAATTGTTCCATTTCGGGACATATGACAATAAAACACTCTTGACTCTTGGAATCTTGAGCAAAAAGCAAACTGTTCGTGGAACTCAGTGAATCGGACGGCATCTGTGGAGGGAATGGTCCTGACCCAAAATATCGTCTGTCCAATCCATCCACAGATGCTGCCTGCCTGACCCGCTGAGTTCCTTTAGTGGATTGTTTTTTCTCAAGTATCTCCAGTGTTTCCTGTTTTTATGTCAGAAATAGTATCTGCAGTTAATTTTGCTTTTATATAATATCCTCCTATTTTAATCCTTCTTTGCTTGTTAGTCTGATATCTTGGCAGTCAGGAAGAGCAGAGATTCTGTTTGCCAAACAGCAATTTGAACAGAAATTTTCACCCAGAGAGTTGTAAATCTGTGGAATTCTCTGCCACAGACGGCAGTGGAGGCCAATTCATTGGATGTATTTAAGAGTTGGAAATAGCTCTTAGGGCTAATGGAATCAAGGGATATGTGGAGAAAGCAGGAACGGGCTACTGATTCTGGATGATCAGCCATGATATTGAATGGTGGTGCTGGCTCAAAGGGCCGAATGGCCTACTCCTGCACCTATTTTCTATGTTTCTATGTATGGCTCTTGAATCTCTTCCATTCCAGGCATTCCCTCCTCTTGCCACATGCATTTCCACTGAACCCATATGATGAACTGAACTCGATTCTGCCAGTTGTTGCTCGAAGCATTGAACACTCAGAGCTAATCTTCAATGCTACCTATACAGATACTGCCCATGCACCAATATAACTGATCTCACCTGCTCTATTGTAGAATTCACTTTGCAGCATTCCCGCAAAGTTCAAAATACATTTTCTAGCAAGGGCGCACCCGATGACCTGGCTGGGGAATGCAACGTTCTGAAGACTGTGGGGCAGCACGGTGGTGCAGCAGTAGAGTTGCTGCCTTACAGTGCTAGAGACCTGGGTTTGATACTGACTATGTGTGCTGTCTGTACGGAGTTTGTACATTCTCCCTGTGACCGTGTGGGTTTCCTCCGTGAACTCTGGTTTCCTCCCACATTCCAAAGACATATAGATCTATAGGTTATGTGTAGGAAGGAACTGCAGATGCTGGTTTTAACCGAAGATTGACACAAAAAGCTGGAGTAACTCAGCGAGACAAGCCGCATCTCGGGAGAGAAGGAATGGTTGATGTTTCAGATCGAGAAGGATTTTGTACAGCGATCATAGGTCGGTGCGGACTCAGTGGGCCGAAAGACCCGTTTCCGCACTGTATCTCTAAACTAAACATAGTATGATGGACTGTAAATGGTGGGACTTTGAGACCAAAGAAGATGATCCTGTGTAATCAGGCAGCACAGTTGAGTATTGCACCCTTCCAGAGTCACAATAAATGAGGTGGTCAGAGAAAAAATTGGCTGAGATGAAAAGGGACCCCTGAAAGATATACAGCATTAGAGATTGAAAAAAAATGACCTGCTCCAGATAGGATCTGGATTACTCTGTGAATTTGGATTGAAACTGCAGAAACCACAGCCATTATCTTCCAATTCATTTTAGAAAGGTCAGCGGATAAGAGAATTGCATATGTCATATCCCTGTTCAAACTGGCAATTGCCTCATACAAACATTGACAAAACCATTAGAAATGTTAACTGAGGACAAGATGTATTGGCATGTGGAAAAATATGGGTTAATAAACGAGTCATGGCCACACTGACCGCTGGTGCACTTTTGATGTAGTAATCACTTTCCTCCACACATTCCACTCTTTTACCACCCTTGCAATCAGCTTCAATCTTGTCCGGTCTTTGATGTTGGTAACCTTGAATAAGCTTGGCCCACTAACATCAAAGACAGGATGGCAATAACAAATTAAAGTCAACAAAAATTTGTTCAAGACAAATCATGAATGACTGACCCGACAAAGCGGTTTGTTGCAGCGAGAGGTCGATGAGGGGACTGTGGTACCTCTAAAGCCTTTGTCAAAGGGCATTTTTCAAAGGGGACTCATTAGCAAAATTAAAACCCATGGGATGAAAGGGATGGATATAAAATTTTCCAAGGGACAGGAAGCAGAGTGCAGTGGTGAATGTTTGCTGTGGACACTGGAGTGAAGCGTGCAGTGGTATCACCCACTGATCTCCCATGGTGTTCCATGCATAGATCGATGGGGGTATCCAACAGGGGGCCGCTGAGGGGGGCTGCCTGATGTCACATGTGGTGGCAGGCCAGGTTCACCACTGCGAGCAGAAGATAAGACTGATCAATGACATTTTTGTAACTTTATCGGCTCCAGAAACACGATGACTCGTGTACTGCCTAGGTGAGGTCTGCTATATGATTTTACTGGGTTGTATGCAGAACAAAGCATTTCACTGTACCTCGGCACATGTGACAATAAAGTATCATTGAATCATCGAATAATTATGTCCTGAACCTGGGCACAAATTCAAAGTGTGGAAATGATCCACGACTTGGAAATGTTTCCTGTAGCAGGGATGGTAACAGAGTTCAAGGGGGGAGAGACGGACTGGTGAATAGCCATGGCAGATAAACTTAAAATCTATTGAGTAGAATGACTAAAGTGAACATAAACTAAATTAAATGGGACAAAGTTAAAGGCTTGGATCTGACTGCAGATTAGACCAAAAAGTGGCAGCAGAGGTTGAGAAGATCCTTGTTTCTTGGTTTCATAAACAGTGACACAAGGAACTAATGATTTTTTAAATTGTTATACAAAATGTTGCTTTGGTCCTAACTGGCTTATTTTGGCCACTTCAAGGTAGCACACTAGGAAAAATACCAAGACCTCAAAGAGGACCAGAGGAGACCCAAAAGAATGGAACCAGAAATGAGGAACTTCAGTTGTACATGGAGACAATAGAAACAATTGTTGTTTTTCTTAAGCAGAGAAGGTTAGGAGAGAGACTTGCTAAGTGTTCACAATCTTGAAGGGATTTCGTTGAGTAAATGATGAGTAATTCACTGTGTGCAGATTTGATGTCAATGGGGAGAGCCATTGTTATGCAGCAAGTTCCTAGAGTCTAGAGTGCACAGCCTGAGAGTGAGGTGGAAGCAGATGCAACAATAACATTCAGAAAGGAAACCCAATAAAAAATTGAAGAGCTAGAGTGGGCTAATTAAGGAAGGTTTTTCCAAGGAGGACACAGAGTGCTGGAATAGCTCAGCGGGTCAGGCAGCATCTCTGGAGAACAGGGATAGGTGATGTTTTGGATTGGAATCCTCCTTCAAACCTATGAAGGTTTTTCGGAGTCAGTAGGGTACAATTGCCAAAGTAGTCTCTTCCTGCAGGGTAGCATGCTAACATACATTGGATTACATGAAAAGGTTTCAAATTTGAGCTGGACCTCTGCTGATTTCACTGCTCTCGACCAATGTGCTGGTGGCATTTTTCAAAGGGGACTCATTAGCAAAATTAAAACCCATGGGATGAAAGGGATAGATATAAAATTTTCCAAGGGACAGGAAGCAGAGTGCAGTGGTGAATGTTTGCTGTGGACACTGGAGTGAAGCGTGCAGTGGTATCACCCACTGATCTCCCATGGTGTTCCATGCATAGATCGAAGGGGGTATCCAACAGGGGGGCGCTGAGGGGGGCTGCCTGATGTCACATGTGGTGGCAGCCCACATCCCCAGTCAGAGAGGTTCAAGGGAAGCCAGAGTTCCTGCTCATGGTCGCCATCTAGTGTCTACGTTGGCAATGGTGATTGTGTGCAAGTGGAGGAAGGCAACATCCACTTATGCTAAGATGAGCAAAGCACTGTCAGAGTCACCAACTAGGCAAGGATGATATGCAAGGGTAAAAGTAACAATTCTATTAGTAGTAAGGCTGTAGCACTAACGGCACCTATTTTACCTTTAAGCATTGATTGCTTCTGCCACCAGTTTATTGGTGTGTTGTGCCAGCCTAAATCAATTTAGATGCATTTCTGAAAATAAGTCAACAAACATATTGTTTCTAGCCTACTTTTGGCCCATCTTTAGTTGCCCACTTGGGAGTCACATTAAAAGGCACTGAGTACTATTTCAATAGAACCTTACTGGACTTTATCTTGCCCTAAACACATTCCCTTTATCATGTATCTGTACACAGTGGATGGCTCGATTGTAATCATGTATTGCCTTCCTCCTGACTGGCTAGCAAGCAACAAAGGCTTTTCACCTCAGTACACATGACAATAAACTAAACTCAACCTGTGGTATGGATAGGGGTATTAATACCCACCAATAGAGTTAAAACAAAACTCTTGCTGATTTGAAGAAAAAAAAAGAGATTTAAATATTGATAGAAACTTTAGTTTTGACTGGAAATATAAAGGTATATCCAGTTAAGTGGAAAACACAACTAAAGTTGTGTGGTACTGAAATTAGATATATGAGATGAGATACACCAAATAATAATGCTTGGGCAACATTATTCTTTGGTTTTAAAGATGTGCAGAATGCTAGGCTAAGGATGTATGGGATACAATAGGTGATTGACAGCCATCTGTTCTGTTATTTTCCTTGATTCTGTCCTAGAGCCGACAATTTTGAGGATCTGGTAAATAGTTGAAGTGTCAGCGGTGGTGACAAGGCTAGAATGGAATTTAAAATTATTAAATCAACAAATTCAGCTGTCAGAATAATAACAACATTGTGAAACCACTAGTGTAAGAAAATAGCTGCAGATGCTGGTACAAATCGAAGGTATTTATTCACAAAATACTGGAGTAACTCAGCAGGTCAGGCAGCATCTCAGGAGAGAAGGAATGGGTGACGTTTCGGGTCGAGACCCTTCTTCAGACCCTTGTGAAACCACTACATCAGGAGTAAAAATATAACCGCACAAGGTTGAAGATCTGAAGCAAAGAAGTAATGGTTATCAGAGTAGCTTTTTATTTGCATCTGTCTGGTTGAGGAAGATAAATGAACAAGGCATGTTTCAAATGAGAAGATAGCTGAAGCGTCCTAATTTAATGACTTGTTTCTGCTGAAGGTAATTCTACTCCCTTACAGCAAAGGTCTCTGGAACTGCTCCAAGCCAGTTTCCCCGCAATTTCAAACATAGTTAAGAAAGACATTTATTGAAATGGAAACAGAAAAAAAAAAAACACCAAATGATGGTAAAGTTTAATCTAAATCTCTTTAACAATTTCTTTGGTTGAATGTATTTGAAATGCTACAAACTGCCTTCAAAAACGTCTTTGAGAATGCACTCATTACCTAGGCCGTCCAAAAGGCTCTGCAGTAAATGCATTGCTCTGCCTAATTCTGAACAGGAAGGATTGAGTCCGAGGCCAAGATAATCAACCATTTTGCCCCTGGGATAAGGAAGGGAATTGAAAACGGAATCAAGCAATGGACCTGATTGGTCCCATCAAGCCTCCTGTCAGAAAGTACACGTGGATACAGGGCAATGGCAAACTCAGAATGATCCTACATTCCTTTCCACAGGATCTTAAACACATTGATTCCTTGCTAGGTTGCACCTCTGAACGCCTGCTACCCTGGCCAAATAGATCCTTATCATAGTATGATTCACAGTAATTAGTGTCATTTCACCATGAAAGGAATACTTCACAGCTCACCCCAACCTGTTGTCACTTAGAATCTATCGGTGGATAGATTCCAGCAGGGAGCATCTAGACAGTGTGATCAGGTCATTGAGAGCTATTCCACATGCGGGTTCAAACACATCCTCTTAACTGGCATATGTAAAACCTATTGTGTTAGTCCCCTTCCTAAATTCATATTAAAAAAAGCTCAGGAGTTTGAGTGTAGTTCAAATCAGTGTTGGCTTTCCAAATGATGTTATCATGCTGCCATGATCGTGTTACTGAAATAATAACCCAGAGGCCTAGTCTAATAAATCATGGTTTCAGATCACACCAGGATAGTCTGAGAAGAACTTAGATAGTGCACATAGAGACATTCCTTTCCCTGATATGGAATTATTGGGCAATTATAAACTCTAAACACTAGTACAATTGACATTCGAGTTCCAACCAGCTCCATCCTATTTACTTACTGCAACAAGTCTGTTCCATTGATGAATTTGGAAATGAATCAACTAAATTAAGGTTTCTTTAAATAACCTCTTTAATGGTAAAAGCCACCGGAGAGATAGCTTTTAAATGACCATTTATGTTGTTTTTAAAATTCATATAGATAATTCTAATTTTTGAAATAATTGACCAGGATAACTATAATTAAAGGAAGCCATTATCTGTACATATCAAGATATTCTCCCCCAATAACCCTATTGCAGCACGAGTCACTCAGAGACAGAACTCTCGCTTCTGTTCTCGAGCGTTTGGGCTTCAATCCCCAGTCCTGAGTCTAGAGCAGAAAATGGAGGGAATGCCACAATGTTTTTAGTGAGCCAGTAAGTTCACTCAGGAAGCACAATGGGTCTCGTGGCACTAAATAAAGGTAGCCATGAGGTTTTCTGGACCAACTGTCACACATGCACAGTGACACGGCCGGTAGAGTTGCTGTCTCACAGCACCAGAGACCCGTGTTCAATCCTGACCTCAGGTGCTGTCTGCATGCTCTCCCTGTGACCATGTGGGTTTCCTCCTGTGCCCTGATTTTCTCCCACATCCCAAAGGTGTGCGGGATTTGTAGGCTCATTGGCCTCTGGTAATTGTCCCGAGTGTGGATGAGAAAGTGGGATAACATAGAATGAGTGTGAATGGGTGATTGGTGGTTGGTATGGACTTGGTGGGCTGAAGGATCTGTTTTCATGCTGTATCTTTCCATCATTTAAAAAAAAATCATTCAGAGAGGGGACGATCCCATTCTCTGCAGTGCACTGCATTGGATTAAGAGATGCAATGCAGCCTTGCTCAACCTTATGGAGTGGTTGTCAACAGTCGTACCCACATCCTTCAAACAAGCAATCAAAATAACATGCCCATTTTCCACATGGAAGGAAGTTAACGAGTATCCTGGCCAAAATCACTTCCTCAATAACCTAGAAAGAAACTGCAAGCACAGGTTATCTGAAGTAAAAATAGAAAACGCTGCAAATACCGACCAAGTCAGCAAGAATCTGCGGAGGAAGAAACAGAGTTAAAATTTCACTTAGACAACCTTTAATCAGAATGGGTACAGGTATAAACAGGAGGAAATTAGTGAGAGAAAAACAGAGCGACTTTGCAGGGACTGTGAGATTCAGAACACAGCAGTCATTGGAGATATGAAATGAAGGAGAATGCAAGAAATACTCAGCAGGGAAATTGGTCCCTCAGCCAACATAATCAAAAACTGATCATCTTATCATTTTCACGTTGCCACTTCTGGGAGCTTGCTGGGGGTAAAAAGGCTACCAGTTTTCCTGCATTACGAGAACAACTTGGCCTCAAAGCCACTTAACTGGCTGCAATGCACTTTGGACATACCACGACTGTGAGAGGTTTCAAACATGCACACGGTTCAGAAATAGAAGGAAATGCCTCTGTGCCCCTGTCAGGAAGTCCCCAAGTCATTTACAGCTAATTTCTACGATGCAGTCACATTGTAACGTTACAGTCCATTTGTGTATGGCAAAGTTCCACAAATCTGTTTATGAGCTGTAGTCATAGGGATTAATATTGACCCGCAACCTCTGTCTCAAAGGCAAGAACGCAATCAACCAAGCCACATCCAGCACAAATACAAGTGGTACAATGCTCTGCCATTGCATTAAGATTGGCCCAGGAATATTGAAAAGGTGATGCATCTCTAAAAGTCATTCAAATGTTGTCTATGAATTACACAGATTTGTTGGCAATAATTACTCGTAAGATTTTAATAATGTTTTGGCTGAGACCCTTTTTCTAAACATTTCTAGTAATATTTTTATTTGCGATCCATTTTCCACTGCTAAATATACACACATACAAACTTATTTCAAAGTCAAACCTTATTTTAAATGTCGAGCTGTTGCTGGGTAAACATTCAACTAAGCACAGCTATGATGCAAGTTTCAATTGCCCAGGGACACAACTCATTCATTCCGTTTATGTACAAATCTGCATCCAAGTATAACAGTCTTTTCTAAATCAGGTGTTTATCAGAATTTCAACAGTGGTGCATTGCTTTGCTCACACTGCTCCAGTTTTCAGCCACATGTATTCATTCTGATTTTTCCTTCATCAGGTTTTCTTCTCCTTTTGATTGGATTATATTTCCTCTCCAGAAAATGGCCCTTTCAAAATCAGGCACTTCCATTACATGGTGTCCCGTCAGCCAGGGTATCTGTAAGTCATATCAAAACACGAAACCAATGCCATCCTCAAATGAGATCCAAATAAATACACGGCAATCAACAGTGGCTCTGTGGTTAGTGCTTATGCCTCAGAAATGGTAGGTTATTATTTCAAATCCCACAGCAGAGAGAGAGTTGAGCACAAACTCTGGGCTGAGATTCTCGAGAGGTAGAGCGTTATCAGATGTGGCATCATTTGGATGAGACGTTTAAACCAAGACTCTTCCTGCCAAGTTAGCTGATTGAGCAGTGAAGAGCGTTGGTCAATATTTACTCAAGTAATAAGACTGAAAATACATTCTTGGGGCCTACATTTGTGCAAAATTGGCTGCTGAGTTTCCTATATCCAAAGAGTTGCCACACTTCAACAATATCTCACTGACTGCAAAACCGAAAGGTGCCCTATGATCGCAAATCATTCTTCATAAAGAATGGCTGGCCAGGGGCAGACAAGGGATAAAGATCAGGAGACCCGGGTCCACTGTAACATTCCACTGATGCCCTGATTGAATTAGTTATACGTAACACAGACCGAGGATGAAAGCCTCACAGCCTCTGGTTCCATTTAGCTCAGCTCACCAATTTGACAGATAAGCTTGTCTGAGCTAACAAGGGAGCCCTATTCTGGTCACACTTTAAGGAAGAGACCACAAAAATGAGAGAATGCAAAAGCCATCTTAATATATCCTGTCCTGCAGGGAAGCTGGAACTAATACTGCAGGCTTAGAACATTGAAAGTGGCTGCATAACTTGAGACTCGGTGTGGTCAAAGGAGCATGGAGTACCACATGTTTTTTCAGATTATCTTTCCAATAATAATTGTGATTACATGTTTTTGATATTTTAAAATGTGTTGCTATTTTAAGTTAGAAGACGAAGCAAATGATTCAGAATGCCTTGGCTTGGGTATAGTGGAATCATCTGTGTGGGAAGGAACTACTAACAAAGGCCTGTTTCCTTTATCATTGTTACATTTTTGCATATGTTTCATTCATTTTTTCTATATCCCTCTACATCACTGTCTGTATCCACTGTCTGTGGATCTAAAAAAAAGGCAAGGAATACCAATGAGAATCAATGAGAAAGAATGCGTTAAAATATTAACTTTAGGGGCGTGAGAGGAAACGGGGATCCCAAGCCAGGAATATTGATGGCCTTTGCTTTAAAGATGCATCTTTGCAACTGACTATGGGCAACTGTCAATAACATTATCTCCAGCGTTACTTGTTTATCTTTTCTGAAAGTTGCCTGACATACAACATTAACCCATAGTTATCAGTCAGATTGCACGATCTTAAATCATACCATGATCTGATAACAAGGAAAATAGAACCATGCAAATATAATTTTAAAAGGAGTCTAATACATGTTGATAATTTGCATATTTGGACGTTAGGCTGAGATATTACCCAAACGTAATATTTATGTGATACTGGGTGATTGCCCAATATGGCTTAATCTGAACACAAACATGCCATTTAGAAAATTGTCTTGATTTATATGTTTTTTTAAAAAACTAGCACAAGACCAATCTTACTGAAAACTTGAACTAAAGTTTGACCAAGATGCTGTCTGATTTCTTCTGACCCCTCCACAATCATCAAGATAATCTGGGCTGGAATCTACTTAAAATAGTATGATTTTGCAATTAAATCTCTAACGGATGGTCTGTTGGCTTGTGCAATCCAAGCACATAATTTACACAAATGCATTGAATGTTAAAGAGCAGGTATGCAAGAAGTTTGCAGTCCTGACGAAGGATTAGCATTCAGGCACAATGCACTTAGAGGGGAAAAAAACCCACCATTTATCCCAGGGACACACTGCATCTCAAGAGGTTGGATTGCACACAAAAGAACATTACAAAATATATAATGAAATGAAGAAACCTTTATAAAGGTGTGTGCAATATTAATCCAAGCTGGGGAAATGGTGGAAATTGAGCTTTTTAAGACATTAAATAGGAAGCCTGCCGGCACACTTTCTGTTCACCTTCTGGCCTCTGAGCTTAATGACCACAGAATCATCTCATTCAGCACAACGCAACTTTGATCTTTTAGCCAGCTCCAATCAATATTAAGATAAGGTAGTTCACAAATTGACCACTTTAACAATTGCAAATCATTCTCTTTTGCTGACTCAGTTCTTTAGCCAACGACTCAGAAAACGTGTCAGAATTTGAAGCTCCTGACTTCTTCAGCCCCATTCCACAGCCTCGGGGGCCAATTGATAAAACCTTACAAGTGTTGCAGCCTGTCACTAACGGACAAAAAACAGCAACTACCTATCTCCATTATTCACCTGTCAACCAGCTCTCTGTTCACCCACAAGGTTTTCTCCAATTTCAACGTCTGCCTGAAGGGGTGGTTCCCTATCAATCCGCTCTTATGAGCGTGTAGGTGAGCATATCAAAAAGCTCTTCAGTGAGAGTGGAAGGAGTGGAGACGGTGCAAGGGAGAGATTTACTCAACCATGGGGAATCTACCTTGCGAATAACAGGAACCATCTCTGCTTCCCCCAATACCACAATGACCAAACCGGGGCTGCTAGGACCGACCGTAACATCCTTTGGATCCAGCTAGTTTGCTCAACACAATGCCACAAATGCTGATACATTTATTAATTGTATCTTTGTCAATAGCTTGGACAGTCAAACAGTCATAGAACCGTACAGCATGGAAACAGCCCAACTTGTCCATATTGAACAAGTTGCCTAGTGGAACTAGTTCCACTTGCCTGCACCTGCCCATATCTCTCCAAACAATTCCTATCCCCGTACCTGTCCAAGTGTCTTTTAAATGTTGTAATTGTACTCGCCTCTATCACTTACTCTGGTAGATAGTCCCATACACACATCACAACTTTGTGAAAATCCAGCACCTCGGGTCCTGTCTCAGTCTTTCCTCCAGCACATTAATCCCATGCCCTCTAGTTTTAGATGCCCCTACAATGGGAAAAGGATTGTGGCTATTCACTTGATCTATGCCCCCCACGACTGTATAAACCCATGCTTGGCCACACCTCAGCCTCGTAAATGGCAGGGAAAATTACCTAGCTTTCCAGCATCTCCCTATAACAAACATTCCAGTCCCGGTTACATCCCTGTATGCCTTTTGTGCACCCTTTCCAGTCTAATGATATCCTGCCCATAATAGGAATACCAGAATTGTACACAGTTCTCCAAAGTTGCCTTATCAACACAAGGACACCACCACAGAACCAATTGACTAACCCATACACTTGCAATCAGCCACTCATTTAAGAGAGATCTGTAATAAATAAGATGTATCAGCCAGCTACTGAATGAATACAGAGAAGGGGGAGGGGGTAAAAAGCATAGTCTATGTGGCCCTCATCCTAATGGACCTCTGTGTCATCAGGCTGTATGCAGAGTCTGGGTTCGCAAATACTACGACTGACCACATACTGAGTTTCTACCCATCCATGTCATAGTAATGGATGTCCATCAGACAGTGGTCTGCAAAAGACTGTGCTCTGGCCCCAACAGGAGAAGGAGACTGTGGATGCTGTGGGATGGTTCCCTGAGCAGACTGTCAAGGTCATTTATCTGAATGTCTCATCAGCCAAGCTCACAAACAAGCACCAAGACCTTGCTCAGCTGGCAATGAGGAGGATTCTCCCCATCGGACCCTCAGTCCACAGCCAGAGACTAAATCCCATTGTATGCTGCCCCATCAAGGTTGTTGCAGCATGGATGAGATGGGCACCCACCTCCTCTAAACCTGTCATTTGCCAAGGAGGCTGGAAGGAGATGCAGTGTCTCATTGAAGCTCATCCCAAGCTGCTGCACAATAGAATGGGCTCTGGGCTGCTCCCAGGGAATCACACTTGAGATTATTAACTCAGGGAAAGACGCCCTTTAACCAATCTTGTTGGTCTTCCTAAGCATGGAGATGTCCGCAAGCTAATGCTGCCAGATGGCAGATTCAAAGGTACAGAAGTACATGCTGAGGGATGCAATAAAGCTTGGTGCAATCACTAGAAAGGTTCTGAGGACACGAGGAACCTCAGATGCTGGTTTACATAAAAGAAGACATGGCCTTCATCAGTCAGTGTATTGAGTGTAGTTGGGAGATCATGTTGCAGTTATATAAGATATTGATGAGGCTACATTTAGAACATTGTGTTCAGTTCAGCGCACCATGTTATAAGAAACATGTTGTCAAGCTGGATAGGGTGCGGAGAAGATTTTCGAGGATGTTGCCAGGACTTAAGGACCTGAGTTATAGGTGAGAGGTTGAGCAGGCTTGGACTCTATTCCTTGGAGCGCAAGGATGATCTTATAGACGTGTACAAAAATCATGAGACCCATTGATCTGGTAGATGCACAGAGTCTTTTGCCCAGAGTAGAGGAATCAAGAACCAGAGGACATAGGTTTATATCATATCATATCATATCATATCATATCATATCATATATCTACAGCCGGAAACAGGCCTTTTCGGCCCTCCAAGTCCGTGCCGCCCAGTGATCCCCGTACATTAACACTATCCTACACCCACTAGGGACAATTTTTACATTTACCCAGCCATTTAACCTACATACCTGTACGTCTTTGGAGTGTGGGAGGAAACCGAAGATCTCGGAGAAAACCCACGCAGGTCACGGGGAGAACGTACAAACTCCTTACAGTGCAGCACCCGTAGTCAGGATCGAACCTGTGTCTCCGTTTAAGGTAAGGTCCGGGGGGGAAATTTAATAGGAACCAGAGGTAACTTTTTCCACACAAATGGTGGTGTGTGTATGGATTGAGCTGCCGGGGGAGGTAGTTGAAGAAGGTACTAACACAACGTTTAAGAAACAATTAGACAGCTACATGGATAGGACAGGTTTAGAGGGATATTGGCCAAACACAGGCAGATGGGACTAGCGTACATGGGACATGTTGATCGATGTGGGCAAGTTGGGCCAAAGGGCCTGTTTCCACGCTGTATGACTCTAAGTGCTGGAGTAACTCAGCAACTCAGGCAGCATCTCTGGAGAACATGGATAGGCCATGTTTCCAGTCGGGACCTTACTTCAGACCGATTGTAGTGGGTGGGGGTGGGGGAGAGTAAGCTGGAAGAGAGATGGGTGTGGGACAAATTCAGCCATGTGATAGTTGGCATCTATCACTTGCTAGACTTTGTCAAAAACCCATCTATCTTCATGCTTTCCTCCTCCCCTACTACAATCAGCTTGAAGAGGGGTCGCAACCAGAAACGTTGTCCCTCCATATTCTCCATAGATGCTGCCTGATCTGCTGAGTTACGCCAGCACTTTTTGTGTTTCTTTTTACCAGGAACGTTCTGTTGGGAAAGACCACAGTCTGGACCCCCACGGCCAATGGACACTTACCCTTGCAATATCTTCTCAAATGTGCGTGGTTGAAATGTTTCAAGATGAAACATAACTAGCATTGGCATAATGTAAATTAATATATTGAATTGCTTGGTAGAATAAATGAAGATAATGGCATGAGTGAATTGTCTTACAATTTATAATATGAATACAGTACACTGGCAGAAAAAAAAATGCAGAATGTGGCAGCACATCAACAGGTCAGTAAACCTGTCAAGTCGGGACTAGTATTTTCCTCTGCATGACTGCTACCCATATTCTTTAAAATTCCTGTTTTTAAACAACAATTCTGTTACCCTTTAAATCAACTCGTCAACTGTGCTTGAGTGCCCATGCGTGTGTGTAAGACAATGTGCAAGAGTGTGTGTGTGAGCTGACTGTGGGCAGGAGACAGACTGAAACTCTGTGTGTGGTCAGCGGAATGAAGGTGTGCAGGTGACTGAGTCTGTGCAGGCGTGCACCTGGGCATGTGACACTTGGCCATGCTGGTATGTGTGTGTGGACAAGTCCACGTGGTGCACGGGTGAATGCGCATGTGGCAAGGAAAAGATCGAGGCGATTCCAATGCTGCTTGCGTTTGGTTCGTGACTTCAGTCTGGCTGCACGTCAGCTTCCAAAGTTACGACTTCAAACTTCCACCTAATCCAGCTGCAACAAGATCCAGCTTCTCATTTTTACTGAGAATGGCTAGAGAAACATATTGCCTCAAACGATGTTGTGTTATATTGAGGCATGCAGAGTAGGCCAATCTAATCTGCCATTTTGAATGTAATAGGTTCCTTGATCATATCCAGTTCCTTTATCCATAGAGCAATAGAAGTATGCAGCATGGAAACAGGCTCTTCAGCCAAACTTGTCCATGCCGACCAGGTTGCCTATCTGAGTTTATGCCATTTTCCTACATTTGGCCCAGATCCCTCTGAACCTTTCCAATTAACGTACTTGTCTAAATGTCTTTTAAACATGGCAATTGTCTTTTTAATGTTTTAATTGTCTGACTTCTTCATCCTGCAAAGTGAATTCAAGTGCCTATGCATCTAATGTTCGACATGTATAATCAGCTACTTACTTTCATAATGTCAGCCATTAGACAAGTGGCAGAACTGGTCTGGTACAGTGTGAAAAGAAAGAACAAGAGCGAGAGAGAAAGCAAAAGGAGGCTGAGCACGTGCGTTAACGTAGTTCAGGTGAATAAAGGAGGTGGGGTGAATAAAGGATTCACCTCTGATGACAGACCTTGTAGATTTGAATAGCTTCTGTTGGCATCATCTCGGCGGTACACATGTGAAACACGGTCATGTCACAAGGCCACTATTACCGGAGAGACTTCATTCCGGCAACAGTTAATAATTGGGAGAGAAAGGGGAAAAGCTCAAAGGTCTCATTAATGAAAGGAGGCCACATTCTGTCTCCTCCCATTCTCAACATCTGTAAGTAAATTGGGATCCACCCAACTACAAATTGAGAAGAATCCAAGAAGAAGTGCAATAACTGCAGAACACCCACTCGCTCCATTCCAGCTCTCGCTTTGTGTCTGTTATTTTTCCTGTGGTCAACTCAACTTTGTTTTGTTTGCTTGCCTGAGCCTTAAACTTGAAGTGTCTCAAATTCCAACCATATGATACAATTTAAAAAATGTTTTTGTGGTCGCTACCACTATCATTATGAATTGTCAATTCTAATTCTACCAAATCACAGGATAGACTGAAACACTATCGCTTCTTCATAGACCAATGAAAATTAACCCTTACTTTGCTGTATAAATTGAAGGTACATTGAGAGTTTAAACAAAGAACAGAGGACAAGGAACGTTCTGCAGTGTACATCAATCAAGTTACCTCACAAATCTCTCTGTATATTTTTATTCACATGAAAGAAAATCTATGGTCTAGAGAACAGGACAGCGTTTTTTTTTTTAATACTAGGCCAGAAGATGAAGCAAAATACAGGGCTTGAATGATGGCAGAGGAAGAGGAAGTAGCAACCCAAGATGCATTTAGAGATAAGAGAAAAGAATAATGTCAGAGTAAGTAATGTGCTTCAAAGAGTCGTGAGTTCAACAGTGAGGATGCTGTTAGATGTAGAGGACAGCTTTACTGGAGTTCAGAAGCTCAAGAAAAATAAAAGTTCATAGAAGCAATGACCCTTGCAGAATGATCAGACAAGAGATGGACTGCTTTGTACAAAAGATAAGAAAGCTCCACTGATTTAAAAAAACGAATTTGCTGCCAAAATAACGATGTTACAAATCCGCATGCTGACATTCATGTGTAAGTTGTCCAGTGCCTCACGACCAGGAGCAACAGCCCTTAGAAGCAGGAAGCTGCGAGATGATTTGACCCACTCTGTCTTGCAAAAAATGTCAGCACATTTACAACTGCCCCAGTCTTGAGAAGTTGCTACAATTGTGCAGTCATTGCTAATTAATGAGACCACAGTGGTTAGGGCTGGTACAATGTGTTGGCAATTTTTTTTTAAATCAGGACATTCATATTCTAACTATTTTATTTCAATATCTTTGGCCCAGGAAAGGTACAATTTAAACTGCAGAGCCACGTTACAATAGGCAGTGATTTTGGAAATTTACAAACAAACCTTTATTCCCTCTCTAAATTCATAAGATCATAAGTGATAGGAGCAGAATTAGGCTATCAAGTCTACTCCGCCATTCAATCATGGCTGATCCATCTCTCCCTCCAAACCCCATTCTCCTGCCTTCTCCCCATAACATCTGACACCCATCACTCTGTATAATTCCCTCAAATTCTCTTTCCGTAATTGATTTGATTTAAATTTATTTTATTTTATTCTCCATTGCTAATATATCTTTATCTTTCTCAATCATGAAATCTCATCGTTTGGGGAAAGTTCCAATTTTCGAAAGGATTAATCTCAAGTGACAAACAGCAAAATGAATAAATAGGATCGACGGATAGACAGGAATAGATAAGATAGGGTAGATGTATAAAGTACTTTAACCAGATTAGAGGAAACAAGAACCAGAGGACATAGGTTTATGGCAAGAGGGGAAAGACTAAATAGAAACCTGAGGGGCAACTTTTTCACACAGGATGGTTATATGGAATGAGTTGCCAGAGGAAGTAGTTGAGGCAGGTACAATATCAACAAGTAAAATACAGTTGGGGAAATACATGGATAAGTAAGGTTTGGAGGGATATGGGCCAAACGTGAGCAGGCGGGACTATCGTAGATGGGGCATCTTGGTTAGTATGGGTAAGCTGGGCCGAATGGCCTGTTTCCATGCTCTTTGACTCTATGAAACAGCAATTCTCAGGCAGTCTGCCAGATGCTGCCTGACTTGATGAAAATTTCCAGCATTTTGAAAATTTATTCCAATTTCCAGAACCCCTAATATGTAACCCGGGAAGCCAGAAATTTTCCAAGAATGATTGTTCCAGAAATCCCAGATCTGACATGGAATGATATTCCAATGCAAACTGTTTACTTGATGATCAAGATGCTGCCCAACCGCACCCTAATAATCATATCAGGAGTAAACGTTTTGATTGTGTTAATGCCCTGTTAGAGTGTGTCCTGTTCTTCTCCCAGTTTTTGGGAGAGGCATTTAACAACCATAAGGATAAAAAAATGAACAATGCTTTACCATATAATTTTATGATGCATCTTGTATTGAAAGAACGAAGGCCTTTATATCTAGATTAACTTTCCCATGCAGATCAATTAGATCAACAGTAACAGCAGTGGCCTTCCATTCAATCTCGCTCATTTGCAAAACCACAGCACAGTGGTCCATTGTCTCCATAACATCATCATGGCTTAAATTCCCCCAACCTGTTCTTCACTGCATTTATACTGGGTTGTTTTGCAACCATAACATTTCCACAGGTTAAAAATGCACCACTTTTATTCTCAGTGGTGTCTTACGGTGAAGTAGGTACCAAACCACATTCAATGTACCATACCGAACTTTCTCTAAGTACTAAAAGAATCTGTGTTACCTAAAATATGGACTATATCTGCGTCGTGGATTGAAATGGAATACATGAGAAGTGAGGAGGGGGTGGGGAAGAAACTTGGCAAAATTAAAGGAAAAACTCAGCACTGTTTAAAATTCACAGTTACAGTTAAAAATAAGATTATTTTTGTTATGTCCCAAGTCTTGATGTGATGGTTAATTCGCAAATTTCACCCATTGCCAAAGTTTTTTTTTTTGGTGACTCCACAGTGGCTGTCGACTTACAGTTTGAGGAGGGCTGAGGGGGAGAGGTCTCAAGCTGGGATCTCACTCATCTTCCACACAAGAGTGAGATCGCATTGTTCACAGAGGCTTCCACTGGCACCCCACCGGGACAGCGAGGGGGTGAAGTGCCTGATCGTTCTGCATTTTACTCACTTATTGTCCCGGCAGTGCATTCACAAACTGAAGCTATGCAAAGTGCTGCTTGGCATGGCATCTCGCAAAAATTGAAAAAGAGAAACTTCAATTCACACTTGAAAGGTTGAATGTTTACACAGCGGATATACCTTTAGCCTAAAGAGTCACTGGAACCTGATTGAAAACACCTCAAATAACATTTCGTAGTAAAGAACATTTTAAACCAGATTTCCAAAACAAACACAGTCTTAAAGCTTCGAGTGATATTGACAAGGGCTTCAACACATAATCAAACACAAGACATTCAGACAAAAAAAAAAAAAATGACAAGAGGGGTATCGGGAGAAGAGAAGGTTGTTATTTCAAGTAGACACAAAATGCGAGAGTAACTATTTCAAGATATGTTTTTATTATCCTCCACGTTTTTACCATTTAAATATACTCGAATTCCGCACTTCTTTTTGCATCTCACACATTTTGCAACAACTCTTTAAATTCAAAGTAATCCTGAATTTGCTTTAGCCCCATGCATCGGGTTGTCGGGAGGTCCTTTGAAGTACAGAGAAGTGGCAAAATGAAAACAAAACAAGTTTCAGTGGTTTCTGCATTCTTACCGTAGGCGAAGTGCTGAAGTCCCAGGACCAGGAGGGCAGTTTGAAAGTAGACAGCCCAGCCGCGCTCCCCGCCCGCCGCTCCGTGTTGGTCCATTGCCCGCTCGCCTTGAGTTCACCGCCGCTGGCTGCTGCTGCTGCTGCTGCTCTCTGTTGCATCCACACTCGCCTGGGGTCGGGGTCTTGCCTCGGCGTTGCTGCAGAATGAGAGGGCGTCTGTGATATTGATTATATATATATATATATGTATCAATGTACAATATATATTTATTCTTCCGCTGCCTCTTCAAGCCACGTTCTGCATTAGCCTCTGCTTTCTGCCTTTCTTCCTTTCTGCCTGCCTGCCGGCTGGCTGGCGGGCGGCTTGTTGTCCGCTCTCTGTGGGGATGCACTGACTGTGCAGCCCGGGGACAGGGAGCCGCCGCCGAGCTGCTCCGCAACGCCACCCCGTGGGGGCAGAGGGGAGTGTAGCGCCCGCCTGCGGCAGAGTGAGAGGAGGCGAGGGGACGGAGAGGCAGCGCCACCCTGCGGGGAAGAGGACAGTGCCCCTGGTGGGGAGGCGATGGAAGGTGGCACCACCCAGGACAGGCAGCTGGGGAGATACACAGAGAGTACTACCATGAGGATGGGGGCTCGGGGAGGGGGCATTACCGAACAGCTCCTTAAGGGAGCAGTCTGAAGAAGGGTCTCGACCCGAAACGTCACCCATTCCTTCTCCCCTGAGATGCTGCCTGACCTGCTGAGTTACTCCAGCATTTTGTGAATAAATACCTCCGATTTGTACCAGCATCTGCAGTTATTTTCTTATGCTCCTTAAGGGGGGATTAGTAGGGCTGGCACAGTTCATGTTCATAGGTTCTAGGTGCAGAATTAGGCCATTCAGCCCATCAAGTCTGCTCCGCCATTCAATCATGGCTAATCTATCTATCATTCTCTCTCAACCCAATTCTCCTGCCTTCTCCCCATAACCTCTGACACCCATACTAATCAAGAATATATCTATCTCTGCCTTAAAAAGATCCATTGAAGGCCTCCACAGCCGTCTGTGGCAATGAATTCCACAGACTCACCTCACCCTCTGACTAAATAAATTCCTCCTCATCTCTTTCCTAAAGGTATGTCCTTTTGTTCTGAGACGATGGCCTCTGGTCCTGGACTCTCCCATAAGTGTAATAATCCTCTCCACATCCACTATCTAGGACGTTCACTATTCGGTAAGTTTCAATGAGGTCCCCCCTCATCCTTCTAAACTCCAGCGAGTCAAACACTCGTCATATGTTAACCCAATCACACCATGGGGTGAAGGTATTATAGAAATGCCCCTGGAAGGGGATGTAGGAAGCACCACCCTGGAGGGGCAGCTGGGGAAGTGAAGAGAGAGTGCCCACCATGGGTAGTAGGAGGGTATTACAGATCTGCCCCAAGAGGGGAGGGCGCAGTTGGTACAGTGGGACAGCATCTCACCATGTGGGAGGGTATTATAGAATTGCCCAGTGAGACGGAATGAGACAATACCAGCCTACTGGGGAGAATACCACTGAATTACCCTGTGAAGGAGTGGGAGGGGGGTAAAGAGTGAGGTCACACCAGCAAGGGGCGAAGGTATTCCAGGATTCTCCCGTGAGGACATGGGGGTTGAGAAAGGGAGAGAGTGTTACATTGTGGAACGGAGTATCAAAGGATATGGCAGCATGGGTAAAGTGAAAGGCCTACCCTGTGGGGGATGGGATGAAGGAGGGATGAAAGGAGGGAGAGCGGGAAGGACTGGCATAACTTTGGGATCTCAGGGAAGCCGGGAGGACCATTAAACGGTTGTGGAAAGGGGTGGCAATCAAAGCCAGCATCAAGTGAGGAGGGACCAGAAGGGTCGGTGTAGTTGTTTGGTCAGCAGGGTGTAGATCAGGAAAGTAATTGGTGCAGTGCAGCGGGCAGGGAGGACCAAGATATGTGGCTGAGTAATTTACTTTCTCATGGACCTCCCAGTGAAGAAAGGTCTCGACACAAAACACCGCCTATCCATGCTATCCAGGGATGCTGCCTGACCCGTTAAGTTACTCCAGTATTGTGTGTCTTCCCTTGGCAGTCCAGCATCTGCAGTTCCTTGTGTCTATAGTATGAAGAACAGGTTGCCCTGGGGGTGCTGAACAAGGGGGAGCCCAGAACGTGGCGGTCCAAGTTCACCTCTAATGCTCTGAGAGGAATGCAACACAGAGCATGACATCATGGTGCACATCCAACAACAGTCACAGAAAGGTTACAGTACAGAAAGGAGACTATTTGCTCCATTAAGTCCATGCCAACTTTTTATAGGAGCAATCAAGCCAGTCATACTCTCTGTAACCCTGTAAAATTTATTTTTCAGCCATTTATCCAGTTCCCTTCTGAATGCTTGACTGAATCTTTCTTCATTACCTCCAACCCAGCTTGACCTCTCCACCTCTACCATGAGCCCACCAAAGACTTTCACTGTATCTCTGTGCACATGATAAAAATAAACTGAAACCTCAACCTAAACCCACAGTACATTCCAGATCCTGACCAGTGCCGATGTAAAACAAAAGATTTCTTCATTTCACTTTTGTTCTTTTGCCAATCACATCCCTGACATGGGAATCTGGTCAGAAGTCCATGGTCTCATTTCAGAGAAGAAATGACTCAGGAATTTCAATGTTCTGTTCTGCTCCAGATTAAAACAAAAGCATTTTCACATCTCTGAAAAAAAACCTGTGCTTCACAAAGTCATAGTCATACAGATAAACAGCATAAAAACAGGCCCTTATGCCAACTTGTCCATGCTGGCCAGGGTACCTTACTGAGCTGGTCTCATTTGATAGCATTTGGCACACTTCCCTCTAACCCTTTCCTACCTATGTACCTGGTGGCACCAACAATGGCTGCCTCGCCAACAGTCTGTCTGTCCCTTCCTGCTTTGTGTTTTATTAGCATGTGTTAAATGTATGTTTTTAATGTTCTTTAGCTTGTTTTATGTGGGGGGTGGGGGGGGTTTGGGGGAAACTTTTTCTAATCTCTTACCTCGATGGAGATGCGATTTTTTTCCGTATCGTATTTCCGTCCGCACTGCGACCTAACATCGAGGAGGTGGCGGCCTTTGCTGGAGACCGACTTTGAGAGCTCCACCGCGGTCGCCTGTGGACTTTAACATCGTGGAGCCCGCGATCCATTTGCCAGGGATCGACCTCGGAGCTCCAACCGTGGGTGCTTGCAGACTTAACATCGCGGAGCTCTGTTGGAGACCGACTTTGGGAACTCCAAGCCTCAGGAGCTTCGACCGTCCCGACGCGGGAGCTTCGATCGCCCCGACATGGGAGCTTTGATTGCCCCGACGCGGGAGCTTCAACCACCAGCTGCGGGAGCTTTGATCGCCCCGACAGATGGTTCGACTGCCCTGACCACGGAAGAAAAAAGAGGAAGCTGATTGGACTTCCATCACAGTGAGGAATGTGGGAAATCCGCTGTGGTGGATGTTTATGTTAACTTTTAAGTAGTTGTGTGACATTTTTGTTTTTAGGTATTTTTCGTTTGGCTGTATGGTAATTCGCATATCACTATACCTTAATTGGTACATGTGACAATAAAAGACCTTTGAAATATTTGAAACCTTT
This sequence comes from Rhinoraja longicauda, assembly GCF_053455715.1. Lineage (NCBI taxonomy): Eukaryota > Metazoa > Chordata > Chondrichthyes > Rajiformes > Arhynchobatidae > Rhinoraja > Rhinoraja longicauda. Next base: position 44,400,327 of record NC_135963.1, read on the forward strand.
GAAACCTGTCCAAAGGTCTTTTAAACATTATCATGTACCAGGCTCTGCCACCTTCACTAGCAATTTGTTCCACATACTCACCACCCTCAATGTGAAAAACCTGCCTCCCAGGTTCCCTTTAAATCCTTCCCCTCTGACATTAAATCTTTGCCCTTGGGTTTTCACTCCTCAACTGTGGGAAAAAAACCTGTGACCATCCACTTCTGAATGCCCCTCATGATATTATAAACCTCTAGAAAGTCACCCCTCAGCTACTTTTGCTCCAAGGGAAAAAGTCACAGCCAATCCACTTTCTAATCACTCAAGGCCTCTTCACCAGCAACATCTTGTTGAATCTTTTCTGCACCCTTCCTAATCCCATCCTCCCTATAGTATGGCAACCAGATCTCCCAATTCTTGAACTTACTGTCCTGTTTGATGAGGGAAAGCATGCCTATTGCCTTCTTCACCACTTTTGTCTGCAGGTGTTGCCACCTTCAGAGAACTATGTACTTGCACCCTTAAGTTTCTGTGGTCTACAATTACTCACCAAAGTCCTGCCATTTACTGTGTAAGTCCTGCCCTGGTTTAACTTCCCAAAATACATCACTTCACACGTCATTTTTAAATTTCATCCACCATTCCCTTGCCCATTTTCCCAGTTAATTCAGATCTTGTTGTAACCTTAAACAATCTTCTTGTGTGTCAACAACACCACCAATTTTGATGACATCCATACTAATTGCGCCACTTACATTCCTATCCAATTATTTATACATTTTAACTTTTCATCTGTTGTTTCTTTCTCATTAAATCGTTCTTACACAGGAAATGGAACATGCTGCAGTCAGCTTTTGGTCACTTGCGCCTGTCCTGGCATTCAATAAGATCACGACTCATCTTCCACCATGCTGCCATTTCCTTCCACATATCCCTTGAATCCTCTAATATCCAAAAGTCTAACAAACTCAGTTTTGAATTACTGATCCCCACCAGCCCTTCAGGGGAAGATAATTACAAATAAATGTATTCTCATTTCAATCCTAGATGACATACTTTTTATTTTGAGACCATGACCCCTAGGTCTGAACTCTTCTGTGGGGGAATCATCCTCCCCTGTTTTCACTCTGTCAAGCCCTCTAAGGATTTAGTGAGTAACACTAAGGTCACCTTTCATTCCACTGAACTCTAAAGACTCTCATCTTTCACATATATCACTTTTCAAGTGTGGAAACTAAAATTTATGCTGTACTCCTAGCATGGGCTGTTCAGAGTATCTTAAACTCCAGCCTCTGTGGACTTGTTCTGCACTGGCTTTAGACTTTACTTTAGAGAGGATGGTTACTGTTGTTTCCTAACCTTTCTATTTTTTGCTTAGATCATTTCACCATGTTGACTTAACACTGAAAATTTCTTGCAGAACTCTTTCCAAGTCTCCCTATTATTCCCTTTATTTTGTTGTTTGCGCAAAATGCAATATTTTTAAATGTTCAGGATTTTAATTGTGTCTGTTCAATTGCTTTCCAGGTCAAAATCTTACTGCCTTTCGTTGGCTGCTGCCCATTCCAGCATATCTCACAACCTCAATACTCTGAAATTTAACAAGCTCCCAATTTGTTTCTGTGCCTGGGACATTTATTTAAATAAGGTAAAGAATTACTTCCTAAATTATTACACTTAGTACTATCTCCAATCTTACTCTATAAAATCACGATGAATATTCTGGGTTGCTGGCAAGAAACCTCATCTTTGCCCATGCAAACTGTAGATCTGAAAGCAGTATTTTTGATATGTGTGGATTTTGAACAGGTTCCTATCAGTAGCATAAAAACAACACTATTAAACATCATTGTTTTCTGTAGTGGCTAGGTGACCAGTTTCTGCACCTCCGAGTCAAGAAGTTGCAGGCACAAAACAGTAGATGCTGGAATCTCGAGCAAAACACAAAGTGCTGGTGGAACAAAGAGCCAGGTAATATCTATAGAGGGAAATGAACAAATGACGATCCAGGTCAGGGCTGAATGGAGTAGAAGGAGAATGCTGGAAAAGAGAAATAGGGACGGAACAAAGCCTAGCAAGTGATAGGCAGATGGATACACAAGAGGGGTGCCTCACACAGGCAATGAAGGAGGTCCTGGACAGAAAGATTATTATGGGAATGAGAAGGGAAGTAAAAAAAGTTAAACAAATAGGAGATCCAGCAGGCAAGGCAGACAGAGGACAAATATTCAGCAAAAGTCGTTTAGTTCACGCTTGGTCTCGTCGATGTAAAGGAGGCCACTTAGGGAGCACTAAATGTAGTAGACAAGGCTTGAGGAGGTGCATGTGAACTTCTGTCTCATGTGGAAGGGGTGCTGGGATCCCGGGATGGGAGTAAGAGAGGTATAGAGTCAGGTGTTACATCTCCAGCAGTTGTAGGGGGAAGTACCTTGGGAGAGGTCAGGTTGGATGAGAAGGGATGTGTGAACCAAGGTGTTGGGGAGGGAGTGGTCTCTAATGAAGGCAGAAGAGGAGAGGATAGGAAGATGTGACTGATGGTGGGATCACGTTGGAAGTGTGGAAATGTCTGAGAATGGCAGGTCCAATGTCTGGGAATTCAGCACCACAATTTAGCTCACACTCTGTAGTACTTTAGGATTGCTCACACTATTGGACGTACCATTTCTCACATTTGAATGTTAAACTGAGACCCTGTTTCAGGTGACAATAAAATATCCTGTGGCACTATTGAGAAGAAAAGCGCCTGCTCGGATTTCCGACAGTACACCAGTAACCACACTTCCAAAGTATTTCATTGGCTGTGAAGCACTTGAGGCTTGATGTTGTAGCTGTTTTTTTCTTGTTTGATTTATTCTAACATATATATATATATTTCTTTATTCGTCCCACACCAGGGAAATTTACAGTGTTACAGCAGCAAAGTGGATAGCAAGAGAGCAAGAGATCATTCATTATAAATAAAAGATACATAAATTGTCATCAGTTTCTGTGTGTTCTTAACTGTTACTGTTGACTCGTCTGCTAGGAGCAGTGCTGGTTGTGCAGTCTCACAGCAGCGGGAAGGAAGGACCTCCTATATCTCTCCTTCACACACTTGGGGTGAAGGAGTCTGTCACTGAAGGAGCTACTCAGTGCAATGACAGTGTCCTGTATGGGTTGGGAGTCGTTGTCCAGCAGCGATGTTAACTTTGCCATCATCCTCCTCTCTCCCCCCACCTGCACTGAGTCGAGGGGGCAACCCAGGACAGAGCTGGTCTTCCTGACCAGCTTGTCGAGTCTAACTTCTAACTTCTATTTGTATTATGGAGTACCAGAAGGGCATCAAAGATCCCATGGCAACATACCAGAAGCAGAATTGTTCCTGGTATCCTGGCCAATGTTCATTTCTCAATAAACTTTGCTAATAAGATTGAAGCAAAAGTCTGCAGCTGGAGAAAATCCAAAAACAAAAGCAGAAAATACTGGAAGCCTTCAGCAGGCCAGGTAGTATCATTGTGGAGAGACACAGTCAACATTTTGGGTCAATGGCCCTTCATCAGAACTGGAAAAGTGAGGATAAAAGCATGTTAAGTTGCAGGGAGAGGTAGAACAAATAGAGGGAATATATATATCTGTGCGTGTCAACTTTGTCAAGGTAATAATTATTTTTAAAACCATCAGTTAGAGACAGAAAAAAAATAGAAACAATTTGAAATAAAGAAGTACAAAGTGGTTACCTGAAGTTGTTAAATTCAATATTTTAAAGAAGTTTAACATACTGTATGTTAAACCAGGCCAGATCATCACACAAACCAACCTCCCTTCTATTGAGTAGGAAGGAACTGCAGATGCTGGTTTAAACGGAAAATAGACTCAAAATGCTGGAGTAACTCAGCGGGACAGGCAGCATCTCTGGATAGAAGGAATGGGTGACGTCACCCATTCCTTCTATCCAGATATGCTGCCTGTCCCGCTGAGTTACGCCAGCATTTTGTGTCTATCTCCCTTCCATTGACTCCATTCATACTTAACGCTGCCACTGCAAGGCCAGCAGCATAATCAAGGACCCTGGCCACTCCCTCTTCTACCCTCTCCCATCAAGCAAAAGGTATAGAAGTGTGAATACACACACCACCAGATTCTGGGACAATTTCTTCCCAGCTGTTATCAGGCAACTGAATCATTCTACCACAACCAGAGGGCAGTGCTGAACTACTATCCACCTCTTTAATGACCCTTGGACTCTCCTTGGTCGGACTTTGCTGGCTTTACCTTGCACTAAACGTTATTCCCTTATCATATATCTATACACTGTAAATGGATCGATTGTAATCATGTATTGTCTTTCTGCTGACTGGTTAGCACACAACAAAAGCTTTTCACTGTATCTCGGTCAGTACATGTGACAATAAACGAAACTAAAACTGAAACTGATATGCAGACAAAATGAGATGCTGTCCCATGAGCTAATGCATCAATGGAGCCATTTAGGAAGCCAAACATAGAATAAGAGTGTGGAGGAGAATTTAAACTGGAAACTCAAGGTCACCCTTGTGGACTAAATGCAGGTGCTCTGCAAAGCAGTCATTTAATTTGCATTTAGTTTCCCCATTATAGAAGAAACCACATCGTGAGCAATGCACTAATTTGCAACACATTAATAGTGCATGTGAATCGTTGCTTCATTTGCAAGCACTGTTTGGGTCCCTGGATGGTGGGAAGGGAATGTGTTGCATCTCCTGCGGTTGCATGTGAATGTGTTGTGTAATTTATGTGACATTACCCAAGGGTTGATTATCAATCACTGTGAATGGCTCGATTGTAACCATGTATTGTCTTTCCACTGACTGGTTAGCACGCAACAAAGGCTTTTCACTGTACCTCGGTACACATGATAATAAACTAAACTGAAGTGTGAATCAGGGCAGGTGGAATGAATTATGCTTTCCAAAAAAGTAACAAGATATTGTTGGCTATAAAAGATCATGATTGAACAAAATATCACACCTCAAATATTAAAACATTCTGACATAACATGAAAACATAAAACAAGTGGACACAAATTATCTTTTTTTTACAGATATGTTCTGAATTTCCCACATTTTCTGTTTTTAGCTCAGGCTTTCCAGTAAATGAAACTCATTCTATCTGTTTACCAGAATGCAACATGTGCAAAATGGATATCATGTCGCTTGACAATTCTTCACTTCCAACATACACAGGCAGATGAGATTAGTGTATCATCATGTTTGGCACAGACATTCCAGCCCAAAGGGCCTGTTCCTGTGCTGTATATGCATGTAAAAATTATGTTCTAATTTTCCATCCTACCCACGTACTGTTTTTAGACTTCTACATTGCTCCAATGATGAATGAGGAACTGAACCTTATCTTCTATCTGGGAATGTTGAAGCCTTTGGGACTTTATTATTGAATTTAACCTTGAATTTTGCTATTGAGGGCGTGCAGCGTAGGTTTACTAGGTTAATTCCCGGAATGGCGGGACTATCATATGTTGAAAGACTGGAGCGACTAGGCTTGTATACACTGGAATTTAGAAGGATGAGAGGGGATCTTATCAAAACATATGATTATTAAGGGGTTGGACACGTTAGAGGCAGGAAACATGTTCCCAATGTTGGGGGAGTCCAGAACAAGGGGCCACAGTTTAAGAATAAGGGGTAGGCCATTTAGAACTGAGATGAGGAAAAACTTTTTCAGTCAGAGAGTTGTGAATCTGTGGAATTCTCTGCCTCAGAAGGCAGTGGAGGCCAATTCTCTGAATGCATTCAAGAGAGAGCTGGATAGAGCTCTTAAGGATAGCGAAGTCAGGGGGTATGGGGAGAAGGCAGGAACGGGGTACTGATTGAGAATGATCAGCCATGATCACATTGAATGGCGGTGCTGGCTCGAAGGGCCGAATGGCCTCCTCCTGCACCTATTGTCTACTGTCTATTGTCTATTGTTAACAATTTTAGGGAGAATCTCTGTTTCGTTTCTCTCTCTCCACAGATGTGGCTGTACCTCGATTTCAATGTGGGATTTTTCTGCTCTCATCTGCTGGCTTTTAATAAAATTGTTACATTGGCAACTTTGTTCTGTATCTCACCTACAGTCATATCTCCTGCTTTCCCACCTCTCTGCTATTTTCTCACATTTCCAGTTCTGATGAAGGGTCCTGGATTCAAAATGTTGACTCTGTTTCTCTACTCTCTACTGCCTGATCTGTGGTGTGCTTCCAGCATTATTTGTTTTCAATATCAAGGTTATCCAAATTGAATCAATCCAATGGAGCGTCCCTATCCACGTTCTCCAGGGACCTTGCCTGACTCACTGAGGTACTCCAGCACTTTGTGTCTTTTCTTTTATTGCATCTGCAGTTCTTTGTTTCTTCAAGGTTTTCTGGTAATAACTTTACTGCTAAATTTGAATAATTATTATTTTGAAACTGGTTGAAATTGGTTTCCAACCAATTAAGGTTTAAAGTAGTTAATTATGTGGAAATTCCTGAGCCCGTGACAGATACAACATAAAAGCAAACTTTCCGTGTCTAAACTTTTAGATCTGGTTCGTACCAGATTAGTCATGAAACAACATAGTCTGGTTTGGGACTGGGTTTGAAATAAATTACAGTTCCTGCTCCTGATCACTATTCCTCAGGATAAAAAAACTGGACAGGCATGGGATGAGGTTAGATTATATTGCCTGCCACTGTGAAAGGATTTGCAACCATCACTAGTTACATTCACATGCAAAGCATGGCAAGCTGAGTGAGTGAGGCATTAATTGACAGATACTGCAGCACAGCAGGTGTCATCAGCCTCAGGAGAGATTGGATTATTGGAAAAGAAACAAATGCGACTTTAATGCATTATTTTATAATGATGATAAATATGAAATCTCATTTGATTTTGATCATCAATCTCAATTTGTCCAATTTAAATCCAAAATTTACCATTATGTCATATTCTGCACGGTAACTACACTAATTCAATAGACAAACATGGACCAACATGGGATGTAATTATATTACCCTTTTGTGAAAATGTTTAAAAAAAACATACTTTGAAACTTAATTTTGTCACTGGCATCCTTAAAGAGGCATGTTCCTTCAATTATGGTACTCTCTTGGTAAAAATGCTTTTCCTTAATTCCTTATAGGAGTTATTATTAAAAGTGAGATCTGCATTCACTATTTGATCACTCTCACTATGCCTTCATTGCAAAGCAGCTGGAGTTTAAAAACAGGGAGGTTGTGTTGTAATTTTAGAGGGTGTTGGTGAGACCTCACGTGAAATACTGCTGATGGTTTCGTCTCCGTAGCTGAACAGTACAAAGGAGTTTCACCAGGCTAATTCCTGGGATGAGGTGGTTTGCCCAGCAAAAGTGGCCAATTAGCAAGGGTTTGTGTGCTTTGGAGTTTAGAAGAATAATGGGCGATGTTAAGCAAACATATAGGATCCTAAGAGAGCTTGAAAGGGTGGACTTTGGGATATTTTCACCATAGGGGGAATCTCAAACAACTATAAGTTAAGGAGCCAGCCATTTTAAATTGAGGCACATAGAGATTGCTTTTTGCAGATAATGACAAATCTTTGGAATTCTCAACCCAGTGGGTGATGAAAACTGAATCATTAGAAGATTTTAAAGTGGAGGTAGATAACTATTTGATAGAATAAGGAAAAGAGAGATATGGGGAAATGGCCTGCTTAGGTCAGTCAACTTAAATGGTGGGACAGGCCGATAGTAGTTGATGACCCACTCCAGCTCCTATTTTCTTCTGTTCTCAGCGTTCTGCTTTTAAGAGAATAGAACTCCAACCTTTTCAGTCTTTCTGGAGATTGCACCCACTCAATTCAAGTATTATCCATATTATTTCCATTTTCTCCTGTTGCTGTATAAGGAGAGCAGAACTGTCCACAATGTTTTAATGTGGTCTAATCAAGATTCTACACGCCTTCAACAGAGTTATCCTGCTTTGCATCTAAATCCCATTACTTTATTTGCATTTTTATGGCTGTGTTCACCTGTGTTGCTACTTTTAATGGCTCATGTAACAGGAACCCTTGCTCCCTGGGTTATTTCACACAAAGCACTCAAAGTTTAATTCAGCTTATTAAAGGTAAAAAGCTTGAAGAAATCTTTTACAAAGCAATTTAATGCTGCAACAGGTGTTGGTTTCCAGATGGACCTGTATTTATCATGTTAACTTGTAATGGATTTTCAGACCGGGAACAAAACACACTTTCCATTGAAGAAACACCAAATGGATCAACACAAATATTGTGAAACATTTGACTGATCATTTTGTGCTAATAATATTTTCCATGTGAGCCAATCTGCCTGTTCCCATTTTTCACCTTGGCCCCCATATCATACAGAATAATGCAAATAATTTGCTTTTAAAACTATTTATGACCTCTGCCTCGACACAACTCTGATGGATAAGAATTTACATTTCTAGCCACATTTTATGAGAGAATATTGTAAGGCTTCTTGCATGGAAAGGTACTGCATCTTGCTGTTTGTGTACTTTATCTCAGGAACTAACAAAGGCCCATGACCTGGTTAACCTGATCGTGTGGAAAACAAAATTTTAAATCCTGATTACCTTCAGGTTGTAAGGTTGAAATCTGCCACGTCCCTAACTCTGGGAGATTGTGCCATTAAAATATGCAGTTGGAAATTGCTGGCTGTTTCCTCCACTGCCCAATCCCTCTCCCCACAAATGGAAATCAGAAAATTGATAATCCATTGTGACTCTGCTTGTGAACCCCAATATTTAAGAAGGAAACTTCAAATTGTCCTTCCCTTAATTTAATGTTCAATGTATACATTTTAAGTCATTTTGCTTTAAGCCATTCAAAGTAGATAGAAGGTACAAAATAGAATTAGGGGTAAACTATATAGTCCCTTAATAAGATCCTGGCTGTTCATGTGCCTTATCCACTGTCCCAGCTGATTCCTCTGCCTCTGATTAATTTTAGCATAGGGAACGGTAAAAATAAAACAACCTTTTTGGTGTTGAATTGTAGTCAGTCAGCAGAAAGATCTCAGTTTATAAGAAGACAGAGCAAAATATTGTGAGATATGAGATTTTAATTATAAAACCTTGCTGGAGATGCGATTGTTTTCCTGATCATATCTCCGGTCGCTCTGCGGCCTAACATCATGGAGCTGGCGGCCTTACTCGAGACTGACATTTGGCCCCACCACGGGGCCGTGGACTTACCATCGGAGCCTGTGATCCCTTGCCTGGGATCGACGCTCCAACTGCGGCCTGTGGATTTCACCATCGAGGAGCTTGCAGTCTCGGGTAGAGACTGATGTCTGGAAGCTCCAAAGTCGTAGGAGGTTCGACCAGCCCCGACCCGGGATCTGATCGCCCAGCGCGGGGAGGTGAGATCCCCCGATGTGGGAGCTTGATCACCCCAACGCAGAGGGCCCGACCGCCGGCTACGAGAGCCAAGATGGTCCCGTCAACTGAAGGCACGAGGCCCCCGACCACAGGACAAAGAAGGGAAGAGATTGAACTTTTTTTTCGCCTTCCATCGCAGTAAGGAATGTGGAGGAGTCCCTGTGGTGGATGTTTATGTTAAAATGTATTTTGTGTGTTTTGTTGCTTTTTATTGGTATGACTGTATGGCAAATCAAATTCCTTGTATGTTGCAAAACATACTTGGCTAATAAAGTATGATTATGATTATGATCCCAATTGACAAAATTATAATATTTCTCAATCTTTTAAAACTTATCAAAAAAAGCATAAGATGTTGGAGTAATTCAGGGAGCATCTATGGAGGACATGGATAGGTGACATTTCAGATTGGGACCCTTCTTCAGACCTTTTAAAACTTGCAGAGTGACGGGTAGTATAGTCCATTTACCACTTTACAAGGTGTCTCCAGATTACTGCTGCAGAAAAATAAATTTCCACGTCAAATTATCAATGTCTGAACATTTAAAAATTGATGATTTTTATGTGAACACATCCACAAAATTATATTAATCAGAATTTCATTGAGCAATAATGGAAAGTCAAGTATGTTTAGTATAAATTAGTAGATAAGTTAATCCCAATTTCAATTTATTTGAACTATTATTACATTAATGAAATCTGCCTACAAAACCCTCGTAAATCATATTATCATCTCCAGACAATTTCTAAATAACTGTAAACATTCTGATTATAATTGAAGAAAGCTTGGTTTCAAGAAAAAAATCAATCAAAGTGCTATGGACAGCTCGAATAAAATATCAGGCAGTTTATTAACAGCAATGCCAAGGGTCACCTTACTTAAAACTAATAGCGAAGATAGACACATAAAGCTGGAGTAACTCAGCATCTCTAGAGAGAAGGAATGGGTGACGTTTCGGGTCGAGACCCTTCTTCAGTGCACTCTGTAACAGGCACTAGGAATCCATGTGGGCACCTTTCATTTAAAATGCAAATTACAAACCTCTTCCCATTTTTAAGTGAACAATCTTAAATTGTAATTAATATATTTAACAAATTTGCACTTTCATGGAATTTAGAAATATCAGTGTCCTTAATTGGATGTGAACTTAGAAACTGGCTATTTTTAAATGATATTTAAATGATATTTCCAGGCGAGGAACTTCCATCCAACTTTAGATAGTTCCTCTGTCCCTCTCTTCCCCTCCTCCTTCCCAGATCTCCCTCTATCTTCCTGTCTCCACCTATATCCTTCCTTTGTCCCGCCCCCCTGACATCAGTCTAAAGAAGGGTCTCGACCCGAAACGTCACCCATTCCTTCTCTCCTGAGATGCTGCTTGACCTGCTGAGTTACTCCAGCATTTTGTGAATAAATACCTTCGATTTGTACCAGCATCTGCAGTTATTTTCTTATACTTTCCAGGCGAGGAGCTCAGCCGGGATTATTTATAGTTCCAAATCAAATCACAATTCAAAGCTGTTTCAAGAATTATAAGACACATATTTACAAATGTATATGGAGAAAAAATATTAACAAATTTTAAAGAGTTCCTCATTCCACCATGTCTTCAATGCTATGTTCTTTCTTCTTTTGTGCTCTCAATCCTGGAAGGCAATGATTTAGTTTTGGAACATCTGGGAGGCTAGTTATCTTTCAATAACTTGGTCACAAACAATTGACCCGATCAATTTATTGCTTCTCCAATTGCTCACTAGTCAATCTACTGACAAGCGTCATCTTGAAAGTTTCACCTCAAGGCTGCTCAGAAGATGTCAATGTCAGCATATTTCTGAGGAAGGCTCTTGACCTGAAACGGTACCCATTCCTTCTCTCCAGAGTTGCTGCCTATCCCGCTGAGTTACTCCAGCATTTTGTGTCTATCGTCAGCACATTTCTTACTGTTTGCAATCATGATTCGTTTGTTTTCATTATATTTTGTGATAATATTATGTAAATTGATGGATTTGGTCTTCTTTTTGGTATTGGCATGCCAACAACACAACCTTGTTCCCAAACACCTACCACCTAAGAGAACCAGCTCTGTGATGGAGAACAAGTTTTGGAATGACAAATTCTTGCTCTGCCTCCAGAGCCTCTACACTATCTTGACATCCAAGAAGTTAAAAGTTAACTCTAAAGTTAAAGGGGATCTTGTTCTGTTCTTATACTCAACTTTGGCCTTAGCTTGAACTTAGTTTGAATGTTTAGCTGAAGCCGCAACATATAATTCATGCAGCCTATGTTACCGTGCTGCAAACTTTGTTTATTTTACAGTGATGCTCATGCATAATGGTGCTCCCACTCACTGAATCTGCCATTAATATAGAGAATCATGGTTAGATTCCCACTCTCACATTTTTCTATATCAGTGAAAGGGGGAAGTGCAAGGATAGATGTGCTTTCTAATTAATGTTAAAAATTTATGTCGCTTGTAGGTAAAGAGGTAAGACATGTTCTTTGGAATAAAAAGAGCTACGTACAGCAAGAAGAAACAAAATGATGGAAATACTGAATGATTACTTTCCATCTTTAGTACTTGTGATAATATTTTTTTGCTAATGCTAACAGAAGGTTATTGAATACATAAAAGTTGAAATAACCATTAAACGCAGACTGGACCACAGACTTTGTATTTAGCCTATTACAATAAAAATAATGCAGGATTTGTTAAGATAGTTACTGGTCCATAGATTTAACCAGGTAAATATTAACTTAGTTCTAGTGAAATGCCTTCAACTCGAAACATTGTTTCTTTCTTCACATATGCTGCCTGAGTATTTTAAGCTTTTCAGCATTTATTTTAGATTTCCAGCATCTGAAAGATTTTGCTTTAGGGTTACATATTTGTCTCTTAGTCAAGATCTCTTGAAGTGTGAGGCAGGACATCAAAGAAAATGGAAAGGAAGAATATGATGTCATATAATGGTGCTAAAAACATAAATGCAGACTTGTGGGCCAAAGTGACTAATACAAAAAGCAAAATGCTGCCAAATGTTCAAAATAAATAAATATATATAATGATCAAAAGAGCAAGTACCAAACAATCCTATGCTATGGGTGCCATGTGAATTCTAATCAGTAACTGTACCATTCCCTCCTGTGGCTACTGAGCTGGTGAACCACACAGATCTGGAAAACATCTGCAGTTCCTTCATACCCCCCTGGTCTATATCCATGACTGTAGTCAGACACCAACATAGTTGAACAGATTTTGAATAATGATGAGCCAGAGCATAGCAGGGAGATTGACAATCGGACTGACTGATGCTAGAATGACAAGCTAGCTCTCAACGCCAACAAGACCATGGGGCTGATTATTGACTTTAGAAGAGGAAGTTAAGAGTCCACAAACTTATCTTCATCAATGGGTCAACAGTGGAGAGACTCAACAACTTCAAGTTCCTAGGCGTGCATATCTCTGAAGATCTTTCCTGAGCAAAGCACATTGATGCAATAATAAAGAAAGCCCACCAACACCACTACTTCCATAAAAGGTTGGGAAGATTTTGTATGTCAATGGATCCTCTCTTGAACCTTTACAGGTGTATAATAGAGAGCATATGAACTGTGAGAGCATCATGGCCTTGTTTGGCAACTCAAACGCCCAGGAGCAAAGGAGATTACAAAAAGTGGTGACACTACCTGGTCTATCACAGGTACTGACCTCCCCACCATGAAAGGGATCCATAGGAGGCGCTGCCTCCCATCAGGATGGTGTGGGCTCTTGATGATGCTAACTGCCCATAGATTAAGAACCCACACCACCCTAACTACACTCTCATTTCACTCCGGCGATCAAGAAAAAAGGTATAGGAATCTGAAAACCGTGATTTCAGATTCAGGAACAGCTTGTTCCCAACAACCATCAGGCTTGAATACTATAAACACCAACTAAACTATGAACTACAAATTGTATAGGTTACACTAAGAGCTTTGTGCTTTTTGCACCAGTCTTGGTTTTTTTGTTGTTTACTAAGTTATCTATGAGTATGGCGTTTACAGACCTGTTATGCTGCTGCAAGTAAGAATTTTATTGTTCTGTTGTTAGTACATATGACAATTAAACACCCTTGACTCTGAGTATCAAGACATCCAAGATCGAGTCTGAATGAATTAACTCTCTTACTCTGCTGTGATGATCCTAAGTCCTATGTTTAGGTTATTCTAATGGGCACAGTGATAGATTATTAGCCTGAGAACAAAAAAATGAAATATTGATATGGAAAGTTATGAAATAAAATTCAAAATTTTTAGCACTTTGAAAATAATAATGAAAGTCATTCACTTATGTCCTGCGGGTAAGATATTTTTTCACTTATACCACATCCAACTCATATGTTTCTGCAATTTCAGACTATGTGGCTGATTCTTAATGCCCTCATAGCAACAAGCGAATAATGCCTGAAGGCTGCTGCCTAAAACCCATGAATAAATATATAGTTTTGTGGTGTAATAAAGTGTTTCCATTTCTCATACTCACAGATTCATAGTCTTATTAAATAAGGATGCCTCGAGCAAAATGGCAGCTTTCACCCAAAGGAATACAAGATTTTGTGTTTCGCCGTGATACATTGAGCTAATCGTTAATATTCTAATCAATTAACTCTATTTTGTGTCAAATAAAATTATAATTTAGCATCATTAGTCAACCAGGAAGTCCAAGGGATTAACAGCTAATTAATGGCAATTTAATTTCGGAGAGTTATGACTGTCACTTTCACACACAAGACCAAGAAAGCCTCAATTAATTTTTCATGGTTTTGATGTTGTGTAAATTTATGCAAACTGAGAGAAATAACAGGTAAAAAGATCGATTCCAGTACCAGGCTGCTTCTGAGCTGTTTAATGTGACTCATTCACATTGTCCGACCCTACCTTTGTGCATTCAGCTCCACTGAACAGATAACGTAATGAATATGCCTCACTCATATCAACCTAGTCCCAACTTCAATACTCTTCTTACTTTATAAAAATATATTTGTCACTGGCACAGCCCAGCATTTATTTCTCATTTCTAATTGCCTCCTGAATATTTTTCAAGCAGGCTCTGAAAATATTTTCCTCTGTCCACATGGTATGCCTTGCTGTGATGGAGCTTGGAATAGTGTTTGTTTTGGGAGCTTAATGTTAGTCATACCAACAACTTGGCCTGCACATCGCAGCCATCTGAATGTAATTAGGACCTTGGTGTTAGGGATACTAACCAGGATAATGTTGGTTTGATTATCCTGCCAGTGCATTTGGAGTGTTAGTTGGATAAAACATTGATGGTATCTCTCCAATACTTTAAGGTGCCTGCTACAGATAATCTGCATCTCAGATGCATATGGGAGGGCAGAGATCACTGAATTCTATGCCAGGGTTGAGGTCTTTACCTTTAAACACAATTTTCCCCAAATGTCTATAGACTAGAGGACTGGTCGCTGGTCAGCATGGACTCGATGGCCTGAAGGGCCTGTTTCCATGCTGTATCTCTAAACTAAACTAGACTGCAGGTTATCTGGCTAAAGAACCCCTCATTTGTGATAGCACGGTGGTACAGCTTAGAGTTACAGCGCCTTATAGCGCCAGGGACCCAGGTTCGATCCTGACTGTGGGCGCTGTCTGTATGGAGTTTGTACGATCTCCCCCTGACTGCGTCGGTTTCCCTGGGTGCTCCGGATTTTTCTCCCACACGCCAAAGATGTGCAGGTTTGTAGGTTAATTGGCGTTGGTTAAAAAAAAGTAAATTGTCCCTAGTATGAAGGAAAGTATTAGTATATGGGGTGATCGCTGGTCAGGGCAGACTCAGTAGGCTGACGGGCTGTTTCCGTGGTGTATCTCTAAATTCTAACGTCTACTTTGTCAAAAGAATTAGGGTGCCATGTATACAACAATGCTAGGGCAAGGGATGAGTTAGCACTGATATCCCGACAGTCCCAAATAATGATAAACATTACAATCTTATACAAATATACTGAAAGGCTTGTTTAAACCATTAACATTCCAATAAGTAAATAATTAATATAACTACAAAGAAGCAACTCATTCTTATATGAGCAGGGATAACTTCAAAAGAACATGCTTACATCCATATCAGTATAGAAAACTTTTCAAAATGTATTGGAAACTCCAGTGAGTGCACCGTATATAGTGTAATCCATGTGAATATGTTAATATCTGTTTGCAGCAAATGTTACACCTCAAGATGGTGCTGGTCAAGGCTAAACTCAGTCATGAGACCAACTAACAAGATGCTATTGCTGTTATGTCTGATTAAAATGCACACACATTACATCATCAAATCTGTCCAGTAACTACATTAAGATGAACAGTTCTTTGTAGATGTTTCAGAGGTATTTAATCAGGATGTAATTCAATTTAATCTTATTGGTTCCTTGGTTCAACATTTTACTAAAATAGTGAAAGATTTTATGGAAATTAATAAACCAATCTTACTAAATAGGGAAACTACTGCTGAGAACAGTCAGATTGTTTTTCATAATTATTGTCACGTAAAAAGAAAATGTTGATGTTTATTAAAACGACGCAAGATAAAACCAAGCTAAAATGGCTAACTTGTAATATGTAAACCTCGGTTTGAAATATTCTAATGATTGAATTATCTCCATGTAAACCTGGGGAGAGATGTTAGCCTCCAAGTGACCCATTAGACAATAGACAATAGGCAATAGGTGCAGGAGCAAGCCATTCGGCCCTTCGAGCAGAAGATAATGTTTAAATTTGAAGGTGTTTCAATGCTACTTGGTTACAGAAATTCCATGGATGTTTCTACTTGAAGGTCCACAAAAAATGTCGCAATGTTGTTCCATAATGGATGATTCTACATGGCAGAATCATTGGTGATAAACTGTTACAATGGATTATGTTCCTGTAGATGGAACGTTTTGGCTAGTGTTACGGAATGGTTTTGACTCAGCTTCCTGAGGGCACATTGTTTTATTTACCATTTCCATAAATCATCAAATGCTGGTGTTGGGAGAGACAAGTAGAAACAGCAAATTACACCAGTGGTTGAATAATTAAACACGTCGTTCAAAGGGTCAGCTTGAGCTTTGTGGGCTAAATGGGCTGTGTGGTAATAATCTGCGATTCTAAAAGTTGTATCAATATCGAGACTGTAGGTGAAGGGACATGTGCAAGTGAATATAAACATGCGAGGGGAAATGGGCAAACTCTGGCAAATAGATTTCACAATGCACAAATCTGGGGCTATGGCCAATACAGAATGTGCTGCAATTACAAAGCATATCTACAGAACTAAAAATAGACACAAAATGTTGGAGTAACTCAGCGGGACAGGCAGCATCTCTGGAGAGAAGGGATGGGTGACATTTCGAGTCGAGACCCTTCTGTAGTCTGAAGAAGGGTCTCGACCCGAAACGTCACCCGTCTACAACCTTCAAATATACTGTACAAAAACTCCAGTTTCCAACTCCACTGGTTAAATACCAAATGTTTGACTTAATATTCACTAGTCTTTATATGCATTTATTTAAATATCAACATTGTTTCCAAGTAGATATTTGTCTCGTTTCTTTATAATTGCATGAGAAATTTGCAAGGCTAAAACAAATGTATGATTCTAAATTCAGTTAATCTATATACTAAAACTCTCGTTTGTTTGTTTGTTTGTTCCTGAACTTTAGCCAAAACAGTACACGATAGCGCAACAATTTTAGGCTCACCTTACTCACCCTCGTCCCTTTGGTGCTCATGCAAGAAGTTTCATTGAAATCGATGTTATATTTTTAGAATTATTCACATTTTAAAGTTTAAATCTATCTCCTCGGGAGGAGTGGAAGGGGAGAGGGGGGGAAGGGGTGAGGGGGGGAGGTGAGGGGGGGAGGGGAGGGGGGAATGGGGGAGGGAGAGAAGGGGAGGGAGAGGGGAGGGAGAGGGGAGGGAGAGGGGAGGGAGAGGGGAGGGAGAGGGGAGGGAGGGGGAGGGAGGGGGGAGGGAGGGGGAGGGAGGGGGGAGGGAGGGGGAGAGGGGAGGGGAGAGGGGAGGGGAGAGGGGAGGGGAGAGGGGAGGGGAGAGGGGAGGGGAGAGGGGAGGGGAGAGGGGAGGGAGAGGGGAGGGAGAGGGGAGGGAGAGGGGAGGGAGAGGGGAGGGAGAGGGGAGGGAGAGGGATGGGGAAGGGGGGGGTGGAGAGGGGAGGGAGAAGGGAGGGGGGAGGAGAGGGTGCTGCACCAATGCAGGAGTGGTGCACTTCGTCTTGTTCATCATTAAAAAATAGGATTTAAAGATACCAGTTCAGTTTAGTTTATTGTCACGTGTACCGAGGTACTGTGAAAAGCTTTTTGTTGCGTGCTAACCAGTCAGCAGAAAGACAATACATGATTACAATCAATCCATTTACAGTGTAAATGATAAGGGAATAACATTTAGTGCAAGGTAAAGCCATCACTGCTCTCTGGTTGTGGTAGGATGATTCAGTTGCCTGATAACAACTGGGAAGAAACTGCCCCTGAATCTGGAGGTGTGCGTTTTCACACTTCTATAACCTTTGCCTGATGGGAGAGGGGAGAAGTGGGAATGGCCAGGGTGCGACTAAATCAATGAAATTCTAAATAAATTCCAATAATTGGAAATCAAAAATCTGCAGATGCTGGAAGTATGAAATAAAGATGGAAATTATGAGAAATACTGATCAGGCATTTGTTATGGAAAGGAAAACAGAGTTACCATTTCAAGCTGAAGTTGGGCTAAGTGTCTTCCAGTGACTGCAGATGCAGGAATCTTGAGCAAAAAACAAAGTGCTGGAGGAACTCAGCGGGTCGGGCAGCATCTGTGGAGGGAATGGACAGAGAACGTTTCAGGTCAATACCCTTCTTCAGTCTGAGAAAGTGACAATCCAAAAACATCATCTGTCCATCCCCTCCAATATTTCTGTCTGACCTGTTGAGTTCCTCCAGCACTTTGTTTTCAGCTAAAGGGTCTTCCAGTATTTACCGTTTTTATTTAAACACATTAGCCCATTTACACGAACTGAACATAAAATGACACAACAGTGTTTAATAACAGTTCTCCAAGCATTATGTCATGTACAAATGTTGTCCCCAGTCCCCATCTTTTCAGGCTGTTCTGCAAGAAAAGACAAAACATGAACAGTCATCCCTTTAGAGATCCCCCTTACCACACCCAGCGTCTCATTTATTCACAAAGATGCTGCAGGATAGCCACTTACTTAAACTAACAAACATGGGTTTTTTAATTAAAAGATTTACATTGTGCAAAGCAGCGTATGCTACAGTTTTCTATGCAGAAGTAGATAGGCATCAAGATGTACTGCATTGCAACTGTGGATCACAGAAGACAGAGCAGTTCATCACAGGCTACAACTTTAAAGTGGTGCTGACCAACATCACATACAGTGCATTCAGAAAGTATTCAGACCCCTTCACTTTTTCCACATTTTGTTACGTTACTGCCTTATTTTAAAATGGATTAAATTCATTTTTTTAATCATCAATCGACACACAATACGCCAAATAATATCGTGAAAACAGGTGTTTAGAAATTTTTGGCAGCGATTACAGCTTCAAGTTTTCTTGGGTATGGCGCTGCAAGCTTGGCACACCTGTATTTGGGTAATTTCTCCCATTCTTCTCTGCAGATTCTCTCAAACTCTGTCAGGTTGGATGGGCAGCGTCGATGCACAGCCATTCTCAGGTCCCTCCAGAGATGTTCGATCGGGTTCAAGTCCGGGCTCTGGCTGGACCACTCAAGGACATTCACAGACATGTCACAAAGCCACTCCTGCGTTGTCTTGGCTGTATGCTTAGGGTCGTTGTCCTGTTGGAAGGTGAATCTCCGCCCCAGTCTGAGGTCCAGAACGCTCTGGAGCAGGTTTTCATCAAGGATCTCTCTGTACTTTGCTCCGTTCATCTTTCCCTCGATCCTGACTAGTCTCCCAGTTCCTGCCACTGAAAAACATCCCCACAGCATGATGCTGCCACCACCATGCTTCACCGTAGGTATGGTATTGGCCAGGTAATGAGCTGTGCCACTTAGCATTCAGGCCAAAGAGTTCAATCTTGGTTTCATCAGACCAGAGAATCTTGTTTCTAATGGTCTGAGAGTCCTTTTTGTGCCTTTTCGGGAAGTGCTGCAGATATAGTTGGCCTTCTGGAAGGTTCTCCCATCTTCACAGAGGAACTCTGGAGCTCTGTCAGAGTGACCATCGGGTTCTTGGTCACCTCCCTGACCAAGGCCCTTCTCCCCCGATTGCTCAGTTTGGCCGGGCAGCCAGCTCTATGAAGAGTCCTGATGGTTCCAAAGTTCTTCCGTTTAAGAATGACGGAGGCCACTGTGCTCTTTGGGACCTGCAATGCTGCAGAAATTGTTTTATACCCTTCCCCAGATCTGTGTCTCAACACAATCCTGTCTCAGAGGTCTACAGACAATTCCTTTGTCTTCATGGCTTGGTTTTGCTCTGACCTGCAATGTCAACTGTGGGATCTTATATAGACAGGTGTGTGCCTTTCCAAATCATGTCCAATCAATTTAATTTACCACTGGTGGACTCCACCCAATTGTAGAAACATCTCAAGGATAATTAACGGAAACAGGATGAACCTAAGCTCAATTTTGAGTGTCATAGCAAAGGGTCTGAATACTTATGTAAATGTGATATTTCAGTTATTTCTTTTTAATTACTTTGCAAAAAATTCTAAACACCTGTTTTCGCTTCTTCATTGTATTGTATTGTGTGCAGATTGATGATAAAAAAATAATTTAATCCATTTTAAAATAAGGCTGTAATGTAACAAAATGTGGAAAAAGTGAAGGGGCCTGAATACTTTCTGAATGCACTGTATAGTACAATCCCTCCTTCATAAAATAATCAAGATAATAACCATCCCTGTATGCTCCTGATTCATGACTCAATAGACTGTCTTTCCACATCTGAACCCTAGTCTGGTCCTCCAATAAAGGTTGCATTTCTCCATCATGAGCTTGCGTGTGAAATGTGTTGAGTCATCATTGCCTAATTTCACATCTGGCATTGGTCTAAAGCAGGATTCATCCAATTAGCAGTGGCAGGTTTTGCAGTAACATGTCTGTCTTCTTTAAACTGCTTCAATTTTTCTTTCTGTTCCTATTTGCGGTTATGAGTACCCTTTCATCAACCATTGAAGCATGTTCATCTCTGAGTTGCACTGCTAATGCGACTGTCTTCATAAGTTCATGAGTTATAGGAGTAGAATTAGAAATGTTAAAGAATCTTCATGATCTTGTGCACCATTACCAGTCCAATCTACGGAACCGTGCTGTTTTCAAGTGTAAGTGCAATATCTTAGTTTAATTTAGTTTAGAAACACAGCATGGAAACAAGCTCTTCAGCTCACCGAGCCTATGCTGACCATTGATCTGAAGAAAGGTCTCGACCTGAAACATCACCCATTCCTTCTCTCCAGAGATGCTGTCTGTCCCGCTGAGTTATTCCAGCATTTTGTGTCTCTCTTCAGACCAGTGATCATCCGTTCACACTAGTTCTACGTTATCCCACTTTCTCACCAACTCTCTACACTCTAGGGGGGATTTACAGAGGTCAATTAACCTACAAACCCGCGCATCTTTGGGATATTGGAGGAAACCAGAGTGAACAGTGGACAAGGACAGCGTTCAAACTCAAGACTGACAGCACCTGAGATCAGGATTGAACTGTGGTCTCCTGCGCTGTGAGGCAGCAGCTCTTCCAGCTGCACCACTGTGCCCCATTCGGTTCACTATAATCATTTTATTTTTAAATTGGGGGGGGGGGGGTTACAAACCTACAGAGAGCATTTTGTTGCAGTCTTCAGTGTGGTCGTATTCGACAGAATGTAACGAGATGGTGGTAATTGTGTTCTCTTGAAAGATGACTTGCTGCTGGAGAACATTGGTCCACAATCCAGTTAAAATGCCACAGGTTGCCTTGGCACCAACATTATGGTGAAGATACATCCAGTGGGAATTCCTTTCACTAAAATGATTTTGTTTGGCCCCAGAAATATTGTGTTCACTTCATACTCTGAATCTGACCCCACCTCTATTGCAGCATGTCCATTATCTTATCCATTGCACGGATTTTCTAATGTCCTCTTCATTATGCACTGATGTAGAATGGATCACCCATTCCACATTATGCATGTTTTTCTCCACACAAAGAACATTTCTTTCCCAGCTGTTCATGTTACCATCCAGAACACATGCAGTATCCAAGCAACCTTGGTTGTGCTTTCCCTTTCCTGCCTTCTGACTCACACTTCACCACATGTACTTCCTGCCGCCGACTGCCTGATATTAGATAGCTTTGGAGCTTTGTATGGTTCTGTGCACTTTTTTCTCCAGGGCTAAATATGTTTCGCATAGTGACCATTCCCTCATGTTGGACTCACAGATTTTACAAAAATCTCATCTGATAAATGAATCCTTTAAATCCCTGACATTCCATTTTGTAGCAGCAAACTTTGAATTAATTACAGAAATATCAAAGGATCTCCTTACTTTTAGTTATGTACGAAAACACAGATAACAGGAACTCAGCAGGTTAGGCAGCATCTATGGAGGAAAATAGACAGACAATGTTTCAGATTGAACCATCCTACTGCAACCAGAGAGCAGTCCTGAACTACTATCTACCTAATCGGGAACCCTCGGATATCTTTGATCGGACTTTACACTAAATGTTACTCCCTTATCGTGTATCTGATTGTAATCATGTATTGTCTTTCTGCTGGCTGATTAGCAAGCAACAAAAGCTTTTCAATGTACCCTGGTGCATGTGACAATAAACTAAACCGAACTGAACTGAATCATTCTTCACACTGAAGGGGCCCAATCTCAAATGTCATCTACCCATTTTCCTCCACAGATGCTGCCTGACCTGCTAAGTTCTTCCAGCAGTTTGTTTTTTGTTGTCACATTCCAACTCGATATGTTTTACAGATTTCTTCATTTTCCTTTGATATCACAAAGACAGGCGAGATGGCAGAACATTGGCCAAAGTAAGTTAGTGCAGGTGGTTGGGAAAATCCAGGGGGAGTTGACAGGAATGTAGGAAGAATAGGTTACATAGGTTAGATAAACCATCGATCACCCATTCACACTGGTTCTATGCTATCCCACCTTTGCATCCACTCTCTACAGACCAAAGATACTAGAGGAACAAGATAGACCACTCGACCCTAAAAAACATAGTACGTCAAGGCGCCATTTTAGTAGGCAGAAACTTGCAGAAACATTTTAAAAGAAAAATAACACAAATCTGTGAATTGATAGATGAGATATATTCTGCATTTTAATGGTATAATCACACATACTGTTCCCCCAAAACACTGATACACTGCGAGAGGCATAACGAACGGTGGGTTTTGCCTACTAAAATGGCCCTTTGCGTACTACACTTCAGTATAGGCAATTTCAACGGTGTGGTCCATCTTGTTCCTCTAGTATCTTTGCTACAGACTTGGGGCAATTGACAGAGGCCAATGAACCTACAATAGACGATAGACAATAGGTGCAGGAGGAGCCCATTCGGCCCTTCGAGCCAGCACCGCCATTCAATGTGATCATGGCTGATCATTCTCAATCAGTACCCCGTTCCTGCCTTCTCCCCATACCCCCTGTCTCCGGTATCCTTAAGAGCTATATCTAGCTCTCTCTTGAATGCATTCAGAGAATTGGCCTCCACTGCCTTCTGAGGCAGAGAATTCCACAGATTCACAACTCTCTGACTGAAAAG
The DNA here is from genome assembly GCF_053455715.1 of Rhinoraja longicauda. NCBI lineage: Eukaryota > Metazoa > Chordata > Chondrichthyes > Rajiformes > Arhynchobatidae > Rhinoraja > Rhinoraja longicauda. Next base: position 44,423,475 of record NC_135963.1, read on the forward strand.
GTTTTTCCTCATCTCAGTTCGAAATGGCCTACCCCTTATTCTTAAACTGTGGCCCCTTGTTCTGGACTCCCCCAACATTGGGAACATGTTTCCTGCCTCTAACGTGTCCAACCCTTTAATAATCTTATACGTTTCGATAAGATCTCCTCTCATCCTTCTAAATTCCAGTGTATACAAGCCTAGTTGCTCCAGTCTTTCAACATATGACAGTCCCGCCATTCCGGGAATTAACCTAGTAAACCTACGCTGCACGCCCTCAATAGCAAGAATATCCTTCCTCAAATTTGGAGACCAAAACTGCACACAGTACTCCAGGTGCGGTCTCACTAGGGCCCTGTACAACTGCAGAAGGACCTCTTTGCTCCTATACTCAACTCCTTTTGTTACGAAGGCCAACATTCCATTGGCTTTCTTCACTGCCTGCTGTACCTGCATGCTTCCTTTCAGTGACTGATGCACTAGGACACCCAGATCTCGTTGTATGTCCCCTGTTCCTAACTTGACACCATTCAGATAATACTCTGCCTTCCTATTCTTACCACCAAAGTGGATAACCTCACTCTTATCCACATTAAACTGCATCTGCCATGCATCTGCCCACTCACACAACCTGTCCAAGTCACTCAGCAACCTCATAGCATCTTCCTCACAGTTCACACTACCACCCAGCTTTGTATCATCTGCAAATTTGCTAATCGTACTTTTAATCCCCTCATCCAAGTCTTTAATGTATATTGTAAATAGCTGCAGTCCCAGCACCGAGCCTTGCGGCACCCCACTAGTTACTGCCTGCCATTCTGAAAGGGACCCATTTATCCCCACTCTTTGCTTTCTGTCTACAAACTCACACAGATAGGCCCCGAGGTCAGGATCAAGCCTGAGTCTTCGGCACTGTGAGGTAGCGGTTCTACCAGCGGTGCCACTGTGCCTCCCTACTCAGTGGCGACAGTTGAATTGTTGGTAATCTGCGTGAAGACATAAATAGAAGGGGATGAATGAGGCCAGAGGAGAGAGAAAAACTAAACAATGCCGTGACCATAAGATATAAAACACAGCAGCTGGCGAAAATCTGAAAGAGAAGAGAATGTTCTTCTATTTCAAGTTTCTGGAAATTGAAGTCTTGGCTCCAGCAGTGATTGTTTCCTCTCCCTTCTCTTCTCATTCATCTCCTTCAGTTCACATCTTCTCCGGACAAATCAACAGTGATTAACAAGCCATCACCACTCTCTCTCAGCTGAAACCACTGTCACTTGTGTCATTCGGTCTCCCCTGGCCTTGTGTCCATCACAGGCATTGCCTAAGCTCTGCCTTCTCCCATCCCTTTCTCATTTCCTCTGCCAACAGCGTTGGATTTCTAACTTTTTGTAGTTCTGATGAAATTTAATCACATGCTACAATTTCAAAGATCTGCCAAATAATACGTTACACACAAAATGATTTCGTTAATTAATATGGCCGTTGGTGGAAACAAAACAATTGCAGATGCTGATCAAAACACAAAAGGACACAAAGTGCTGGAGTAACTCAGCAAGTCAGGCAGCATCTATGGAGAACAGGGATCGGTGTCATTTTGTGTCGAGACATGCGTTGGGTCTGAATGGGGACATACATAAGCTGTGAAGTTTACTTGCCTTATTTTAATGGTTTCCCAGGAACTGCTGCATAAAATGACATCAGGTTCAACAGGACAAGAACGAGCCATTCAGGCCGATTGATTCCTGCTGATGTTTATACAGCACGTGAGATTCCTCTCACACTTCTTCTGCAAGCCTAAGGGTTCCCCTTACATTTTGTTTCCTGGCCTCTTGCTTCAAGCAAAATTCCAGCTGGATTCAGGACAGCTTTTTTTCAATTCCACAAAAAGAATCGTAAAATATCAGATCCAAATGTAAGCAACAATTGATACATCAATTAAAAAAAAGCAATATATTGAAACAGACCGAGTGGAAAAACACAAAGCTGCCAACCTAAATTTCGAAAAAGGTTCATTTGAGAAGTTGACTCCCACGCACCAAGCTGCCCACGCACTACTGGATTCAAAATGGATGAGGAAAGCTGCCAATAAGGAAGCAAAAGAAAGCTGCAAGATCCAGCGAGGGAGCCCAAATGAGTCTTGTGCTAAAACTAGCCGCTCTCTGTACTGTAAAACGTGGCCTGGCACGTGTCCACTTTTGTGACCCAAATTTCCCATCTAGCTGCTAATGAAGACCCATAAAATCATGGCTCTGGGGTCTGCAACAAACATATTCATTGGCAGGAACTACAGCCAAATAGTTAACTGGCAGGGGAAATCAACAATAAGTCAGATATGTTATATTAGTTCTATGGAAATTGTGGAAGATCGTGAAATGGCAGATGTGTTAAATTAATTCTTCTTGGCAAACAGAAGGCAGCAGACAAATTCCAGAGCTGGCCATATTAACCATGGAATCCATCAAATCCGGTAGAGTCAGTAAATCGTGAGTTTAAACAATAGTCAGAGAATAAAAAGGGTTGTTTTCTGACTCTTCACTGTCAGACAATGGTAAGAAAAGGAGCAGATTCCAATAAGTAATATATCGAAAGTCTGTTAGATCAAAATGTAGTTGGCATGGTTAAAATTACTGACCTTTGAGAGCAAGAGTTACTTAAGCAATACTAATGAATGTGGCAACATATGCTAGTGGGACTCGTGCCCAGAAAAAGAAAGGAGTCCAACAGAAAGTGTTTAACTAAAGCAGAATGGTTTATTCTAGTGGAATGATTTTCAAATACGTAGATGTTTTATTTGACACAAAGTTGAAACCAGTTCTGTCAGCACATTTGTGTGGGCGGAATATGGACTCTTTCTGATTTTTCACTCACTATTGCAGTAAGCTTACCCACTAAGCAGGGCGTTGCAGCAGTAGAGTTGCTGCCTTACAGCACCAGAGACCCGGGTTCAATCCTGACTACGGGTGCTGGCTAAACGGAGTTTGTACGTTCTCCCTGTGGGTTTTCTCCCACATTCTAAAGGCGTGCAGGTTTGTAAGTTAATTTGCTTTGGTAAAATTGTAAATTGTCCTTCGTGTGCAGGATAGTGTTAGCGTATGGGATGATCGCTGGTCAGCGTGGACTCAATGGGCTGAAGGGCCTGTGTCCGCACTGTATCTATGAAGTCTAAAAGTCTAAAGCTATCAGCAAGGAAGAGTAAATGGAATTTTGTCACCTAGTTCATAGACTGTATGCTGAACCCAGATCAGGCCCTGGGGATTTATCAGCCTTCAGTCCCATCAGTCTACCCAATACTATTTCTCACCTAATGCAAATTTATTTCAGTTCCTCTGTCTCCCTTGATCCTCTGTCCACTAGTACATCTGGGAGATTGTTTGTACCTTCCTTAGTGATGACAGGTCCGAAGTATCTGTTTAATTCATAATTTCACCTGTTTCTGCCTTCCAGGGACCCACATTTGTCTTTACTAATCTTTTTCTCTTAACATACCTAAAGAAGCTTTTACTGTCCTCCTTTATATTCTTGGCCAACTTCGCTTCGTACCTCATCTTTTCAGCCCGTATTGCCCTATTTGCTATTGTCTGTTGCCCTTTGAAAGTTGCCCAATCCTCTGGGTTCCCGCTCCTCTTTGCGATCTTATACATCTTTTCTTTTACTTTCAATCCATCTCTAACTGCCCTTGTCAGCCACGGTTGCCTCTTACTCCCCTTAGAATCTTTCTTCCTCTTTGGAAAGAAATGATCCTGCATCATCTGGATTATGCCCAGAAATTCCTGCCATTGCTGTTCCACCGTCATTCCTGCTCGGATCATTTTCCATTCGACCTTGGCCAGCTCCTCTCTCATACCTTCATAGTCCCCTTTGTTCAACTGCAACACTGACATTTCTGGTTTAACTTTCTCCCTCTCAAATTGCAGATTAAAACTAACCATAATATGATTAGGTAAAGGGGAAGTGCAACAAGACCTTGGTGTCCTTGTACACCAGTCACTGAAAGTAAGTGTGCAGGTACAACAGGCAGTGAAGAAAGCTAATGGCATGTGGCCTTCATAACAAGAGGATTTGAGTACAGGAGCAAAGAAGTCCTCCTGCAGTTGTATAGGGCCCTGGTGAGACCACATCTGGAGTATTGTGTGCAGTTTTGGTCTCCTAATTTGAGAAAGGATGTCCTTGCTATTGAGGCAATGCAGCGTAGGTTCACAAGGTTAATCCCTGGGTTGGAGGGACTGTCATATGAGGAAAGATTGGAAAGACTGGGTTTATATTCACTGGAGTTTAGAAGGATCTTATAGAGATGTATAAAATTATAAAAGGACTAGACAAGCTAGATGCAGGAAAAATGTTCCCAATGTTGGGGGAGTCCAGAACCAGGGGACACAGTCTAAGAATAAAGGAGAGGCCATTTAAAACTGAGGTGAGAAGAAACTTTTTCACCCAGAGTTGTGAATTTGTGGAATTCTCTGCCACAGAAGGCAGTGGAGGCCAATTCACTCGATGAATTTAAAAGAGAATTAGATAGACCTCTAGGGGCTAGTGGAATCAAGGGATATGGGGAGAAGGCAGGCACAGGTTACTGATTGTAGATGATCAGCCATGATCACAATGAATGGCAGTGCTGGCTCGAAGGGCCAAAATGGGCTCCTACGACACCTATTTTCTGTGTTTCTAAGTTTCTATAATAGTAGTTAATTTAGTCAATGCCCAGAACTGTGGAACCACTTATGCTTTTGGTTGTGAAGAGATGTAAATTGAAGTATCTGTAAGCGAGTATGTCTTTTCGACTGTCAATCAATTATATTGGCACTGGAAACTTGACATGGCCCAGAATATAATCTAGTTGCGAGGAATTTACAGTGCATTTTCAAAGAAATATATGGAAATTCCACACGTTTGCAACACAATTTAAACTCAGTCAGAAGATTTACTCTTTTATCTTAACAGGTTTTGATTCTTCAATATTCGCTGCTGTGTTGGAGATCCCTGGGGCTGATTTCATCAGCTCTAATAAAGCGTAGCTCAGACAGCAAATCTGCAGCTCAAGAGTGCTCTGGAATTCATTACACCAACAGAACAAAAGAGAAATGTCGAGAGTAGCTTGTGCACAGTTATAAGTGTAAAAGCAATCAACAGTTTGTGCACTTTTATGATCACTCTGAAACTCAATCCACTGGAGTAATTTAGCACCATGCTGTTTTTCAAGGAGTACGGACAAATAAAAAGATCAGTAATGTACTCACTGGAGTCTCAGCAACACCAACATATCCATATAATTGACATCCAGAGAGAGCTGTTCACATTTATTTCAAATAGTTGACATGTTAACATTGTTGCTGTGGGTTGATTGTTACTTTTCTATATTCCCAAACTAGTATTTTCTTTTCCAGTTTTTTAAGTTTCTCACGCATGGTGGCTACAAGTCAACTGGTGCCAGACATTATCAGGTCGTAAATTCAAAGATCAATACAGCATGGAATAGATGTATTCCTTGCCCATGCTGACCAAGTTGGCATATTGGGAGAGTCCATATCCCTCTACACACTTCTCATACACACTTCTTTGGCCCATATCCCTTTACACACTTTTTATCCATTCATCTGTCCTAACTCTTTTAAAAGTCATAATTTCATCTACTTCTACAGGTTTCCCATGACAGCTCATTCCTGATACGGACTACCCTCCGAGTGAAAAGGTTGCTCTTGAGGTCCCTCATCTCTCTCTTCCCTCTCACCTTAAGCCTATGCCCTCTAGATTTTCAATCCTCTATCCTGTGACAAAGACTGTGAACGTTCACCATGCCCTCACGATCTTGTACATATTTAAAAGATTACAAGCCTAGACTCACTCTCGATGGCCCGATGGAGAAATTCTGCAATGTGGTCACTTAATCCGCATTTGGTTCCCCCCATTGTAGACGAGACCACGTCATAAGAACCAAATACTGTACACTAAATTGGAAGAAGTACAAAGGAACCATTACTTAACCTGGAAGGACTGCTTTGATCCATGGTGGAAAAGAAAGAGATAAAAAGGGCTGGTGCTGCATTTCCTGCCAGTGCCCTCGTCAGGGAGTGAGCAGTGGTTGGCAGAGATGGGACAGGGTATTGCAGAGCAAACTGCCCTTTGGAATGCAGAAAGGCAGGGGAGTTAGGTGGTTGACTTTATGATATGTACAGCACATGGACTCTCAGCAAATGTTTGATTTCCCCATAGAAAATAGACACAAAATGCTGGAGTAACGCAGTGTGACAGGCAGCATCTCTGGATAGAAGGAATGGGTGACATTGCGGGTCGAGACCCTTCTTCAGACTGAGAGTCAGGGCAGAGGGAGACACAGAGATAAGGTAGTGTAAGGTTTGAAAACGAGACATCAAAGGGGATGTAGGTCAAGGCAAATGTAGAATAAATCATTGTTAGCTAGAAGGTGACAATGAAGCATGCAGAAGGTGACAATGAAGCAAAATTAAATCAGGGGGACAGTCAGACTGGTCGAAGAACTAGGAAGGGGGAGGGATGGAGAGAGAGGGAAAGCAAGGGTTACTTGAAGTTAGAGGTCAATATTCATACCGCTGGGGTATAAGCTGCCCATACCTTTTCCCATACCTTGCCATGTTGAGAATTAAGAATTCTGAGGAAAAGCATGATACTATCCATTTGGCACACGTAGTACATCTGTGTATTGAAAAGCAAGCTTCGGTTACTGGAAAGTTGGGCCAAAATCAGGAAATGTTGGAAAATCAGGAAGTGTTTGAAAAAAATGCCAAGATATTTTGTGTTTTCTGAGAATAATTTAATACTCGAGGTCCAATATTTTGTCAATCAGGTACTCTGATAGCTAACAATTCTTTGTTGTATTGTGAAGAGAACAATACCTGACTGACAATCAACCCTTGGGTAGTGACATCCAAACTGCCTGCATATTTCATTACTGATTTAGAATTTTGCTGTGCACAAATTAACATTTGCTGCACATCAAAAATAATTAATTAATTATGAAGAACTTTGAGATGTCTTCCGTTGTAAAAGATGTCATAAAAATGAAAGTTTCTCTTTAAAGGCAAATTCACAGAGGAGCTATAAATATCACAGTAATTTCTTAATTTACAAATGTTTGATTTATGAATTTCTGCTGTATCACCATTGGCACTTTGGGGTGCAAGTCTTTGATTTACAGAGTTTTTTGCGCCATACAAAATGCGTATACCAATATTCTGGCCGAAAATGCCCAGGTGGGAGATTTTGGTGAAAACGTCCTCATTGTAAACTTCCTCATATTGCACCAAAATGGCGGCGCTGCCATAGCAGCTGCGGCTTACCTGCGGTCCATTTGTCTTTGTGTTTTTGTTGTTTTTTTGTCTTAATTGTAGTTGTGATGTCGTGTTTTTGTGTTTGTGTACTATGTGTGGGGGGGGGGGGGGGGGGAGGGGGGAACTGTAAAATTGTAAATAGGTGTCCCTTCCGAACGGAGACCCGACCTTTGTTTTCTGGGCCGTGTCTCCGTCCCTGCTGCGGCCTACCATCGGCCCAACTCCTGGAGCTGTCGGCCTCCAGGGCTCCGGTTCGCAGAGCCCGCGGACCGGACTTACCATCACCGGAGCCGGCCGTCTTCGGAGGCTGCGGGAGCAGCTGCGACTCGCCTTAGGCTCGGGCCGCGTGGATGCCGACATCAGGAGCTCCGGCAGCGGCAGCGTGTTCGCCCGCCTTGGGTCGCGGACATTTCACCGTCCGGCGCGGCCTAAGATAGGCCGCGGGATATTTCTCTGCTGGGCGGGGGCTTCAATGTCGGGAGCCATGACCGCCCCGACGTGCAGCAACAGCGGCAGCAGCAGCGTGTTCGCCCGCCCCGGATCGGACTTATCATCGGCGGAGCCGGCCATCTTCGGAGGCTGCGGGAGCGGCTGCGACTCGCCTTAGGCTCGGCCCGCTGCGGACCGTCCGGCGCGGCCTGCAACCACAACAACCTGACCGCGGGAGAGGACGGCAGGAGAAGGGAAAGACATTGTGGCCTTCCATCACAGTGAGGAGAGGACTGGAGGAGACTCACTGTGATGGATGTTTTCTTGATGAATGTTTCTTTTGTGTGTTTTGGGGGTTGTGTAATTTTAATGCCTATTTTGATGCTTTTGTTGTTGGACTGTGGGTGACTGAATTTCGTCCAATTTGGATGACAATAAAGCTATCTTGAATCTTGAATCTTCTCATGTCAAGTCAAGTCAAGTCAATTTTATTTGTATAGCACATTTAAAAACAACCCACGTTGACCAAAGTGCTGTACATCTGATTAGGCACTAATTTTTATTTATTTAAATGAAACATACAGTAGCACGCAAACAGTTCACAGCGCCTCCTCAATGAGCCTCAAACGCTAGGGAGTAGAAATAGGTAACCTTTTGCTGAACTACAGGTAGAAGGAGATTTGCATCCTGGACAACCAGACCACCTGATCAATGCCATTTCCCCTCCCCCCCATTCTTCTGGCAGATGGTCCTGCTGGTGCTTTTAATTCATCTCACAATCACAGTGTCTTTGTGCTCTCAACACCATTTGATAACTCAGGTTGCAAGAACTCAGTTACCCAGAATTTTGTGCACACAGTTCCATTGCAAATTTTTTTGGCTTTGTTTGGTACACCACCTTCATTTAATGCTAGTTAAGAGCTGCTGTTTTGTTTTAACGGTCCATGTTTACTTTAGAGATACCCTAGAAACGGGTCCTTCGGCCATCGAGTTCACAACGACCATCGTGTGAACAAATTAGGCATGTTTCATGCTGTAACATCACTCAACTTGAGTAGCACAAAATTAAATTCTCAAAACAACTTAAAAATAGCATAATATACATTATTAACAACATTCCGGCCACCCCATATGGTTAGTATGCTTTCTACCATTTTCAATTAATTTGATAGACAACTTAATCGCAAGCCAGAAGTTTGAAGGCAACTTATTACTTCTACATACATCACGTTTCAACTTGTCTTTTGTAACTTAGTAAGAAAAACATAAGTTGCTCCACATTTCAACCTCCAAGTTGTGCTTTCACCAAAGACCCAGTAGAGACTCAGAACGGACACAGAGAAGTTAAAAAAATGGTTCTCTCTGACAGCATGACCTGTTCCTTTGCAGATTCAGTTGTGTTTTCATAAAGTTCACTTAAAAGTCTCAATCTAATTAATTGCATAAAATTGATTTACTACCACCACCTCTCTTCCAGCTTTCTCCCCCCTACTACAATCGGTCTGAAGAAGAGCCCTGACCCGAAATGTCACTGATTCATGTCCTCCAGACATGCTGCCTGATCTGCTGAGTTATTCCCGCACTTTTTACATTGACGAGACAATCTGTAAAACATGTTAGTCATGTATCATCTCACAGTTTTGGAAATAAGAAAGTGTTTGGAATTGCGCAGAACAACAAGCTCAGGCCATCGAGAAGCAGTTTATAGAAAACAACGATTTCCGTTAAGTTCAATCACTGCTTTAATGTAGAAAATGCTGGACAAATTTGAGTATAGTAAGGTCGCATAAACAGCATTATGACCAAACACCCAATAATCTAATCGTGTTAGTTAAATGTTAGCTAGCACAAAAATGAAAATTCCCTGCTTCAAATGGTACCATTGTATCTTTTACATCCAATTGAGAGTGCAAAGGAGGCCTTGGTTTAATGTTTCACCTGATGGACAGGACCTCTGATAGTTTTGCCTTCCCTTAACACTGCATTATTGTCAATCTAGATTTTTAAAATATCATCAATTTTCCTCTTTGAGATGAATTAAAAGGCAGATATCAGTTTAGTTCAGTCATGTTCTGGTGCCAAGATCCCTCATTTTGGGACCAGACTGATTATTCCCTGAATATTTTGTGGAGCTGTATTCAATTAGATGTAACTATCCAATGGATATTGTGTCTAGGATCCAGATGTCGCAGGTTCTAATCAATCACTGAGTAGATTTAAACCAGATGGCGTCAAGGCCTTTGAGGTCCCTTACAATATACGGATAAAGGTTGAAAGTCATTTTCGCCTTGAGAAAAACTAGTGAGAGAATTTCTTATTTCCTCTGCCCCCCTGTAATTCTTTGGTCTTACCTTTCAGTATCTCAACCTGACCTTAATTTGGCTAGTTACTTCACACATTAGCAATTTTTCTGCTCATTATTGTCCAACAGTTCTTCAAATGATCAAAATGTAAGTAATATTTCCAAAGCTAGGTTTTGCAAACAAGAAAATCAACTTATATGTTTAGAGTGACTCTAACCTAATAGAACATTCCCAAGGACCATCACAGGAACCCTATCAAACAAAATTTGACATCAAGCCACAACTGATCAGTGTCACTAAAATATATTTCTCTCTAAATATTTATGCCAACCCAAATAATCAATAAGATTTGACCAATAATCTTCAAAATGCTGGCAGATCAAAATCTGTATAAAATGAAGGAATGAGATTGTTCAGTACTTATTCTGCATTGCCAATGTGTAAGCACTGTAGGCAATGGCTTTATTTTCTGGACAAACTGGAGATATTAATCACTAGTCAGAAAATTTATATTTAAAAAATATTTTATCTGATGGCAATTACATCATCTTGTATGTTACTGAACTGGGCTGTGATGTACCAGTGAAGAAGGATCTCGACCCGAAACGTCACCCATTCCTTCTCTCCATAGATGCTGCCTGTCCTGCTGAGTTACTACAGCATTTTGTGTCCATCTAAGCTGTGATGTAACCTGTTAGTATGCTCTCTGCTGCAAAGTTCTTCTAAGGCAGTAAAGGCTTTGATGGGGTTTCTTTGTGATTGCGTCAATGTGTTGGGCCCTGAACATTGGAGTTGTCCACACCCACGAACCTCAAACTGTTGGCTTCCTCCACCGCCATTCCGTCAATGAAGACAAGTGCAAATGCTTACAAATATTTATAAAGCATTGACACTTCAGGTCGAAATAGCAGCAGAACTTAAATCTGATCACCAACATACTTGACAACTATTTATTTCTGCCTGATGTGACCAGTGAATAATTCATTTGATGGACACAGTGAGGGAATTGTGGTTAATGGAAACACTAATGCACCTAGGAGCATTTTTACTTCCTCGGCCTTTCAGGATTTTTGTTCAAGAATTTCTAAGTCAGAGCTGTCAACATGGCAATCTGACAAACTAACAAAGACCGACCAACAATTTCATTAGAACGGGATTGCCTGTCCAAAACGCAGGCTTCTCTGAAGCAACTGTGAATAATGTTGTTCATGTGAAAAAAGGTTATTGTGAAAGTCATTTCATCAGAGAGGAATGACCTTGGTGTAAGCTCCAGATGACCTACTTATTTTCATAGAACCCAATTAAAACATCTTAATTGTTAATTATTTTAACACGTTTAATGATTTATCATTTCCTTTCATCGTACAATGAATTTTCAATTGCTTATGAATATTACTCAGTGTTTGTGATCATCAAACCTGCTGAATCTCCTTCAGGATCCCACCACCACCACTTTATTTGTTCCCTTGTTAATACTTCTCAATGACACGGCCCAGGCTGTTGCTGCTCGTGTTTAAAGGGCGCAGTCTGAATTTGGGCCACCTCAGCCAACAACTGCTCAGGTTGGTCATCTGTGGAAGGCAAGATTCAAGATTTAAGATGGGTTTATTGTCACGTGTACCAATTAAGGTACAGTGAAATTCGAGTTACCATACGGCCACGCCAAGTGAAAAGCAGTAAAACACACAACCACATAAAATAACATTTAACATAAACATCCACCACAGCGGCTCCCCACGTTCATCACAGTGATGGAAGGTAATAAAGTCCAATCTCTCCTTTTTTCTTCTTCGGGGTCAGGGCTGTCGGACCATCTGTGGTCGGGGCCATCAAAGCTGCCGCAGCTGGCGATCCGAGGCTCTCGCGTCAGGGCGATGAAACTCCCACGTCGGGACGGTTGAAACTCACCATGGCAGGACTGCCAAACAGTCAAGCTGCAGCCATTGGGGTCACACTGCAGAAGACAGCACTGAACATCCTTCCGCGCTGTATATGAAATATGAAATAATAATATAAAATAAGAAGCTGAAGAATGAAGCATATCTAGTTCACCCAAGCATGACCCTCAACTGCATCCAGACACACAACCCATCTGATGGGGAAAGCACGCAACAATCTGCTCAGCAATGAGGACTTTTTGGGTGTTTAAATTCCTCAACCATTGCCATCTGAAAATGGATTAAACACCAGCATAGAGCCAGTCAAGGAGTGCTGCTGGCAAAACCCAGGAGCTCCCTTTGGCAAAGGGAGTCACTATTATTTGAATTGGAAAATATGCATATACTGAATAAATAAATACTCTTTCAATAGTCCAATGGTTTCTTTATTATCACATGTACCAAGGTTCAGTGAAATACTTTTATTGCATACAGATCAGCAAGACTATCACCATACCTCGGTTAGTACAGAATGTACAGAACAGCACACTGAGTCTATCTGCAATTGTTGCCATTTTGGCACGATTCTGCAGTCCCAGCTGTAGCTGGCCACAAAGGCCACTGCCTCCACGCTGGTCGACCCATGAACCGTCACCCCCCTCCTTGCACGGCCCTCTTTAGAACTTCTTCAGTAATGTTCTTCAGGCAACTGTGAGTGGGAAGCTACAGAATGCAGGAAAAATCTGTGTCTCCACAGAAAGGAACCCTGATGCCAGACAAAACATTGGCAAGGCCACCATGACGGCCATCAGGAATATAGTTCTCCCTTTTGTCTCAGACTGCCATTCCACGTGGAGCAGCAACTTTCAGTGAGGATGAGGTTCCAATGGGTTCGTCATTGGGTATTTTTAAAGCGGAGATTGATAGATTCTTGATTAGCAAGGGTGTCAAAGGTTACAGGGAGAAGGCAGGAGAATCGGGTTGAAAGGGAAAAGTCAGATCAGCCATGATTGAACAGTGGAGCAGACTCGGTGGGCTGAATGGCCGAATTCTGCTCTACGTCTTATAATTTTAGGATTATGATCAATGAGCAGCTGATCACGTATCGTTCCTCCCTGATGTTCAGCAGGCAGAATTTCTCCCAAAACCCTGCAAAGGCATGGCATATACAAAAAAGTCGTCTCCTCTTCCTTCTCCCTCCTCTGGCATTTGGCATTTATTCCTGCCCAGTATGGTCTCTACCCAATCTCCCACTCATGTACACCAGGTGGAATGCCTCCTGCGCGAGGAGCCGAGATCCCCCCACGCAGGTTATGGAGAGAACGTACAAACTCCATACAGACAGCGCCGGTAGTCAGGATCGAACCCATGTCCCTGGTGCTGTAAGGCAGCAACTCTTCCGCTGCACCACACTGTTGCCTTGATAGCAGTAAAATGATCAGAGGTACCGATAGGGTAGACAGTGTGAACCTTTTTCGCAGGGTGGAATCATGAAAGACTGGAGGGCATAGCGTTATGGTGAAAGGGGGCATAGCTTAAAGGAGATGTGTGGGGCAGGTTTTTTCACACAGAGGGTGGTGGGTGTCTGGAAGGCGCTGCCAGGGGTGGGGGCAGATATGATTGTGGAGTTTAAGAGGCTTTTAGATAGGTACATGGATATGTAGGGAATGGAGGGGTATAGGTAATGCACAGGCAGTGGAGATCAGGTTAACTTGGTATCATGTTCAACACAGACAATCTGGGACCATGGGCCTGTTACTGTGCTTTCTTTGTTCTATTTCCTAAGTTTTTAAAGTCACTGTCCTGCATAGTAGAAAAAATAGAAAAGTTGAGTATTTTTTAAATAATGAGAGATTGAAAATTGATGACATTGGGAATGTATAGTCCAGGACTAAAGGGTGCTTTACTGAAATTATATAACAATGCCTGGTGAGACTGCATCTGAAATATTCTGTCCAGCTCTCGTCTCCCTGCCTCAGGAAGGATATAATTGAGATAGAGATTGAGATAGAGGGAGTGTACCAAAGGTTCACCAGATTGATTGTTGGGATGAGGGGGGGGGGGGGGGGGGGGGTTGTGCTCTGAGGAGAATGTAAACAGACTGGGCCTATACTCTTCTGAATTTAGAAGAATGAAAAGCTATCACATTAAAACGGTCTCAATTGTTATGGGGCTTTCCAGTCTAGTTACAGGGATAATGTTCCTCCTGGCCCAGGGTGTCCAGAACCATGGATCCCAGCCTCAACATTTGGGTCAGCCTCAACATTTGGGTCAGCCATTCAGGTCCGAGATTAAAACAAAACTTCTAGAGGGTAGTGGTTTACAATTTTCTACCCAAGAGGGATGTGGATATTCAGTTGCTAAGTATAATAATAATAATATATTCCTTTATTCACCCCACACCGGGGAAATTTACAGCGCTACATCAGCAAAGTGGATAACAAGATAGCAAGAGATCATTCATTATAAATAAAAGATACATAAATTGTCATCAGTTTTCTGTGTGTTCTTAGCTGTTATTGTTGACTTGTCTGCTGGGAGCAGTGCTGGTTGTGCAGTTTCACAGCAGCGGGAAGGAAGGACCTCCTATATCTCTCCTTCACGCACTTGGGGTGAAGGAGTCTGTCACTGAAGGAGCTACTCAGTGCAGTGACAGTGTCCTGCATGGGGTGGGAGTCGTTGTCCAGCAGCGATGTTAGCTTTGCCATCATCGTCCTCTCTCCCACCATCTGCACTGAGTCGAGGGGGGCAACCCAGGACAGAGCTGGCCTTCCTGACCAGCTTGTCGAGTCGCTTCCCTTTCTATTCATTGATACATTAATAGACTAGACATTAAGGTAATCAGGAGATTGGGGAATGGTACAGAAAAATGGTATTGAAATAAAAATCATATGATAGATCACACGAAATAGAAATCACTTGATCATAGAAATCACATGACTAGATACAATGTCATTAAATGGCTAGTAGAAATGTGGGCCTGGATGAACTATTCTTCTTTTTCTTTATGTTCTCGGGTTTCATGTAATATGTGGAAATGAGCACAATGTGGAACTATTAATTGAAAAGTCAGTAAATTGCCTTGCTTGCCCTGCAATAACATTAGTTCTTCAGTAGTAAATAATTAGATGTGTCCCAACAGACATTGATGGCATGATCTACATGCCAAGATTGCTCCCAGTCAATTTCACAATAAACACAGTGTTCAGAAGAAATTAAAATGCCCCTTTCCTCTTGTAATAATGTTTATCATGCAGCTTTGATGATGTTCTCTGTGTGGAAAATGATTTATGTTTTGGGTGAAGCAAGCTGCTATTCGCAACAGCTGGAGGTACTCAGTATTTGACAGGAGAGGATTCTTTAATCAATCCCTTGGGTCTCATGGTTACATGCACCACTCTACCTAAAACCAGCAGCTCTTCCCTGCAGGGTGAACCTTGAAATTGTTTCATTTCCTTTTTGACTCTAATTAACTTAACTTACTTTAAAACACAAATTAGCAGGTATGGCTTTGTGTATCTGTGGATACTCACAGGGAGTGTGGTTTGCCAACATATTTCAGATGAAAGACTTCAATCATTAACAATTTCTACAATCGCTTCTTATTAAAAGCCCATTCTTGAACTCCTCCTTTTCACAAAGGAGAGTGCAGTGATGGGTTTACAACACCGTCCTTCATCTCTTCACAGTATGAATGAGACTGATGGATTGGGTCATCTCCTTCAGTCACAGCAATTAACGGGAAATGAGGCTATCTCTTGGATTTCGGGCAACAGCAGATTTTCCTCTGCAAAAAAGCAAAGTGCTGAAGGATCTCAGTGGCTCACGTGGCATTGTGGAGGGAAATGGACAAATTATGTTTCAGGTTGGTGCCATTCTTCAGACTGAGGAAGGGTCCTCACCCAAAATATTGTCTGTCCCATTTCCCTCCACAGATGTGGCCTGGCCCACTGAGTTCCTTCACCACTTTATTTTTTGTTTCCAGCATCTGCAGTCTATTCTGTTTCCAGATTTTCGTAATATCTTTCAGACAGTCAATATGACTGTTGGACTGGCATAAAAATGGCAGACTGTTAAGGTCGTGGCTACCTACATTGCTGAAACTAATTGGTGTAGAGTTACATTCTCCACTCATCTATACTATTTAAGCAAAGAACTGTGGATTCTGGAATTAGTTTAATATTCCTCAGGTTCTAACAAATAAATCACCAATGAGAAGAACAATATCAAAAAGATGTTGGATTGGACCCTGATAATGAAGGATCTCAATGGGTCACGTGGCATTGTGGAGGGAAATGGACAAATGATGTTTCGGAATGTTTGAGAATGTCCAGCAAATTGTTGTATAAAGATCTCTGCATTTCAGACTTCCATGCCTGTGCATTGCAATATGAAAGTCAGGGAGACTCTGGAGGTGAGATTCCAGTGGATCCGAGCTCCTCTATGCCGCTGGACTCACCACTGTGTCAGAGGCGGTTCCACGGGCCCGCGGTGGGTACCGGAGGTCAGTCGAGGATGAGCCGCAGAGAACAAAGAAGGACCTGATATGGAGGAGCCACTGAGAGCACAAAGAGGGACCTGGCATTGGGGGGGGGGGGGGGCTTGAGAAAGAGCAAAGTTGGGGAGTACATTGAACACGTTGTAACTTTGTCGGCGCCCTGTATGTGGCATACGTGTATGGTATGCAAAAAAAAGAATTTCACTGGGACATGTCACATGTGATAATGAAGTGTCAATTAATCGATCTGATCATCCTGACCAGAGGAGATGGATAGGCTGGCATCCGATTCCTCAGATTTACACCAACTATATCTGATATTCTGTCCAGAAATAGCAAGTGCAAATTGTGTTTTTATTTAACATTAATATTAATAAAGAAATAAAAACTTTAAATAAAAGCACACAAAATACGATTTTTCCCTATCTTTTAGTAGATGTGACAATAACAAACAATAACAATATCAATCAGCACATTTCATAAAATAGTGACATAATGTTATTTTGGGGTAAAGAAGGAAGAAAATATTGAAGATTGAGATGGAACTATAACATTAATGTGCCATTGTTCATATACTACTTCAGCAAACAATTACACTGAGTACAAATACAAAGCAAGAAAATATTCCTGATATATTTTGTCAGAAATTATTTGCAATCTATAGTTATGCACAGCAGAAAACTATGCAAAACAAGATTTTTAAAACATGTTTTCTTCTTGTAATAAAGAAAGTTGGGAGATGATTTGATAGAGATGTACAAGATGTTGATTAGTGAAGACAGGGTAAATAATTGAAGGAGACCAGAGATACATCAGGTTGAAGAAATAATTTAGGTGCAATGAGAGGAAAAAGCAATGACCTCCTGCGATTTTGGAGCTTCCCGACATCAGTCTCCACCCGAGTCTATCTCTCCCTCCTAACCCCATTCTCCTGCCTTCTCCCCATATTTGCTGACACCCGTACATTTAGACAATATGAGTAGGTACGTCAGGCTTTTGTTCAACAACTACATCTTGGCAGGAGATGCAGGGGAGGTTTGGGCCCAACGGGTCCACTTGGTCTAGTCTGTTATAAAGAGGTCCGTTAAAACAAGGGTTTACTGTACGGACGTTCTATAACATAGAAGGAAGCCATTCATCCCTTCAAGTCCATGCTGGCTCCTAGTGGAAAAATGCCTGTTAATCCCATTGCTCAACTCTCTCCACATACCCTGCAATTTATTCATCTACTTACCTTGCCGGAGATGCGACTGTTTTCTGGATTATATCTCTGGTTGCTCTGCGGCCTAACATTGTGGAGCTGGCGGCCTTGCTCGAGACTGACTTTGAGCCCCACCGTGGACTTACCATCGGAGCCTACGATCCCTTGCCTGGGATTGATGCTCCTGTGGATTTCACCATTGAGGAGCTCGCAGTCTCGGGTGGAGACTGATGTCGGGAAGCTTCAGGAGGTCCGACTAGCCCTGACCTGGGGTCCGATCGCCCGGCGCGGGGAGCCGAGATCCCCCCGATGCGGGGGCCCGACCACCAGCTACGGGAGCCAAGATCGTCCCGTCAACAGAAAAGGCTCGAGGCCCCGACCGCGGGAAGACAAAGAAGGGAAGAGATTGAACTTTTTTTTTCTCCTTCCATCACAGTGAGGAATGTGGAGGAGTCACTGTGGTGGATGTTTATGTTAAAATGTTTTTTGTGTGTCTTGTTGCTTTGTATTGGTATGACTGTAAGGCAAATCAAATTCCTCGTAAGTTGCAAAACATACTTGGTTAGTAAAGTATGATTATGATTATTATGATTATGATAGCAATACATCCTTCCTACATACACACCAAGCTGGAGTATTCTCACGAACTTGATTAAACAGAGCAGATCCTAATATCAAAATAATAACTATCTAAAGAAAATCCAGATGATTCAGTAGCCTGCTTCCTTTTCCAATTACTCGTATAACTTTATGAGTTATACGGTTATGAGTTATGAGTTATGAGTTATACTGCACGGTAGCGCAGCGGTAGAGTTGCTGCTTGACAGCGAATGCAGCGCCGGAGACTCAGGTTCGATCCTGACTACGGGTGCTGCAATGTAAGGAGTTTGTACGTTCTCCCCGTGACCTGCGTGGGTTTTCTCCGAGATCTTCGGTTTCCTCCCACACTCCAAAGATGTACAGGTATGTAGGTTAATTGGCTGGGTAAATGTAAAAATTGTCCCTAGTGGGTGTAGGATAGTGTTAATGTTCGGGGATCGCTGGGCGGCACGGACTTGGAGGGCCGAAAAGGCCTGTTTCCGGCTGTATATATATGATATGATATGATGATGATAGCATTTTAGTTTAGTTTCGTTTTGTTTAGAGATACAGCGTGGAAACAGATCTGACCAGCGATCCCCGCACACTAGTTCTATCCCACACACACTAGGGACAATTTACACATGTACCAAGCCAATTAACTTACAAACCTGTATGTCTTTGGAGTGTGGGAGGAAACCGAAAATCTAGGAGAAAACCCACGGGGAGAACGTACAAACTCCGAAGAAAGACACAAAAAGCTGGAGTAACTCAGCGGGCCAGTCAGCATCTCTGGAGAGAAGGAATGGGGGGCACTTCGGGTCGAGACCCTTCTTCAGACTCCGTACAGACAGCACCCATAATTGGGATCGAACACGGGCCTCTGGCGCTGCAAGCACTGTAAGGCAGCAACTCTACCGCTGCGTCACCCATTTGCGTGCCCATTTAACTCCCTCCAGTTCTTCACCATTGTGGGCGTTCTTTATGCGTGACTTAGTTAATCAATGTCGGCAAGATGTTTGAACAGTGACAATGTTGGCAGCCTCTCCTTATCTAATATTGACATGTACACTCTCTAGCATCACAATGCTAAGAGAAATAGTGAAAGACTTGCATTTATATACTGGCTTTCATGTCATTGTCAGGACGACCCAACACACTTTTTAGCCAATTAGGTACTTTTAATCATGGTCATTGTTATAGGTTAGGAAATGTGGCAATCACTCTGCACACATCCATCCAGAGATAAAGAGATAAAGAGATAAAGAGAGATTGAGAGATATTCCCCACCAGGAATAAATCCTCTGTTCTTTAAATAGTGCTTAAAACCGTTTACCTTGGAGAGCAGTCATAGCCGACAGCACAAATGACCAATGATTGTCTTCCTTTACTGACTCCCCAATGTGCCAACATCAATAATGTTGTCATTGGAGAGACTGGCTCACGCTATGCACTGACACACTCATCTGTCACTTTTCTAGTCTCCACTACTCATTACAAACTCACCTTGCAGCTTCTAACAAGTTACAGCATTTTTTGAAACACCAGAACCTAGACTGTGTGGTGGTGTGTGTCTGTATACAGACCAAATGGTAAGAAAAATTGAGTAAAGCTAATCTTCAGAGCCAATGAGAAACTATTCACCTGAAGAAAGAGACAAAGTGCTGGAGTAACTCAACGGGTCAGGCAACGAAAGCTGGAAGAAAGGTGGGGCAAGACAGAGCCTGGCAAGCAATAAGTGGCTACAGGTGAAAGGAATTTTGAATGGCAGATGGTTGAACAGCCGGAGATCAAAAGACAAAAGGCGTGATATAAGGAGATAAGGAACCTTCCACCTATATCCCTTTGAAAGAGACACAAAATGCTGGAGTAACTCATTGGGGCAGGCACCATCTCTGGAGAGAAGGGATGGGTGACGTTTCGGGACGAGACCCTTCTTCTTCGGTCTGATGGGGATAACATCACCTTTTTAATTTCTCATGAAATCTGGGCTGAATATTGAGATGACTGAAAACCTGAGAGTTTGCAATGTATGCCCTTATTTCATTATGATGATAATTGTTAGGAAATGTAGAATCATCAAATGATGAATCCTTTTTCAAATCAGTTGGCAGATATCGTAGACAGCTTAGAACAGTGCAGTATAGCATAGGAACAGGCCCTTCGGTCCATACATCTAGGCCAGCCATGATGCCAATTTAAACGAATCCCATCATCTTACACATGATTAACATCCCCTGTTTCTACCTGTTCATATGCTATCTAAATGCCTCTTAAATATCACTATCGTACTTGCTTCCACCACCTCCCCAGGTCAGGCAGTGCATTCCTGGTACAGGTTAACAAAATAATGCCTTCTAAATCTCCTTAGAATATTCCCCCTCATCTTAAATCAATGCCCTCTAGTATTTCATATTTGCACCTTGAGTAAAAGGTTGTCTACACCATCTACCTCTCATAACATTACACACTTCCACCAGGTCACCTCTCAGCTTTCAGATGAAGAAAGAATGCAAATAATGTCACTAGCCAAGGGCACAATATCGGCTATGTGAAAGGGGTTGAAAGAACTGACCTGCCTCATTAAATCTCTGAGATCAAGAGTAAAACAGCTACTCTAGCCATAAAGTCTTTGTGTGCTGCTAGCTTGAAACTTGTAGTTCTTCCAGATAACAGTCAGAAAGCATTTAGGTGGTGAAGCATTTCAAAGTGTTAGTGTCTGTGGCTCTTACCTGCATTATGGGCCTTTCATAAATGTTGCTCTGCTTCCTGAAACTGGTTTTGCACTTTTTGAGATTCCAAATGATTTTACTGGCAGCTATTTAGCCAAAGGTCAATGAGATCACCCACAGAAACACACTTAAGAGCACTGGCACTTAAAGACTTAGGAATTATTGGAACAGGAAAAGACCATTAACAGGCCCTATTTCTTTAATAGATAAACCAACCCCACCCAGCTCCTTACACACCAAGTACCTTGACATTCCAGATATGCAACAAAAATTGTGTTAAGCTCAAATCTATTGCCCTATTTAAGCACATTTCTTGATAATTTACTGCACAACAACGTTATTCTTTAAGAGGAAAAACTGTTTTGAAGTTCTTTCTAACTTGGATATCCCCAGCAGTTTAATGTGCATACACTGATATTTGAACCTTTGACCACAGAGGTAAATTGGCTCAGATTATCTTTGTTCACTGTTGTTCATAAACAACTTGATACAAATCACTTTAGATTAAACTCTCTTGCAAGGCAGCTGTAAAGCAGGTGCATCTGGAATTTTTGAGATCACAATACACTGTAGTATTCCATAGATTGACTTCATGAACATCAACCATATTTTTTCACCATTATCTCTGAACAAAGTGGGGACCCTTGTTCTTGACCAGATTGAAATATTGAGATCAGTTTCTTTTTTTTTAAATGGGACCTCCGGAAAGTAACACCTGCAGTGTCATTCAGTAGATTTATTAATATTCAACCTTGGTGGACGAGGTTTATTGACACAAATATTATAGAAACATAGAAACATGGAAAATAGGTGCAGGAGGAGGACGTTTGGCCCTTCAAGCCAGCGTCTCCATTCATTGTGATCATGGCTGATCATCCACAATCAGTAACCTGTGCCTGCCTTCTCCCTATATCCCTTGATTCCACTAGCCCCTCGAGCTCTATCTAACTCTTTTTAAAATTCATCCAGTGAATTGGCCTCCACTGCCGTCTGTGGCAGAGAATTCCACAAATTCACAACTCTCTGGGAGAAAATGTTTCTTCTCACCTCAGTTTTAAATGGCCTCCCCTTTATTCTTAGACTGTGGCCCCTGGTTCTGGACGCCCCCAACATTGGGAATTTTTTTCCTGCATCTAGCTTGTCCAGTCCTTTTATAATTTTATATGTCTCTATAAGATCCCCTCTCAGCCTTCTAAACTCCAGTGAATACAAGCCCAATCTTTCCAATCTTTCCTCATATGACAGTCCCTCCATCCCAGGGATTAACCTCATGAACCTACGCTGCTCTGCCGCAATAGTCCTTCCTCAAATTAGGAGACCAAAACTGTACACAATACTCCAGATGTGGTCTCACCAGGCCCTATACAACTTCAGAAGGACCTCTTTGCTCTTATACTCAAATCCTCTTGTTATGAAAGCCAATATGCCATTAGCTTTCATCACTCCCTGCTGTACCAGCATGCTTACTTCCCTTTACTTCCCCTTTACCTAATCTGACACCATTGAGATAATAATCGGCCTCCTTGTTTTTACTGCCAAAGTGGATAACCTCACATTTATCTACATTATACTGCATCTGCCATGCATCTGCCCACTCACTCAACCTGTCCAAGTCACCCTGCAACCTCCTAACATCCTCTTCACAGTTCACACTGACACCCAGCTTTGTGTCATCTGCAAACTTGCTAGTGTTACTTCTAATTCCATCATCCAAATCATTAATATATATTGTAAATAGTTGCGGCCCCAGCACCGAGCCTTGCGGCATTCCACTCGCCACTGCCTGCCATTCTGAAAAGGACCCGTTTATTCCTACTCTTTGCTTCCTATCTGCCAACCAATTCTCTATCCATGTCAATACCCTACCCCCAATACCATGTGCTCTAATTTTGCTCACCAACCTCCCGTGTGGGATCTTATCAAAGGCTTTCTGAAAGTCTGGATACACTACATTCACTGGCTCTCCTTCATCCATTTTACTTATCACATCCTCAAAAAATTCCATGCAGGCTTGGACCAATCCTTTTACTGCTATCCAAATGTGCTGTTATTACCTCTTTAATAATTGACTCCAGCATCTTCTCCACCAATGATGTCAGGCTAACTGGTCTATAATTCCCCATTTTCTCTCTCGCTCCTTTCTTGAAAAGTGGGATAACATTAGCTACCCTCCAATCTACAGGAACTAATCCTGAATCTATTGAACATTAGAAAATGATCACCAATGTGTCCACAATTTCTAGAGCCACCTCCTTGAGTACCCTGAGATGCAGACCATCAGGCAGATTTATCAGCCTTCAGTCCCATCAGTCTACCCAATACTGTTTCTCGCCTAATGCAAATTTCTTTCAGTTCCTCTGTCTCCCTAGATCCTCTGTCCTCTAGTACATTTGGAAGATTATGAAGTTATATTAATGCTAAATGCTTCATTGTGCTTATTAAGAGATTAAAATTTGGCCCAATCGTTGCTCACTCCTCATTCAATCTCCCTCCATTCTGCGATCACCTTGCTTGATATTGAAGGCAGAGGAACCAAAATTCAGAACAGAATTCAAAGTGTAAACAATACTGCTTTGTACATTAGTCACAAACAACAAAGAATGAATATCTCATACGCCCTTCGACTCAAGACAATTCACATGCTCTTTGACTCAGTCTGAAGAAAGCTTCCGACCTGAAACGTCGCCTATTCCTTTTCTCCAGAGATGCTGCCTGACCCGTTGAGTTACTCCAGCATTTTGTGTCTGTCTTCAGTATAAACCAGCATCTGTAGTTTCTTCCTACACAAAGAATGAATTAACATCTCCAGGGAATTTTGATAATGCCCTTATGAACATTTCTCTATTAACCAAATCTGTGAAAAGCAGATTATATATGATTAGTTATTTCATTGCTATTTACGGTATCATCTTGTGTCAGCATTTGCTGCCATGTTTAGCCATATAAGTGTAATTAACCTCAGCAGTAATTCACTGCTGTGACCCATTTGAATATGTCCTGAGGATGTGAGAGTTGGTGGATAAGCAGAAGGTCTTTCTTACTTTTGCCTCTAAATGCTGTTGCTTCAAACAGTGCATGGATTCTCCACAGATACATGTTGCTTCTGATCTGAGTTAAAGTTCTTGGATCTTTAAGATACATTCACGTTTGTTCAGGATTGGAGTTTGCACTTCCTAAGCAAGTAGGGGACCAACAAAACATTTAAAAAAAGACTTGCATTTCAAACGATCCAAGACACTTTTTAAGCCAATGAAGCACTTCTGGGCCAAAATCACAGTTGTAATGTCAGAAGCCTTCACTGCAGACACAAACATTCAGAGTAATTACTCCTGGAGGCATGTTTACGGGTCAAGAAACACCAATGACTTCCTCTGACTGTCTGCTACGGCTGGGCAGGGAGCTGGATCACTCTTGAACAATGAGCAGCAGTAAGAGCTGTCATTACCATGTCACTACCATGAAGCTAACGACCATTCTCAATTACAAGGTCAATTCCTCATTCCACTGATATATTCATTTCAGTCTTTAATGATTTCAACAATACCACAGATTTAATGTCTTCAAAACACCTTATTAATATAAACTATCAAATTATCACAAAATGTTTTAATCTTTTACGCAAGGAAGAATTGAGAGTAATGTTGGGTTTTTTTCCAAAACAGATATGGACTATATGCTGAATGCAAAGAAGTTACTACCAGACATGTTATATAATTACTTTTTGTTGGCTATGGTAGAACAGCTCTTCAAAATAAACTATTTTATATATGCCCAAAATAACTAGGGTAGCCCAGTGGTTAAGTTGCTGCCCCACAGTGCCAGAGACCTGGGTTTGATCCTGACTACGGGTGCTGTCAGTGTGCAGTTTGTACATTCTCCCTGTGACCGCATGGGTTTCCTCTGAGTGCTCCGGTTTCCTCCCACATCCCAAAGACGTGCAGGTTTGTTGATTACTTGGCTTCTGTAAATTGCCCTTAGTGTATAGGATTCGAAAGTGGAATAATGTAGAACTGGTGTACTGGTGATCGATGGTCAGTATGGACTCAGTGAACCAAGGGCCTGTTTTCCATATTGTATCTCTAACCGACACTAAACTAAACTAATATATACTTTATTTACCAATGTTAACATAAGCAAGAAAACAATATTGGAAATATACTAACACCAAAGACTGAAAAACCTATAGAATGTAATGGGTTTCAATCAGGACATTAAAGAAATTAGCTGGTGTGGTTGCAAATGCTTCTGAACTTACCATTCAATACTTCCTTGCTTCAGAAATTGTCCCTTTTAACATTGCAAATGACAAATGTGAAAGGCAAAACAGAAAAAGAGGTGAACTTGTTGGCCCAATATCTACTATGAAGTTATTTGCATCTTCAATTAAGAACAGTATGATTGAGTACTTAGAATAACAGAATCATGGATTTATACAGCATGAAAATGGGCCTTTTGGCCCAACTCATTTATGCTGACCGTCTGTTTGAAAAACTTGCCTCTCAGGTCCCTTTTAAATCCTTTCTCTTTCACCTTAAGCCTACACTACCAAGCTAGACACACCGACTCTGGGAAAAAGACTCTGATCAGATTTTAGAAAAAGCCAAACTTAATTTGAAAGGAGTTGTCCACATGTGATAAACTTAACTGATCATGTTTGGCCACTAGGTAGTAAATAGGTTGCTGCTATTATTGAACACTTAGGTAATGCAATTAAGAACCATATGTGTAAAACAGCAAATGACAGGAAGATTGGTGACAGGCAAGTTATGTTATAATGAAAGGACAACATTGTGGCAACTGATTTTCAAAACAAATAAATGCCAAATTATCAATTTTGAACCAAAAATATAAAGATATCCGAATTGCTTCTAAATAACAAAATGCTCGGAATTGTTGGCGTTCAAAGATACAAGTAAATTGTAGCGGTCAAGTAGAAATAAAGCAACCATGATGGATGAAGATATGTAAGTCTTTCAATCGAGATGGTTAAAATATAAAGAGGAGAGGTTTCTGCAGCGATACCAGTTCCAGTTGGAGCACATCTAGACTAATGTGGATACCACACAGCTTCACATGTGTCCTTTTTGGATGGAGTGTGTAGCAAATTCATCAGAATATTTGTGGGTCTTGATGAAGTACATACAAATACTCACTTTCTGCCGGTGAAGGAGTCCAGGAAACCAGACCATTCAAGAAACTAGAAAACACTACTACATGAAAATAGTGGACCAAAACCCCCGTCATTTCACAACCTCCTGCATATTATGCTCACTCAATTCATAATCTTAAATGAGAAATTGCAAGTTTTTTGCAGGTCCGATCATAAACGGTATATGCACTAGGACAGCCACAATTTCCAAAGTTGCAGATACTGGTTGAGGCTTTGGGTTGGGTCTCCAACTGCGTGGAGTATTGTGGTGTCTCGAAGATGTCGTCCAGTTATGAAGTGTGAGGCCCAAGCACAAAGCACTCACAGTTCAACAGTTCTGTTGGGAGGAAACTTGACTGTCTGCAACGTGTTAGAGGTAGAGGGGGAAGTGGGGGTTGAGGAGGCACAAAGTGGAGTGACAAAGTTGCCAGGACCAGAGGATGGGGAAAATTGAGTAAGAATGGATCAGCCAGAATATTTTTATTGGACCATACTTCCTTGTTTCCACTCGCTAAAACCATTATTTAGTTTGAAAAGTTCAAGAGCCCTCCAGGATAATCTAGGACTACTATTTATATCTTACGATGTTTGGATCTATTGAGCAATATGCTTGCTTCTCCCAGCTTTCTTCAAAAATAGCGGTTGGAATTGTGGTACAGGTGTAGATCCCCCGGTTTACATAGCTTTTCCCTTTCTAGGGTGGAGGTATTAGGTTCCTATTTGGTAAATATTAAATCAAGGTTGTTTGATTCAAGCTAATTGGTATTCAGCTGATGCACTTTTAGCTGGCAGCCATCTGATTTTCAAGCAAGGAATAGGTGACCTGCAGTTCAAAGACTCCAATATTCTGAATGTGGTTTAATTAGTTATACAGTTAAAATATCTTGAATCAATTTGGAATGAAATGCCCCAAAGATGTATTTCAGGATTTGGTTAACCTCGATATAACCTCATATTGGCTGGATGTTTTCAGTGAATGGCAGATGAACCCATCCAAAAACGTTCTGTTCTCCTTTGGCAATAAGACCACGTCATTATGTACACATGTTTCCTGTTTCCTGGACTAATATGTATTATCCACATTAAATTCCATCTGAAATGTTGTAATCCGCATACTTAACTTGGTTCAGATACGTTTTTCAACCTTCCTTACAATGGTCACCTAGCCACAGCCAGAGATAATGAAAGAAGCATTCTCTTCACGCTTATGAATAGCAGAAATTCAGCATTAGCTTCAGGAAACCTTACCCATTGCCTGATAGACACTTAACCATTTATCATTATCAACTACTTTAAGCTACAAGCTAGATACAAAATGCTGGAGTAACACAGTGGGTCCTGCATCATTTCTGGAGAAAATGGAAAGGTGGCAGGTCGATCCCCTCCCATAGACAAATTTAAAATACAATCTAGTCTTCTATCTAGTCTGCATTAGCAAATGAGCATTTATCTTCTTCAAATGCTAAATTCAAATGTGTCTGAAATCCTCTCAAGGAATGCTAGCAAATTCATGAACAATGGCTTATCACTTGTAGCCATGGGTTCATTGCTCATAGTGTTGCTGCTCTTTAATAGCATGAACTCTTAATGTTTGGAAATTTTATCTCCGTCCCATATCTCATTTTTTATTTTCATAACAAATAATATTTAGTTATTTTCAATATTTTTATGGAGCACCTTGTTTTATTCAAAGCTGTTCAGTTTCCTTGAGGATAGGTAAGTGCAGGCCATCTGCAACAAATACCCTGTTGACATTTAATTCCTTGTGTTTCTTTGCAACACATGTTTTAATGACCTCAACATATGCTATAAATTTCCAAGGTTGTTTAACTGGATCTGGAATTTGTCTTCAATCTTATTTGTGAAGATTGATGTGAAGAATTAATTCAGCATGTCTACCATTTTCATCTGGGGGTTCATCTGTTGTGGACTTTTTCACCTATTTCATAATTAAGCTTTTGGGAAAAAATATTCTCAGATGCTCTTCCCCACAATCTCCAATCAATCTTTCTACTTTCCACTTGACCCTTAGTAATCCTGAACTGATTCTTTGTATGTCTCCCAGCTCTCATTAGTTTTGGTTCTTAGTATCAAAAATCTTAGGGCTTAGAACATAAATCTGCCCACTTCCACCAAGAGTCTGTTTTTCTTCCTCATCTACTCAATGCCTTCAGTGGTAACGTGCTACTTCACAGTCTCTCCTGAAGCTATTTAAAACCCGCTGCTGGAAATAATTTATATCAATCCCTGTTCAGTGACACAAACCCGATCTCAATTTGAGCCTTCCTATGGCAATGTGACAAAGATGCGGAAATCAGCAAAATGTTGGTGGACTGGAACAAATTCCTATTCCCTAATTCTCCAAATAATCTCCAAATAAGCTCTGAACTATATAGACCTGGGGGCATTGGTTTTGTTTTTTTGCACTATAGTTGTTTGTTTGTTTTTATCTGTGTGTCTGTGGATATGTGCGTGTATATACAGTGCACTCAGAAAGTATTCGGACCCCTTCACTTTTTCCACATTTTACAGCCTTATTTTAAAATTGTTTAAATTCATTTTTTTAAATCATCAATCTACACA
This sequence comes from Rhinoraja longicauda, assembly GCF_053455715.1. Lineage (NCBI taxonomy): Eukaryota > Metazoa > Chordata > Chondrichthyes > Rajiformes > Arhynchobatidae > Rhinoraja > Rhinoraja longicauda. Next base: position 44,452,103 of record NC_135963.1, read on the forward strand.
TAATATAAATAACCCCCTAATATAAAAGCGAAAACAGGTGTTTTAGAAAGTTTTGCAAAGTAATTAAAAAGAAATAACTGAAATATCACATAGACATAAGTATTCAGACCCTTTGCTGTGCCACTTAAAATTGAGCTTATGTTCATCCTTTTCCATTGATTATCCTTGAGATGTTTCTGCAACTTGATTGGAGTCCACCAGTGGTAAATTAAATTGATTGGACATGATTTGGAAAGGCACACACCTGTCTATATAAGATCCCACAGTTCACAGTGCATGTCAGAGCAAAAACCAAGCCATGAAGACGAAGGAATTGTCCGTAGACCTTCGAGACAGGATTGTGTTGAGACACAGATCTAGGGAAGGGTAGAAAACAATTTCTGCAGCATTGCAGGTCCCGAAGAGCACAGTGGCCTCCGTCATTCATAAATGGAAGAACTTTGGAACCACCAGGACTCTTCAAAGAGCTGGCCGCCCGGCCAAACTGAGCAATCGGGGGAGAAGGGCCTTGGTCAGGGAGGTGATCAAGAACCCGATGGTCACTCTGACAGAGCTCCAGAGTTCCTCTGTGAAGATGGGAGAACCTTCCAGAAGGACAACTATATCTGCAGCACTCCAGCAATCAGCCCTTTATGGTAGAGTGGTCAGACATAAGCCACTCCTCAGTAAAAGGCACATGACAGCCCGCTTGGAGTTTGCCAAAAGGCACCTAAAGGACTCTCAGTCCTTGAGAAACAAGATTCTCTGGTCTCTTGAAACCAAGATTGAACTCTTTGGCCTGAATGCCAAGCGGCACCGCTCATCACCTGGCCAATACCATACGTACGGTGAAGCATGGTGGTGGCAGCATCATGCTGTGGGGATGTTTTTCAGCGGCAGGAACTGGGAGACTAGACAGGATCGAGGGAAAGATGAACGGAGCAAAGTACAGAGAGATCCTTGATGAAAACCTGCTACAGAGTGTTCTGGACCTCAGACTGGGGCGGAGGTTCACCTTCCAACAGGACAATGACCCTAAGCACACAGCCAAGACAACGCAGGAGTGGCTTCATGACAAATCTGTGAATGTCCTTGAGTGGCCCAGACAGAGCCCGAACTTGAACCCGATCGAACATCTCTGGAGGGACCTGAAAATAGCTGTGCATCGACGCTCCCCATCCAACCTGACAGAGCTTGAGAGGATCTGCAGAGAAGAATGGGAGAAATTACCCAAATACAGGTGTGCCAAGCTTGTAGCATCATACCCAAGACGACTTGAGGCTGTAACCGCTGCCAAATATGCCTCAACAAAGTGCTGAGTAAAGGTTCTGATTACTTATGTAAATGTGATATTACAGTTATTTCTTTTCAATTACTTTGCAAAAATTTCGCTTTTTTATTATGGGGTATTGTGTGCAGATTGATGATTTTAAAAAAAGAGTGTAAACCATTTTAAAATAAGGCTGTAACATAGCAAAATGTGGAAAAGGTGAAGGGGTCTGACTATTTTCTGAATGCACTGTATACATATAATATATGTATATACATATAGTATATACATATGTGCATTTAATACATACATACAAGCAAACTTTGTTTCTCGTTTATTATATTGTTTACAGAGCACTATCTTTATTCTGTTGTGCTGCTGCAAGTAAGAATCTCATTGTTCTATGTGGGACATATGACAATAAAACACTCTTGACTCTTGACCCTGTTCTTAGACATGCAGCAACACTTTGATACTCTCATCGCTTTTACAAAATCCTCCCTTCATTCTCTACATGTTTTATTGAGGAGGGGGGAGACATAATGGCCAAGTTACACTGATCTCAGCTGAAGGTGAACATCAATCTCAAATAGGGCATGGAATGATTCACCAGTACTCCCACTACTGATTGATACCTCCTACAAGGTAGGGATGTTGAATGAAGAGGCTAAAGTCACAGGCATCTGCCAGCACTTGCAATTTAGGCTCGCAAACCAATAATATTGATGTGCAATAAAGTCATCACAATGTGCATTAGTGAAAAAACAAACACACAGATTAGTACTCCATTGTGAAAATGCTGCCCATTTAATGTACTGGGAATCGATTGTGCCCTTGGAAATGTAGTATTTGACTAGACCAAGTGGACCCGTTGGGCCCAAACCTCTCCTACATTGGTGCAGCACCCTGTCCACCCCCCCCCTCCCCTCTCTCCTCAACCACCCCTCCCCTCTCCCCTCTCCCTTCTCCCCCTTCCCCCTTTACCCCCCTCCCCTCCCCTCCCCTCCTTTTAAACTTAAAAATGTGAATAACTTAAAAAATATAACACCAATTTCAATAAAAATACTTGCATTATCACTAAAGTGACAATGGTGAGTAAGGTGGGCCTAAAATTGGCACGCTATCGTGTACCGCTTTGGCTGAAGTTCAGTCACAAACAAGATAACAAATTAGAGTTTTAGTATATAGATGTTTGTTAACGGTGAATATGCTGACAAGGCCAGATTTAAAGGCTGAATCTAACAGTTTGCTCTTGGTTTCTGATGGGTTTTTGGGGCCAAAGGTGAGAGAGGATGCTACTGAATTACTAATCCAGTTGGCTGTGGTTATAGTTTTTGTTCACTTTCAGGTGGATGAATGCTTCTCCCTCACCCCATGCTGGATATTTCTGTGAGCATATTCGGTTCAGAACAACCAGCATTCATGGCTGAGAGAAACATGCAGCTTGTGGGGATTGAAAGCAACCACGTAAAAAAACTATTGACCAGCAGCTTGATCCAGAAATGGCAGCCATGGGATAAATGAGGGTTTATAACAATTCACTTACAGTATTTATTCACAACATCATTGAGAAACAATCACAGACTATTGTGTCCCAGATAAATTGTCCCAAGCCCTCAGGTTCATGGAGGCCCTTGACAACACAAATATTTTGGCTTCAATTCATTTGGGTTGCAACCTAACTAATAAAGTAGATTCCTCAAAGCTCAAAATATTGAAAAGCATTTTTTGTCAGTGAGGAAAGTTTTATTACAAGCCAAGGGCTCCTTTGAAATGGAAAAAAAACAGTCCTAAACGTACTGGTTATTATAGTAGAGCTTTCCTTTGGAAATCAAAGGTCAGCAAGATTCTGCATCCTCAATGCCATCAACCTTTCTGATCTGCAAACTTACAATGACATTTAGGTGGCGCAGCGGTAGAGTTTCTGCCTTACAGCGCCAGAGACTCGGGTTTGACCCTGACTATGGGTGCTATCTGTACGGAGTTCGTACTTTCTCCCTGTGACCGCGTGGGTTTTCTCCAGGGCTCCGGTTTCTTCCCACATTCCAAAGAAGTACAGGTTTGTAGGCTAATTGCTTTTTATAATTGTAAATCGTCCCTAATGTGTGCAGGATAGTGTTAGTCTGCGGGGATTGCTGGTCGGCGCGGACTTGGTGGGTCGAAGTGCCTGTTTTCCGCTCTGTATTTGTAAACTCTTGCAATGTTTTAAATGAGCGATTTTTATAAAGAAAGTTGAATTACATCTCATATTGGACATCGAAATATTACTAAAACTCTCATCTTGTTTGTTCCCTCCATATGGTTGTTTGTTCCTCTGTATGTTTTTCCCGTATGTTTGTTCCTTGTTGATCCCACAGCCAAAACGGCTGAGGATAGTGTGACAATTTTAGCCCCACCTGACTCACCATTGTCATGGGGTCTGTACTACCCAAGTTTCATTCAAATTGGTCTTATATTTTTAAAGTCATTGACATTTTAAAGTTTTAAGAATAACTTATCAACTTCCCCTGGCCGTCTGCAGTATTCGATGTTACAATGGGACCTACCAGAGTGACAGGAGTGGCGGCCCATGGGGAGGGGGGGCTGCTGAGCTGTCCAGCAGCCGCTGCTACTGAATAAACTTTAATAAATGCGCTCCCCCCCCCCCCCCCCGCTGGGAGAACTGGCACCTGTCCCAGCATGCCCCGCGCCTGACCTTCCTCCCGTAGTGCAGCACGGCGGCACAGGGTCAAACAAGATGGCCCAACGGGTCCACTCGTTTATAATTAAATCTGATTGTTTAGTGACATTATCAGGTCAGCCACCATCCAGTTCAACAAAAGCTAACCAGAGTGAATAGGGCAAGATGCTTCGTGTAACATTAAGCTTCATTCTAACATTTCAGAGGCACATAATAAAGAGGATGGTTTTCAATAAGAATATGGTAATGACACGGATCATTGAAATGACAATGAAGAATTCATTACAGGATATCATGAGCACTGATGTAGAATAATACATTTGATGTGTACATTTTAATCTCCTTGACTCCTTCAGATATATGGAAATTATTTTAAATTAACATTTTTATGAGGAAGATCACAGATATCTGCAAAAGAATATGCTTGTAATGGAGAGATTTTAACTATCGAAATATCGACTGGAACTACCATAGCTTATGGACTTGGAGAGGGTTGTATTTATTAAGTGAGTTTAGGAAAATGTTCTCAATCAATATGTAGATGCCCCTTCGAAAGAAGGGCAAAAATTCAACCTCCTCTGAGCTAGCCAATTGGATATAAAATTGGCCTGTGTACTACTGTGTATAGTTCTGGTTGCCCTGTGATAGGAGATATGTCATTAAATTGGAAAGGGTGCAAGAAGGATTTACAAGGATGTCACCAGGGCTGAAAGGTTTCAGTTATAAGGAGAGGCTGAATATGCTGGATCTTTCCTCACTGGAGCATAGGAGACTGAGGGGTAACTTTGCAGTGCCGGATTAACCTAGTAGCAAAAGTAGCATCTGCTGTGGGCCCCACATTTTCGAGGGCCCCGCACTAAATGCTTCTTCAGACTGAAGATTTAAAAAAAACGAAAATACTTTATTTCAGAGTGTTGTTTTGCACAAGCCAGCCTTACCCTTCCCTCCCCACCCTCTCCCCAGCCCCACGACAGTCCCGACTGAGGTTAAACGGCCCCTGTAACGCACGGCTCAGTTTGGGGACGGCGATCTGCGGGCGTGACTCGGTCCCCGGCGCTGTGTGGGCCGCTCCGTCCCACCGGTCGCTCCACACTCCGTCCCGGCTCAGTGACGCTAACGGTCCAGGCACCGGTTTCTCCTGCGGCCACTCTGCCTCTTGCTCCTAGGGGGCCCCCTGACAAAGTCCCAGTCCACGCTGATGGGCAGCCTGGCCAGCTCCGACATGTTCAAACCCATCATGGCCGCCTGCGCCTCCTTGTAGCTCAGGTCTCGTACTCCACCAGAGCGTGGCCCTTGAGGTGGCTGGTGCGCCGGTGCCAGGTTGAGGTGCAGGTTCTTGATCTCACGGGGCTCGGCAAAATTGTCGTGGATGTCCTTCCTCCTCGGTGGCTTCCTCATGGACCCCGGTCACAAACAGGATCCACCCCTCCACCGAGCATTGCGGGCCTGGCTCGTCGCCGTCTTGCTCCACGGAGTCATAGTCTTCTCACAGCCTGGATCCAGCGCCTTCCTCAGAGCCAAATCCTCGCCCCTTCCTCTTCTTGGCCTTCTCCTTCAGTTTGTGGATACTTTCGTCGCCCGCATCATCCATGCCAAAGTCCTTGGAGCCCGCCTCATGGAGGTCCAGCAGAAGATGGGTGACGATTCCTTCTCTCCCGAGATGCTGGCTGACCCGCTGAGTTACTCCAGCATTTTGTGTCTACCTCGGAGTGCCAATTGTAGCACTCCCAAATACGGGACAAGGCGAAGTCACTGCTTAACACCCCACGTGTCCTCATCCAGCCAGCAGCCACATGCTCCTGCTCCACCAATGGTGGCTGCCCGGGCCGGGAGGAGGGTCGCTACACAACCTCGGTTAGGCGGCGCCCGGGCCTACACTGTTCCGACCTCCGGAAGGTAGGCACAGATTTTAACCAGCATCTGCAGTTTTTTCCTACCTACACTGTCTGGGCCTACAGCGTCCAGACCTACAGCGTCCCCCGGGCCTAATACGGGACATGAACGGTCCTGTACGGGATAAGCCAATTGAGCCCAAAATACGAGATGTCCCAGCTAATACAGGACAGTTGGCAACCCTAATCTCCGGACAGGTCACATGGGGCACGGGGAGGTGACGTCACCTTGTCCCGTGTTTGGGAGTGAGTAAGTCAGCAACCCTAGCTACAACCCAGCACTAGCTTAATCCGGCCCTGTAACCTTATATAGGTTTATACAATGATAGGGGCATAGATAGGATGAATAGCCTTTTCTGCAGAGGAGGGGAATCTAAAAATGGAAGGCATAGATTTAAGTGTGAGAGGAAAGATTTAAAAGGGACCCGAGGGGCAATTTTTTCACACAGAAGGTGGTGCACATGTGGAATGAACTGCCAGAGGAAGTGACAGATCCAATTACGGCATTTACAGTAATTATGGCAGATACAATTACGACATTTAAAAGACACTTGGAAAATTATGTGAATAGGAAAAGTTTGAAGGGATCTGGGCACGGAGGAGGCAAGTGGGTCCAGCTCAGTTAGGTAACTTGGTCAGCATGGACAAGTTGGGCAGTAGGTCTTGTTTCCGTGCTGTGTAGCTCAATGACCTGAGGACTCTATAACAAAAGTGAGATGGAGTAACCCTGATCCACATTGTAAAAAGGCGATCTAAGTGAGGTAAACAGACAAGAAGGATCTGAATTCCATCACTGGAATATTGAGTTAGATGGGATGGCAACATAGAAACATATTTTGCCCAAATTAAGTTGATAAGAAGGGGAAAAAATAATCTTGATTCTGCATTTCTACTCTCTGAGCACCAATTCATGTTGTTATGTGTGTGAGTGCATGCATTCCTTGGTGGCCGAAGATCTTGTCAATATTCACACTTTTACCTGACGAATGACCACCAGGGTGATAATACTGATTGGGCAGGGGATTTGGACGCTACGGTTGTGCAAAAGTAGCAAACTGCACCAGAAACAAAGAAATAAATATATAAAAATAGTGGAAATATGCATCATAACAACAGAAGCTTGTGGGAGAAGCCAGAGATAATGTGGGCAGCACAGCTGTAGCAGAATATGGCAGGAAGTTGTACAAGTAGTACTGGAATCTGAGCAGTGGTGGAAAAGAATTGTTTTAGTGTTCCTTGGTTTGTTTATGTGGTGGGTGGGTGGGGGGAATTGGGGGAGACTTTTTTTCAATCTCTTACCTCGACGGTGATGCGATTTTTCTCCGTATCGTATTTCCGTTCCTACTGCGGCCCAAACATTGTTGAATTGGCGGCCTTTCCTGGAGACCGCCCCGGCGCTCCAAGCCACGGGAGTCTGCGGGGTTTTAACATCGCAGAACTTGCAATCCCTTTGCCTGGGATTGAAGCTCCAACTGCGGGGCCTGTGGACTTTAACATCTTAAAGCCCGCGGTCTCTGGTAAGATGACGATTTGGGAGCTCCATGCTGCGGAGAGAGTTTCAACCGCCCCCCCGATGGGGGCTTCGATCGTTGGCTGCGGGGGCTTTGATCGCTCCGACTGTGGATGGTTTGACTGCCCCGACCATGGGAGAACAAAGAGGAAGTAGATTGAACTTTATTGCCTTCCATCACAGTGAGGAACGTGAGGAATCCACTGTGGTGGATGTTTATGTTAACTTTTATGTGGTTGTGTGTCTTGTTGCTTTTCACTTAGTATGGCAACTCAAATTTCACTGTACCTTAATTAGCACATGTGACAATAAACCTACCTTGAAACCTTGAACCTGAATGCCTCAGGAGCTGAAATAGAGGGAATACTTTAAAAGAGATACAGTCATGGCCAACACATAGGATGGAATGGATAGTCAATGGACTAAAATCTCAGAGTTCATTTATGCATCCATATTCTTACTTTAAATTGCAACTGGGAGATCCAGTACGCCTTGGCAGACTGAGGGCAAGTATTTTGCAAAATGGTTGCCTGGTCTACGCTTCGTCTTGCCGATGTAAAGGTGGCCACACCCCGAATAACAGTGTTAAGCGGAGAGAAACATGTTCAGTAGAAAGAATATATTTCAGATTTATTGAACCGATAGAATTAAGAAAATGACTACGTGTAGGTGAGCCGCAAAGGTAGTAACAATGTGGCAATGGGAAGATTAAAATATGGAACTTAGAGAGGCCTGCGGCAAAAATTAACTTTCACTTATTCTGTAAGAAGCCAAATATCTCAAAACACAGCGGGAGTAAATTTCTAGACTGAATTCAGGGCAATTTTATGGGAAAATATATATTTTAGAACCATTAAGGGAATAAAGTATAGTGAATTTATTGATGCACAGCCAGCCAGAATTAGTTAACAGCTTGATGGTAAATGAACAGCATGAGGAGAATATGGTTTGATTTTTAGTTTCAGGAGAAAAGTAAACTACAATAAAAGATTTTCAATTTAAGTTAAGCAAATTTTGAAGGACAAGATATAAATTGACAATAGTAAATTGGAATGACAAATTAATGGGTAAATGTATGAAAGTTGTAAATATTCATAGTATATTTTGGAAAGTGATAAACCAAAATATTCTCAAAAACATTACAAGCTCTACTGGTGTAATTAATGAACCATGGCCAAACATGTGAGGTATCTTGTTTAAGCAAAAAGGCAAGGCGACAGAGCAAAGGGGTTTTGTATAAGATTAATTTAATTGTGCTTGCTTTAATTTATCTAAGTGTTTAGAAGTATTAGTACCGTATGTGTTTGAAACTTTAAGCTTTACTATCTTATAATTATTAACTATTTAAATATTTCTAATAATTTTTAGATGTTTCAGAGACATTCAGGAGCACCTCACAATTTTGCAAAATGATGGTCCAATCAGTTGTCCTAGTGTGTCAGAAGATTGTTTTGCAGGCAGACCTTGTCCTGCTTCCCCTCACCAACCTCACCAGAGCTGGCTTGGCTACTGCACTGCTCTTCGTCATTTTGGGCTATGGCAACTTCACACTCTGATTTAACAGTAGATCCATAAGTAAGTCTTTAGTTGATGCATATGTTAGCAATGAGAAAGTTTGGTTTATTGATGGTGAAGGTGGCATAGCGGTGCAATGGTGGAGTTGCTGCCTTACAGCACTAGGGAACTGGGTTAGATCCTGACTAAGGATGCTGTCTGTATGGAGTTTGCACATTCTCCCTGTGAATGCATGAGTTTTCTCCGGGTGCTCCAGTTTCCTACCACATTCCAAAGGCATGTAGGTTTGGAGATTAATTGGCTTGCGTTAATTGTCCCCAGTGTGTATTGTAGGATAGAACTAGTGTACTGGTGATCATTGGTCAGCGTGGACTCGGTGGGCCGAAGAGCTTGTTTCCACACTATATCTCTAAAATTAAAAACTAAAATTGATCACTTGGAAAAGAATGGAGATCAAATAGATGAGTCCCCTACATATTATTACTCAGTAGTTGCCAGGTTCAAAATAGTAAAGAAAATATTTTAATGAAATCTCATTTTTTATTTCAATGCAATTTCCCATTGTCAAATTGTTTTAATGTGAAGCAGATTTACAGTTTTATAGAATGACTGATGCACAAATATTGTTTCTTGGAGCTTTAGGATGAAAATTATTTGGAAGAAATTAGTTTAGAGATACAGCGCGGAAACAGGCCCTTCGGCCCACCGAGTCCGCACCAACCAGCGATCCCCGCACATTAACACTATCCTACTACTAGGGACAATTTTTACATTTACCAAGCCAATTAACCGACAAACCTGTATATCTTTGCAATGTGGGAGGAAACCGAAGATCTCAAAGAAAATCCACGCAGTCACGGGGAGAATGTACAAACTCCGTACAGACAGCACCCGTAGTCGGGATCGAACCTGGGTCTCCGTCGCTGCAAGCGCTGTAAGACAGCAACTCTACCGCTGCACCACCATGCCGCTCTTTCTCTGGCTCAATCATAAATTATATTACAAGTACTCCTCAGCTTCCAATGGGGTTCCGGTCTGAGAAACCTATCGGAAACCGAAAGTATTGTACGTCGAAATGCATTGAAAACGCGTGATCACGTGTCCGGAAGCAAGCTGCGGCTCGCTAAGGGTCGCTGCCGTTTGCACCATCGTAAAGTTGAACTATTGCAAGTCGAAAAATCGTAAGCTGAGGAGTACCTGTGTTAAAAAATGAAGGCTTATCTTTAATATTGTAAATAGCTTATAGATTGTACCTGACAGCTTTCCAAAATAGTTTAAAAAAAATCTTTACAATATTATAAGCAAAGGTGCAAAAATCAACTTTTTTGATTCGTCTTCAGTGCCATAATTGATGTCAACATCCATGAACCAGCAGACAAAATATAATTTACTCCCTGTTTCGATGTTTGATTGCTTGCCAGAGACATTTACCTAGAACATTCAAGTAAAGGGATATAGTAAGGAAATAGGCTTGTTTGTGTAAAACACTCTGGATAATGTTGACTTTGAGTGATGCTCGGCCACGTGTTCAACCCATCTCCCAATGTTTGTTTCAAATAAAGACAATTTGGATGCATTGTAAGTATTTGCATCAGCCAGTTCTTTTAGAATAGTTGATGTGGTAATGGAGGAGTTCAGTTTAGTTTAGTTTCGAGATACCGTGCAGAAACACACTGACCACTGATCCCCGTACACTAGCTCTATCTACACACTAGGGACAATATACAATCTGTACCGAAGCCAATTAACCGTCAGACCTGTATGTATTTGAAGTGTGGGAGGAAACCAGAGCACCCTGGGAAAAGCCACGCGGTCACAAGGAGAACGTACAAACTCCGTACAGACAGCACCCGTAGTCAGGATCTAACCCGGGTCTCTGGTGGTGTAAGGCAGCAACTCACCCGCTGCACCACCATGCTGCCCATGATCGCCCTCTGTTAGAGTTGCGACAAAGACAAAAGCACAGTCCATCAAACGAAATTGGAAGATAAACTAAAATAAACATGCTCACTGAACTTCAGCGTCTTTAAAAAAAAATTACAGCCTCTAACTTCTGGCATTGTTGCAGAAGCAATCAATTTGAGTTCTGTTTATACTTTTTTTCGACTTTGAAGGATTGTTTTGAGTTTCATACAAATGCCTCCAGCATTAATGTTTGCACTGAAGGATTTAAACCCAAGACTACTAAGGCACAAATGCTGAGAAACCTAAAACCATGCCCTTCTAAGGACTGTATTGGCAAAACACACACAGCCTAACAGACTTCATCAACCCTGTCTGATGATGGATTTCCCGTGTTTGTGAAACAGAATGAATGTAACATGAGTAGAATTTCATTGCAACCCCTTAAATCATTTTTGAGTTTCTCACTTTTTTTCACTTTTGCTCTATACAAAGTGCTGTGAACATATTCTTTTCCGTTTGTGAATGAAACAAAAACTGTGGTGCTTTTTAATCTTTTTTTTACACTGAAGTTCTTATAAAGCTTTCTCAACGTTCTTATAGTTATTGATTCGAGGTTGAAGCTACTCAATACTTTGCTTAAATCATCACATTTATATGAATTAAAATGTGCATTATATTTTTCTGTTATTTCAAAGAAATTACACTTAAAATGGACGTCATTTATATATTCAAGCATGATATATATATTCAAGCAAAAATATTCAAGCATGTTTTTCTGCTCCTTTAGTATCCCCCCCACCCCCTCTACCCTTACAGTTTATTTTTCTTTCTTAGAGTACACATGGCTAAATCAATACTACCTCCAACCACACAAAAAGCTGGAGTAACTCAACGGGTCAGGCGGCATCTCTGGAGAAAAGAAATAGGTGACGTTTTGGGTCGGAACCCTTCTTTAGAGAGAAAGATATCTTTCAATAGTTCATCCTGAGTCAGAGTTATGGGTTCAAATCATGCCTCAGTGACTGGAGTTTAAGCTGAAGGCAATATGAGAACATAGGACAGAACAGCCCAGCACAGGATCAGACCCTTCAGCCCACAATGCCTATGCCGACATGATGCCAAATTAAACTAATCCCTCTGCTAGCACCTGAGTCATATACCTCCATTTGCTGTATATTCATGTGGTTATTTTTAAAGCCTCCTCCATGTTACAATCAGATATGCTCCCATCACCACCCTGGAAGCAGGTTCCGGGCATCTGCAACTCTCTTTGCAAAATAAACTTCCCTCTCACATCTCCTTTAATCTTACCTCTCATCTTAACGTTTTGATCTCTGGTGTTTGACACTTCCAATCTGGCAAAAAAGATTCTGCAAGTCTACCTTTCTATGATTTTCATTAATTTGTGAACTTCTATCAGGTCTCACCTCATTGATGGTGTGAGGAATTTACAATTTTACTGAAGCCAATTAACCTACAAACCTGTTTGTCTTTGGAGTGTGGGGGGAAACTGGAGCACCCAGGGAAAACCAATGCGGTCACAGGGAGAACGTTCGAACTCCGTGCAGACAGCACCTGTGGTTAGGATCCAATCCGGGACTCTGGCGCTGTAAGGCGGCAGCAACTCTGTCGCTGCACCGCCATGCCGCCACCTTGTTGTGCACTTGTTGTGATTGTTGTGCATTTTTTATATCACGACAACCCACATAACTGGAAAAATACTTTGTCTCCAAAGCATCTGGAGTATATGAAAGTGGCACGTCGTTATTTATCAGATAGGATTGTTGCATATGATAAATAAGGAAAAGAGAAGTAAATACATTTTTGTTTCCTGTTGCGGTCACAGGCTGCTAACAGCCAGGCTGAATTCAGTGCTTGTTGATGATGGAAGAAATGCAAGAAATTAGATTGCTGATGAGATTTCCACATGTTTGCAAGAACAAAAAGAAAAATAATTGCTAACCTTGCAATCGCACCTTTTAACAAATATACCAGTCCTTTGTGCACCAGAATGGAAAAGCTCGTATTGTTTCCCCATTATATTCCATCTGGCATGTTCTCAGCACTCACTCACATTGTCCATAGTTAACCCAAGTCAAGTTGAGTTGGGTTTGCTTTTATGCACATGTAGTGAAAATCCTGCTTGTAGTAGCATCACAGGCTACATGCAAAACATACAGAATATCATGCATCTGTATGACTATAAATTTCACATAAAATCTATATATTACTAAAACTCTCACCTTGTTAGTTCCGTATGTTTGTTCCTGTTATTTCTGTGTCCCGTTGTTTCCGTATGCCCTTCTCAGACACAAAAAAAGAGGTACACGACCTGTACAATTTTAGGCCCACCTTACTCACCATTGTCCTGTATAATGTTTAACACAAGTTTCATTCAAATTGGTCTTATATTTTTTAAGTTAGATTTTAAAGTTTAAAAATTACGTCATTAAACTGGTTGCTTGCCATGTTCAGCGTGTGACACCAGTTGGGTTGCCGGGGCCGCAGGATCGTCAGTTGCGGGAGGGTTACCCGGTCTGCAGGAGACGCCCACAGGAGAAACGGGGCCGAAGTCAGTGGATTTTTCCTGTCCCCCCTCGCCCGCCCACGGCCCCAGGGACGCTCCCCGCCCGCCAACGGGTCCACGGATCGGTAGGGTTGCTGGGCCTGGCACAGCCCCGGGGCACACTACCTGCCCGGCAACGGCTCCACGGATCGGTAGGGGTTGCTGGGCCCGAAGGAGAGCTTTCTACCCAAGTCAATAAAAGAAAAAACAAGACAACAATGCAAAACACAATTGATAAAACAAGTCTATAATGGTGTGAGAGATGTTCTGTGTTCTGTGGCTGAGGTAGGATTAAGTTTGTGCACGAACCTGATGACTGCAGGAAAGTAGAAAATAGTCATTTGCAGAACGTAGAAAAAAATCATAAAATGAAAAATACTGTAAGTTAACAACTTTTATTTTGTTTTCTCTCATCTTATGCACCACCAGGTGGCACCGTACACGGCAGCCTCACCAACAGCCCGTCTCGTCTTTTTCTTCTTTAACTGTTTTGGTCTGTGTTACTTGTATGTTCTTAGTGTACTTTTAGTTTTTGTATTATGTAGGGGTGGGTTTGGGGGAAACCTTTTTTATCTATTTCCTCGACGGAGACGAGACTTTTTCATCGTATCTCCGTCTGCACTGCGGCTTTAACATCGTGGAGCTGGCGGTCCCTTTGTTTGGGATCAACTGCGGGAGCTCCAACCGCAGGAGCTTCGACTGCCCCGATTGTGGGAGCTTCAATCGGCCCGATGCGGGAGCTTCGATCACCCCAACTGCGGAGGTTACAATTGCCCCAACCGTGGGAGAAAAGGAGAACAGAAGGTATAAGTTATTTGCCTCCCATCACAGTGGGGAATGTGAGATCACTGAAAAAACAAGATGGACGTGCTGCCTGCATTGGTGAGGACTCAGAGGGAGTGCCGTGAGTGCAGTGATCTCGGTGTTTCATGGGGACATGGCTCCATGAGGGCATCCCGGAGTCTAGTGCGAGTGTGGATGGCTTTCTGACTGTTCGGGCGGACAGGGACTGCAGAGAGAGTGACAGTGGTCGGTACAACTCTGGTCACATCACGGTGAAGTAGCGTGTGTGTGGTCCGGACATTGAACCGATGGCTGTGGGTCCTCGCTTATGCTGTGTGCCCTGGGGGTTCTGTCACGCCGTTGTGGTGGCTGTTTAAGTCTATATTTAATTTTTATGTGGTTATGTATCTTGTTGCCTTTTTTTGTATGACTGTTGGCGAATCAAATTCCTTGGATGTTTACATTCTTGGCTAATAAACTAATTACAATTACAAATTGCAATCTTGGCTCCAATTCCACCTTCTTTCTGTTAAGAGTTCAGTCATTTTTTGCGCCCTTTATTTGGATTATTGCAAGACACAGTTTATAGAACCATATGTAATAAAACATAACACAGTGGTTATATTGTACCTGAGAGCTAGCAGTCTATTTTGAGCTAAATCATAAATGTCCCATAAAGTCCTGATATTTTATATACATTATGGACAGTGTATATTTCAGCCAAATTATGATTTATTTGTGATGAGATAGGAATCGCAGTGTTACACATTAAATAGGCAGATGATGTTAGCAGCACAATACTAAATTTCCATAACCAGGTCCACTGCACTGATGAAAGGTTCCAGACCTGAAGCATCAACTGTTTCTCTTTACACAGGTGCTGACTGAGATTTTCCAGCATTTTTTGTTTTTACTCCAAGGCAAAAAGAAAGGAGGCAATGATTTCCTAAAACGTGCACAAGAAACAATGTTCTTGATCATTGAGCTTCCAGCTCAACAAGGATGGATGAAGTGATGGATCTAATTCATGGAAATAACATGGGTCAACAGGACATATTTCTATGAGGAGACATCTGGAGAACAATGATCATAACATTGAAACATCGACAAACGATAAAATATTAACTGGAGGAGGGATAAGGGATACCAGGAGATACCAGGAGAAGGGATAACTTCAGTGAGATACATAAGGATTTGGCTCAAGCGCACAATAAATAAAAATTGGTCAGTAAATGATAACTGTTAACTAAGGGGAGAAAGTTATATATGGACACAACTTTCCACGAGGGTTAAAAGAGCTCCATATATAACTAGAGATGTAAATATTAAAATAGGAAGCTCATGAAAAACGCAGTCGATTAGAGAATTAAACTGCATGTCAATAGTTCAGAGGAGATCTTAAAAAGGAATGGGGCAGAGAAAGAGTAGATCTGTGGCAAACATAGATAAGAATCCAAAATTCCTTCAACTATATTCAAATTGTAAATGGGAAATCAAAGGAATGTTGGGACTAATCAGGGACAATAAGTGATTTTTTTTTTGGGTGGTCAGATAATAAATGAATACATTTGCATCTTCGTTTAGTTTAGAGAATAAGCGCAGAAACAGGCCCTTAGGCCCACCATATTCTGGTTGATCCGCAATCTCTTCATCTTCACACTATCCTACACACACTAGGGACAATTTACAAACCAATTAACCTACAAACCTGTACATCTTTGGAGTGTGGGAGGAAACTGGAGATCCCGAAGAAAACCTGTGCAGGTCACATGGAGAACGTACAAACTCTGTACAGACAAGCACCCATAGTCAGGATCGAACCCAGGACTCTGGCGCTTTAAAGGCAGCAACTCTACTGCTTGCCACTGTGCCACATCTCACTAAACTACAGATGTAGATGCAAGAGTGAGAGAGTTGGTAGAAGTAATATTATATAGAATAAACATGGACAAAGAGAAAATACTGAGATGTCCTCTTTCTTTCGTAAAAGTGGTTCTTCCCCATGCTGTATAGAGGGATCCTTCACCTGCATCTCCTCTGTGTGCCAAATTTCCACTCTCCCCTCCCCTCAGAGTTCCCAGGTCCTTACTTATCACCCCACCAGCCTTCACATTCAACACATCATTCTCTGACAATTGCACCACCTTTAATGTGATCCCACTAGTAGTCACATCTTCCCACTCCCACTCCTCACCACCTCACTCTGCAATTCCTTGGTTACTCAATCCTTCCCGCTCAAACCACCCCCTCGCTAGGTACCTTACCCTGTAGCCACTGGAGATGTAACGCTGCACCAATACCTTCTCGCTCACGTCCAAATAGGTACTCCAGTAGTCTTTCCAGGTGAGACAGTGGTTCACAGGCACCTCCTCTAACCTTATCTATTGCATCCCGTGTTCCCAATGTGACCTCCTTTACTTCAGCGAGACCAAGCATAGACAGTGAAATTTGTTGTTTAGTTTAGTTTACTTTTGAGAAACAGGCCCTTCGGCTCACCGAGTCCCCACCGACCAGTGATCCCCACATATTAACACTATCCTACACACACTTGGGACAATTTTTATATTTACCAAGACAATTTACCTACATACCTATACGTCTGTGGAATATTTGTTTTGCATACAATTCAGTAAAATCATAGTATACGTAAGCACAATCATAAATAAGTTAAAAAGTGTAATGATTGTAGTGCAAGAATAGTAGACTGCACCAAGCTGTACACAAAGAGTCATCATGTTTCTGGCGCCATCTTATACCACTCAATTAAAAGAAAATAGTCTTAAAGGCCTGTGGTCCTGGCATCAGCACTGGGTCGGTGTTGCAGGATTCAGTTTGGAAATCAGCTTGGATTTGTTTAACTAACTTGCCTGAGATGCTTTTGATGTTGTGCAAATGGCATTTGTAAAAGAAGCATGTATTCGATATGCTAAAAAATGAAAATCCAAGTAATTAAACAGACTATAGCAGCATAGATGCCAGGAAATTGTTAAGGGACATTGTTGAGAGCAGTATGGAATAGTTGTTTCTTAATCTAGAGATGCCTGTACCAGTATTCCCCAAGGGCCCATATTAGTTCCGCTGCTTTCCTAAACATATAGCGATGAGCTGCACTAAGTTGTGTAGGATATAAAGTTAAAGTTCGCAGATGGTACAAAGCTCAGAAATGTAGTAAAACATAGCAGGATAGCATTTGACATTGGGAGGATATAGACTGACTGGTGAAATTAGGGGGTGCAGGATCAACAAAATCCAGTGCGGGACAGTGAGTTGTATGTGCAGCAGGATGAGGGTACTGTATCTCAATAAAGACAGGTGGTTTGAATGCAAACTGCAAAACGTTCTGAAATTTGTTCCTGTTATCAGGCAGAAAGATCATCCCTGGATCTGGTTTGGAAGATGCAAATAGTGACATGTCCATCACACAAAGGCAATGCATCTTTTTTTCTTGCCTTCCAACCCAACTCCTGCCTAACTACCTCCAGTGGCAATCCCAATGTCAATTCTTTGATGACAAAAGTTGAGTGAGGGAAGGAGACTCTAAAAGTACCTCTCATCCCCAATGGAAACAGGTAACACCGAAATGTTCTTTGCATGGGGCAGCTTTTAATATTAAAGCCACATTTCACAAGTTTACTTTTTCAAGGTCTAGGCACCAACCCAATTTGGATCCCTGGGTGTGCATAATTCACTTTATTTGGGAGCCTGGTACATCTGGAATGACTGCCCTGGCTGAGAGGCCAGGAAACTTGTTAACTCCGACATTTAGAGTCTCCAGAGCTTGCTCTGTATTTTATCTTGCTATCCTTGTAAGGGCTCCTGCAAACTTGTTGTGGAAAAATAACAGCTGGAAGGCTGTTGAATTTTGGAGCCCAATTGTCCAGATTCAGATGAAGAACCAACTCTCAGCTGAGAGGCAGCTGTTTCTCATGGATTCACACCCCATCAAGGGCCACACCAGGACTCACAAGATTGATTGCAAGGACTCAGCACGGTGGATCAGATTAGAGAGCTGCTGTCTCACATTTCCAGTGAACCCAAATTTACCCTGACCTCTCGTGCTGCCTTTGTGAAGTTTGCACATTTTCCTTGTGAACTCAGTTAATTGGTTGTTATAAACTGCTTCTGGTGTGTATTTGTTAGAATCTGAGGAGAGTTGAGATGAATGTAGAGAGAATAAAATGGGATTAGAGTGGTTTAATTGAGAATAAAATGGGATTAGAGTAGTTTGATTGAGAATAAAATGGGATTAAAGTAATTTGATCATCTCATAGTCTGGTTGCTTGATGATCGGCACTATCCTGGTGGCTGAAAGGCCTGTTTCCCATCTTCATTACTATGATTCTATGACTCAGATCCTGTAAATTCCAATGTGTCTTTCCAAGAGGAGGGCAGAATACAGTGATAAAGGACAATAAAAATGTAATTATCAATAACTTCCCCTCCCATTCAACTTGTCGTAACACAGTATATCATCGTTAAATGTCCCAGGACCCTCAAAAATGACTTTGCTTGGTACAAAATGGAAAGCGGAGGTCAGATTAAGAAAAAACATTGATCAATAATCAGTAAAGATAAAGCTGCCTTCACCTGGTTGTCAATTGAATCATGTGCCTTAAAGGGCTTTAACAAGAGCTCAGGCACAAGAAGATGTACATTTCACTGTACCCCATATTTTTCTTGCATTGCATGGATTGTTTAGCATTTTTCCCATTCCCCCTTTGTTTCTGCATATTGTTGCATCTGGAAATAAACCCAGCTATGTAACAAGTATGTGATATAATTTCCTTGATATTTAGGGTGATAGAATATGTAGGTGGTACCCAGCATTTAGCAGTTTGTCACGATCAGGGTTAATTATTAGGTCTGGAACACATTAACCCATATACAGTGGAATATGCAGCCTTGGGCTACTTATGGAACAGTAATCAAGCTGTACAGATGAGAAAAATGCCTAAACCATAATAAGATTTATAGAGTAAGTTGCACCACAAATATTTTTGAATGGAAGATTGGATGAATAGCGGCTGTTTCACCATAGGAAGTACAGGCTTGACCTCTTCCCAAAACCAGAGAAGGATTCTTTTGTATCAAGTGAAAGAGCATCCTTCCGATTTACAATAATCCCCAGAGCCTATTGCACGAGGAATCAGAAATTTCTAAGCAATTCTAGCACTGTTAAGATAGATGAGCCGATCTACGAAAGACAGAATTTATTTTGAAATTAGATTTGTTGTAATTGCATGCTTGGCAGGAATTCAATCAATTATAGGCTCTGTGATAGCCATGGTTGCTTGCATGAGTGGGTACCAAATGCAGAAATACTTCTGCACAGAGCCAAGGGAGTTAGAAACTTCTCTGATGACAACAGTATAACAAGATTCACTGTGGAAATTCCCACTGTGAATAAAGTATGGCACCAAGATTCACCCAAATTTTGGAGTTCTCCAAAAGCCAAGATTTTATTATCATATGTATCAAAACGGAACAATGTCATTCCATGTAAGAACATAAGAAGGGAAGGGTGGGAGTAGGTTATGTGGCCCTCATGTCTGTACCACCATTCCAAAAATCTCTCCATGCAGGTGGGCCACAGTAAATGTTTCGGTGTGCACTTTGATGCACTGTCACATGTTGCCTATAATGTTTAGATCTTCAGTGAGGGACTTCAATCTTCCAATGTAATTATGGTACATAACCTATGGGAAAATGATATCCTAACAATATCACTTTAAATGAAAACTCCTAGAAATACTGTTATATAGAGGATAGACACAAAGTTAGTCACAAGGTGCTGGAGTAACTCAGCGGGTTAGGCTGCATCTCTGGAGTAAAAGAATGGGTGACATTTCGGGTTGAGACCCTTCTTCAGACTGAAAGTAGGGGGTTTGGGGATGAAGAGCTGGAGGTGAGAACATTTTTTGGTTGGGTAACATTCAACCCAGCAACATGAACATTTAATACTCTAATTTTAAATCACTTTTACTCCCACTACCCTCCCCACTCCCCCCGTCCCTTCCTCCACCTTAGAAGTTTTACCAGTTGCACAGTTCTCTATGTTGTATCCCTCTTGAGATCACAACTACCTGAGCCAACAATGGGCTTAACAGGCACTTCCCTCCCTACCTGAGGTTATTTGTGGTCGGCCCTGATTGGTCTTTTCTCACCTCCAGCTCTTCAGCATGCCCCCAACCCCCTATTTTAAGTCTGAATACGGGTTTTGATCTGAAACATCACTCATCATCTTTCTCCAGAGGTGCTGCCTGACCCTCTGAGTTACTACAACACTTTGTATCTATCTTTGGCAAAAGCCAGCGTCAGCTGTTCCTTGTTTCTACATTTACCATAATACGGTTTTTCTCTTTATTTTTCCTGTAGTGTCTTAAATCAAGCTACCAGCATTCTCTGGTACTCTGTTTGAGCAAAGATCATGTCTGTGCTGAGGTAACATGATGTCTGTGGACTATTTGACTAGGGACATCACATTACCGCATCACACAACCCAGCAACCTGGTTGATTTTTTACATTCAGCAGCCTACAGGCAACTATTGTCAACCAAAACAGGATAAGCTAATACTGTCCAGAATGCTGATGTAACCCATATCCTTCCTGAACAACAGGACAATAGTTAATTATAATGATTCATAACAGTTTTGCTTAAAATATCTGGTAGGATTAATTACATTAAAAACAATCTGAAGTTTAGGGCACTGTAAAATTAAATTTCATTTTGTGGTTTCTGATACCGGATGGAGCCCTGTTTAAAATAATATTTGAGTGGTCATTCCCATTGTTGCAACGTGGGAGTCTGAACTCGGTTACTTCAGTATCTTTCTAGCGGTTTTGAAATTAACCCTTGCATTTCAGAATCTATGTCTGCCTGCGTCAGTTGGCAACACTGTTAGCCCTGAATCTATAATTTATGGGTTCTACCTCATTGATGGTGGAAAATGGGATTTTGGCATCATGTGGCTTCAATGTTGACATAACACAGCCAGAGCACAAAGGGGTGGATGTGGAAGCCTTGGAGAAGAACGGGCTTCTTCTTCTTTCGTGTCCATCATCCATGTTTCAAGCGTTACATCACTGTCATCGTTCGTCCTGAAAAGGACGCAAGCTTCCGACGACAATTAGTGGGAGCCATCGCTTGTACAATAGATGGTGGTGGTAGCAGATGTACCTCAGGACACTTCCTGTTTCCAGCCCTGCGACGTGGACGCTTCTGCTATGGGGCCAGTAACGGGCTAACATCAACAATCTTGCCCATAAATGCAAAAGTCGCAAAGTTGAACATAGCGTCCTTTTAAAAAACCTCGTAATGGTAGGTAGAGAGGCAAAAAGGTTTCGGATGGGAAATCCAAGGTTTGGGCTCATTAGCAAATGATGACACAGGTCTCAATGGTGGAGTCTTTAATGTCAGAAATAAGCAAGAGGCCAGAATTTGAGCATAAGGCCATTTAGGCTGATTTTAAGATTCTTTAATACTAGGACTAGGTGTATCATTGTCAAATATACCAAGGTACAGCAAAATGTTTTGTTTTGCATGCTGTCCAAGATTCAGGAGTAGGGAGTGCAAGGCTACTGAAGAATTTGAAAATAAGGATGAAAATTTAAAAAACAGAGTTGTTTAGTCAGAAGTCAATGCAAGTCAGCAAGCAACAGTGTGGCAAGCAGCAGTTGTGTCCACACCAAGTTGTGACACAAGAGTTTATTTGAAAGTAGACCTGCTGTTATACAGAAAATGATGTATCCCAATATGTTTAGGAAAGAAAACTGCAGATGCTGGTTTAAATCGAAGGTAGACACAAAATGCTGGAGTAACTCAGCGGGTCAGGCAGCATCTCGGGAGAGAAGGAATGGGTGACTTTGCGGGTCGAGACCCTTCTTCAGCCTAATGTCAGGGGAGGGGGCGGGACCAAGATAGGATGTAGGAGGAGACAGGAAGACAAGTGGGAGAACTGGGAAGGGGAAAGAGAAGGCCAGAGGAACTATAAGTTCATCAGTCTGAAGAAGGGTCACCCATTCCTTCTCTCGAGAGATGCTGCCTGACCTGCTGAGTTACTCCAGCATTTTGTGTCTATCCCAATATGCTTGTATACTCAGCAACAACAGCTGGAACCCAGCTCAATGTTAACCATTTGTCAATCAAAAACCCAAACAGCTATAAAAAATCTCCGGCTTGTGTTCGAGCAGCAGGAATACCACTGTTAATTAATAATAAATAAGTGACTGAAAGAAAAGAATTGCAGTAAATGCAAAAAATGACCCCTTCTTTGGCCACACTGGCACTTGTTCCAACAGTGGACTGAATAAGCTTGAGGATTAACATGTGGAGTTATTAGCTCTCTCTGTAATTTTCATTGCTGTTCATTTATTTTTCATAATATCCTTAATCAATCCATTGGTTCTTTTGTTTTCCAAACTAAAAGAAAGACATTCCCAAAAACAGCTTAGCGGTTTTGCAAAGGAGTCAAATAAATATCCCAGAATCAGGGTTGCTGAGATGGATCAAATTCATCACATGAGCTATGGAACATGGCGATTGCTGTTTAACAGAGGCTAGTTTATGCTGCGGTGACGTTATATGTGAAGCACACAAGATCCGGGTTAAATAGTAACATGAAGTAATTTATGGAAAGTTGCAGCAGAAAATGATGGATAAAGTGATGATTGGATGAACTCCACTGCACAGCATTGAAGTCCTTGTTCATCAAGGTAAACAAAAGTATTCCCTCACATTCCCAATGAAGTGGTTTGGGGAGACAACAACAGCAGATCTAGGTGCACCATAGTTCAGATCTCATTGCAGGTGTGATCTGAAAATGGACACAGAGCCAAATTTCAGAGGAGAGGCAAGGACAGTGAGGATGGCAAAGTGGCACAGCTGGCAGAGCTGCTGCCTCACAGTGCCAGAGACCCGGGTTCAATCCCGACCTCGGGTGCTGCCTGTGTGGAGTTTGCACGTTCTCCCTGTAACTTCATGGGTTCCCTCAGGGTGCTTTGTTTTCTTCCCACATTCCAAAGACATGTGGGTTTGTACATTAATTGGCCTCTGTAAAATTGGCTCTAATGCATAGAGAGTGGATGAGAAAACGGGATAACATAGAACTTGTGTGAACGGGTGATCGAGGGTCAGCGTGATTCACAAGGGCAGAAGGGTCTGTTTGCATGCTGTATCTTTATACTAAACTCTAAACTAAAACTAAATCATTTGATCAAATCATTTCACCAGAGGAGGTACAGAACCTGTCTACAGTGCTTCTTAACATGTTATGAAAGCATTCCACCACTTATCCCTGCAGCCCAAATATTTCAAAGGCAACTTTGGTGACATTCAAGAAAGATTCAAGGAGGAAAGTTCTCCTCAGTTTTAAATCAGAGATTTGTGAAGATGGAGTCAATTAATGTTTTCCAAACTAAGATTGACATTTTTTCCCTATATGGAGGCAGGGGGTATGGAAACAGACAGGAAAGTACTGAGGCCAGGATCAGATCAGCCGTGACCTTGTTCAAGTAAAAGACTCAAGGAATTACACTTTTTCACTCTCCTATTTCAGACAGTAGATTTTACCATCTCCAACAATTTCTACAATGCAATTTTTTCAATGTTCCTGATTTCAGTCCGTAGGTCATTGAGGGTCGCACTTTAACGAGGACATATGGAAGGGATCATGTGGGGCTTGCATGAAATCAGTACTATTGCAAGGATTAATGTCACCATCAGCCTACTTCAAATAGGGCAAAACCATTAATTTGGCACAGTCATGACTTTGGTGCTGCCGGAGAGGCAGATTTTCTGGACTATTGGATGTTATTCCTCTTAATACTCCAACACACCTTTTGGGGGAAGTTTGAGGAAAGCCTGGGAAATAGAACTGCAAGAATTTCAAGGGAGCATGGATAAGGGGCCACAGGAAACAGAACCAGGTGAATTTCAAGGGAGCGTGAGAAACGGCCATTGTGAGTTTAAAGGCAGCACAGGAACTGGGAACCTGGTGAATTAAAAAGAAGCCTGGGAAATAGAACCAGGTGAGTTTGAAGGAAGCGCGGGAATCAGGGCTATGAAGTGTCAAAGGTAACATGGTGAACCATCGGGATTTCCAAAGAATTGAACAGTGAATCACTGTACTTTAACTGCATTGTGGGTCGAGAAAAAAATATACAATTTACATTCAACATTGAAAGCAAATTGTAACTCAAAACTTTGATAATTACTGTACAATTTCAACTTACTCCTTCAGACTCCTTTATGTAATATTTCATTTATTGCCATAAAGTACACTAGGACCTTGAAGTCCAAGATCATTGAACTGCTATTTAGTTTCTGAGCCACTAAAGCTGCAATATTGATACATGTGAACAACATAGGGATATCATGTCCAGCACTTTCCAAAGATATAGAAACCAGCTTCACTTTCACTCAGCTGACCTTGGGTGTCAAAGCCAGATTTGAACTAATGTGAATGCTGTCAAACTCAATAACAAGCATGAAAGACTGAGTTCTAGGAGCTTTCTTGGTTGATTTTTGAGTCTTTGTACAACAGAGAAATTTAATACTCCAGAGGAAATCCAAACCCTAGTTTTGTGAAACCAACCAAACTTGAACTGGCTCACCAGTCCACTCATACCCTTGTTCAAATTGTTCCCTGTACAGGACCCTACATCATACAAACACTATCAACGTTTCAGCCTCCTCACATTACAATTTATCTAAGGAGACTTATCATCTTAATGTTGAAATATGTCAGGATTGTTTAGCATTTTTTTCTCTGAATGAAATTTCAAAAGTAGTTAAAACAAATTAAAATAATTCATTACATTATTGTCGTTCTTTGGTTGCACTAAGGACTTTGGGGTTTTGTTGCAATTTGCAGTATTCTGGTTATTAATTTATTGTATTTTTGTTTATCTATGAATGTTGTGTTTATATATTATATTATATCTTCACATATTATCTGTGTGTTGTGTTTACAGGCCTCTTATGATGCTGTAAGAATTTCATTATTCCATTTTGGTACATAGGACAACGAAGCACTCTTACGTCTCTTGACTAAAACAAATACAAATTATAATATGTATTTTTGGGGACAGATCTTTAGTGCCATCTAATGGCAGATATACAGAATAACTAACCAGCATCTGCAGTTCCATGTTTCTACTAATGTACAATAGGACACAACGTGCTGGTGTAACTCAGCAAGTCAGGCAGCATCTCTGGAGAAGAGATATGGAGAATAATATTTGGGTCAAGACCCTTCTTCAGACTGATTTCTTCTCTCCCCCTACAATGAGTGTGAAGAAAGATCTCGACTGAACAATCAGTCAACTATCCATGTTCTCCAGCGATGCTGCCTGACCTACTGAATTAGTCCAGCACTTTTTTTGTCCTTTTATAGAATAACTATTTCAATTTATTAACAGCTTTCAAGAGGTACAAATTCAATCGGAAATTGCCAGTAAAATTTTCATTTTGTTTAAAAATGGACACATGGCCAAGGAGGAACATGAAAAGCTGTAACTAAGCTTATTTAAAACTCACGCGCAATAAAGCAAGCTCTGCAGTGGAAACAATATAGGAAACTAAGAAGAAAACGGACATCAAATTAAGTATAGTGTCTATGATCAGCTGTTTTTTAGATAACTGGTCATGATGATCATGTAACAGTGGAGGAAAATGATTTTGCCTTAACTGTAATATGTTAATCAGTGTATGTTATCAACACGTAGAATATGTTCTGCAGCTTACGTTTATAGATGAAATGCTGAGAAGTTGAATCAAGGGGAATGCAACAAGTAAACACAAACTATAATGTCATCCAAGCATTTACTATCAAGTACTTTTAGGCAAAGATAACTTATTTTATTAGGTGGAAGAGCCCATAAAACCAATCCCTTTTTCATTGATCTCGATTATGTACATTCACTGAATTCTCCAAACTCTCTGACACAAAAAAAAAATCCAATTGCCTGTTGATATCGTCTGCGTCAATGATCTGACCTTGTAATTATGTCACAAATCTATTACCATGGAGCCAATAATACATTTTGGCTTTTGACTCCATTCCTAAATTTGTATTTCTAGAGCCACCATCAATCGGGAATGAGAGAGTTATCTCGGTTGTTATTACATTACCTCCCTCTGGTTGGCAAACTAACGCCTCTGGCTGCTTTGTTTACTTAAAAGTGCTAACAACGCGTGAAATAGACTTTCATTGCAGCAGAGACTACACTTCAAAAGTACATCATGAGCTATACAGCAATTTGAGGAGTTCTGAGCTAATAAATGGCAGTAAAGAAATGCAACATTATCTTATCGCCATCTTGTGCTTTCTAACAAAATGGTCAAAGGAGATTCATGAAATCTGCAGTATAATTACCAGATGAACATCTGAATAAGACAAGAACTGCTTGTCCATGGCTTATCAGGAGAAAATTGTCAAATTTCCATGTACTCGTGCAAATTATACCCTTCCACATTGAATTTATGCTGTGCAAGTGAGCTGATCCAGGAATTATTCAAATAACCATTAACATTTTCAATTTTGCATGGCTGTGGAAATTCTGTATTTATGTTTTCAAAGGAAGACACTATTGCAGAAATAATAATGTTTAGGTTTATCGTTGTCACATTGTACTAAGGTGTAGTGAAAAGCATGCTATTGGATCAAATCAGATAATACTATATGTAAATACAATCAAGCCACACTCAAGTACAATAGCTTGAATGAAGAGAAAGATACAGTGTGCAGCATACAGTTCTTGGCATTAAAGAGCAACATTTTCAGAGACCAATGTCCATAATGAGGTAGAGGAGAATCGGACTGTACCCTAGCCCATGGAAGGACGATTCAGATGCTTGATAACATAGCTGTTTCTGATGGTGCTTTGAAACTTTCAAGCCTCTGTATCTTCTGTCCGACGGGAATGGGGAGAAGATGGAATGACCAGGGAGGGAAAGGGCTTCAATTTGTTGGGTACTTTCCCAAGGCAGCGTGAAGTGTAGGTAGATTGAATGGTGGGGCGTCTCGTCTGTGTGATAGATTGGGCTACATCCATACCTCTCTACAATTTCTTGGGCAGAGTTACTTCAAAACCAAGCTGTGAAGCAACTCGACAGCATCATTGATGCTGATTGGGGCACACACTCCACATACCTAGCTTCTTCATCTTGCTGACATTGAGGAAGCGGTTATTGGCCTGACAGCAAATTATTAAGTTCTTTGCCTCCTTAGCAACCACCCCCTTAAGAAGACATTCTGAGGAAAAGGGTCCTTTTAAGATCAAGTACTGCATCATTCTTGTACACCAATGGATGAATTGAAGAGTTAAAGAATGAAGTAGAAGAATCTGCACATGACGCTGTTCTGATTACCAGGGCACAGGAAGGATCGCTGACATTACCCTGAAGTCAACGTGACGACTACAATTAACGCTGCTGAGCAGGGTCCTCTACCTCATTGGAGACCTTCGAACTATCTTTATTCGGACTTTACTGGACTTTATCTTGCATTAAACATACGCTTTATCCTGTATATCTGTACACAGTGGATGACTTGATTGTAATCATGTATAGTCTTTTTGTTGACTGGATAGCGTACAATAAAAATGCTTTGCACTGTACCTCGGTACACGTGACAATAATCCCGCCTGAGACAATGTCCTGCTGTTACTACAGCTTTTTATGTCTATCACCTAAATTAGTTTAAAATCCCAGCAATCAATAGAAAATTGCAGATCCATACATGTAGTTAGTTGCATGAGGTATTGGATCTTGACAGGAAGTTATTCATCATGTATGAAATCAGAGTTTACTCTAGGTCTGAGTGGAGTCATTCTGCTCACTTTCCACAATTTACATAGAATGTAGTTATCTCTTTAGATGTTGTAGCTAAGTTCACAAACATGGAAATCTAAATCTATCCTTTTCATATATAGTAGAATATATAGGGGATATGGGGAGAAGGGGTACTGATTGTGCATGATCAGCCATGATCACGGTGAATGGTGGTCCTGGCTCGAAGGGTCGAATGGCCTCCTCCTGCACCTATTGTCTATTGTCTAGAAGCCCAAATGGCATCCTTTAAGTAAATTGGAACCACTGTACCCTTTCAATAGTCAGATGTCTTTCTCATTGAGATTAGGGTAACATATGCATATCGGTTTTGATGGCTCTACCTAAGGAAAACAAAAATGAAACGCACTTCTGCCTGATTATATTGTTATGTTATCACACAGTGATTGCCCCAGTGCACAAAAAGCAACTGGAATGAACTGTTCAGCAAAATATTGCAATGCTCTGAACCGCATTAAGGCTCGGGGTTATTTGAGACAGTTAGTCCCAAATATCATAAGACCTCCACCATCCCTGCTGAACCCAGTGATATGTCCTAAAACAGTCAATACTAAGAAAAGGCAAACACAGTCACTATGGATGAAAATATTCTGATAAAACTGTGAAAGCAAAACCAAAACTCACGCAAATTTGAAACTTAGTTTGTTCAATAATAGGCAGTGCAATGCAAATTGTGCTCACAATTTGGGAAGATCAGGAGCCTGTACAGACATAAACACATGTTTATATGAACTCATGGACTATAGCATAGAGAAAGTGCAAAAGTTTAGGTTTTGATAATTTAATGCACTAAAAGTACTGATCTATCAGCTGCTGCTTAATTGCCCTGGCCTCTCATATGCAGGAGCTGCAGCAGCTTTTCCTGCTTTCTCTGCTACCTGGGACTCTTCCTTCTCCAGTGGTATTTGCCCTTGGTTGAGTTATACAGTATCTCAGCATGTTTGCAATATCGGTTATTCAGAATGCAGGAAATGACAGTATATGATTCCTCAATTTTGTTTTGGGATCCAAGTTCTTACTAGTACACTGCAATCATTTACACTATTAATGTCCTGATACACTACATGCATATAAAACTGTCTTTGATAAGTGGCAAACTATTTTACATTCTAAACTCACTCTCAGAAGAAATAATTCATACCATAGTCAATATGAAATTGGTTTAATTTTGCTTAAACAACTGTGAAAGTGAAATTTAATTCTGAACAATGAAAACATGCTTTCGTTAATTTGGGCGATACGATAGAACTTTATTTATCCCAGGAGGGTAATTGGTCTGCCATCATAAAACACATGATTGGGGATGCGCAAAGATTGTGGGGGGAAAGGGGAGGGGAGTCAGTCTACCCCACGACAGAAGGGGGGGGGGGTTGTACAGTTTGACAGCCACAGGGGAAAAAGGATCTCCTGTGGCTTTCTGTACTGCATCTTGGTGGAACCAATCTGTTGCTGAAGGTACTCCTCAGGTTGACCAGTGTGTCATGGAGGGGGTGAGCTGTATTGTCCAAGATGCTCTCCAGTTAAAGGAGCATCCTCCCCTCCAAGACCATCTCCCATGAATCTAACTCCTGGGATTGGAGTGGTCAGGATGGAGCCAGTCTTCTTGATGAGCTTGTTGGCGTCCACGGCCTTCACCCTGCTGCCCCAGCACTTGCCAGCGAAGAAGATGGTACTGGCCACCAATGATTGGTAGAACATCTATAGCATCTTACTGAGAACGCTGAAGGAGTGGAGCCTTCTTAAAAAGCACAGCAGGCTCTGTCCATTCTTGTACAGGGCCTCAGCGTTCCTGGATCATTCCAGTTTACTGTCCAGGTAAACTCCAAGGTATTTGTGGTTCTTGGTAAACTGTATATCCACACCATTGATGGAGACCAGGGACAAAGTTCCAAATGTCCACCACTCCTTTGTATTGTCCGTGTTGAGCTGCAGGTGATTCAGATGATTCAGCACTGACTGAATCTTGAAATAAAGCATCAATGGAGATGCTGTGGTGATGGTCGACAGAAACCTAACCTGGTCCTTTCACACGGATGTGGTGATCAAGAAAGCGCATCAGCGTATTTACTTTTTTAGGTGTATGAGAAGGTTTGGCATGTCCATGAGAATTCTCTCAAATGTCTACAGATGCACTGTAGAAAGTAATATGTGTCTACCCGCACATAACAATAAACTAAAAAACTGCTTTGCTCTGACTACCTGACCCTGCAGAAAGCAATGAACCCAGCCTAGTTCATCACAGTCTCGTCATTTCCATCCATCCAGTCCATCTTCACGGTGCGCTGCATCGGGAAGGTTGGAAGTATCATCGAGGATGTCTGCTACCTTGGCCATTCCCTTTTCTCCCTTCTTGGAGAGGATACAGAAGCTTGAAAGTTTGGATGTCCAGACTTAAAAACAGCTTCTTCTGCTATCAGACTCGTAATACAATCATCTCTTTCATACCTCCTTCCCAGAGGTGCTATCGTGTACTCTTACTCTTAATTCTACCTCGATCATCTATTCTGTTAGAGTACTTTTTTGCACTCTCAAATTGCACTACAATCTTTGTACCATTCTTTTTGCATTCATCATTGCATTTAGTGTTGTATCCACCATAATGTTTACTCCATGAGCTTCATGTCAACAAGGAATTTAATTGCACACAGATGTACATGACAACAAAGTAATCTGATTCAGAATCATTGCTTTCAGCTGTGCTTTGTGTTCTTTATCCTTATTCAAATCACTTTTTTAATAAGACAGGCTGGCTTTAAAATTTAGCTCTAAATTGGAATACTTCTTTGGAATTTGATAAAAATAAATAATCTGATGTTCGAATTTCATCTGGGCTAGAATCCATATGATCTGTGTGGAGAACCAGATATAGTCGGAGCCACTCACACATTGTTTTCATACATAGACCTCACATAAGGATTTAAGGTGTATCAATCGTAATGTTTTGTACTTATGCCATTAGTGATTTCAGGAATCTGATATCTCAGATGAAATTAAACTGTGTTAATTGACATCATGCCAACACTTTATTGAGAGGAGGTATAATTAAATGTAAGCATTGCAGTAAGTCAATAAGGTTTGGAATGAATGGTTTTGAGAAATGCCATCTCATACATGAGGCATCTATGAATGCAAGTCCTAAAATCTTGGACGAAGAGGTGGATCACTCAAAATGCTTAGTTATCCAGATAGCCAGTAAACTCTGAGATAATTCAAGTGGAAGGAGAGGGGTAAATCTCCAGGACAAATACTTTCTTGTGGTCATGGGTCTGGCATCAAAGATTGCTGAAGATACTCCTATCTAATCCTCTGCCTCAAAACTCACTGCCCTCTCATTCACAAACTGTTCTGCTTTTATATTGTGCAGATAGTTTAGGCATACCTCTCTTATCTGCCTCCCTCCTATCACAACAATCACATCCTGTGTCCTTTTTCTTTTAGACACTCATGAAATACAAAAACCATAGGTCGCAGCTGATAAGCCAGAAAAGTCAGAAGAAGAAAACATCACATAACACTGTCAGTCGTTTACATACCTAGGATCTACACAAGAGTTATCAGGCACAAATGGACTGCAGCCAGTGTCTAGTCATCGGGTAGCTCAACCCTCCAGAGGCTAAATCTGACCCCGAGTACAGGTGAGGAATAGAATGCCTGTTGACAAAGTATGATAATCATGCTAGATGAGATTTGGATTATTATCAGAAACCCCCGAGTCCTACTTCAAATGCGCAGAGCTCAGAGGCCCATCCTTTCCAACATGGAAGAGGTGAAGTCAGCACTTACACATATGGTGTAGCATCTGAGTAGTTAATGTTACAGCATTCATTACAGAATGAGCAAGACCACTGCAGGGATCTAAGCTTGCATGGCAATGTGGACTCGGGTTACCACCATCATTAATCTTGCTTCAAATACATTTTGACGTGATCACAGTAGTTCAACAAATTATCCTGCAACATTCTCTAGAATTGCTACTATCTAGTCCAATGGGAATGACAGTGGCATTATGGAGCGTGACTCCATTGCCCTTTCCCATAATAATGCAACTCCAACAGTGACTGCATGGTAGCCCATTGGCCAACTGTTGCTGCTAAAGAGATCTTTCTGGCCCATACCTAGTTCCTGGAACCTTCTCCACTGTGCGCGAACAACTATACATTCGCAAGATTGCATTGGTAATGAAGTGTAATGGCAGTAAAAAAGGCAAGAGACAATCAGAACATGAAAATTGAGTCTTTGGCCTTATGGGGAAAAGTGTATTTGAGGAACAAAATCTCAAACCTGGCCCAAAGATCATGGTCATTGTTTGATTCTGAGTCATGGACTACCAAAAGCAGATATCTTAAAATACTGGAAGAAACCGCCAATGCAGACTCTACAGATCCTTCAAATCTTTTGGCAGGATAAGCAAATCAACATCTATGTCGCATCCCAGGCTATCATCCCTAGCTGGTTACACTCAGTTGGCTCCAATGGGCAGATCACATCATTCACATGTTAACAACAAACTCTGAAAACTCACATTCTCAAAGATCAAAGAAGCCTTGAAGAAATGTGCAACATACTTGGATTTATGTGAGGATCCCTGGCCCATGTCTGCTCAAAATGGCACTGAAGCATTTAGAATGACACCGAGAGGCTCAGAGAGTGCACCATTGTAAGATTTGAGAAGTTTTCCCTCATTCTGAAAGCAACACAAAACCAAAGAGCTGCAGTTTGGACATTTTAAACGGGAGACTGGGGCTGATAGCGGAGAAAGGCTGCGGTCGGTTTTTTCCAAGGGACCAGCCACAAAGGCAAAAACCTTACAGCCCAGTCTCTAGGTTTCTGCAAAGTCACGGCCAGAACAATGGATGGGTATTGGCCATGCAGAAGCTTGCGAAACCAGGTCGAAGTCCAGACACTGGGGCACTGACATCAGCATACTCACAATGCCCCAAGCCGACCTACACAGTTAACCTCGTTAAGGGGGCACAATAGCCCATAGAAAACTACCTGGTAGGTGATGGGAAACCAGTTAAACCCATCACCTTGCAACGAAATACCAATTAACACCGTCTGGCCATCCCCGGTATCCCCGGACATAAGCGCAGATCAGAGAGAAAACTCATACATATCTTTTTAAACAAAGAGATTCCAAGATCTGGCGGGAGATAGGACGGGTCAGAATAGTATAACTGGCCACGACTTTTGGGTTTTAAACTCAAGAAGAAATACTGGAAGAAGCTGAAGCTAGAAGAAAACCTGCAAGGAACGCAAGCAGGCAAGAAAACGGATGCAAGGAAGCAAGTCAAACGGATGCAGGAGGAAAAGACAGGCAAGAAGAACGGATGCAAGAGAGAGGAACAGGCACGCAACTCGAGAAGAAATACTGCAGCACGAACAGCCAGTAACCCCAGTGATAGCCCCATGGTGAGCATGTACCCCAAATCTTGCATATCCTGGACATAGTTTAGTGTAGAGGGGAGGGTGGTTTGAATAAACGTTGGGTGTGTAAAGAAATATGTGTTGGTCAATTTTGCGATGTGTCGTACGTTCCCCATCTTACAGTCGTGTATATGTCTTGTAGAACTGTGTGTTTAAGAATTCAGAGAAAAAGGTATTCGTGTATATGTCTTGTAGAACTGTGCGTTTTATGATTCATAAGTCAAAGGTATTCATGTGACTCAATACGTGTTTTATAGATATGTCGTATAGAAATGTATAAGTATTCATGGACAATAGTCCCAAGCGCTAAATAAAAGCCTTTTCATTTAAACCCTGGTTTTAAAATCTGGTCTGGTGGCATTTTTCTGCACTATAAGAGCTCCTGCATCTAAGTCCAGTGTCTAGAACCGTAAGGGGTGAGTGGGTCGAACCACTCACGGGGAACCAGTGTGCACGGCCTGGTCAAGGGATCAGAGCAAGGCACGGGGACCTTAGGTCGGGCGAAAGCTCGGCGCAGAAACCCCTTACACCATGAATGATGGAAAGAGTACACCACATCCTAAATCACTCACCTTCCTGGCCTCCTAAGAATTGCCTTCCGACTTGTGGCAGAGTCTGTGCGTCCTAATGACCCATTAGCCCTCAAAATGTAAAGAACTATAAAGTAAGATAATCATACTCAATCCCAAAGAATTGCCCAAGTGGATGATCTGTTGTAAAAGGTCAGCAATTACTAATGATCCCTGGGTAAATGAAGGTGACCTGCTGCAATGCCTTTATAGAGGTAGTTCAAAAATTAGAATAGGAAAATATTTCCAGATAAAGATAGCAAGACTTGAGTCCACTCCCCACATGTCTGAACTATTGCCTTCCAAGGCATGTACTGTCACTGGTGTTGGATTCAAAGATATGTTAAAAAGAGGTTTGCACAGTAGTTTCTCGAGGTGCATGTCAAAGCTATTTTTCGTTGCTTCACTCAGAGGCAAATAGACAGCATTCGTTTTTAGCGTGTAGGTTATATCAAAGTCCTATAACAAAGCTGTTGTGCTTTATAGAGTGTGAAATGATTTTACTCGTTTAGGAGTTGAGTCTTTGTGCTAATGGTAATTAGGGCATGGCAATCTCTCAGAAACTGTTGAACACAATGGAATGCAGTAATTACATTTGATATTAAGGGGAATGGTGAGAATTTTATTTGAAGGCAAAGGTAATTTCTGAGCAAATATTTGGCACAATATTTACTTCCCCATATTTCACCAACTTCAACTGGTGCTAAGTTCCTGCTGCATTTGGGAAAAAATATATCTCTGCCTTAACTCTCATTTGGTGAAGTTGCCCCCATGAGATTAGGTGTGCCCAGGCATTATAGACTCAGCCACTCTTTGTCAATGTCTGCCCTGTTTTTCCTACTGCACAAAAGGCAGGGACAAGTGCCCTCAATTCTATGGGTTTTGGAAAGCACAGCAAATGCAGCAGGGCAGAGAACCATCTTTGAACAGCACTGAAGGACGTCCCTGGCTTTTCCACATAACCATGTCATTGTGAGGACTCCAAGGGGAGTCATAAGACACATAGACCTGCAGCTGTAGTTCTAGTTCCGCTTTCCAGGACTCGGAAACTTGTAATCTGGGCAAGTCTGTAAGCCTCTGGTACTTGAAGCTTTTCATTCAAGGAGATGAATACAATTCTCCTCAAGCAAATATCGTCAGCAATGTTATAAATGAAAAGCAGTGAGAAACCAGGGATTGAAGAAACTGCTTTTGTCTCCAGAACATGTCAGTCATGTGTGGCTTTTGATAAAATGGCAGAACATTGAATGGTTTTGTATCGTGCAAGCTTCCGAAAACCCAAAACATTGATGATTTATGGTGATGGTCACAATGTACCTGCATCAACAAGATTTCTTTGCTGAATAGTAATAAATTAATAAATGATATTTCTGTGATTCAAATAGAGATGAACACGTAATGGCTCTTGTAAGAATTCCTTTTTCTCCATTATAACAAGGTGCACTGTTTTGTTGATATTTGTTTACCTCACCTCAAAATGCAACCAGAAACTTTGCAAATTGTAATACAGAAGTGGTATTGATATGGATTATTATACAGTTATGAATGATGAAAATTAAATTTAGTTTTCATTGAGGTTTGAAAAAATACATCAATGAAGAGTATATAATATATATTTAATGACATTTTCAATACAATTTTTTTTACCTATGTTCATATTTCTTGAAAGGCTTTCCTCACCATAATATTTGAGAACAGTGCGAGATGATAGTTTTAAATCACATTTCACATTTTTTAGGTTCTTTTATTTTGAGTTAATTCTTCTCCAATATTTTCTGATCTAATATTAGATATTTATGTGATCACAGTCGGCCTGGTGCGACCTGTTTGCTCATGAATCTGAGAAAACTTCAGAGCAATTTTTATTAGAGGGCTGAGCATTGTCTGTAATAGAAACAAAAATTAGATGTTAAAAAGTGTGTGCATGCACATGCTCCATTTTTTATCCTTAGACTTAGATCGCTCCCATCTCTGTACCATCTGTAGCAGACAGGGTTGCTTTCAGGACAGATGCTAGGAAATAGTCTTTTAGCTCTTTTTTTTTTTAACAAATTCAAGATAGTGTGTAAATGGCAGAATGGAAGGATCAATATAAAGAGTTAAAGTCAAATTTATTAAGAGGGAAAACCTACTTTGGAAGTTAAAATGTGATCTCTCAAAAGGGCTAGTAACTATCAAGTTTTTGTGTCTTTTCTAATTGAGACAGGGATTTAAATATAAAACACTAAAGTGACCAACTCGCTGATAAACATAGTTTGAACCGGGAATGGAAGAGTAAAAAACAAAAAAATATAGTAATTCACTTGAAATTCAATTGAGGAACTAATTAATAATGTACATCTAAAGAATGTAAAGATAAACAAAGGAGTTTTTTAGATTATGGACAGTCAAGTGAGACAATTCTTGGATCTCATGTGCAGAAAGCACCTTCAGTTGATCAGATTTAAAATAAGGGTTTCCAAGCTTTAAAGACTGCTGGAAACACACTTGAACACAACAAAGGATGATCATATCCTTGATAAATGTGTACCAAGAGGCCGTTTCCATTCAGAATTGCAAGTGGATGACAATCACAAAGTGAAGGAAAAGG
Organism: Rhinoraja longicauda; assembly: GCF_053455715.1. Taxonomy (NCBI): domain Eukaryota; kingdom Metazoa; phylum Chordata; class Chondrichthyes; order Rajiformes; family Arhynchobatidae; genus Rhinoraja; species Rhinoraja longicauda. Next base: position 44,488,639 of record NC_135963.1, read on the forward strand.
AGGAATCTCCATGCTCTGCACCAGTCATTAATCAGTGCTCCGCATTAAGGGAGATGGGGTGATGATGCCCTGAACACACACAAACAACGGACAGTGTGTTCATGGTGGGAGGATCGGGAATGATGAAAAGAGCAAGGCATTGAAATGCATTAGTCACTGGGAATTCCATAGTCCAGGAAACAGGTACGGGCAATTGCATACCAAATGGTTTTCTGTTATCTCACTTTTGCATTCACTTCCTCCAATCTAGGCAGCATTTTACAGAGGCCAATTAACCTACAAAGCTGCAAGTCTTTGGGATGTGGGAGCAAATCAGAGCACCCAGAGGAAACCCACTCGGCCACAGGGAGAACGTGCAAACTCCACACAAACTGCACACAAAGTCAGGATCGAACCTGGGTCTCAGGTGCTGTGAGGCAGCAATTCTACCAGTTTTATCACCCGCCCCTTCATTTATTTGCTTATAAATATGGATTATATAATCTATTACTTATATATTAAGGTTTGGATTTTTAAGAGTAGAGTCTTTCTGTTTCCTCATTGAGGGAAACAAACGAAGGACTGCATATTTTAATGATTTTTCACTCTGGGGGGAGTCATGATCTTTACTCTGTCCTCTAAAATGCCTTAACGCAAAACTTCCAAAAGCATTATGAATCATATCTGTTAACCACTGGCACATTTAACAGCATACACTTTTGTGTTCCAATAAATTGAAACATTACACTACGTTATCTTTAAGATTTTTATGGTCCTTTTCTCCCGATTCTGAATAGTTTTCCTAGCAATGGAGCCCAATGTTATCCTATCCAAATGGCCAATCTTCCCGTGTGGATCAAAAAAGCTGTGTGATTTCCCGAAATGTATGGTGGGGAGAATATATTGAACAAAGAATAGTAGAGCACAGGAACAGGCCCTTTGGTGCACAACATTTATGCCAAACACGATGCTTGTTAAACTAATCTCAGCCTGTATGGGATCCAATTCCCTCCATTTCCTGCATATCCATGTGCCTATATGAAAGAAAGTATATACAGCACTTTAAGAGAGACACGAGCGACTGCAGATGCTGGAATCTTGAGCAAAAGACAAACTGCTAGGCGAGAATGTCCAGCATTGTATGCGGTATTGACCACTGGGAAGTGTTTGTAGTACATGGAACATAGAAAAGTACAGCACAGGAACAGGTCCTTCGGCCCACAATGTCTGTGCTGAAAATGATGCCAAGACCAACTCTTATCTGCCTGCATGTAATCCTTATCCCTCGAATGCATGGGAGATCGGCAGAATGCTGCGGGGCTGCAGAAATCCTGGGTGGGAACTTAGTTCATGGCAGTATCTGAATGGTTAAATTAAATATCGTGGTTTATCATATCATATCATATCATATATATACAGCCGGAAACAGGCCTTTTCGGCCCTCCAAGTCCGTGCCGCCCAGCGATCCCCGTACATTAACACTATCCTACACCCACTAAGGACAATTTTTACATTAACCCAGCCAATTAACCTACATACCTGTACGTCTTTGGAGTGTGGGAGGAAACCGAAGATCTTGGAGAAAACCCACGCAGGTCACGGGGAGGACGTACAAACTCCTTACAGTGCAGCACCCGTAGTCAGGATCGAACCTGAGTCTTCGGCGCTGCATTCGCTGTAAAGCAGCAACTCTACCGCTGCGCTACCGTGCCGTACCGTAACTATATGTCGCCCTTGGTTGGCCTTTGCTTTTTATTTAAATATATTGCCAGGCGGCTACAATTCCGACTTGCAAACTGTTTGGGGTATGAGCAATTTTCAGGAACGGAACCCTGTCGTAAACTAAAGAGGACCTGTTCTTTAATTGCTCATGCCCTGCTGGTAAAGTTTAGTTTGCTCTGAACAAACCTTTTAGGATGTCATTGTTTTTCTTCTGAAATATCTCCACACATAATTCTGCCCACATATAGTACATGTGTGGGCAGTATATAGTACATGGGGATAAAACAATGGGGATTAAAAGTCACTTTGTAAACAAAAAATTACCTGTGCATCTTTGAAGATTTTACAAGCATCTTTATAATAGCTATCAATATAAATTCTGATGGTCGCTCCAGCACTGCCAGTTCCACTTAATCTAAAGATAATGCGTGATCCATCTGTGAAAATGATTCTCAATCCCTGTCAACATAAGATTGATGAGAATTATTCAGGAGCTGACACGGATGCTGTGACCTGTTAATGATATGGCTAATATTCCAAATATATACACCCTGCTGCTCTCATGAGTTACTGGTGCATAAGAAATGTAAAAGTAGAACATTTGTAATACCTTGCTGGAAATTAAAAAAAGGTATTCAAAATATTTCTGAAGATTTAATCCCAGTCTTTGATGAGCTATCAGATCTGCAATAGAATAGCAATTGTATGCTACAATTGCTCTCAGCTATCGGGGATAACATGCACTGGGCGGTATGTGTGCATGAATGCCTGATTAATGCAGAATTTGTCTTTGGTTGATATCTTCCACATTTGTTCCAGTGGAACATCTTGCCAACTCTTATTCAGGCATATATGTAACACCATGAGGATAATGTATCTCAGGGCTGCAGGCAAAATATAAATTACATCGGCCAACAATCTGATGTTCAAACTTACAAAAAACAGAAATTAAAGAAAATATCTGTGGCTATTAACTTCAGCTTGAAAGGATATTGAACAGCTTCCAATTCTCACCCGTTCTATTATCACCAATCAGGTAATATTTTGTTAATATTTAAATGAATTGCAGAAGCTACTGGTTACATTTAAATATACAATGTATATGTAGAGCAAAATAAAATCTGAAACTTGGCCAAAGCCTTTTTGATCCTTTGTGAAATTCTTTATTCTGATTTTATTCTTTCATTCTGATTTTAAGAAGCCGAGAGATATATCTCATTTGCAGATTCAGGCATCTACGTTGATATTGCATGTTGCATATCAGAGATGTGCCATACTCAATTTCAGACTATAAGCTCTGTACCAATATAAATGTTTTTGTTTGATCTTTTGACTTTGAATGAAGTTGAGCATTTTCAGCAAAAATGAATGGCATTCTGCTCCATTTGTGTCTATGAACAGAAAATATTAAAGTTTAAACCTCCAAAGCTCATGATTACATTGAATTAAAGAAAATGGAAGCAGGGATACACCGTGTGATGCATTGAACTTGATTGTTATACAATATGACCCTAGCTAATCATCTATTTAGATCAAATACATCCTTGATCATCTATCTTTGATGGCTTTTGCATCTAGAAAGTTATCTACCTCCTTCCTAATTATATTCAACAATTTGGCCTCTGCAGTCCTCTAATGGTAATGAATTCCAAAGATTCACTACGATTTGAGTGAAGAAATTCTTCATCTCATTGTACCTCTTGTAATGGAGACTGGAATCCCTTGTTATAGTCACCGCTGCCAGGGGAAAGATCCTCCTTGTACCCAGGCTGAATTTTGTAAATTTAAATTAGATTTCCTCTCATTCTTCCAAATTCTAGCGAATATAAGTCATCCCAAGAAGCAGTCTGGTTAATCTAATCAAATTTGTTCTCCCAATGTAACTCTTTAACTGATTATTTAAAAAAACAGTATCCTGATTTCTCATCATTTGGGTAGGTAAATGCAGCTGCTTTCTATTTTAAGTTCTGTATTGTTATAAGTTTGCACCTGTACTTCTTTTTCAACCAATCCCCCCTCCCCAAGAGGTAAATTTAGGAGCATAATCTTCTGTATTCATGCAGGTTTAAGTTACAGACATGTCACCTTTTAAGATGTCATTATGGAGAACTGGATATTGCACTTGCATCACATCCACATCACCTACCTGGTTTCTGGAAATACTGCCATCAACAGGGTCACAGTATTCAAAATTATCAGCCTTTTCCACAAAGTATTCTTCATCGCACACTGTGAATTTATGGCCAACGAAAGCACGGTCTGTCATCACAGTCTCCATATTCTTCATTAACTTAGTTGCTGCTCCAGCATCTACTTCCTCATAATCATACCTGTTGCAGAAAAAGAGTGAATTATGTGCATACAGTGAGCTGCGAGTTGTTTCAATTTAAGTATTTTAGATTACGAAAAGTAAAAGTTATATGGTTTCCAAAGCAGTAGTAACTGTTTTAATTAAGAAAATCACAAGAAATTCATGGTAGGTTAGAAATTTTGTAAATCACAACCAAAAAAATAATTGTTGAGTGTGAATTCACAGAAGGAAAATTGGGCATCTGTTTGTTATGGAGGATGAGATTATGAGAATAAAAATATAAATACAAACTTGATGGAACAAATGCTGTATTTCTGGTCAATAATATTAACCACTTTATAAACTACAGGTAGCTAAATGTATGCTGTATTAAGATGCAGCATTCCTTTGCCATTTAAAATTTCCAGTAACATTTTATTTCCATCCCTGTTCTCCTGAAGGTATTGATTAGTATAAGAGAACACCATAAAAAAATCTTATCCTCTTGGTAATTCACTCCAGAAATTATTCCTCATTAACAGACTTGGATTGTATGCTATTTGACTATTAGGTTCCCAACTGACCCCAATTCGGATCTTACTCAAAATCGTACATAGATACTTTTGGAGAAAGCTTATTGTATAAAGATAATGATCAGGAAATAGGACGTTTACCCAATACACTCAAAACCAACGACCAATACTAAAGCCAAATGAAGATCTACCGGACTGGAAAATAATTTCAATTAATCTAAATTTGGCAATTTCAAGTGTGCATGGTTTGGCATCACACATCATGCATTTTCAAAGCCAACATCTGAAGAGTTCAAACATTTCATGTTATTTATCCTGATAATGCAATTGTGCTCCAGAGTTCCATGTTAAATGTTATATGAAGCCTGAAATAACCAAGCAAAGCCGTTCCTTCCAATTAACCAAGTTAAAATACATTTTCACCAACGATTTAACTGATTTTTCCTTCCATATTTGCGCATAGATGAAAAATTGTCAAAACAAAATCTAATCATTGATGTGAAATTACAATAGCCACTGCGATGACTATCTTACACTACCAATTGTTCATTTTAAACAACTTCTCTGAAATAAAATCAAACTGCTGGAAGTGCTCAAAGATCAGGCAGCAATCTGTGATGCCTTTATTTGTGGGCCCTGGCTTCTTCTTGTTATTGGCGACAGAACTCTAGTCCACATCTCAATTTATTCCTTGCTCTTCTGTGCTCATCATCTCTCCTCTTAGATAGTGCAAGAACCGAGTTCCCCTGGTACTCTGCTTCCACCCCATCAGTCTTCACAGTCAACAGATCATCCTTTGCAATTTCTGGTACTTTCTTAAGAGGCTAGGCCAAGATGTTCTCGTCCTGTCTTTCCTTCCCTTGCCAGCTCTGCACTTTTAAACCAACTTGTTTTCTCCCCTTCCCAGGGTAATACATAGTCTTCAACATAAAATGTTAATCACATTTCTCTTTCATTGGATGCTGCCTGCTCTGCTGAGCCTTTCCAGCATTTTCCATTTTTATGCTATAAGCATTTGCTGTTTGCTGATTTTCTACTCATCTGATGTGCATTCTCTTAATGAAAAATATGATATATAAACTAGGCCACTTCATTTTAAATAATATTTTTGATCATTTTTGTAGATTTAGACAGAGGGACTATGAGGCAACCCACAGATATTTGAAGCAGTATGGATTTGCTTAAATAAGAGTGTTTAAACAATTTTCCAAATCAATGCTAAAAAGAGCATTATCCCTCGAGCAAAAAGCATTACTTCTTCTGAAGGGTTACAATACAGTAGCTCATTAAAAAGCACGAGTTTCAGAAGACAAAGCAAAAGAAACACACTGGAATGAAAGAAACAGAACAGTGGAAGAACTCAGCGATCAAAGTTTCCCCCTTCCAAAAATAGACTTTATTAAATGTCAAATGAAATTCAACATGTTTCTAGGAGAGTTTGATAGTGCAGCATATAAGATTGAAGCAGAACGCTTGGAAATATAACTCAAGATCAATATTCCCATCTAGAACATTTTTTTCTCCTTTGAGTCAAAAATAAATTTCCTATTTATTTTCCCTGCTGTTTCTATAAGGATTATTTATATCTATTGTGTTGGATCACTCTGGAGACTACTCAGAGAAAAGTATTTGTGGTTGTTCCGCCAGTTAAATTAGATATACACAGACTGTTCCTTTGGACCCAATTATGCTTCCCAATGTACATATGGCATTTATTTTTAGACATTCCTGAAAATAAATTGCAAGAGGCAATGAGAAAATAATCAACACGTTCACCTGCAAAATGTTCTCGCACTGGCAAATGCCATTCATTTAAACATAAAGTATGCAGATGAACATGGGAATCAATTCTGGTACAAAATTTAGTGTTTTCTGAAACCATACATGTTAATGTTAAAATCAAAAGAACTTTCTTGAACAAGGTTATCTGACCTGGTGAAAAAATTGCGGCCATATTTCTGCCAGTGTTCCTGCATGATCACCTCCACACTTTGTTTGCGTTTGGCAATAATAGACAGCCAGGCAAGCACAGCCCACAAACCATCTTTTTCACGAATGTGATCAGATCCTTAAAAAACAATGAAAGTAACAGCTGCCATCAATTAAAGGTTCAATTAAAATAAAACATTGAGAGCATCATGGTGCAGCAATGCAGGCAGAAGGAACATTTTCCAATGTCTCATTAAAGACTTCAAGATTAGGTGAGATAAAGAGAAAGCTTTGCACCCAAAGTCATAGAGTGAGACAGCATGAAAACAGGCACTTCGGCCCAACTTGCCCACAGCGGCCAACATATCCCAGCTGCACTAGTCCCACCAGCCTGCGCTTGGTCCCTCTACTGTTTCTTAAATTATGAGATAGTCCCAGCCTCAACTACCTCCTCTGCCAGCTTGTTCCATACACCCACCACCGTTTGTGTGAAGAAGTTACCCCTCGGATTCCTATTAAATCTTTTCCCCTTCACCTTGAACCTATGTCCTCTGGTCCTCGATTCCCGTACTTTGGGCACGAGACTGTGTATCTAACCGATCTATTCCTCTCATGATTTTGTACACCTCTATACACCCCTGCGCTCGAAGGAATAGAGACCCTCCTGCGCTCGAAGGAATAGAGACCCAGTCTACTCAACCTCTCCCTATAGCTCACACCCTCTAGTCCTAGCAACATTCTCATAAATCTTTTCTGAACCCTTTCAAGCTTGATAATATCTTTCCTGTAACATAGTGCCCAGAACTGAACACAATATTCTAAATGTTCCAAATGCGGTCTCAGCAAGGTCTTATACAACTGCAACATGACCTCCAAAAGTGTCCTGGAAGTGTTCAACGAATAAAGCTCCTTCTACAGTATTCTAACAATGGCTTTGCTGAATAATTACCAATAATGGCTGGTTTTCTCCTTCAAAGCAGAGGGAGACAAATTGTTAGCATGAATCAAATCAGCTAACAGAGCAAAGATCAGGAACAAAACCTGAAAGTTTTTTTATAGGCATGACAAAAGGCAGTGCCTTTACTGATAGGGTCAGATCATAGGCCCAATTTGACCAAGCCAACCAAGAGGTCTATATCCATTAGTTCCGTCTACTTGTTTGCCCAATATCCCTCAAAATCTTTTCTATCCATGTACCCATCGAAATATCTTTTAAACATTCTAACTGCCCCTGCCTCAATAGCTTCCTCTGCCAGCTCATTCCATATACCCATAACCCTGTGAAAAAAAGCTGTTGCTTAAGTTCCTTTTCAATTTTTCCCCACTCACCATAAATTAGGTTTAGTTTAGTTTAGAGATACAGGGTGGAAATAGGCCCTTCGGCCCACCGGGTCTGCACCGACCAGCGGTCCCCACACATTAACACTATCCTACACACACGAGGGACAATTGTTTTTTTCATTTACCAAACCAAGTAACCTACAACCCTGTACGTCTTTGGAGTGTGGGAGGAAACCGAAGATCTTGGAGAAAACCCACACAGGTCACGGGGAGAATGTATAAACTCCGTACAGACAGCACCCGTAGTCGGGATCGAACCCGGGTCTCCGGCGCTGCATTCGCTGTAAGGCAGCAACTTTACCGCTGCGCCACCATGCTGCCCACATAAATCTATGCTCTCTAGCTTTAGATTTCCCTATCCTGGGATGGATTTAGTGGAGAAGAAATAGTGTCAGTTGGGAGCAGAAAGGAAACATATGACATGCAGTAAGCGTATTTCTTTGTAATTGTAGTATGTGCAAGTGTATCCCAGTCTTCTGCAAGGGTGATATTTGTGATGTTACAGGTTAATGATGGGCTAGGATTAGTGGAAGATAGGATGCAGATGTTTAACATTTGTTAGAGTGAGCTAATTGGTCACAGCTTTCTTTATTTAGTAGATACTGGTAGCATAGGTGGTGAGAGCAGGTAGAGGAGGGTTGTTCTGGGACGCCAGAACAACTGTTGAGCCTGCCCAAGGTGTCGTGGGCCTAACTCAACGAAACACTAATGAAGGGAGGTGCCCACTTGATAACCCCAATGATTTACTTGCATCTACAGGATTCGTTTTTTTTTTCCCAAAAGAGCTAATTAATATGTAGGTAGCTGGGTTTTTTTTCGCATATGGAGTCATTTATTGTAAGTTGGTGTATTTAGTTAGGTAATACTTTGGTTTTTGGCTTGGTTTTCTTAGTTGAGCGCTTATCTTGGATTTATAGCACGTGTTTTAATTGTAATTTAAGATGAATCAAATCTACAACCTTCCACATTTGCTTGATTCAGAACTACAAAAAAATGCCATCTTAATCTATTTAGCCAAAATGATCCACAACTCCTCAACTGTTTTGTACCATATAGATATGAGGATTGAGGCTTGAAAGCATCAGATCTTTTCTTAAAATTAAATTGTCAGTATTGCTATTTCAGTTCCATATAATGACCTAGAAATTCAATTACAAAGCACATATCTATTTTGTGCTACTAGATTAGCTTCCAACAAAAGAAAACTGAGATGAAACCTAATCCTGGACTTGTGGTTAGGCACATGCAGGTCCTCCCTAGGTTATGAATGTCCAACTTATGGACACCCGTACATATGAACGAGCTCCCATTAATATTAGCTAATTCAAACAAGAACCAGCATTTTAAAAAAACCTCCCCTCTTTAAGCAGACACTGCTGCCTCTTAAAACAAAGACTGCCTTCACTCAACCCCCCATGATGCAATTAGGCAAAAGGTATTATGTGGCCATCATTTGTATAAACACATTATTAAATATATATCACTGTACTTAATACATAGTAAATATGTAATGCTGCAACACTAACTGTTCACATTCAAAATATTAAAGTAAGATATGGTGCTGACTGAAGAAGGGTCCAAACCCAAAAGGTTAGTTGTTCATTCCCTCAGCCTAATCTACTGTTTCTCCAGCATTTTGTGTTTTGTTCAAGATTCCAACATCTGCAGTTCCTTGTGTTACTAATTATAATCTTTGATCTATACTTAATTACTTATTGTTATGTTTGTGTTTGCAATGTACAAAACCTCACTGTTCTACAGTGTCTGGAAAGAAAAAAAAGAAATAAGACCTTCCTTTCCAAAACACCTGCTTATGCTGAAAAAAGACCTTTAACATCTACTTCAACCTCTGTTGGCATATTCAGAGTCACAATACCATTCATTACAATATTGTGAAGGTATGGTTATCCTTGATTGACTGATTGAATTGATTGATTGAAAGATACAGCATGGAAACAGGTCCACTTGCCCATTGAGTCCACTCCAAACAGCCATTCACACTAGTTCTAAACATAGCACAAAAAGTAAGGAAATTTGTGTTTGGTAGATTATTTCTTTGTTGTAACAATGCTTCTTGGCAATAAATCTTATACCGTTGGAAAGCCTGTTTATTTCCCTTTTAAATGGTGCCACATTTGTAAGGAACATGCATTTGTGGGATGAGCAGCAGAGCTGAGTATATGGGTTGCGCCCATGAAAAATTTGCCAAATCTTCTCTGCCAATGCCAAACAGCTTATTCTGCTGTTGCTATTGACTCTTGTTTTGAGCTTCTGGTACCCCCAGGTGCTGACAAGAATGGGATGCCATCCCACAACAGTGTGTGACCAGGCTGGTGACCAGCATGAGGAGGAGGTGCCAGGCTGTTGTGGCTGTGTATGGTTCTTCCACACGCTACTGTGGCTCCTGTTCATTAAATGAATAAATTGTTAAATTGCCAATATGTCTTGTTTCTTCAGACTTCAATCATCCAATCCACCAAACAACACCGAACAAGAGTCAATGGCAGAATAAGCTGTTTGGCATTGGCAGAGAAGATTTGGCAAATTTTTAATGGGCGCAACCCATATACTCAGCTCTGCTGCTCATCCCACAAATGCATGTTCCTTACAAATGTGGCACCATTTAAAAGGGAAATAAACAGGCTTTCCAACGGTATAAGATTTATTGCCAAGAAGCATTGTTACAACAAAGAAATAATCTACCAAACACAAATTTCCTTACTTTTTGTGCTATGTTTATGTATCCCTCATGCACATCCAATTCCTGCACTGTAGGGGTAATTCACACAGCCCAACTAACCGACAAACCCTCCTGTCTTTAGGATATGGAAGGAAACCCACATGGTCCCAAGGAGAAAATGCAAACTCCACACAGGCAGCACCCAAAGCAGGATCCAACCCATGTCTCTGGTGCTGTGAGGCAACAGCTCTACCTGCTGCACCATTATGCTGCCCACCACGTTGAGTTATTTTGTGCACTTTCTGACACAAATTACATGGACTTTGGAACATCTGTAAAAACAGAAACCAACCGTAATACATGGTGGGACTGTATTACAAACTCTGGCTAGTAGCTTCTCTGTGTATGTTGTACTTATTCAAACAACTGATGCTAAATCCCACATAAGACTCAATTGGTACCTCCTCTGTGAATCATAGGTGTGTAATTAATGCTCAGGGTGGATTACACACAGGAAAGCAGTGTTCAACAGCAGAGATAAACTCTGTCCCATTGTTATTTGAATGGATCATTAATCAGAAATGTTTGTTGGAGTCAGCTGAAATTTAGCAGTGTCACCAAACTAAGATTATCTCCATAAAACAGAATTGTTACCATTTCCCATTGATATCATCATCATAGTCATAATCATACTTTATTAGCCAAGTATGTTTTGCAACACGAGAAATTTCATTTGCCATACAGTCATACCAATAAAAAGCAACAAATTACACAAAATACATTTTAACGTGAACATCCACAGTGACTCCTCCACATTCCTCACTGTGATGAAGGCGAAAAAGAGTTCAATCTTCTTCCCTTCTTTGTTCTTGGCTCCCGTAGCTGGCGGTCGGGGCTCCGTGTCGGGGCGATCAAGCTCCTGCATAGAGGGGGAATCTCAGCTCCCCTGCACCGGGGGATTTGACCCAGGTCGGGGCTGGTCGAGCCTTCTGCGTCTTTGGAACTTCCCGACATCGGTCTCTACCCGCGACTACGAGCTCCTCGATGGTGACATCTGCAGGCCGCAGTTGGAGCGTCGATCCCAGGCAAGTTCACGTCCCCGAGGTGGGGCTCAAAGTCAGTCCTGAACAAGGCCGCCAGCTCCATGATGTTAGGCCGCAGAGCGACTGGAGATACGATCCAGAAAACAATCGCAAGGTAAGAGATTGAAAAAAGGTTTCCCCCGACCCCCCCACATAAAACAAACTAGAGGACATTAACACAAACTTTTAAAACACACTAAAAATAACAAAAAAAATACGAAAAGACAGACAGACCGTTGGCGAGGCTGCCATCGCTGACGGCGTCACCCGGTGGTGATATGCAATAGTATTATCATTGTCAGCTCCCTGCTAAAGAAAGACTTTGGAAATCAGAAAATAAATTGAGCAAAGTACAAAATTACAAGGCAGTGCAGTATGGTTTAGGTGTCAGCAGAGTGGTGAAGATAAGCTGCCTGAAAGGCTCGGGGAGATACATATGAAATACCTGGTTGAACACAAACAAAACAGCTTAACTTGTAAGCTTGACAGTTGGAAAGGGCAATTAACCCAAAGTCTGTTATTGGCCAATGTAGAAACTTTGGGAAAATGTCTTTTGATGCGGCATTTAAAAAAAAAGATTCTATGCCCTCCTTTCTTTTAGTTTAGTTTAGAGATACAGCGCGGTCCGCACCGACCAGCGATCCCCGCACATTAGCACTATCCTACACACACTAGACACAATTTACACTTATACCAAGCTAATTAACCTACAAACCTGTATGTCTTTGGAATGTGGGAGGAAACCGAAGATCTCGGAGAAAACCCACGTGGTCACGGGGAAAACATACAAACTCCGCAGAAACAGCACCTGTAGTCAGGATGGAACCCAGGTCTATTGACGCTGTGAGGCAGCAACTCTACCGCTGCGCCACCGTGCTGCCCTAAAAATCTTCTTCTCAAAATCATCCTGGAGCTCAAGTGTGTTTTGCGGATTAAGTCACTTGAAGCTCCAAAGGGCAATGAGAAAAATTAAGTATTTCACCTAGAATATGTGATGGCTTGACCAAACCCTAGAAAATAATACATTTGCCACTGAGAACAACCCAAAAGCAGCCCAACCTCCTTCAGGATGCATTGCCAAACCCCAAGCCAGAGAAATACTCTGACCTATCACTGTGTTCTGGTACTGGCTCAACTCAGTAGTAGTTTACAATTAATGAGTACAAAACTCCAAAAAAGCTTCCTCCCCATGACAAAGGGAATTCTTAATCTTTTCATGAGTTAAAGGCAGGGACAGCTGTCCGTTGAGTACTTTGATAGCTCAAAGATGTACTTTGTTCCTCCTTGTGCACTCACTAATTCCCTGTGATGGTCCGGGACCCAAAATAGCAATGTCAGAATTCTTTCTGCAGTGTCTAAGGCAATCACAGGGAAAACATGCTTGCTCAACAAAAACACCAACTTGATGAACAAGAGCTTACTGTGCCAATAAGGAGAAATACAATATTTAATGGCTTTGTTCCCGTGTTGCTGTCACTCATATCAAAGTCATTACAGTATTTCCTGCACAGATCATGAAGTAAACATTCCCACATAAATAAAGTGTCTTATCAATCCATAATACAATCATTGTCTAACCAACACTATGCATCTCCTTGGTGCTCTTTCCAACATCTATGTCTACCTGTTACTTCTCCACAGTGATTCTATATATTTCTAGGTAAGAAGCTGGCTTGTTGCTTCTATGGAGTGGAAGAACTTACAGTCAGCCACAAGGGTGACTGCAAGTTGTTCCCAGCTGAAGTTAATTTCTTTGACAAAAATTGAGGGGATGTTTATATTGATATTGTCCCAAGCACCCCCACAAGACCAAAGGGAGATGGCAATTTTCTTTTAGCCCAATGGCATTACTTCTGCTGGAAGACACATGGTAGTAATTACCAAAATGACTTGGCTACTGATTTTCTGTTCTCCGAAGAATCAACCATTTCACGGTGTTGAGAATTAATCCAAACAGCTCTGCCAAATCATCATAATTAAGTTACCATGTACTGGAATTTTTTTCTAGTTTTAGACTATACCTTAACGTTGAAAGCAACAATTAAAGAAAAATTTCAGGATAACAAACCACAATGATAAATTATAATAGTGAAAGTGATTCCTAGGTCCCTCAATTTGCATGCAGTGCATTGCACAAAGTATTATTATTCATGAAAAAAAATCATTAAACAACAGGCAGCAGAGAAATTTAGAGATACAAGTCAATAGGTCATTCGTCTCCCAAACTAGGAAATTAAACACCTTACCTGTTCCAAAGCTTTCTTCTCCACAAAGGGAAAGTTTATTGGCATCCATCAAATTTCCAAAGAATTTCCAGCCAGTAGGTGTTTCATACAAAGCTATTTTTGTAGCTTTGGCAACCCTACAAAGAGATAAATTCAGGTCTAATTTTCAATTTTGTTCAACACATCAAAAAAATCAAATAATTTATTCCAGAATTTAACCTCACAACTTTGGATCCATTTGTGCAAACAGAATGAAAATAGAACAGCACAAGAACAGGTCCTTTGGTATTGATTACCCGAGCCAAACTTGATGCCAAGCTAAACTAATCTTCTATACCAGCACATGATCCTCTTAAATGCTTCTATTGTGTCTGCCTTCACCATCATCCCAGGCAACGTGTTTCAGGCACCCACAACTCTTGTGTAAAAGTGCATGGCTGCTCATCTTCTATAAAATTAGCCCCTCACATCTTAAAGCTGTGCCCTCCATGCTTTGGCGGCATGATGGCGCAGCAGTAGAGTTGCTGCCTTACAGCGAATGCAGCGCCGGAGACTCAGGTTCGATCCTGACTATGGGCGCCGTCTGTACGGAGTTTGTACTTTCTCCCCGTGACCTGCGTGGGTTTTCTCCGAGATCTTCGGTTTCCTCCCACACTCCAAAGACGTACAGGTTAATTGACTGGGTAAAATGTAAAAACAAAATTGTCCCTGGTGTGTGTAGGATAGTGTTAATGTGCGGGGATCGCTGGGCGGCGCGGACTCGGTGGGCCGAAGGACCTGTTTCCGCGCTGTACCTCTAAATCTAAATCTAAAAACTTTGACTTTTCTACCCTGGGAAAAAGGCCCTATTTACTCCTCTCATAGTTTTACGCACTTCCACCATGTCTCCCTGATGGCTCAGATGCTCCAGAGAAAACAATCCAAGATTATCCATCCTCTCCGTATAGCTAATACCCTCTAATCCAAGTAGTATTCTGATAAACGTCTTCTGCACCCTCTCCAAACCGTCCACATCCTTCCTGTAATGGGGTGACCAGAACTATGGACATCGTGGCCATACCAAAGTCCTATAAAGTTGCAACATGACTTCTTGACTCTTATGAAGGTAAACGTATCATACGTCTTCTTTACTGCCAACAAAAAAGCTAAGGATACATTCTTGATAGTTCCAGAGATGCAGGACCAAGAAGAGAAACCAAAGTTGAAGATAAACTTGTTGCAATAGCACAATAAGAATTAACCAAAGCAAGAACAATTCATTGAACAGGACTGTTGAAAATTGTGTAATCTATTGTGCAAAAGATGAAAGAGAAGTCCAGCAGGATCTTTCTGGAGGAAGTGGAGGGTTTGACGGACATCAAAATAATGCATCATGGTCACAGTCATAAGGATATTATTTGGAATTATAAGTTTGTCAGTTGTATGCCAGACCCAAATACACAAATGGAGAAATCTATACAAATTTTTCAGATAGCAGACAAAAGGTTCAATAAATTAAAGAGAAAGCAGAATTGAAAATCAAATGGTTGTGGAATGCAAAAGGGAGTGGGACTTAAATTACAGCTATCCATGTTATTACATAGATGGGCTTTGCTGTAAATTTCACTAATACATAATATTTAGACACATTATAAACTTCAGTTAGGTTAATAATATTGTGCAACACTTGAGAGCAAACAATCATTTAGAGCATCATATTTACTGATCATTCTAAATATTCCATGGAATTGATCTTAGTTTTCTCAAATATGTTTTCATTAACAAAAATATTAGAAAGCGATGAAGAAAGAATCAGTATGCTCAATGTACTTCTTCCTGAAAGGGGGCCAAAAGGCATGGATTCCCTTTTAAGAAAACTAAAAGGAAATCAGGATGCTTTCACTGTTAATTTCCGTACAGCAAGTAAATCATGCTCACCGATCCAGTGCTGCACTAGTGGGCATGCTGCGAGCAAATCCTCGAACACCAGTTTGTTGGAAGTATGGAATAATGAAGATGTTTGCAGCAATCACAGCCACAGAGTCAGATGGGTTTACGAAGAATCCATGTTTTCCAAGGATCATATTCCGATCCTAAAGAAATACAAGTATATTTTCATTTATGTGATCATATAATTTAAAAGACTGCTTAGAAATCGAAGTACAATTCATTTGTGCTCATCTTTGAGAAATTAATTGCATACTGCACATAATTTGGAGAATTCTTCTCCCCGCAGTGTTTGCGCATATTTTATTGTGAAATGCCACCCATCAAAAAAATGTTGGTCCAGGCACTTAAGAGAGTTACAGAAAAAATAGCATGGAAATAAGCCCTTTAGCCCAGAGTCCACACTGACCATCAATCACTCATTTTTTATGAATCCCATGTTAATCCCGTTTTATTCTCCCCACATCCTCCTAAACTGTTCCAATCTCATCTACACACCAAGGGCTATTTACAGACCAATTAACCTATCAACCAGCATATTTTTGGGATGTTGGAGAAACTGAAGGACCTGGAGGAATCCCAAGTATTCACAGGGAAAATGAACAAATCACATACACACAGCACCCAAGGTGAGGATCAAAGTACAGATTGCTGACACTATCTGGCAACTGTATAATTGGCTGTGCCACCATGCCACCCATTACTTAGTATCATTTTGTGCATTGGTTTTACATAATTATGAGTGCACAGTGTATTTATTTGATTAAAAGCAGAAATTGGATTAAAGATGAATTACCTATGTTAGTATATAGTTGAACAATGGACATATCATGCTGAAAGTAGTATAACCTGTGTGATTTAAAGGGACACCGCTGAATCGTTTTTTTATATAACGAATAAAGCAATCACTGTCAACTGAGCTATATCTATATACTAAAACCCTTGTTTGTTTGTTTGTTTCTGAACTACAGCCAAAAGGGTACACGATAGCGCAACAATTTTAGGCACACCTTACTCATCGTTTTCCCTTTGGTGCCAAAGGAAGTAGTTGCATTGAAATCGGTGTTATATTTTTTAAGTTATTCACATTTTAAAGTTTAAATCTATTGATGGAGAGAGGGGGGAGGGTGGATAAGACAGGTTGATGGGGGGTGGAGTGGGGGGGGGGAGAGAGGGAAGGGAAGAGATGGGGGAGGGAAGAGATGGGGGAGGGGGAGGGAAGAGAGGGGAGAGGGAGGGAAGAGAGGGGGTGGGGGAGGGAAGAGAGGGGGAAGGGAAGAGAGGGGAGGGGAAGAGAGGGGGAGGGGAAGAGAGGAGGGAGGGGAAGAGAGGAGGGAGGGGAAGAGAGGGGGAGGGGAAGAGAGGGGAGGGGAAGAGAGGGGGGAGGGGAAGAGAGGGGGGAGGGGAAGAGAGGGGGGAGGGGAAGAGAGGGGGGGGGAAGAGAGGGGGGAGGGGAAGAGAGGGGGGAGGGGAAGAGAGGGGGGAGGGGAAGAGAGGGGGGAGGGGAAGAGAGGGGGGAGGGGAAGGGGAAGAGAGGGGGAGGGGAAGAGAGGGGGAGGGGAAGAGAGGGGGAGGGGAAGAGAGGGGGAGGGGAAGAGAGGGGGAGGGGAAGAGAGGGGGAGGGGAAGAGAGGGGGAGGGGAAGAGAGGGGGAGGGGAAGAGAGGGGGAGGGGAAGAGAGGGGGAGGGGAAGAGAGGGGGAGGGGAAGAGAGGGGGAGGGGAAGAGAGGGGGGAGGGGAAGAGAGGGGGGAGGGGAAGAGAGGGGGGAGGGGAAGAGAGGGGGAGGGGAAGAGAGGGGGAGGGGAAGAGAGGGGGAGGGGAAGAGAGGGGGAGGGGAAGAGAGGGGGAGGGGAAGAGAGGGGGAGGGGAAGAGAGGGGGAGGGGAAGAGAGGGGGAGGGGAAGAGAGGGGGAGGGGAAGAGAGGGGGAGGGGAAGAGAGGGGGAGGGGAAGAGAGGGGGAGGGGAAGAGAGGGGGAGGGGAAGAGAGGGGGAGGGGAAGAGAGGGGGAGGGGAAGAGAGGGGGAGGGGAAGAGAGGGGAGGGAAGAGAGGGGGAGGGGAAGAGAGGGGGAGGGGAAGAGAGGGGGGAGGGGAAGAGAGGGGGAGGGGAAGAGAGGGGGAGGGGAAGAGAGGGGGAGGGGGAAGAGAGGGGGGAGGGGAAGAGAGGGGGGGAGGGGAAGAGAGGGGGGGAGGGGAAGAGAGGGGAGGGGAAGAGAGGGGAGGGGAAGAGGAAGGAGGGGAAGAGGAAGATGGGGAAGAGGAAGATGGGGAGGGGAAGAGGAAGAGGGGGGAGAGGAGAGAAGAGAAGGAGGAAGAGAGGGGGAAGAGAGGGGGAAGAGAGGGGGGGAAGAGGGGGGGGAAGAGGGGGGGAAGAGGGGGGGGAAGAGGGGGGGGAAGAGGGGGGGGAAGAGGGGGGGGAAGAGGGGGGGGGAAGAGGGGGGGGGAGGGGGGGGAAGAAGGGGGGGGGAAGAAGGGGGGGGAAGAGGGGGGGGGAAGAGGGGGGGGAGAAGAGAGAGTATTGCACATTTCCACCTGCAATGACATAAACTGGAGCTCAAAGAACCGCACAACCATCATCACGAAACAGTTTCAAAAGAATGAGAGTACATTATTTTACCACCTTCCTAACAGTGGAAGACCTAACAAATTAGTTTCAGAGATACCTGGACTCTGCTCATCTGCCTTACAAAGAGTGTGCTACGATTGATAGTAAGAATTATTTTCCAAGTATTTAAATGCTGAGATTTTCATTCATTGAACACTTTGGTGCTGATGCGACCGGCAGCTCTTCATTATTACAGGCTTTGTGGTAAGTGTAACAGGCCACTCACAGAGGGCTTTGCACCCTGGAGGTGAAGGCAGGACTATATGCAAACAGCTTCTAGGAAGCAGAGATTCAAGCCATCTCTCTCAATTTACTGTTCAACTAAAGAGAGTTCCCCCAAACATTCTCTAATCCCAGAGGAAATTATTTCATCCGTTTTCATTTCAGCGAGAACAAAGTTGCCTTTTCAGCACTGGGCCAAAAAGAGGTGTCAGCATAAAGTGGCCTCTAGGATGCACATTGCTGGCTTCCCAGAGATGCAAGAGTCTTTTGTCTATGCTTAGAAGTTGTAAGGGCTCCCTTTAATAATCCAGATTTAATCATCATCAGAAAGAGCTTCACTTCCTCAACATAAAGGTTGATGTCAATGAAGAAAATAATTTCTTGAGAGTCATTGTCAAATTTCCTGGAGGCACTCGTGACTTCTTCATCTACAATACCAGACATTTTCAGTCAGCAACACTGTCTTAAAGGATGCATGTAGTGGACTAACAGCATATGTTACTTTCCAAGATCGCCACACTATTTTGGACTCCAGCCAAGGGCAGATGCAATGACAGTCATGCAAATACCCAAATCAAATACCCAAAACTCCACTGATTCTATTGCCTTCGTCAGCTGGAACACATCACAACATATGCTAACAAGATAGACTCAGAGTAAGACTCAAGAGTAAAGAGAGTCAAGAGTGTTTTATTGTCATATGTCCCAGATAGAACAATGAAATTCTTACTTGCAGCAGCACAGAATTCACCACATGCACAGGGTTTTGGACCCAACATGTCAGTGATGCCTATTGTACCCATCTACACTAGTGCCATTTACCTGCATTTGATCTGTAGCTTTCTATGTCTGGATGCTTCTCGAATGGCTTCTAGAAGTATCTGCCGCCACCACATCCTCAGGCAGCACATTCCATTTCTGAGAAAAACCTGTGTGTGATAATATTCTCCCAAGATCCCCTTTAAACCATAAACCTCTCACCCTTTTGTCTTTGGCACCCAGCCATGGGAAAAAGATTGTTATTATCTATCCTATGTAACCCCCTCATTATTTTGGAAAACCTCTGATAAGTCACCCCTCAGCCTCCTCACTCCAGCTTTCTCCTTAAAGTAGTAACCCTCAAATCCAGGCAACAATCTTGTGAATCTCCTTTGCACCCTTTCCTGTGCAATTACATCTTTACAATATGGAAACTTCAATACTGTGCCCCATGCTGCACAATCTAGCTAACAAAAATACAATAGCCGCATACAGACTTTGAGACCGACGGACATGAGGCACAGACTGAAGAACTGTGGATTATAGATGAACTGTGTTGATGTTAAGGATCGTAATGTAGAATGGGTAATTGGGCATGATGATTTAGCAGGTTCCTGTATCACTTCCTATGTAAGAAAAAGTTAAAAATGGTGCCTCCCATCTATTATCTGCTGAGAGACAAGGCAGTCAATGTTTAAATTGGGATTTTAAAATCATATTTCATCATATCCTACATCGCCTGCACTGAATCTAACAGATCAAATCCCAACTTCCTGATAACAAAGTTTAAATGGCTTGGTCCATCCTAATGATTGGTCCTCTTGCTGAAATGATTATGAGCTCTGCATGAAAAATCAAATTTTCCCATAGATCAGTTCCACTGTGCAAGTCTAAACATCGGTCAAGATATTAAATATTTGGACTGGTGCTTAGTATCAATTGTAAATAGTGAACATGATAACCAATGCAACTAAGAGTAACGCACACAGCAACACTTTGATCAGATTGACCGATAAAGACTTCCATTTCAAACCAACGAAATCCACAATCATTCAGTGAGAAATCCCTCACATGACTCATTACGTTCATTCAAGCGACTGATCATTTGTGTGCGTGCAATTCGGCTGAACCAAACATCACTGGTAGAAGAATCACAATTAATTCTGGTTAGAACAGATGGACCCAATCAATGTAGTATTCTGCTGTCCCTCACTTGCTCCCTCACTTATTGCTATCATTTTCAATCACCAACATAATTAGACATTCCTAGAAAATTGGCATTTTGACTAACAGGTTATGAGCTAAATTGAATGTCCTCTACCTGTGCACTAGGTGAGAGCACAGGGAATTGAATCAACACATGTGCAAATTTACTGCTGGCACCCCAGACTATATTACCATTGTTTCATTCTCCAGACTCAAAGGTGAGCTGGATGAGCAATTTGCACACTGCACAATCTGAGAACTCTGCTTACACCAAAGTGGCTGGGTAAAGGGGAGGGATCAAGGGTCCATGAGGCCATGATTGAAGATGAGGAGAATGATGTGGGGTAAAACTTGTCACTACTTTTGAAAATGAAAGGGGTTCTTTAAGCCATATCTGTGCTCTGTAGAAATGTAATATGCTCCAGCGATATATCTCATGCATAATATCACAAGATATTCATGCAGGAAAACGGTCTACTTGAATGTAGTTTCTCTCAGTTACCGTTACTGCAAATGGTTCTTCGGTCAATTGGGGGGTTGGCCTTGTTTCATGAATACGTGTACGTATAGGTTACAGGGAATGTCTCTGAGCTGAAATACTGACAGAAAGACAAATGTCTTTTCTTACACCATCGCCATCAAATGCAGCTCCAAAATCATAGTCTCCTGTTTCCATGGTCTCCACTAGGTCAGCAGCATATGTTAAGTTTGGATCAGGATGGTGACCACCAAAGTCTTCAAGAGGTGTGCAGTTCACTGCTGAATTTGCTGGTGACCCCAGTTCTTCACACAAAATCTTCTTAACGTAAGGACCCATCACTAATTAAAAGAATAAAATGAATGTAACATACAAAAATATCCTGATGACAGTGGAATACTTTAAATCCTAAACTTAATAAATTGGACATCATGCAAAATACCACCAAAATCATAATGCCAATATTTCAAAATCTGAAATAAAATAAAAGATGCTGGAACTACTCAGCAAATCAGGCAGCCTCTGTGGAAAGGGAAACAGAATTAACTGCATGTTCAATGATTAGTGTAGATAGTAAAAGTGTAGATAGTAAAAATGTGGACAGGGATGTGGTGGGCCACAGGGGTTGTGTTTGTACCGTACATCTAAGACACAATAACTTTGACTCATCATCAGAAATGAAAAAGGTTAGAGATAAAATAAGTTTGATGGTTACGAGGAAAGGAAAGAAATAAGGAAGACCTGTGATGATCTGAAACAGACCGTCCCCTTGTTCGCTCTCCATCTTAAAAACTATTTTACCTCCATCTTTTCCCAGTTCTGATTACATGTTATCGACAAAGCTTCAATTGTTTTTCTCTTTCCACAGGCATAAAGAAAGATGTCAAGACTAAATTAAATTTAAACCCAAAAATTTACAATTTACCACCAACAGTTTCTTATTGAATATTTTCTTTTGAACGTGAGGCACTGCTAACATGATCTGTCAGATTTATTTTCTTTTCCCAAATATCAAACCATGTCTTCCAAAAGAGTTGCATTGTTGCCAACCATTTGTTCCATAAAATATATTTTTCAGCATGATAAACCTTTCCTATGTTATATCTCTGACAACTGGTTCACTGCAACTCCCAAATGGGGAGGGAGGATAACTGTATGTCTTCATTGCGGCTATATAAATAAACTTGAGATTCCAGATTTTTAAGAACTTTTTTTAAAAACCTTTGAAAAAGTTTCAGTAAAAATTCATTTGTAGTTTGAAGGATGTATTTGTACTGGATAGACTACAGAGAATATCCACCAGGATGTTGCCTGGGATGGAATGTTTCAGTTATGGGAAGATATTGGACAGGCTGGATTTGTTACCTTTGGCGCAGGGGAGGCTGCAGGGTGAACCTAATAGAAGTGTACAAAATTATGAAGCATTGATAGGGTAGATAGTAAAAAGCTTCTCTCAATGGCAGAGGTGTCCAATATGAACAGGCATAGGTCTAAAGCGAAGAGTAAGAAGTTCAAGTGTGTTCAGAGGAAGAATATTTTTACCCAGATGGTAGTTGCAGTCCAGGACAGACTGCTTGATAAGTTGGTGGAGGCAGGTACTCTCACAACATTTTAGCAGCACCTGGACGAGCACTTGAAATACCAAGGCATAGTTGATACCAAGGCCAGCTGCTGGTTAGTGGGATTAGTATAGACAGGGCCTGATGATCAGTGTGGACACGATGGCTAAAGGGGCAATAGTTTCGCTGTATGCTCTACCCATTCCTGACTTTACTTTCTCTCAAATCCAGATCAAATTGGGGATATGGTATTACAAACATGAAATGTTCTCTGTGAATCTTGAGCAGAGAATGTTTGCAGATTATTTACAAAATGCCAACCTTAGTTGGAGTACTCCAAGTTAGCTAATTCAAATATCATGCATACAACCTCTGATAATTATGGAGAGCAAGTGACTCTAAAAACAGCTAAAGAAACCAGAAAGACGATAAATGCAGAGATTCTGTCAAAGCTCAAGTCAGGATTTCATTGATATTTTATGGCCAATTCATTCAGCAACAAAACAAAAAGCTGTAAGGAGAGTACAACATTGTAGAGTGTGTTTGGAAATTTAGCATGGAAACAGGCCCTTAAGCTTACCAGGTCCATGCTGACCATTGATCATCCATTAACACTAGTTCTATGTCGTCCCACTTTCTCATCTACTCCCTACACATTTGGAACATTTTATTATAGAAGCCAATTAACCTACTAACTCACACGTCTTTGGAATGCTTGAGGAAATCGGAGCACATGGAGGAAACCCCGCAGTCACAGGGAGAATGTGCAAACACAGAAAGCATCGAAAGTCTGGATTGAACCTGGGTCTCTGACCCGCGAGGCACCACCTTTACCAGCTGCGCCACCATGACTTGTGTCAGTCAAGGAGAGGTAGAGAAGTAGGCAATTGGTAAAGGAGATTTGGAAGTTAGAACTGGGTGATAAAGGTCCAGAATCACAACAGGACTGCAATGAATATTGCTGTACAGGTAAGGATAGCAATCAGACTTGTGTGGGAGAGGGAGGTGGGGGAAGGTGGCAAAGATTTTAACAAAGCTGCATTGAAAGTATACAAGACACCATATAGGCTCAGAATTTCTGGTTATTCATTATTGCCGAACAAAACAAGTGTTATGTTCCACGCCAATGAAACCTGGAGCCTTACCCCATTTGAAGAACAACAATATCTAATTTTGCCAATCACAGAGTTCTCTACCTGCAATCTGAGACAACCAGCAACAATTTTTTTTTAAGTCCTTTAAGAATTTCAATTTTTATTCCTTTGAGCTTTGGCAAAGTAGGAATGCTTCCATGGGATAATAAAAAATTACAGATCTTCTACTGTCTACCATATTCCCCTCCCCCCCTCCAAATTATGCTAGGTCCAGTCACCTAAAATTGTCATCCAGGTTCATTTTTATATTCATTTTCAGAAGTTGCATTGATAGCAAAGCCAACATTGTGTGTACAGCATTTTGTTGGTACACACAACCACAAAGCCCAAATGAGCAGACTACTTTGTCATGGACAGTGTTGAGTTTTTTGAGAGTTATCGGTATTACACCCAACCAGGGCAATATTTCAACATAAAACAGCCAAATTGGGAATTAATAATGGGAAGGGCAAACTTAGTCAATAATTCCATCTTGAGGAAGATTCCACATGTGAAGGGATCAATGGCATACATAAGAACAACAAGCATCTTTGCTAATAATTTGGATTATATCACAAATAACATGATATCTTATGCAAAGCATTATTTATTAAATATATTTTTTACTTCATCTTTTTGAATAATCTTCCATGATGTTTTTGCAGATGAAGAGTATCTAGAGTTAATGGCGGTATTTTGCAGGTTTCTTAAAAAAGTTAGAAGCATTCATAAACATACCAGCTCCATTAGGTTGGGGGACTAAGACCCATAATTTATTTATTTGCCTCTGTACTCCACAATTTGAGATTTGTAATAGAAAAAAATCACATGTGGTTAAAGTGCTCATTGCTAGATTTTAATAAAGGCCATTTTTATACATTTTGGTTTTACCATGTAGAAATTACACCGTTGTTTATACATAGTCCCCCCATTTCAGGGCACCATAATGTTTGGGACACAGCAATGTCGTAAATGAAAGTAGTCACGTTTAGTATTTTGTTGCATATCCTTTGCATGCAATGACTGCTTGAAGTCTGCGATTCATGGACATCACCAGTTGCTGGGTGTCTTCTCTGGTGATGCTCTGCCATCTCTGGTATTGCAGCCATCTTTAGCTTATGCTTGTTTTGGGGGCTAGTCCCCTTCAGTTTTTTCTTTAGCATATAAAAGGCATGCTCAGTTGGGTTCAAATCGGGTGATTGACTTGGCCACTCAAGAATTTACCATTTTTTAGCTTTGAAAAAGTCCTTTGTTGCTTTAGCATCAACGTTTGAAATCATTGTCTTGCTGTAGAATGAACCGCCAGCCAATGAGTTTTGAGGCATTTGTTTGAACTTGAGCAGACAGGATGTGTCTATACACTTCAGAATTCATTATGCTACTACCATCAGCAGTTGTATCATCATTGAAGATAAGTGAGCCAGTACCTTCAGCAGCCACATGGCCAGGCCATAACACCCCCACCACCGTGTTTCACAGATGAGGTGGTATGCTTTGGATCTTGGGCAGTTCCTTCTCCCCTCCATACTTTGCTCTTGCCATCACTCTGATATAAGCTAATCTTTGTTACATTTGCCCACAAGACCTTTTTCCAGAACTGTGGTTGCTCTTTTAAGTATTTGGCAAACTGTAACCTGGCCATCCTATTTTTGTGGCTAACCAGTGGTTTGCATCTTGCAGTGTAGCCTCTGTATTTCTGTTCATGAAGTCTTCTGCGGACAGTGGTCATTGACAAATCCATACCTGACTCCTGAAGAGTGTTTCTGATCTGTCGGACAAGTGTTTGGGGATTTTTTCTTTATTATAGAGAATTTTTCTGTCATCAGCTGTGGAGGTCATCCTTGGCCTGCCAGTCCCTTTGTGATTAGTAAGCTCACCAGTGCTCTCTTTCTTCTTAATGATGTTCCGAACAGTTGCTTTTGGTAAGCCTAAGGTTTAGCTGATGTCTCAAACAGGTTTATTCTTGTTTCCCTGTCTCAGAAGTAGGACGTCGAAGGTGGTTATCTCTGGACTGCTACCGGTACCTCGTGCTGGTGAGGCCAGGAACAGAGAGATAAAGGGTATGAATATATGGCTGAGGGGCTGGTGCAGAGAGCAGGGATTTAGATTTCTGGACCACTGGGATCTCTTCTGGGCTAGGGGTGACTTGTACAAAAGGGACGGGTTACATCTTAACAGCAGGGGGACAAACATTCTGGCAGGCAGGTTTGCTAGTGCGACACCTGTGGCTTTAAACTAAGTAGTGGGGGGGAGGGGTTGACAAATTGTGAATATGAAGATGAGGTAAAAAAAGGGAATACAGGAGATATTGCAAAAGACTCTCGGAAGAAGGGGAACAGAAGTTCTAGAGGGGAAAAGAAATTAAGGGCAGGGCCAATTGTGACCGATGTGAGAGGGGAGGTAAATACAGAAGTTAAAGTGTTGTACTTAAATGCGCGTAGTATAAAAAATAAAGTGGATGAGCTTGAGGCTCAGTTAGTCATGGGCAATTATGATGTTGTAGGGATCACTGAGACATGGCTACAAGAGGACCAGGGCTGGGAACTGAATATTCAGGGGTACACAACGTATAGAAAAGACAGACAGGAGGGCAGAGGGGGTGGGGTTGCTCTGATGGTAAGGAATGATATTCAATCCCTTGCAAGGGGTGACATAGAATCAGGAGATGTTGAATCAGTATGGATAGAAATGAGAAATTGTAAGGGTAAAAAGACCTAATGGGAGTTATCTATAGGCCCCCAAACAGTAGCCTCGACATAGGGTGCAAGTTGAATCAGGAGATAAAATTGGCGAGTCAAAAACGTAATGCTACGGTGGTTATGGGAGATTTCAACATGCAGGTAGACAGGGAAAATCAGGTTGGAAATGGACCCCAGGAAAGAGAGTTTGTAGAGTGCCTTCGAGATGGATTCTTAGAACAGCTTGTACTGGAGCCTACCAGGGAGAAGGCAATTCTGGATTTAGTGTTGTGTAATGATCCTGATCTGATAAGGGGACTAGAGGTAAAAGAGCCATTAGGAGGCAGTGATCACAACATGATAAGTTTTACTCTGCAAATGGAAAGGCAGAAGGGAAAATCGGAAGTGTCGGTATTACAGTATAGCAAAGGGGATTACAGAGGCATGAGGCGGGAGCTGGCCAAAATTGACTGGAAGGAGGCCCTAGCAGGGAAGACGGTAGAACAGCAATGG
Organism: Rhinoraja longicauda; assembly: GCF_053455715.1. Taxonomy (NCBI): domain Eukaryota; kingdom Metazoa; phylum Chordata; class Chondrichthyes; order Rajiformes; family Arhynchobatidae; genus Rhinoraja; species Rhinoraja longicauda. Next base: position 44,515,497 of record NC_135963.1, read on the forward strand.
CAGGTATTCCTGGGAATAATGCAGAGGTTGCAGGATCAATTTATTCCAAAGAGGCGGAAAGACTAAGGGGAGTAAGAGACACCTGTGGCTGACAAGGGAAGTCAGGAACAGCATAAAAATTAAGGAGAGGAAGTATAACATAGCAAAGAAGAGTGGGAAGACAGAGGATTGGGACTCTTTTAAAGAGCAACAAAAGTTAACTAAAAAGGCAATACGGGGAGAAAAGATGAGGTACGAGGGTAAACTAGCCAATAATATAAAGGAGGATAGCAAAAAAATTTTAGGTACGTGAAGAGAAAAAAAATAGTCAAGGCAAATGTGGGTCCCTTGAAGACAGAAACAGGGGAATTTATTATGGGGAACAAAGAAATGGCAGACGAGTTAAACCGTTACTTTGGATCTGTCTTCACTGAGGAAGATACACACAATCTCCCAAATGTTCTAGGGGCCGGAGAACCTAGGGTGATGGAGGAACTGAAGGAAATCCACATTAGGCAGGAAATGGTTTTGGGTAGATTGATGGGACTGAAGGCTGATAAATCCCCAGGGCCTGATGGTCTGCATCCCAGGGTACTTAAGGAGGTGGCTCTAGAAATAGTGGAAGCATTGGAGATCATTTTTCAATGTTCTATAGATTCAGGATCAGTTCCTGTGGATTGGAGGATAGCAAATGTTATCCCACTTTTTAAGAAAGGAGGGAGAGAGAAAACGGGTAATTATAGACCAGTTAGTCTGACATCAGTGGTGGGGAAGATGCTGGAGTCAATTATAAAAGACGAAATTGCTGAGCATTTGGATAGCAGTAACGGGATCATTCCGAGTCAGCATGGATTTACGAAGGGGAAATCATGCTTGACAAATCTACTGGAATTTTTTGAGGATGTAACTAGGAAAATTGACAGGGAGAGTCAGTGGATGTGGTGTACCTCGACTTTCAGAAAGCCTTCGACAAGGTCCCACATAGGAGATTAGTGGGCAAAATTAGGGCACATGGTATTGGGGGTAGGGTACTGACATGGATAAAAAATTGGTTGACAGACAGAAAGCAAAGAGTGGGGATAAATGGGTCCCTTTCGGAATGGGAGGCAGTGACCAGTGGGGTACCGCAAGGTTCGGTGCTGGGACCCCAGCTATTTACGATATACATTAATGACTTAGACGAAGGGATTAAAAGTACCATTAGCAAATTTGCAGATGATACTAAGCTGGGGGGTAGTGTGAATTGTGAGGAAGATGCAATAAGGCTGCAGGGTGACTTGGACAGGTTGTGTGAGTGGGCGGATACATGGCAGATGCAGTTTAATGTAGATAAGTGTGAGGTTATTCACTTTGGAAGTAAGAATAGAATGGCAGATTATTATCTGAATGGTGTCAAGTTAGGAGGAGGGGGAGTTCAACGAGATCTGGGTGTCCTAGTGCATCAGTCAATGAAAGGAAGCATGCAGGTACAGCAGGCAGTGAAGAAAGCCAATGGAATGTTGGCCTTCGTAACAAGAGGAGTTGAGTATAGGAGCAAAGAGGTCCTTCTACAGTTGTACCGGGCCCTGGTGAGACCGCACCTGGAGTACTGTGTGCAGTTTTGGTCTCCGAATTTGAGGAAGGATATTCTTGCTATGGAGGGCGTGCAGCGTAGGTTCACTAGGTTAATTCCCGGAATGGCGGGACTGTCGTATGTTGAAAGGCTGGAGCGATTGGGCTTGTATACACTGGAATTTAGAAGGATGAGGGGGGATCTTATTGAAACATATAAGATAATTAGGGGATTGGACACATTAGAGGCAGGAAACATGTTCCCAATGTTGGGGGAGTCCAGAACAAGGGGCCACAGTTTAAGAATAAGGGGTAGGCCATTTAGAACGGAGATGAGGAAGAACTTTTTCAGTCAGAGAGTGGTGAAGGTGTGGAATTCTCTGCCTCAGAAGGCAGTGGAGGCCAGTTCGTTGGATGCTTTCAAGAGAGAGCTGGATAGAGCTCTTAAGGAGAGCGGAGTGAGGGGGTATGGGGAGAAGGCAGGAACGGGGTACTGATTGAGAGTGATCAGCCACGATCGCATTGAATGGCGGTGCTGGCTCGAAGGGCTGAATGGCCTACTCCTGCACCTATTGTCTATTGTCTATTGTCTATAATGGCTTCTTTGACTTTCATTGGCACAACTTTGGTCGTCAGTTGATAAACAGCAATAAAAGTTTCAAAGTGATGGAAGGACTGGAGGAAAGACTAGGTGCTGAGAGTTCTCTTTTACCTGCATTAAGGAGGCAATTAAACACACCTGAGCAATTATAAACGCCTGTGAAGCCATGTGTCCCAAACATTATGGTGTTCTGAAATGGGGAGACTATGTGTAAACACAGCTGTAATTTCAACATGGTGAAACCAAAATGTATAAAAATGGCATTTAATAAAATCTGACAATGGGCACTTTAACCACATGTGATTTTTTCTATTACAAATCTCAAATTGTGGAGGACAGAGGCAAATAAATAAACGATGGGTCTTTGTCCCAAACATTATGGAAGGCACTATATTTGGCATTCTTTATTATTGGTGGGTCCACTAAGGTTTGGATAGATTTAAGGATAGCATAGTATCAAGGCACCCATAAGTGGATGATGGATATAGTCTGAGCGGACGGTGGGCCGAGAGGCCTATTTCTGTTATTTATTGCTCTATGCTTGGCAGATGCAGTATAATGTAGATAAATGTGAAGTTATCCACTTTGGCGGCAAAAACAAGGAGGCAGATTATTATCTCAATGGTGTCAGGTTAGGTAAGGGGGAAGTGCAGCGAGACCTGGGTGTTCTTGTACACCAGACACTGAAAGTTGGCGTGCAGGTACAGCAGGCAGTGAAGAAAGCTAATGGCATGTTGGCCTTCATAACGAGAGGATTCCAGTGTAGGAGTAAAGAGGTTCTTCTGCAGTTGTATAGGGCCCTGGTAAGACCACATCTGGAGTGTTGTGTACAGTTTTGGTCTCCTAATTTGAGGAAGGAAATCCTTGTAATTGAGGCAGTGCAGCATAGGTTCACGAGATTGATCCCTGGGATGGCGGGACTATCATATGAGGAAAGATTGAAAAGACCAGGCTTGTATTCACTGGAGTTTAGAAGGATGAGAGGGGATCTTATAGAGACATATAAAATTAGAAAAGGACTGGACAAGCTAGATGCAGGAAAAATGTTTCCAATGTTGGGGGAGTCCAGCAGCAGGGGCCACAGTCTTAGAATAAAGGGGAGGCCATTTAAAACTGAGGTGAGAAGGAACTTTTTCACCCAGAGAGTTGTGAATTTGTGGAATTCTCTGCCACAGAGGGCAATGGAGGCCAAGTCACTGGATGAATTTAAGAGAGGGTTAGATAGAGCTCTCGGGGCTAGTGGAATCAGGGGATATGGGGAGAAGTTAGGCACAGTTTACTGATTGTGGATGATCAGCCATGATCACAATGAATGGCGGTGCTAGTTTGAAGGGTCGAATGGCCTCCTCCTGCACCTATTTTCTATGTTTCTAAGTTTCTATGCTAGAAAAATAGCGGCTCACTACTCCCAGCAGATTTGAAATCAATACTTACAGCTTTTAAAAACAAAAGATTAAAATTAATATTTTTTCCCTCCCAATTCTTTAGAAACATAGAAAAATAGGTGCAGGAGTAGGCCATTTGGCGCTTCGAGCCAGCACTGCCATTCAATATGATCATGGCTGATTATCTAAAATCAGTACCCCGTTCCTGCTTTTTCCCCATATCCATTTTCATTTAGCCCCAAGTTAAATCTACCTGTCTCTTAAAAGGAAAATAGCCAAGTCAAGTCTGAATGTGACACAGACATGTAAAACAACGGTTACATGTAAAATGGCCTTATAGAGGAGGGCTTTCAGCTCATTGTGTCTATACCTCAATTCCTTCTTTTGAAAGTTTGGATAGAAAATAGATTCTACAAAGTAATGATCATTCATGGGCTATTTATTTACAAAATGCTGGAGTAACTCAGCAAGTCAGGCAGCATCTCAGGAGAGAAGGAATGGGTGACGTTTCAAGTCGAGACCCTTCTTCAGACTGGGCTAATTGACAACAAAATTATAAGTTATTCGTCAAGTCTTCTGTTCCTTGAATTTCTTCATTATCATAATTATTAAGAAATAAATCTATTCCCACCTTCCAGCTATTGCTACATCACTCTGCACCACAGGGCTCTTCAACTACACATACGGACTTTTTTTAATGTGCTGAGGATGTCTGCTATTATCATCCTTTCAGTTGCCAATTCCACACTTTAACCATCCTCTAGGTATAGAAATGTTTCCTCACTTCCCTATGAATTGATAACAGTAGTTCAAAATCTTAAAGTTAAAGAGGTACTAGCTTTGCAAACGGTTATTTCATCAGACATTGATTTATCTCCATAGAATTCAATTATGCAAATCACAATAAAATAGAGTAATTTAAGTGAACCCTATTTGCCAAGCATATTTTTTATGAACAAGATTCATTTTTGCTAATTAAATTTTATACCAAGAATCTTCAGCAAGAATATAAAACATGTTCTAACATTAATATAATAATAACTAGTTCTTTCGCAGTAGTTCATACCTCCATGCATGGCATCTAATCTTATCTTCAAGTGCTCTGAACCAGAAAGTAACTCCTTCAAAGCGTTAAAATCGAAGATGTTTCGTAGCATGTTCCCATAAGCCTCCACCGAATCCACAATTTCCACTAGAAGATAATCACATTTATAGGTGCTGCTCTGGTATTTATTATTATTTGAGATAATAACATGATAGAAAAGACTAGTTGTTACAAAAGGTTGGTGTTAATAGGGAAAATAAAGGAATCTGTGTTCTACTTCAAATGAAAATATTAAAGGTGATAAATCAATAAATCAAAGAACAGATGGAATATCTGGGGAGAAGTTCAAGTTGATTTGTTGCTTCATATCATTATGAGGAGTAAAAGAGCTTCATCTTTGGAATGAAATGAAAAGTGTACATTTTTTTCCATGTGTAAAAAAAACCCTATTATGTCCATAAAACGCACTTCTTTGATGGATCAGTAGATTGAACCTTCTGCCTCAAAAGGTACCTCGATTTCTTATTTTGAAAGTTTGGTTAGAAAATAGATTCTACAAAATTCATGGACCAATTAACAACAAAATTATAGTTTAAATGGCAAGTCTTCTGTTCCTTGAACTTCTTCATTATCACAATTATAAATAATACTGGCTTTTGAATAATTAAATGGTAATGGCATCACTCCATGCAATAGCCGGACAACATGAACACTCTTATCTTGCACTTGATTAACTTGTCACAACTGGAGTACTGGATAGTAGCCTTATGCCTTATTGAGTTAAAATGAAAAAGGAAAAAAAAATCTAATGGAATTATTCTTCTAAACTATTATTCAAGGACTCTGGCTGGAAGAAACTCTGAATATATTATCAGATGACAGAAGAATCAGCTTGCTTTTAATGAATTCTGGGATATTTTTGAGGATCAGGACTTGGAGGAGTACACATCAACTGTACTTTGCTACATCCAAAACTGTGTTGACAATGTCACCGTCGACAAACGCATCCGGTTGTATCCCAATCAGAAACCCTGGATGACAAAGGATGTCAGGTCTCTCCTCAAGGACCGTAACACCGCCTTCAGGTCTAGTGATAGAGCTCTATACAGTGCTGCTAGAACCAACCTGAAGAGAGGCATCAAGGATGCCAAAGCGTCCTACAAGAGGAAGATTGAGGACCACTTTACCAACAATGACCCACGGCGGGTATGACAAGGCATCCAGCACATCACCAACTACAAGACCAGCAACCGCACGACTGCCGACGGCGACGCCTCGCTGGCAGAGGAACTTAACTGTTTCTTTGCTCGTTTCGAGGTGAAAGCTACAGTGGCAGACATAACACCCTCTCCAGCACCTGACAGCAACACCTTCACTGTGCAGGAGTATGATGTTAAGCGCGTGCTCAGAGCAGTGAATCCCAGGAAAGCTGCAGGCCCCGATGGTGTGACGGGCAGAGTGCTGAGGGAATGTGCAGACCAATTATCTGAGGTCTTCACAAAAATCTTCAACCTGTCCCTTTTAAAATCCACCATCCCTCCCTGCCTGAAGTCCGCCACAATCATCCCACTGCCGAAAAAGTCTGTCATCAGCGGCCTTAACGACTACCGTCCGGTAGCACTCAAGCGGTAGTGCTTCGAGAGACTGGTCCTGCAGCACATCAAAGCCAGCCTCCCACCCACCTTCGACCCACACCAGTTTGCCTACAGAGCAAATAGGTCTACAGGGGATGCCATCGACACTGCTCTTCACACTGCACTGACCCACCTTGAACACCAGGGGAGCTATGTGAGGATGCTCTTCCTCGACTTCAGCTCTGCCTTTAACACGGTCATCCCGAGCAGACTGGTCACCAAACTTTCCGACCTTGGATTTTCCCAAACCATCTGCCAATGGATCAAGGACTTCCTGACCAACCGCCCCCAGACCGTCAAAATAGGCCCTCACCTCTCCTCCACCATTACACTGAGCACCGGCTCACCACAGGGCTGTGTGTTGAGCCCCATCCTTTACTCCCTCTACACTCACGACTGCGCCCCCACCCATCCCACCAACACCATCATCAAGTTCGCGGATGACACGACTGTGGTTGGACTCATCTCAGGAGGAGATGAGACAGCCTATAGGGATGAAATCCAAAGGCTGGCAGCATGGTGTTCAGTGAACAATCTGGTCCTGAACTCCTCCAAAACAAAGGAACTTATAATTGACTTTAGAAAAACCAGTGTAGAATACGACCCACTCTACATCAATGGGGTCTGTGTGGAAAGGGTACCCGCTTTCAGGTTCCTGGGTACGCACATCGCAGAGGATCTTACCTGGTCTACCAACACCATCACCACAGTAAAGAAGGCACAGCAGAGACTCCACTTCCTGAGGATCCTCAGGAAAACCAACCTGCAGGAGAAGCTCATGTTGTCCTTCTGTCGCTGCTCCATCGAGAGTGTGCTGGCATACTGTATAACCACATGGTATGCCAGCTGCTCAGAAAAGGACAGGAAGGCCCTTCAGAGGGTCATCACGACGGCCCAGAAGATCATCGGCTGCTCACTGCCCTCCCTGGAGCACCTGTTCAGCCTACGCTGCCTCAGTAGAGCAGGCAAAATAATAAAAGATCCATCCCACCCCGGCCACCGTCTGTTTGTTCATCTGCCCTCTGGTCGACGTTTCAGGTCGATCAAATCCCGAACAAACAGACTTAAGAACAGTTTTTACCCCAGGGCCATACGAGAACTGAACACTACCTTTGCACTAGGCAACACCGTTAAAAAATCTTGTACTTAATATAATTGTATTTATGTATTTATTTGTTTTTGCATTTATTGCATATATGTTTGTACGCACCGTCAGGATTGGCTATTTTTTAATTTCGTTGTACTCGTTGCAATGACAATAAATGAATATTATTATTATTATTATTATTATTATTAACTGCCACGTCAAGTAAAGCTCGTGTTTAAAATATGGATTTGATACTGGTCAGGTATTTACTTTAGAATGAATAGCAGTTCCAGGAGAGAAGGAAAAGAAAATTGGGATGCTTCTCATCCAATACTGCATTCAGCTGATTTTCAGTTCTAAACGACATTTGTGCAAGGAACACAGACAAAATTATTACAGACCCACTGTTACATGATCTTATAGGCAATTAGGTATAGCATTATCATGCCCAGGGACAAGGCACTGAGCATTAATGAGGAGACAGCGATAGACTTAGTATACTTTTTTTTAAAAGTTTAGTTTTGGTCAATGGTTTTGAATAAGAGGAAGGAATAAGATACCTGAAAATGGTTTAAACTTGTTCTCCAAGTCGAATTGTTGTTTTCCAATTGTGCTTAAGTCAACTTTCAGATCAGGACAAATAGCATATTCTTCAATCGTTTTGCTGAGCTGAAAAATCTTCTCTGTGACAGCCTCAGGAGCTGGACCTGAAAGAGGCAAGATATACTCAAGATTCTGTGAAAGAGATAAATCAGCACAAACAGATAGTTATTCATTAAAGATACTACTTTCTTGCATAGAGTGGTGCCTTTTACTTCAAAAGATCCATTCGAAAGAAGCTTACAGGATTTTTCCCAGACCGTTTCCAGAATGTCAAATTGAAATTAAAATATCTGCTGTTTGTAGAAATGGATCCAGAATTTAAATGCAATTTGAAACCCTTTAGAAATTAAAATGTTTTCAAAGTTAATCTTCAAACTGCAAAGATTTTAGGAAGTGGGTCTGAGAAAGATTAATTTTATAAACTCTTTGATTCCTAAAGATTTTCAAATTGCATTTGAAATGGAAGACTACAAATTGTAGTGGGTTCTTGAGGCTAAACCAAGACTTGGTCAGGGCTGTTATTCATGATCACAACTTTGCAGCTATATGCTATCAGGCGCAGACAAAATTGAGATTGTCCATTATGCACTCAAGATTTTGAGAGGTGTTTTGGCATGTCATAACACATTATTAAATAGCTTTTTGGGCAACGTACAAAAGGGTTTCTATGGGTTATCTAACACAATCACAGCAAGATCTCATGTTTTTCATAAGAAAGAATGATAAATTCACAAGAATATAAATTGTCAGAAGCATAATTTGTCAGTCTTAAATGCACTATACTAAATTGAAATCATAATAGCCCAGACCAATTTTTGTTCTTGCCTCCTGAACCTAAGGCAACATGTTGTCCTCTGCTGTCTCAACCAAGATCAACCAACCTTCTCTTTGGGGATTAATCCTGCTAATTTCCATATTCGTTTAGGCTTTAACATTGAAGTCAAAGGAATGATAGCAGTTAATTAATGCCTGAAAGCAGCCAGCCATTTTCAGAACATCTTAGTTTTGGGTAGTCCAATCTGCCTCCAGGGCAAAAGAGACAGGTTTAAGATATGACAGAAAGCCAAAGCAGCAGCATCTCACAGGAGAATTACTTGAGAAAAATGCATTGGCACATTGCTACTCCAATTGACTGAACAAAACAAAATGAACATCTTCAGGGTCCTCCTTTCACCAAACCACTACTTTGTGTTGGTTGGAACATACAAATGCTCCTGTAGCCAGTTCAATCCATTATAAATGAGGCTACTACCGATCTCCAAACAATATTCCAAAGGTGGATCATGTATTTAGGAATTATCATCTACAGAGTGTAACTGTTTTGTTTCCCACTAAATGAAAGTAAAGAAAATTCAGGTCTCAATCTTTCTTTGGATTGTAGAAGTGTTACCATAATTAACGTCAACATACTTTAGTTACAGGAAAGAGGAGAAAATTGCAAATCAACGTCCCTTAACCTACTCTACGGAACCTATAAGCGAGAATAGGCTTGAATGTGGGAGTAATTCCTTTGCAGAACCACTGAAAGGTTACTGCATGCAAAGAGGCCATTTGGCCCAAGTCCATGTAGTTCTATGCAAGAGCATTACAGCTGGTCCACTACTATGTTCTCATGCCATAACTCTGCAATTTTTTTCCTTAAAATATTTACCCGGTGTGCTTTTGAACACAACTGTATCTGCCTTATAGCAGTGATTTCGAACCCTTAAAAACATGTATAAATAAATTGCTTCACATATCGTATTTGTTTTTTCTACTAATCATCTTAATTTTATGTACCCTGCTTCTTAACCCTTACCCATGGAAGCAGTTTCTCTGTTAATTCTTCATAAATTTCAAATACCTCGACAAGACCCCATCAATTTTTCCAATATCACGGAGAGTAGTTCTATGAATTGATTGGGGAGACAAGATTAAAAATCACACATCTCTGCAATTATCCTCTGCATTTTAAGGCTGTCACATCTTTTTGATAGTACGGTGACAAGAATTGAACACAATTGCCCAATTGTGGCTAAATAAAGAATTCCATATAAAATCATAATGAAACCATTACTCCTATAGTGTACTCGTGACAGGGGTGGCACAGTGGCACAGCTGGTAGAGCTGCAGTCTCACAGCACCAGAAACCTGGATTCAATCCTGCCCTCAAGTGGCACCTGTGTGGAGTTTGCATGTTCTCCCTGTGATTGCATAGGTTTCCTCTGGGCGTTCCAATTTCTTCCAATATCCCAAAGACGTGTGGGTTTGTAGGTTAATTGGCCTCTGCAAATTGTCCCTAATATGGACTAGTATGAACAGGCGATTGAAAGTCAGTGTTGACTTAGTGGGCTGAAGTCTCTAAACTTCATGCTGTGTCTCTAAACTAAAATAATTATGCCTCCTTAAATTTTAACAATTTAGGATCGCACATGCATTTTATTTTAAAAACTGTTTTCTCAAATTGCCCTGTAATTTTCAATGTACGTGCACAACTCCATATCCTTCTTTTCTTGCACCCTTTTAGAACTGTGCCCTCTAATTTATATTGCTTATCTTTGTTACTCTTATTGAAATGTAACAATTCACATTTATCTGCTCATTTATTTATTCCAGCAGCCTGCCTATATCCTCTATCCACTGAAAGTAAGCCTACAGGTAGGTAGGTACAGTAGGCAGTGAAGAAAGCCAATGGCATGTTGGCCTTCACTGCGAGAGGATTTGAGTTTAGGAGCAAAGAGATCCTACTGCAGTTATACAGGGCCCTGGTGAGGCTGCACCTGGAATATTGTGTGCAATCTTGGTCTCCTAATTTCAGGAAGGACATTATTGCTATTGAGGGAGAGCAGCGTAGGTTCACCGGGTTAATTCCCGGGATGGCTGGACTGACGTATGATGAAAGAACGGGATGACTGGGCTTGTATTCGCTTGAATTTAGAAGGATGAGAGGGGATCTTATAGAAACATATAAAATTCTTAGAGGATTGGACAGGGTAAATGCAGGAAAAATGTTCCCGATGTTGGGGGAGTCCAGAACCAGGGGTCACAGTTTAAGAATAAGGGGTGGGCCATTTAGGTCTGAGATGAGGAAAAACATTTTAACCCAGAGAGTTGTGAATCTGCGGAATTCTTCTCCACAGAAGGCAGTGGAGGCCAATTTGCTGGATGTTTTCAAGAGAGTGTTAGGGCTAAGGGAATCAAGGGATATGGGAAAAAATCCAGAATGGGGAACTGATTTTGGATGATCAGCCATGATCATATTGAATGGCGGCGCTGACACAAAGGGCTGAATGGCCTACTCCTGCACCTATTTTCTATGTATTTTACTATCTTCACAGTTCACTGTACTTCCACGTTTCGTGTCATCTACAAATTTGGCTCAAATTTGCAGATAACACGAAACGTGGAAGTACAGTGATCTGTGAGGATAGTAAGGTATTACAAAATGCTGGAGTAACTCAGCAGGTCAGGCAGCATCGCTGGAGAGAAGGAATGGGTGACATTTTGGGTTGAGACCCTTCTTCAGAGGATAGTAAAATACATAGAAACATAGAAAATAGGTGCATCAAGGAAACTAGATACCCAAGCACCCAGGGAACACTATTGTACCTTTCCCTCCAGTCTCAAAATAACTATGACCACTGTCAAATTAGCAAAGCTTCATCCATGGGTGCTGCTGTCATTCATTTTATTCTATGGGTTTTTAACTTGACGACAACCTTGACCTTGCCAGCTCTCCACTCTGTGCTGGACCATTTGAACAACAGGAACACTTACCTCAAGCTTTAGCTCATCAACTACAGCCAGGCGTTCAATGCATTATCCCTTCCAAACATCGTCAATGTCAGGAACAGAGGCTTTGGTATTCCCTATACAGCTGAGTTCTTTAGTTTAATTTATTATTATTGTCATGTGCACCAAGGTTTTTTTTGTTGTGTACTATTCAATCAGTCTTTATCGGCAGACCTCAATCAGTACAGATTGGAAATGATACCTCCCCCCTCATCGACCATCAGCATAGAAGCACCAGCATGCTCAGTCCCCTGCACTACTCTCTCTATTCCCATAACTGTATTGCCAGAAACAGCTCCACACCACCTTTAAATCCACCAATGATACCACCATCAATGGAATTAACACGGAACAAGAAGTCAGAGTAAAGGAATAAAATTGACAATCTGATTGAGTGGTGCCAGAACAATAACTTTGCTCTCAACACCAGCAAGATCAAAGACTTTTTAGTTTATCATTATTGCCACGAATACCAAGATACAATGAAGAACTTTATTTTGCATGCTATCCAGGTAAATTATATAAAAGTGAGCACAATCATCACCATATGCAAGTACATCAGAACTGCAAAAGAGAAAATAAACAGAGTGTGGAATATCATGTTACAGCTACAATGAAAGAACAGATTTTAAAAAGGTAGATTGGGAGATCAGGAATTCATCCTTTGCATACGAGCGGTCCATTCAAGAGTTTAATAACAGTTTTAGTTTAGTTTATTATTGTCATGTGTACTAAGGTACAGTGAAAAGCATTATTGTTGCATGCTATCCAGTCAATGAGAAGACTAGAAAAGGATTACAATCAAGCCATCCTCAGTGCACAGATACAGGATAAAGGGTATATTGTTGATTACAAGATAAAGTCTAATTAAAGATAGTTCAAATGTCTCCAATGAGGTGGATGGTAGGTTGGGACTACACTCTAACTGGTGAGAGGATGGGTCAGTTGCCTGATAACAGCTGGGAAGAAACTGTCCCTGAATCTGGAGGTATGAGTTTTCAAACTTCTTCACCTCTTGCCTGATGCCAGAGGGGAGAAGAGGAAGCAACTGGGGTGAGACTGGTCCTTGATTATGCTGGTGCCTTGTCAAGGCAGCACGGTGTAGATGGAGTCAATGAAAAGGAGGTTGGTTTGCGTGATGTTCTACCCTACGTCCATGACTCCCCGCAATTTCTTGTAGTCTTCGATGGAGCTGTTCCCAAACCATGCTGTGATGCATCCCCATAAAATGCTTTCTACTGCACAACTTAAGTTGCTGAAGGTTGGTGGGGACATGCCGAACCTCCTAAGCCTTCACAGGAAATAGAGGTATTGGTGTGCTTTCTTAGCCATCGTTTCGATGTGGCTAGTCCAGGACAAATTGCAAGTGATTTTTACTCCTAAGAACTTGAAGCTTTTGACCAACTCTACTTCAACACCATTAATGTATACAAGTGCGTGTACTGCTTTGGTTCCTGAAGTCAGTCATGATCTCCTTCGATTTGTTGACATTGAGGGAGAATGTGTTATTTTTGGCACCAGGTTATGAGGCTCTTAATCTCCTTCCTGTACTCCGTCTCGTCATTCTTTGATATTCAGCCCACGATGGTGCTGTTATTAGTGAACTTGTAAATTGAGTTGGATTGGTATTTGGCTGCAGTCATGAGTCTATAAAGAGTATAGAAGGGGGCCAACAACACATCCTTTCGGGGCACCCGTGATGAGGATTATCGTAGAGGATGATTTGTCACATACCCTCACTGGTTGTGGCCTGTTGTCGAGGATCCAGTTGCAGAGGGGAGTGCAGAATCCAAGTTTCACTCATTTGGAGATGAGCTTGGTAGGGATAACGATATTGAAAGCAGAGCTGTAGTCTATGAAGAGGAGAATCACGTAGATGTCCTTCTTATCCAGGCTTTCCAGGGAGGCGTGTAGGCTCAGAGAGTTGGTATCAGCCGTGGACCTGTTGTGGCGGTATGCGAACTGCAGTGGATCAACGTTGCTTTGTAGGCTGGCTTTAATGTATGCCATAACCAGCCTCTCAAAGCATTTCATATTGGTGGATGTCAAGGCCATTGGATGGTAGTCCTTAAAGCACAAGATCTTACTTCTCTTTGGCACAGAGATAATAGTGGTCTTCTTGAAGCTGGTGGGTACCTCAGAACGGCGTAGGGAGAGATTAAAGATGTCCGTGAACACTCCCGCTAGTTGGTCTGTGCAGTTCCTAAGGATGTGGCCAGGGACTCGGCATGGGCCAGTTGCTTTCTGTGGGAAAGGCCTTGCCACAATCAACGGGTGACAGAGTTTAATAGTCCTTGAATATGTTGGTTGCTTTCCCAAGACAGTTGATGGAGTCAGTGGAGGTTGGGGTGGGAAAAGAGGCTAGTTTGTGCAATGGACGTGGCTACATTCGCAACTCTCCACAGTTTCTAATGGTCTAGACCAGAGCAGTTGTTATACCAAGCTTTGATGCATCTGGATCGGTTGTTTTCTAAAGTACATCTGCAGTGCACAGTGCATGTGGTTGGACCAACACAATATTGTTGGTGACATTTACATCTATGAAGTTGAAGCTGTTGATCATCTCAACATCAGCACCTTTGATACAGACTGGGGAATGTACTCCACCCTGCTTCTTGATGTCAATGACCAGCTCTGAACTGAGGATTTAACACCACCCTCTGAAACTGGATCCTTGACTATGATATCACCATAGTGAACCTGATCCCAAACAATGATGAGACCGTATGGTGATAAGACAGCTTAGTAGCATGGTGGTGTCACTGCAAAGTTTTAAATTGAGTTAACACAGAATTTGGCCACACAGTCTTGAGCCTATCGGGAGTTTAATAAGGGTAAAGATCGCAGTCTTGCAGTTGTTGAGACTTATCATGGAGAATGTTTTGTCTATCTTTATTGACTGTGGTTATGGGACAAGTCAAGGATTCATTTGCAGAGGGACGTGCAGAATCCACTGTCCAAGAGTTTGGAGATGAGTTTGTTGACCTCCAGAAGGGAAAAGCAAGGGACCATGCACCTGTCTTCATTGGTGGAGATAATCAACAGTTTGAAGTTCTTGAACGTAATCTCTGCTGATTTGTCCTGGGCCCTGCATATTGGTACAATCGTAAAGAAAGCTCTATTTCCAGCTTTCATGAGGACATTGCCTTGACCATCGTGAATACTGACTGCCCTACTATCATAGGGATCTACAGGAATCCCTGTCACAAAAACATTGTGGACCCATATCATACTGGCCATGCTCTATTCACGCTGTTATTGTCAGGAGCAAGTACAGGAGACTGAAAACCAGGCTCAATCACACTTAAGATAGACATTAAAAACTGGAGTAACTGGAGAAACAGGCAGCATCTCTGGAGAAAAGTAGGTGGTGATATTTTGGGTTGAGAGCCTTGAATAGGTGACATTTTAGGTCAAGACCCTCTTCCTTTCAACCAACATTTTCTTGAACCACCTTACACAACCCTAGCCACAACCATACCTCAGCAGCCTGCCACTGTAGACTTTGCAATACTATTATTGCTCTACATACTTTGGTGTTTGTACTATCATGGTCTAGTTTATTTAGAATAACGGATACATTTATTGTCTTCAGTGAATATCACAAATGAACACTCTTGCCTTGAATCTTTGAAAATTAGTTACATTTCCCAAAGATGCTGACTGAATAAATGCATACACAAAGATCAATAACTGGAGGAATGATTCTGGAACGCTATCAGAAACTATATAACTATACCCTTGCTTTGGGTTACTCAGAAAAACTAGTACAATAAGTAAATACCTTTCATATATTATTCACTTTTAATGAAACACATTTATGATTTAAAGGCCAACTCCTTCTTTGGCAGTCTGTCAGGACTGAGGATGACTTGCTTGTATTCTAGTTTTGCAAGTTCCTAGATGACTGATTAGGCCAATTGGAAATTTCCAAAGTAGCATTTGAAAAACTGTACACACAATGCTTTTAATATCTATAATATTAGATACAATGCCAGACTACGTATGCAATACAAGTACTTTTCCAAGTTTGCTTTGCTTACTGATCTATAGATTCCAACAAAAAAGTTTGAACATTTTCAGCCAAGATGAAATGCTCAATTCAACATGGAACCTCAGTCAGGGAATCAGTAATGAACAACAGTCTGTCCCACAACTATAAAAGGGAGTTCAGAATTAATTTTTTTAATACACAAGGAATATGGAGGCATTCCATTAAATAGAAAGCAGAGTAAATCATGATATTTTAATGAGAATTAAATATTTTGAGGGGTAAATTAGTCAAATAAGTAGATGGAAAGGATGGAGATAAAGGATCAAAGTGGATAGCTGTAACACCTACCTTGAACACATGATATGCCAAGAAGTTTCTTTCTGAATTGAAACTTAATTATGTTTGGCAATTACATTAAATTTATATTAATAGTGTGGTGTGTAATATTAACAAACCTGCTGGAAAAACTAAAATTACTACCGCATTTGGACAGAAATGGCTCAAGATATAATTAAAATAACAAAGCCAATAAAAGAACACTGTGAATTCTACAAAGGCACGTTGCTTTATGATCAGTTAGCAATTATAATCTCCTCAGAAGTGAAACGTAATGCCTCCTATTTCCAACAGTAATGCCATCTGAAACATGGTGTACATTTGTGAATTTCAGTTCTTCATGACTGGTCTAGAATAGCAAAGGAATGGGAAGGGCAGAGAATTACTATATTTATGTAATGCACAAGTTTATTTTACTGTAAAGTGTAGAGCAAATGAAAAATTAAAAACATTTGGCCTGTCTAAGTACATGTATCATCAATACCCAATTCTTGTCTAAGTATCATTCCATATTAAAAGCAGATGAGTGGAAATAATTGGATAGTTCTTTCGAAGAATGAATGGGTAGTGATTTACATAATAGCCTCTTACAATGCTATTAAACTCAATCATAAAATGGAAAAGTAGAACAATTACGTTTGGGATGTGATGTGTAGATAACAAAATACATCTATTTCACAAAGAGATGTTTTTTGCTGGAAGCACAAGCAAATCTCTGACAACATATTTGGCCTATTCATATACCACATCAAGGTGGTGCTGTTGAGCTGAGGAGGACTGCCATCCAAGGGTCTCAGTAGTTGAATTGATATCAGATCCTAGATTGGGAAAAGTACCAAACCCAAGTAATCTAAAAGCACCTATTATAGCTTTCTATGCTGACCATTCTATTTTTCTTGCCAGAGATGAAAAATAACAAATCCAATGATTGCAAATGAACATAAAATGGCTAGTCTTTGTCTAGATGGGCTGGTCACCCCATCCATACTCTCAATATTAACAAATGAAATGGTGCACAGAAACTCAACTTGGGAAGTGCTATTGGTTGATGGTTTTGGTCTTGCTGGAAAGCTGCATCAGAAATAATTATTTTAAAGAGCAGCTGAAAATTAGCTATGCCAAAATGATGACAGAGAAACACAAGAGACTGCGGCCTAAATTATATCTGGTCTAAGGTGAAATTATGTGAAAACAATTACTGCCATTTAAACCATCCAAAAAATATCAAATGGAATGATACAGATTTGAAAACCTCAGTTAATCAACACCTATTTTTACATCATCTTTACTAACCTCCACTGCAAATATTGTATTTGATTCCAAAATCTCCATTGGGTCCACCAGGGTTGTGGCTTGCTGTCAGAATAATTCCTCCAATTGCTTTGATTTTTCTGATTATGCAAGATACAGCTGGAGTTGAAAGAATTCCATTTTGTCCAATTACTAAACGTCCTATCTGTTTAAAAAAAGAATTGTCTGTTAAACATTCTGAAATATTGACAGCTTTCTTTAAGTGAAGTCCACTCCTGAAATAGATGAAGAAATGCTAATTATGGGGAATAAAATACTTTTCTCACCAAAATCAGCATCCAGAATTGACTAGCTGGGAAGTAGTTTAAAGTTTGTTAAAAGTTTTATTCTCATTGTACCAACAAAATACACTCCAATTCCAAACTCAAGAGTATCTTTACTCTTTCAGTGTATCCACATTGTCAGTCGTTTGTGAGATCTTTCTTAAAATTCAATTAATACCAACTTTATTCACCACTACAAGGAATAAAATTAAAGATTGATTTAAATTCATTTCACTTAGGAGCTCCTCAACAGGAAGCAAAATAGTTATGTTCAAGTCAATAACAAGTGATTGCAGATGTACACAGATTAATAATCATAATTATAGATAACTCAACCACAACTTCTCAAAGATTGGAACAAATTGTAAAATTTAAAAAAGGTAGTACAGAATCTGTTTCTTGATTAAAAAGGCCTAAAAAAAGATTTGTTTCACCACCAGTGAGCACCTTTGACATTAGTCAAAGCAAGTTGGAGGTAACGCATTTCATTATTTGTCACAAATATATTATTAGAGCTATTCATTTATTGTGAAAGAATTATTGCAATCATTTCAAAAATACAACATTAACCATGAACGAATTTGGAATAGCAAGGCAAATGCTCTCTTCATTACTGGAGTATTGATTCAGAGGATCATAAATGGTAGAAGAGATTTCAAGTGAAATGTAGAATCAACTTTTTATTTCTAAGTCAACAGGCAGGGAGTTATGACAGTTATGGAAATGGAGGGCAAAACAATTAAGAACAAACTAGGGGGATTAAGCCAACTGCTTGTGGCTTAAATTTGGAGGTAGCAGCTAGTAGAAGTGGGCAGCCATTAATTAATGCAGACGGGGATAACAGTGGGCTAAGTAGAGGAACTCCCAACACGGAGATAGAGAAATGTATTGCAGAAAACTCCAACAATTCTGATAAGGCCTCATTTTTAAATCTTGATCCTCCTTTTCCACTCCCTTCCTGCTTTCCTTATTCACCCTCATTATTACACAATTCTGACTCCCTATTCCTCCAGCCTCAATAGTTACTGCACTCCACCAATTTCATGCACTATGCGTTCTCAATTTTAATTGCATCATCATGGGTGTTCATGTCTTAACTTAACCTTATCCTGTACTGAATTGTCTCCAAAATCTTCTCCTTGCTCATCCTTGAAGATGCTCATTAAAATATGTCTTTGATCTGACCATGGCTTTGACAAATAAGTATTTGCAGCTAATGTCAATTAAAAAAAATTGTTAATATATCACAATGAGCAACAAGTTGCAAGCACTATTTAACCTAATGGTTAAACAGTGACCTTGTGATTTAGCTAACCAATCCTTAGAACATAGCTAGATTTGAAATGATTAAGTTAAATGAACATGCTTACAAGGAGTAAAGATTGAAAAATATTTCACTTGCTTACCAGCAACTCATGGTCAGAAATTTGTTTTTTTTACTGTTGAGATTAATAATTGAATAGTCAAGTCAAAACATAGGCAATACTTTAATGTAAAGAGTGGAAGAGTGAAGGGAGGAGTTACATCTTAAATAGCAGAAACTTAGGAAAATGAGCAAGCAGACTTTAATTGGCATCAAGAGATGGCAATGAGCTGAACTGTGATAATATCCTAAAATATGCAGCTGAAAGAACTGAATGGAACACAAAATATGATAAAAATTGTGATGGAAAATTAAAGGATGGTCAGAAGTGATGCACCAAAATAATGAAAAAGGCAACAACGGCATTTTAAATAATTGAAAGAATTGTGCTTCACATGTAAAATTGCTCATTTATATGTAGCAGCCCTGTGATGATATTACTTTTGCTGAATTAGAAATTGTGCAGTTTTACAACCTTGAATGCATTATGCACAAATCAGATTCAGAGATTTATGGTGATGGGATCAGTCAAATTACATTTTGTTGAATCAATCATCATCACAATGAGAAAGCCATTAGATCACATCTGCCAGGACATGTTTCAGCACTATGATATGGAAAATCAATTTAACATGGCATAAATTACACTTGTGACGATTTCCAGCTTAAATTGCACCAACCCTAAAAAAATTCTCAACTGGGCACTTCTAGTCACAAATTATTCTTGCAACCCTGATGTATGTGATACTGTCAATTGTCACAGTGTTCCTTTTGAAGCTGGAAAATTTGGATTAGGTTGCCTTGAGGATGTCTGTCAACAAAAATTTCTAATCTGTCACCATTTTAATCCTACAACACCAGAGCAGGATGCCTGCAGGTAAATCAGAAAAGTATCTGATTCCTTCGGCCACAGTCCTTTCCAAACCACCCACACTCTCCCCCACCCCTGACATAGTCTCCTATATATTCAAGTCAGCCTCTCGAATCTCCTCACCAATTCCCCACCCAACTCTCAGATTTCCTCACCACCTCACATTCATATTGCCCTTCCTGATCTGGCAATCCCCACCCCTCACACAAAATTTCCATTCCAGTCCCCCAATTCAACCTGAACCTGGTAACCAACGATTTCTTGTGACTACCTCTCCCCAGTCAATGTTTGCCTCCATATTTATCCCTCATTATTATGCATGTGGTGTTCCAAACTTTTATCCCAAAATTTCAAGCCCAGCCTCAGGAGAATAAGGAGCAGTACACTCAAGCACAGAAAAGCCCAAGTCTGGTAACTTGTAAGTAAGGCCATAAATGCAAGTAAATGTTGAATTTGTGAGGCAATGAGCAAAATGGTTGTTCTAGGGAATCAATACTTCTCCAGTAAACCTCTGGGCAATTTTCCTTCAACTACAACACCAATTAGAATAATTCATATTAATAATAATAAACTACAACATTTGATAGGACTGTGTTTCAAATAAAATTTAACTAGCCCCTCAAATATGCTCCATAATTAAGATCATGGCAATCCGATCTTACCCTCAATTCTCTCCAAAAATCCATCTATCCTATTGTAATTCACGTGCCTGTCAATCTTCTATTCAAATGACCCGGCCTCGCAGTTGTCTGAAGCAAAATATTTCATGATTCAAACCCTCCGAGAAGAAAACCCACCATGTCCAACTGACATAGTGAAATCTTCTTCTGATATACCCCCCACCCACACTAGTTCTGTATACCCTCACTAGAAGAAACATCCTCTCAACATCTACTTGTTAATACTCTTAGTTTCAAAAGGGTGAAAAGTAGTTAGCAGGATGGGAGAGATGCTGATCTTGGGTCTTGTCTGTGTGGAGTTAACATGCTCCATGCAACCATAGGTTTCCGCAGATGCTCTAGTTTCTTCCCACAACAGTGCCAGCAACTTCAATGAATACCTTAAATTGCTACATGATATAGGTGGAGAATCAGGGAGTTAATGGGCACACAAGAGACCAGGTTAAGGAAAATGAATAAGGAAATAGAAGTGAGGGGAATGTTCAGAGTCAGCATAGACTCAATGGGGCAAATTGCCTCCCATCTCTTTTGAGAATATGAACCAGAGATGATTTTTCAGAATGGTCTTGACCCGAAACGTCACCCATTCCTTCTCTCCATAGATCAAGTCAAGTCAAGTCAAGTCAAATTTATTTGTCACATACACATACTCGATGTGCAGTGAAATGAAAGTGGCAATGCCTGCGGGTTGTGCACAAAAATAATTACAGTTACAGCATATAAATAAAGTTAATAAGTTACTAAACATAGCACAAAAAGTGTCGACAAAAATTTAGTCTCTGGGGTTATCAAAGTTGACAGTCCTGATGGCCTGTGGGAAGAAGCTCCGTCTCATCCTCTCCGTTTTCACAGCGTGACAGCGGAGGCGTTTGCCTGACCGTAGCATCTGGAACAGTCCGTTACTGGGGTGGCAGGGGTCCCTCATGATCTTGCTTGCTCTGGATCTGCACCTCCTGATGTATAGGTCCTGCAGGGGGACGAGTGTAGTTCCCATGGTGCGTTCTGCCGAACGCACTACTCTCTGCAGGGCCATCCTGTCCTGGGCAGAGCTGTTCCCAAACCAGACTGTAATGTTGCCGGACAGGATGCTCTCTACAGCCCCAGAGTAGAAGCAATGAATGATCCTCAGCGACACTCTGAATTTCCTCAGTTGTCTAAGGTGGTAAAGGCGCTGCTTAGTCTTACCCACCAGTGCGGCAATGTGCGTTGCCCACGTCAGATCCTCTGCGATGCGGACTCCCAAGTATTTGAAACTGCTCACCCTATCCACAATAGACCCATTTATCTCCAGTGGCGTGTACGTCCTTGGATGTTTAGCCCTTCTGAAGTCCACAATCAGCTCCTTTGTTTTAGTGACATTCAAGAGGAGGCTATTGTCCTGACACCAGAGTGCCAGATCAGCCACCTCCTCCCGGTAGGCCTTCTCATCGTTGTTGGAGATCCGGCCCACCACCACAGTGTCATCAGCAAACTTGATGATGGAGTTTGAGCTGAACCTGGCCCTACAGTCATGTGTGTACAGGGAGTACAGTAGGGGGCTAAGGACGCAGCCCTGGGGGGATCCTATGTTCAGGGTGAGGGAGCTAGATGTGTGTTCCCCCATCCTGACCACTTGGGGCCTGGCAGTGAGAAAGTCCAGGACCCAGGCACACAGAGGGGTGCTAAGCCCCAGTTCCAGCAGCTTCTCAACCAGTCTGCTGGGGACTATTGTGTTGAATGCTGAACTAAAGTCAATGAACAGCATCCTCACATAGCCCCCCTGGCTGTCCAGATGAGAGAGAGCGGTGTGTAGAACCTGGGAGACCGCATCATCCGTGGACCTGTTCGGACGGTATGCGAACTGTAGTGGGTCCATGTTGCGAGGAAGGAGGGCGCAGATGTGCTTCTTGACTAGCCTCTCCAAGCATTTCATGACAACCGAGGTGAGGGCCACCGGTCGGTATTCATTTAAACACGCTGGAGAGGCATTCTTTGGCACCGGTACAATGATGGATCTTTTGAAGCATGCAGGGACCACGGACTTTGCCAAGGAGAGGTTGAATATTGTGGTGAGCACTGGAGCAAGCTGAGTAGCACAAGACTTTAGTACTCGCCCAGATATACCATCTGGGCCTCCAGCTTTCCTCGTGTTCACACGCGTCAGAGCCCACCTCACCTCATGCTCGGACACCGAGAATGTGTGCACATCCCCGGCGGTGGATCCCCCTCCAGCCTCGCTAGCCAGCGCCCCTTCGGTGCTGTTTTTAGACGGCGAGCTGGTGGTGTTACCCGTCTCAAACCGTGCGTAAAAAGAGTTCAGGTCATCAGCTAAGGAGGAGCCGGCACTTCCGGTTGAGGGGGTGCTGGACCTGTAGCTAGTTATAGTCCGTAGCCCCTGCCAAAGGCGCCTGGTGTCCTGCTGCTCCATCTGTGACTCCATCTTGTCCCGGTACCTCTTTTTTGCATCCTTCACTGCCCTTCGCAGTCGGTAGGACTCTCCCTTGTAGTCGTCCATGTTGCCGGATGCCAGGCCGGAGTTGTAAGCAGCGGTGCGAGCATTCAAGGCCACGCGAATAGACCTGTCCACCCAGGGTTTTTGGTTAGGGAAGATACTGACCCTTACCGTGGGGATGATGGTATCGGCTATTGTGGCAATGAAGTCCGTAACCGCTTCCGCAAACTCATTTACGTCTCTGGAACTTGCTTGGAACATGTTCCAGTCGACTTCGCTCAGTGCATCTTGCAGCATGGCCTCTGAATGGTCAGCCCACCGCTTTACGTCCCTCATCACTGTCGCTTCCCGTACTATCCGTTGTTTGTACTCCGGCAGCAGGAAAATGGCAGCGTGGTCAGATTTCCCAAAAGGAGGGAGAGAAACGGCCTTGTAGCCTTTCCTGAACGGCGTGTAGCAGTGGTCCAAAGTTCTTTCCCCCCTGGTGACACACGTGATGTGTTGGTAGAAGTTGGGCATGACCTTTTTGAGATTTCCCCTATTGAAGTCTCCAGCCACCAGCACAGCCGCATCAGGGTTCTTGTTTTGGTGTTGACACAACACATCGTGTAGGGTGGACAGTGCCACGTCGGTGTCCGCATGCGGTGGGATATAGACGGCTGTGATGATCACCGAGCTGAACTCCCGGGGTAGGTAGAATGGTCGGCATAGGATAGTTAGATGTTCCAGGTCCGGCGAGCAGGAACGAGAAAGCGTCTTAATATTCCCAGGATTACACCAGTTATTATTGGTCAAGAAGCAGACTCCTCCGCCCTTGGATTTCCCAGATTCTTTCGTTCTGTCCGCCCGGAAAACAGTGAAGGACTCGGATGGGCAGATCACCTGGTCAGGCACCAGCGGGGTCAGCCATGTTTCAGTCAGACAAAGGATGTTACAGTTCTTTATGTCCCTCTGGAATCTGATCCTTGCCCTCAGGTCATCCAGCTTGTTCTCCAGGGACTGGACGTTGGCCAGAAGTATGCTGGGCAGAGGTGGACGTAAGGCTTGGGTTCTCAGCCTGTTCCGAACCCCCCCTCGCTTCCCTCGGTGTTTTTTCCGACTTTCCCACTGACCTGCGCTCCCACTGCTGCTGCCGCGGTGCGCTCCTTTGATGATCTCTATTGGTATATCGGTGAGTAGATTTCTGTTTAATAGTGCTCCTGTAGCGCTCGAGTTTAATTTTACGAGCGTTTCCCGGTCGTACATTGGTTAATGCTAAGTGCTAGCACACGCTAGAGCACTTAGGGATAATTTTAAAGTAAACATACCAGTTTAAAACGCACAGTTCCCGCAGAGCTACCACGACGGCGACTGGACTGGACCGCGCCGTCCCAGTGCTGCCTGTCCCACTGAGTTACTCCAGCGTTTTTGTGTCTATCTATGATTTTTCATTCTTCCAAACTACCCCTATAGACTCAATCTACTTAATGTATCGTAATATGTTAACCTTTTTATTCCAGGGATAAACCAGGAAAAGCAGAAAGCTTATTCCAAACCGTCAATGGAATGAAAGCAAAAGCTAGTAAATAGAACATTTGTAAATTGTGAAATACCTGTCGGTATTCATTGAGCAGACACAATGCTATAGGATAATTACATAGGTTCACCGGCTTTGCAATAAAACTTGACAGTCAAAATGTACAGCAAATACATTAATGAGTAACTGGGCATTTTATCTTAATTTCCTTTGCCTGCAGTGAGCCTAATCTCTGAATCGGACATCTTGAACAAGAAATATCTTTGTATCCCAAATGCATATGAACATTTTGGGCAACTAAACCATTTAAAGGTAAAGTGTTTGCAAAAATAGAATCTAAATTGTGAAGGCAGCAAAGTCAAAGATCACAAGTCTAAAAATGTTAACACTTGAAGGATACCAGAGAGTAAGGCCAAAATGTAACAGAGCTTTACCCACTTGTTTAGTAACATGAAGTAACCTTATATCCAGAGGATCGAAACAAACCTCCATAATAAACTGGCCAAAAGTAATCCTTTTGGAACTGTTCCACAAGAACCAAGACAATTTTATACTTTGTGCACCTGTAAAACAGTAACTGTTGATGAATACGACGGAGAATCATTAGCGAGAAGTAAACAAGGTTGGCAGAATGACAGTAATCATCAATTTTAAATAGATGCAGAGGGATTCATGCAAAAGAACCAAATCAGCCTTCACCTTTATCAAAAGATGGTAAGGTGAAAGAATATGTTGTTAGATGATAACATGGTAACTGACAATTGGAAAAAAGTCTCCAGAGACAGTCACCCATTTTGGAAATATGCCCTGCAACCCAACTCATCCACACTGAGCAAGATGCCCATCTACGCTAGCTCGATTTGCCCACATCTGACCTATATCCCTCTAAATCAATCCTCTCCATGTAACTGTCCAAATGTCTTTTAACTATTGGATCTGCCCCAACCACTTTCTCTGGCAGCGGGCTCGATATGCATAGCACCCTCCGTGCAAAAAGATTGCACCTCATGTCCCTTTTCCCTTTCACCATGTACATTTGCCCTCGACTTCTTCATTCTCCTATCCTGGAAAATAGACTCTGTTCATTCACCCTTTCAAAACACAGATGATTTTATACACCTCTATAAGATCAACCCTCAGTCTTCTATGCTCCAAGGAATAAAACCCCAGCCTGCTTAACCTCTCCCTACAAGTCAGCCCTCATGTCCTGGCAACATCCTCATAAATGTCCTCTGCATTCTTTCCAGCTTAATGGCATCTTTCTTACAGCAGAGTGACCAATACTGAACACAATACCTCATCAAAGTCTTGTGCGATGGCAATAAAACGTCCCAACTTCTATGCTCAATGGCCTTACTAATGAAGGCCAGCATACCAAAAGCTTTCTTCACCAAATAATATCCATCCTCTTGCAACTTATTCGTTCTTGCGTTCTAATGTTATATTATTTTGTGAGAATGAGCTACTCCGTTTGAATTATATAGAAAAAATAACAAGCATATCAAGATTTTGGTAAAACATTTAAAACACATCTCATTCCAAGCTCAACAGTATAGTTTTTAGATCACTCCATCCATATGTTAATGTATTACCACCTGGTTAAAGATTTCTTGAATCATCTAACATATCTACATATTGAGAGAGGTTAAGATAAAATCTAAATAAAATTAAAATGTTATTAAAATAAATATTTTTTAGTTTGCAGTAACAAAAATAAACATATTGCTATTATAAAGACATTTATATTTGAAAATCCTGCAGAAAAAAATTGTGATTTTGTTATTACCAGTCTGAAACTCTCTAGCCCCAAATCCCTTTCCCCAATCTAACACAATTGTCATTCTAACACAATTGTCATTCTAACACAATTTTCAATAACAGGAGGTCTCTTTGGAACTTAACGATCTTTTGATGTAGTCTTCCTAGGAGCCAGTGTCCAGTTTCACTGGGTAAAATATATTCTATATCCTTTAATGGTAGATTTAGTTAGGATACTAGCTGTAGGCATGGGGTCAAATCAAGGATGAAAATACACTCTTCCTGGTATCTTGGGAAATGTTATGAACATTAAGTATGACAAATATTTGAAGCAATGCGGAAAAATAAGGAAAGTGGAATCACTCTTGGCTATCCAATTTTTGGTCCAGCCCAAACAGATAATTTCCTCCTGTTCTCAGCAACAGTCTCAAACAATGAGTTGAGTTAGTCTCTAATCACATCCTAGCATAGAGCAAAGGAATGGAAACAACTGCTAACGTTGAAGAGGCAAGGACAAATGTATGAAATATATAATAACATTTGTGTGTGCATTTAAATAGGAATGAAGAGGCCTCACCCAAGTAAAATAGAACCATTTCATCGCTGTAGGCATGAACCACATGCACAATTTACTAACCAGATATGGCTCCTAAAATAGGAAAATATTCCACATTCTACACTAGAGTGTGTTTTCTTCTATTGAACATCTAAAGTTCAAAACAAATGAAACATTATTAAAATGAATATGTATCCTTGGAAAAATCACAATGTCATTTTGTGTTAGGTAAAAAAAAAGCAAAGAAATAAGATAGAACATTTTTATGTTTTGAATTACTAGCTAAGTACCATCTCATTGAAAGCAAAGCAAAAGGTACCTAACAACTCTTCCCTTAGAAAAAAGAAAGACACTTTAGATAGGCAAAAATTAGCATCACGGGTCATACAACCAAGACAGACTAATCTGTACATGCTATCAAAAGCAAAGGAGAACGGAGATGAAAGTGAATTGAATATGTATAGTGTTTCTTTCACCTCCACCTTTGGGTTTGAATCAAATCTAGACCCACTCGGAAGATGCTAGCTGTAATGTTCCCATTTATCCAGTTCCAGAGACCTAGCTCCGCCCCCTCCCCACCCCACCCCATCATATTCCCAATGAACTTCAATAATGCCTTCAGTTGTTCATCACTTCCTTCATTAAAAAATGTTTAGCAGGCTCTTTTGACAAAGCAGAGCAGCAATGTGTTATTTCCTGCAAATTATACCAGAAAACGACTTGCCTTTTACAACCGAAAGATGTGAGTGCATTTTTGCAGCGTTGTAATGTGGGAAATGCCTGATGAGCAGATAATCTGCTAAATTGATTCCTGCTTATTTTCGCAGAGAACCGTGCAACTTCCTATCTTTCTTTGAAAAGCATACGAAGTCTCTACGACTTTAATCATTGGTGTTCTTTGGATTGTTCAGCACGCTTTTAGGATTGCAGTGAAGAGTCAGTCAGGATGTGGGCCTTAAGTTTCGGGTGTTGGATTTGAACCCTCAACCGTCAGTGAGTGCTGCCTCTTAGCCAAGACACACACCAATCAGTCGGTGCGCAAACATATATTCAGATGTTACCTTTCTAAAAATGTCACCGCGTACGCGTATTTTTTTTTTGTTCTTTATCAAATAAAATGTTCAGAACTTCTCGACTCAATGCACATATCAAAACACATGCTTCAGAATCTAGTCAAATATTATTTGCCCTTCTTTACAATTCAACCGAGTCCAACTACCGGGTGTGATACTTAAGAGCGTTTACGGCGTTTTAACGTTTTCCCATCGCACCTGCTCATTTTAGTCCCATTCCCCAACAGTTCGTGGCATAACAAAAACACACGCAAAGAAATATTCCTCAGTGAAAATACCTACTAAAATCAGTGTAACTCAATCGCAATTCTGGCCGATAATGTGCGGGGAGCAACATACCCCATTGGCAGCAGCCATTTGAACTATGATTTCTATGGCAGCTTTATTGTAGTACCGACCATCGCCTCCGACCACCATAGTAGACCCCTGACGATCCCTCAAGTCAATGGAAGCATAGATGCACTGAATGAAATTCTCAAGGTATCGCTGCTTGAACTGAAAATTTTTAGTTTTCTTCCGGAGCCCGCTAGTTCCCGGTTTCTGAGCATCATAAGGAGCTGTCAGCACAGTCACCAAAGGCAGTGGATTCCCATCCATAACGAGCTTCACGTCGATGGATCATAAACCACCGTCGGAATATAGGAATGAATGAATGAAAAGTAGGAAAGAACAGAATTTCTTCCGAAAATTACACGGCGAAATCGGTCAGTGAAGGGCCCGGTTACGCTGCCGAGAGATTTAGATGTTCAGAAACAGCAAAACAGCGCCTAGAAATAGCTCCCTCAAACAGATACAGCACTTTCTGTAATTGAAGAAGCGTTGCCACACTTGCTCCAAAAGATCACTGTCAAAAAGGCAGCATGAAGAAAAGAAATAGCCTGTTGCAAATCAATGATAGAAAAATTGAATTGTTCAATTTATTATTTGGCAGCAAACTTTTTTTGCGGGTGACTGCTTTTGATAGATAGGCTCCCGAGCCAAAAGATCCCTCTCCAGCTTGCTGTTTTCCGTTGACAGCTAGATCCGATGGACGAAGAACTGTGAAACACGTCATGAACTTGGAGCGCCGGTGTATTAACTTCTCATTACTGTACAAACATCTTGTACTGTACTTAATGCACAGCGATTTAAAAAAAACCTGGTGTATTAATTATACCTCTGTTGTGATAACAAAAATAACAACAACAACTAATCAACTAAGTTCCCCTGCTTTATTTTTAAAGCTATTAATTACGCGCTATGCGTCCAGTCGTCGTTTAAGGGCAGAAGCTCGCCTCATAACTTTTACGTGACCATCTTCACAAGAAATAAAAGAAAATCTGATTTCGATCGTTCTTGAACCGGGTCCCACATGGGGGGAGCGATTTCTTCCTGCTCAAAGCAACTGCCGTCGCAGTCGAGCTGACGCTGCTGCTGAATGATCTCCAAGAGAGAATTTTAACCATAAAAAGCAAAAACATTTTAAAGAACAAACGCGACTTTCCCCATGTCACGATGGGAACCCAACGAGGAGTGGGGCCAACGGGTCCACTTGGTCTAATCTATCTATATCTATATCGAAATACTAAAACTCTCGTTTGTTTGTTCCTGAACTACAGCCAAAACGGTACACGATAGCGCGACAATTTTAGGCCCACCTTACTCACCGTCGTCCCTTTGGTGCTAATGGAAGAAGTTTCATTGAAATCGGTGTTATATTTTTAAAGTTATTCACATTTTAAAGTTTAAATCTATCTCCTAGGGAGGGAGGGTGGAGGATAAGGGGAATTGAGGGGGATGGAGTGGGGGGAGGGGAAGAGGGGGAGGGGAGGTGGAGGGAGCAGGGAGGGGGGGAGGAGAGTGTGCTGCACCAATGTAGGAGAGGTTTGGGCCCAAGGGTCCACTTGGTCTAGTATATATATTACTAAAAACTCGGTTTGTTTGTGCGTTTATGTGTGTACCATGCCATCTACACAGCCAAAATAGTACACGACAGCGCAACAATTTTAGGCAGACTCTACTCACCATTCCCCCGTGGTCCGAATAAACCCACTTTTGTTACTTTTTAAAAACAATTGACCTAATAAACTTTAATAAATGCGCTCCCCCCACCCCCCTCCCGGGAGGACCAGTGGGAGAACCGACACCCATCCCGGTGTGCCCCGCGCCTGACCTTCCTCCTGTGGTGCAGCGCATGGCAGAGGCTGCGGCCGAGGATCCACAAGATGGCCGTCGCCGCCCGCAGCCGTGCTGCAGGAGAGGCTTCGGCAGATTTGGTCTCCAAATTTGAGGAAGGATATTCTTGCTATTGAGGGCATGCAGCGTAGGTTTACTAGGTTAATTCACAGAATGGCGAGACTGTCGTATGTTGAAAGACTGGAGCGACTAGGCTTGTATACACTGGAATTTAGAAAGGATGAGAGGGGATCTTATCGAAACATTATTAAGCGGTTGGACCCGTTAGTGGCAGGAAACATGTTCCCAATGTTGGGGGAGTCCAGAACAAGGGGACACAGTTTAAGAATAAGGGGTAGGCCATTTAGAACGGAGATGAGGAAGAACTTTTTCAGTCAGAGATTTGTGAATCTGTGGAATTCTCTGCTTCAGAAGGCAGTGGAGGCCAATTCTCTGAATGCATTCAAGAGAGAGCTATATAGAGCTCTTAAGGATAGCGGAGTCAGGGGGTACGGGGAGAAGGCAGGACGGGATACTGATTGAGAATGATCAGCCATTATCACATTGAATGGCGGTGCTGGCTCGAAGGGCCAAATGGCCTCCTCCTGCACCTATTGTCTATTGACCTGTCGCACGCTTACCAGCAGTTGGTTATGTCGTCCAGATCCCGTGAACTGGTGACGATAAATACCCATCGCGGTTTGTTCCAATACACCAGAAAGCCGTTTGGCATTTCAACAGCACTGGCTGTATTTCAGCGTACGATGGACAATCTTCTGGCGGGGATTTCTGGAATTGCTGTGTATGTGCTCGATCTGCTCGTCACAGTTAGTTCCGAGGAAGAACACCTCGACAACCTCGAACAAGTCCTCCGCAGGCTCCAAGATGCAGGCCTACGACTGAAACGGGGAAAATGCGCTTTTTTCGTCAATGAAGTCCAATATCTGGGCCATAAGGTGAGCGCTGAAGGGCTGCAGCCAGCAGATGAACGAGTCAAAGCCATCGATGAGCTGGCTGAACCGAAGAACGTCAGAGAACTGAAGGCGTTCCTTGGGATGCTGAACTATTACGGCAAATTTCTGCCTAATCTCTCAACCATGCTCGAACCGCTTCATCAACTGCTGCGCAAAACGGTTAGATGGCATTAGGGACCAGCTCAACGGAATGTGTTCGCACAAGCTAAGCAAAGCCTGAAATCATCCAAAGTTCTGACGCACTACGACAGCAACAAGCCGCTCGTTCTCTCCTGCGACGCCAGCCCTTACGGAGTAGGGGCAGTGCTGTCACACATCATGGAAGATGGCACGGACGTGCTAATAGGCTACGTTTCACGCAGTATGAATAACGCCAAACGCAACTACTCGCAGCTGGATGAGGGTCTAGCCATAGTCTGGCATTAAGAAGTTCCACACATACTTGTACGGACGACGATTCGTAATCAACACCGACCACAAGCCGCTTCTTGGGTTGTTCAGTAACGACAAGGCCATTCCGCTAATGGCTTAGCCGCGAGTGATTCGCTGGTCGCTAACACTGGCAGCATACGATTACGACATTACGTAGAAACCGGGCTCAGCCAACGCCAACGCAGACGCGCTTAGCCGAATCCCACGACGAGCGACGGTATCGCAAGCGCCAATACCAGGAGAAATCGTCCTTCTGATGAGCGAGTTGGAGAAATCGCCCATCACTCCGTCGCGTGTTCGCACCATGACGCAGAGGGATCCAATTCTGTCTCGTGTTCGCGAATATATCATGAGCGGATGGCCAGACAAACCACCAAATGATGATTTCAAGCCCTACTTCAGTCGCAAAGTGGAGCTGAGCGTTCACAAGGGTGGTCTTCTCTGGGGTAGTCGTGTTGTATTACCACCCCAATGTCGTTCACAAAGATCGAGGAAGTGCCTGATGCCCATCCGGGTTTTGTGAAGATAAAAGTGATCGCTAGAAGTTGTGTGTGGTGGCCTGGAATCGATAAGGACAGAGCACAAAGTCCATGCGTGTTCAGAATGCCAAATGTATCAGTGGGATCCGCCCAAAGCACCATTGCATTCATGGGAGCATCCTAGTCAACCGTGGTCGCGAGTTCATGTCGATGATGCCAGCCCGGCACAGGGAAAGATGTTGCTTGTTCTCATCGACGCATATTCAAAGTGGATTGAAGTGCATATCACAAGTGAATCAACCAGTGACGTCACTATCGACAAGCTTCGCTTCGTGTTCGCGACACATGGCCTTCCGCATACACTGGTTTCTGACAACGGCCCATGTTTCGCTAGCGAAAAGTCCGCAAAGTTCATGAAAGCGAATGGCATTCGTCATGTCAAAAGTGCGCCATACCATCCAGCAACCAATGGTCTCGCAGAGAGCGCCGTGCAGATGGTGAAGGCAGCGCTGCGCAAGATGTCGGGACCGCTGCAAACACGTGTCGCTCGATTCTTCATCTCGTATCGTTCAATGCCGCAAACTTCTACAACACAAACGCGGCTAAAATGCTGATGAAAAGGAAAATTCGCACTCGTTTCAGCATCGCGGTGCCAGATGAAAGAGCGGCCATTGGTGACAAACAATTCTCGCAAAAGTTGCACCACGATTCGCGCCCAGCTCGAGAATTTGAGGAGGGAGAGAGCGTGCTAGTGCGCAACTACGCGATAGGGGAGAAATGGGTACCAGGACGCATCGCAAAGAAGCTATGTCCTATCTTGTACCAGGTCAAGGTTCACGTCAACGGTGTAGAATTCTGGAAACGTCACGCAGACCAGATTCTGAAACGTGAAATTAACTCTCCCACAACCAACGAAACGGGAGAAATAGAAATCTGGAAATGTCACGCAAACCAGATTTTTAAATGCGAAATCGACTCTCCCACAACAACGAAACAGGAGATTCGATAGATTTCGACTTGGTGCGCAATGAAGACGTCAACGAAAGAAGCATTGCACATGAAAACTTCGACGAATGCAACCACGATGAGACCATCGAGGACGCGACATCAGAGAGCAACGAAGAAAGCAATTCAGGGCGTAAGCAGTACCCAAAGCGAAATAGAAAGCAACCGGATTACTACGGATGTTGACAACGGACTTGACTATATGGACTCGGTTATATGGACAATGTAAACGCAATGAAAATTTGGTTATCATTAATGTAAAGGATTGTAGCATGAATACTCTTATTCGGCATTTTGGGTTGGTTAGGTTATTTGGTTGATAGAATTACATTGAAGATGATGCTCACATTCAAAATAAGAATTAGATATGTAAACTTTGATTTGGATTTAATTGGATACAAAATGATGCATATTTTTGACTTACTTAAATTGGGTTTTGTTCTAGAAAAATACTTTGGAAACATAATGGATATAAAGATCATTATGATATTGGATTGAATACGTATGAATATGCTTTAGATGGAAGAAAAGTATCACAATTCTAAGGGGGGAGATATGTGATGTATACATGCAACAATATGGTAAAGCTGCCCTGCGCATTGCGACAATACACAGAGAATTAAAATAGCGATCTTGTGTCCAGACGTGTCCTGTTTTGGTCTCCCACTCAATGCGTGCCTTTGAGAATGATACTGAGAAGAACGTATCAGCACGAGTGCGAGCCAATGAGGGAGGGGGCACTTATACTATGCGCCTGAACTTCCTCCTGTGGCAAAAAGGCAAGGTGAGTCGCTCCCTCTCCCCTTTTCTCTCCCCCTTCGCCCGCGCCCAGTCCCGGCGGAGACTCCAAGCAGCAGGCAGATTGTCGTTGCCCCGTCCTCTCATCGTTCGCCTTGAGAGGCTGAAGCGGCATCCAGCGCCCGCTTTAGCCGATGGCGTTGTCGAGTCCCCGCTCCCGCCCGGGCCCAGCGCCATCGCTGGAATACAACCCGGCAGCTTCTCCTCCTCCCGCGTCTCCTCCAGCGCTCGCTTCAAACGATGGCATCGTCGACAACCCCACAAAAATAGCGGCCGCTCTCCTTCTCCACCTCCTCCCGCTCCGCCATCTTGTGCGCGCCGCCACGCTGCCCGCCGGGAGGTGTAGTCCCAGCTTCCGCCAGGCCCCACCCGCTGCCATCACCGCCACTCAGCGCTGCATGCACGGGGCACAGGTAAGTGGCTTTCGCCGCCAATGGGTCCACGCATCGGTCGGCTTGCAGCCCCCGTCACGGCCCCGGGTGATGCTCGCCGCTCGCTAACGGCTGCACACATCAGTTGCATTGATGGGCCCCGAGGGGGAGTGGGGAGTGGAGGGGCAGTGGGTGGGAGGGGGAGAAGGAGAGGGGGGAGTAGTGGAGGGGGAGGTGGGGATTGGAACTCTTGGTTTGGTTGTGTGTATATGTTTATGTGTGTACCATGCCCTCTACACAGCCAAAATGGTACAAGACAGCGCAACAATTTTAGGCCCACCCTACTCACCATTCCCCCTTGGTCTGAATAAACCCAACTTTGTTACTTTTTAAAAA
Source organism: Rhinoraja longicauda (assembly GCF_053455715.1). Classification (NCBI taxonomy): domain Eukaryota; kingdom Metazoa; phylum Chordata; class Chondrichthyes; order Rajiformes; family Arhynchobatidae; genus Rhinoraja; species Rhinoraja longicauda. The sequence continues at coordinate 44,549,914 of NC_135963.1, forward strand.
CAATTTACCTAATAAACTTTAATAAATGCGCTCCCCCTGGCGTGCCCTGTGTCTGACCTTCCTCCCGTGGTACAGCGCAAGGCAGAGATGGTGGCAGAGGATCCACGAGATGGCCGCCCCCGCCAATCCCCTGCAGGAGAGGCTTGGGCTCCATGCCTGGCCCGCAGGAGAAATGGAGCCGAGGTTCATGCCTTCTCCCTGTCCACTCTCGCCCACCCACGGCCCTGGGAGACACTCACCGCCCACTCCATACCGTCGCCGCCGTTCCCCGCCGTAGATTGCAGCCGAGCTGCAGGAGACACTTCTGCTCCACAGGAGAGGCCCAGAAGAGAAACGGGGCCGAGGTCAGTGCCTTTTCCCTGTCCCCCCTTGTCCGCCCACTGCCACGGGGGCACTCCCCGCCCGGCAACTGGTCCATGGTTGGGCCGAGGGGAGAGAGGAGGGAGAGAGGGGAGGGGGGAGGGAGGGGAGGGAAGGGTAGGGGTGTAGGGAGGGGAGGACGGAGGGGGGGAGGGGTTGAGGGGGGAAGGGGATGGGGAAGAAGAGAGGGGATGGGGTACGGGGAGCGAGGGGGGGAGGAGATGGGGGGGAGGAGGAGGGGGTGCTGCACCAATGCAGGAGAGGTTTGGACCCAACGGGTCCACTTGGTCTAGTTCTGATTTAAATTATAATTTTCACGATGGAAAAAAAATCCACCAAATTATGCCATCTGCACATGATAAATCGTCCCATTTTTCATGACAGTAAACTAACTAAACTGAATATTGTTTTGTCCTCCCTCTTCCCACACCTTTATAAAGATGTCGAATAAATTTAGCCAGAGAGATATTAACGCAGGAATCATAGCTAAAGGTTTAAAAGAAAGACAGACCCACAATCACCTGCGGCATGATATGCAGTATAAGGTTGCAGCAACCTTAAGAACCCATAGAGAGGAGACAAGCCATCATCGACCTACAGGTGAATTTAGCACTTCCAGCACTCAGTCTCAAGAATTTTATACAAAAAGTAGCCACATTGTAACGTTAACATGGTGCAATGACTTAATTTCGCATTCTCATTCCAACTAGGCAACTATGGAACTGTTATGAAGGTTTTCTTCCAATGCAATCACTGTCGTGAGTAAACATTTTACTTTTTATTTAAGGGAAATATATGCTAAGTTGAGAGACACAAAATATTGACACAAAAATTAATACCAATTCAAAGAATATATCAGACACCTTTGTAGAACTGGACACAGGTTAATTATGTGCATTCAAAAATTTGGAGAACGGGTATTTTTTGTGTAAGAGCAGCTAGTAAATGTATCATGTGTAGGAAGGAACTGCAGTTGCTGGTTTAAACCGAAGATAGACGACACAAAATGCTGGAGTAACTCAGCGGGACAGGCAGCATCTCTGGGTAAAAGGAATGGGTGACATTTCAGGTGGACACCCTTCTCCAGACATAGTAAATAGATAGTAGATAGTAAATGTATCAAATCAGTCTTTCTCTCCAAAGGACTGGATGGTGGCTGAACATAGAAGCCTCATGCACGCAGTTAAAGGCGATGTCAAAGTATGTTTGAATGATAGAATATAAAAAATGAAAATAATATTACTTGGCAGCAAACTTATGATTGCTGCATAAACAGTGGCAGCCATTCTAGCTGGGAGTCTATTGGGTTATTGTTGCTGCCTGACATACATTGTTTAAGTTATGGTATTGTACCTGGTACACAGTACTTCATGTTTACACAATAATTTCTAATTGGGACAACAACCAAAGAAAATTTGAACAGGAATCTTCTATATTCCCTTTATTCGATTAGACAGGGCCAATACGATTACAGAAACAGGCTCTTCAACCCAACTCATCCATGTCTCATCTAAGTTTGTCCCATTTGCCCACATTTGGCCCATAGCCCTCAAAATATTTCCTATCCATGTATCCGTCCAAATGTCATTATTTTACTTGCCTCAATTACTTCCTCTCACTCTGTGTAGAAAAGATGCCCCTCGGGTTCCCATTAAAATTTTCCCCTCTCAATTTAAATGCATGCCCTCTAATTCTTGATTCCCCTATAGTTAAGAGATCCTGCATTCACTTTATCTATTCCCCTCATTATTTTAGGCACTTCTATAAGATAACACCCCCCTCCCGGGTCCTGTGCTCCAAGAAATAAAGTCCAATCTGCCCAAAATCTCCATACAGCTCAGGTCCTCAGGTCTTTGTAAATCATCTGTGCACCCTTTCCAGCTTAATGGTATCTTTGCTTTCGCATGGTGACCAAAACTGAACAGAAACCTCACAGTACAACCTCACTAACATTTTGTTCAGCTATAACACAATGTCCCAACTACTATATTTAAATGCAGGGATTAAAGCCAATGTGCCAAAAGCTTTCTTCGCCACTCTACATACCTGTGACATAATTTTCATGGAACTATGTACTTGTACTCCCAGATCCTTCTCCTCCAAAACACTGCCCAGGAGCCTACTGTTCACTGTGAAGGTCTGCCCTCATTTCACTTCCCAAAATGTAAAACCACATACTTACCTGAATTAAACTCTATTAGCCATTCTTTCGCCTACTTGCCCAGCTGATTAAGATCTTGATGTAAATCTTGATAACTATGTTCATTATCTACTGTACCACCTATTTTAATGTCACTGGCAAACGTATTAATCATGCCTTTTACATTCTCATCAAAATCATTGACGTGGATGACAAGCAGCAGTGGGCCCAGCACTGATCCCTGAGGCACTCCACTAATCATAGACTTGCAGTCTGAAAAACAACCTTTTACCACTACCCTTTGCTTCCTACCACAAAGCCAATTCTGCATCCCTCTCTACCTGCATGACGTGCAATTTAACCTTCCAGAGCAGCTTACCATGTGGAACATTAAAGGTTTTGCTTTGCAGCCCTTCTTAAATAGAGACACAACACTAGCCACCCTCTGGTACCTCACCCATGTCTAACAATGAATCATATATTTCAGCCAGGACTCTTGCAATTTATTTTCTAGTTTCCCACAGCATCCTTGGATATATCTGATGAGACCCAGGAGATTTACCTACCTTAATATGTCTTTGGACATCCAGCACCTCCTCAACTGTAATATGAACAGTCCTCAAGAAATCTCAATCAATTGTCCCAAGATCTTTAGTCTTCATGTCTTTTTCCACAGTTAAAACAGAGGGGAAATATTAATTGAAAAACCTGCGGGTCCACACAAACTTGACCATTTTGGTTTCTGAGGAGCCCTATTCTCTCTACTTTAATGAATGTTGAAAATCTCTTTGGATTCTCCTTAATCTTATCTACGAGAGCTATGCCATGCCATCTTTTCACCCCCTAATTTCATTCTTAAGTAACTTTTAAACTTCACTGTACCTTGAAGGGCTTGTCCCACTTAGGCAATTTTAAGGCGACTGCCGGCGACTAGGCTGTCGCCGACAGATCGCCGGGGTGTCGCGGGCATGATCGTGAGGAGTCTTCCAAGAATCGTAGTGGATCTCAGCACGTCGCTGAGAAATCAACCCTAGTTAAATTTCTCGGCGACAGCTGGCTTGTCGCCAGGTACCGTTACTTATTGCGGGCGCTGTTGCATGCTGTCCCCAGGTTTGCTAGGTTCTCTTAGATGCATTTAGAAGCACATAATATTAAAATAAGTAAAGTCATTTGAAGATACCATAAAATACTTGTGTTTAACCAATTTATTTACCGTCAGGACATTTGACAGATAGATTGGAGACGACAGTTTGACAGTCAGGTAAGCGTGGGAATTTTCGCGATGTTTATGGCCATCAGCGATTACATTTAAAGTAGGCTCCCAACCCAGATATGCAACCCAGAAACCAGATATGCATCTCCCGTAATGATATGCATCTTTCAAAGAATGCCCACATTCCGCACAAAAATCCATTTAACCACTTTTAAAATTAAATTATTTAATACTGCTATTAGTAAACTGGAAATAAATCCAGTTTATGCCTTGTTACCGTGAAGCTTGGTTTTCAAGTAACTCGGGCAAGATGTTATATTTCAAAACTCTCAAGTATTTACCGACTTGTCAGTGATTTCAGCGAAAATCAGGACGCCGGAGAAGCATTGACAGCGTGGGAGTTTTTGCGGTTTACGAAGATGGTGTAATCTCGACCCGACTCGGCATTGTCCTGGTCATTGTTGTAGGGTAAAAGAAAACTTTGGTGATCTACTACGACTTTGACAGTCGCCGGCAGTCACCTAAAAAAATCGCCTAAGTGGGACAGGCCCTTAAATTAGTCAGCTACATATCTTGGTCCTCCCTGCCCGCTGCACTGCACCAATTACTTGTGGGACAGGCCCTTAACTGGTACATGTGACAATAAACTGACCTTGAAACCTTGAAATATGCTCCTCAATCTCTTGTACTCCTCTAGGGATGCACTTGATTCCAGCTGCTTATACATGACCCATGCCTCCTTTTCCCTGCTAGAACCTCAATTTCTCTTGTCATCCAGGGTTCCTTACTCCCACCTGCCTTACTCTTCAATCTAACTGGAACATGCATGCCTTGAACTCTCCCACTTCCCAGATATTCCTTTGCCTACAAATAATCTACTTCAATCAACTTCTGCAGGTTCCTTCCAGTCTTAAACCATCAAAGTAGGCCTTGTCCCAAGTAAGAACCGTAACTTGTGGACCAGCCCTGACCTTATCCATGATTATTTTAAAGCTAACTGGACCCGTTGGGCCCAAATCTCTCCTGCATTGGTGCAGCAACCTCCAACAGAATTATTGCTTTGATTAGTTTAACAATGATACTTTACTTTAATATGTGGTATTTAATGTTTTGGGGATAACTGACAATTTAACTAAAGACATCTGCATAAATTCTGAAGTTCTATCAATATGACAATAATATGCCATTGCCTTGCATGGTTTTGATGTTGTTGATAAGCGAATAGAAAATAATGCTTGGCTATCCCTCCATAGAACAAGAGACAGACTCTTCTGCTTACCAGAACGCTTTGATATGGGGATTCATTCCGTGCATGTCCTTGAGGTGCAAAATGTTATCCCCGCAGCATGTTATAATGTCTCTGCCTATAATCTTAATTTCCAGAAAATTTCCCAAAAGAATATGTTCAATCTTAAAGAAATAAAATCTAATGGTCTGATAAAAATATTGAAATTAACTATCAGATTCTGAATGAACACTTGCTAAACAGTTGCTAGACAGTGCTGATCTGAAGGACAACATAAGGTTGATTCTGTAAGAATTTGACAGGAGGTCACCTTCTCAATTACAGGTGCGTTGTTAGATATGGACATCCATTTGTTTCTTTAATAACTCACTGTTATCCATCATCCATAACTCTGCTATATGGAATCGATTTCCATCAAGGTGATAAATTAGTATTTTTGATAGCGAACAATATAAGAGTGACTCACTAAGAGTGATTCTATGCAGGTAACGCAATATGAATTATCAGAATTCTAATATACCTTATGAAGTATTGTGATCTTCTTATGGTCTGCATGGACCTTTGCCAACTTCAAGGGGAAATAAACAACGGTGGAACGATTAAGTCAAATTAGTAACTTTTGTTCAGTTTCACCTGCATAGAACTTGTGTGCATTCAATTGTTTTGGTATTAATGCCAGTATGTCTTTTGATAATGTAAATCAAAAACACGTCAGATCCAAGAGGGCACTTCCATGACAAGTTACATTGGAAGGAGCAGGTTTACTTTGCTACTGTTGACACTGTCAATTGTTAGCATCCAGTGAAACTAGTATGCAAGGTTAAATGTGACAGAATTGTACAGTATAAGAAAACTTACCTTGTGTGTTCAAGAGACTCATGAAATTTGAAGGGGTAACAACTCTGACTTTATTGCTAAAGTATACTAACTGGCTTGCTTTGCTTTCCAGTATCTTGTGTTACTTATTTATAAATTGTGTAATTAATAAAATTAAATACACATTCTTAAATTATACTTTACCATGCCTCAAAATGTAATTTAAAAATTGCCATTGTGACTGGAATAACTGTTTACGCACAGACACTGAAGCATGAGGATCCAGATGAGATTCTACATATTTGCTTTAGAGTTGGTGAGCCATTCCATTTTCCATAACTCATAGGCCAACCTAAATGAATATGACACTGCTATCACAGATTTCAATTAGTAAAAGTGGAGAGGACTGCTTGTCAAAGAAGACAATCCAAGTGCTCCCCAAAGAGAGACCATGGATAAACCACAAGATCCACTCCTGATGATGGCCAAGTCTGTGGTATTCAAGTCAGGCAATCTTGACCTGTGCAAGAAATCCAGATAGGACGTTCACTAAGTCATCAGGGATGGCAAGAGAAAATTCTGGACCAAGCCAGAGCCCCAGAATAACCACAACTCTACAATTGGATCCATCACTTCCTCACCAATTGAGTGCAATGAGTGATGATAGGCAACAAACCATTCTCCACAACAGCACCCTGCATCGTGGCTGTGCTCCCCACCCCTTACTATACTCCCTATACACTCATGACTGCGCAGCTAAATCCTGCTGTAACCACACTTACAAGTTTGCATATGACACAACCATAGCAGGCTGGATCCCCAAAGGCAAGATGGAGTACAGGAAGGAGATAGAACGCTTAGTAACATAACAAGGCAACAACCTCTCCCTCAATATCAGTAAAATGAAGGAGCTAGTTGATGAATTCGGAAACTAGGGTGAAGTACACTCCCCGGTCTCTGTTGATGGTATTAAAATGGATAGAGATAGTCAAGAGTTTTAAATTCCTTGATGCAAATATCACTAAAAATTTGTTGTGGTCCAATCACATTGGTATGCTTTCTTGGCTATAGCACCAATGCCTCAATTTCTTCATAAATATAAGGATATTCAGCATGTCTCAAATGCCACAACAAATTCAATTGATGCACCTTAGAAAGCATTCTTCCAGTTAACCATTCTTTTACCAGTGCCTATCCATTCCTTTCTCATCTTCACTGCAACTTAAAACTAACTTGTTTTCTCCATTTCCCAGTTCTAATGGAGGTGCATCTGACCTGAAATGTTTACTTTGTTTCTATTTGCATGTTTTCTCTGCATCAAAACTGGCCAGTTCTGTTGTAGTTATGCTTCTGTAAAATTAACATTTTTCCCTCTCCACAAACACTATTTGACCCACAGCTCTGACTAGCATTTCATGACTTTATACGTCTCTTTCTTCAATCTCTCTCTAAAACTTCCCTCAATAATTTATCAACCAGATGGCTTTGTAACAGCTAGTTACTATGGCAATTTTGGCCCCATCCTATCAGAAATATTCTGTGGCCCGTTTATCTTTTCCAAAACCCTCTCTGTAACCTAAAACTAACGTTTTCTTTCTTCCCCGTTCTGATACAGGTTTTTGAACCTGAAATGATAATTATTTTTCTCGTTTCACAGATGCTACCTGACCTGCTAAGTATTTCTAACATTTCCTGCCTTTTAACTCTTAATCAATATCCCGGAGGTATATGCAGTACTACAAATATTGTGTAAAGGTGGTAAAATCCAAATTTATTTGCTCCCACAATGAGTGGCTCCTCAATACATTTTTAAAAAATCCTCAGAGAAGATTATATTTTTCCATAACAGTTTGCCACAGGAAAATCAGCCAAAGCAATAATGCACAGGTGGCCAAGATCAAAGTAAATCTACACTGATATAGACTGATCGATATATTGCCCTGAATATTTTACTACGTTAAAGATGCTATATAAATGCTATTTACAAGAAAATTAAAACTATAAATATTGTTGTGGCCTGCACAGTTATTAATCTCAAATTTAAGATTAAATAAATTGCACTAACAATTTTGTGATCAAAATCTCTGCATGATATACATTTTCAATGAACCTCATTGAAATGTACAGAATAGCAAAAGTCTTGGGTAGAGTGGATGTGGAGAGGATGTTTCCACAAGTGGGAGAGTCTAGAACTAGAGGTCAAAGACTCAGAATTAAAGGACGTTCTTTTAGGAAGATGAGGAGGAATTTCTTTAGTCTGAGGGTGGTGAATCTGTGGAATTCTTTGCCACAGAAGGCTGTCAGTGGATATAAACATAGCACAAAAAGTAAGGAAATTTGTGTTTGGTAGATTATTTCTTTGTTGTAACAATGCTTCTTGGCAATAAATCTTATACCGTTGGAAAGCCTGTTTATTTCCCTTTTAAATGGTGCCACATTTGTAAGGAACATGCATTTGTGGGATGAGCAGCAGAGCTGAGTATATGGGTTGCGCCCATGAAAAATTTGCCAAATCTTCTCTGCCAATACCAAACAGCTTATTCTGCTGTTGCTATTGACTCTTGTTTTGAGCTTCTGGTACCCCCAGGTGCTGACAATCAGGTGCCTGATTGGCACCTGATTGGCAGCATCTGTGAGCATGGGCCCTGCTACAGTGGTCAGTAGGTGTTTGCTCCAAGAATCGGCATGCCACGTTTGACTGATCTGGATAGGGCCCGTGCGATAGGGCAACTTCAAGCTGGTGTTCCGCAAAACCAAGTTGCGGCATTATTTGGAGTGAGCCCTAGTACCATCTCCAAAGTGAAGGCCAAGTTCCATATAACGGGGCATGTCAGAGACAGGCCACGAAGTGGGCGTCCCAAGAAGACGACACCCGAAGAAGACCGTTTCCTCACCCTGTCAGCACTTAGGAACCGTAGGCTGTCTTCTACAGATTTGCAGTCAAGGTTTGCAGGACGATATGGCCGACGGCTCTCTGCCCAGACAATTCGGAACAGACTGCACGCAGCCGATCTCCGGTCTCATAGGGCTGCCAGGAGGGCTGCCAGGAGGCCTGCCATGACTGCCCTTCACTGCCATGCCCGTTTGCGCTGGTGTCGGCAACACGTGCACTGGAACCTGAACATGTGGAGGAACGTTATGTTCAGCGATGAGTCCAGATTCTGCCTACGGCAGTTGGATCATAGGGTCAAAGTGTGGAGAAGACGCGGAGAACGCTATGCTGATTGCTGCATCGATAGAGTAACATCTTTTGGTGGAGGCAGTGTGATGGTGTGGGGCGGCATCTCCCTCACTGGAAAAACGAGGCTTGTCATCATTGGAGGCAATCGCAATGCAGAGAGATATCGAGATGAGATTCTGCAACCAGTGGCAATCCCATATCTCCACAGTCTGGGACCGAACTCTATCCTCCAAGATGACAATGCTCGCCCCCACAGAGCAGGGTTTCTGAGACTACCTCCAGAATTTGGGAGTGGAGAGGATGGAATGGCCTGCCAGCAGTCCTGACCTCAACCCCATTGAACACTTGTGGGATCAGCTTGGGCGTGCTGTTCGTGCCAGAGTGACCAACACAACCACGTTGGCTGACTTGCGACAAATGCTGGTTGAAGAATGGGATGCCATCCCACAACAGTGTGTGACCAGGCTGGTGACCAGCATGAGGAGGAGGTGCCAGGCTGTTGTGGCTGTGTATGGTTCTTCCACAGGCTACTGAGGCTCCTGTTTATTAAATGAATAAATTGTTAAATTGCCAATATGTCTTGTTTCTTCAGATTTCAATCATCCAATCCACCAAACAACACCGAACAAGAGTCAATGGCAGAATAAGCTGTTTGGCATTGGCAGAGAAGATTTGGCAGATTTTTCATGGGCGCAACCCACATACTCAGCTCTGCTGCTCATCCCACAAATGCATGTTCCTTACAAATGTGGCACAATTTAAAAGGGAAATAAACAGGCTTTCCAACGGTATAAGATTTATTGCCAAGAAGCATTGTTACAACAAAGAAATAATCTACCAAACACAAATTTCCTTACTTTTTGTGCTATGTTTATTTAAGACACAGATATAGATTCTTGATTAGTACGGGTGTCAGAGGTTATGGGGAGAAGGCAGGAGAATGGGGTTAGGAGGGAGGGACTGATCAGCCATGATTGAATCGCAGAGTAGACTTGATGGGCCGAGCGGCCTAATTCTGCTCCCATCGCTTATGATTTTCAAAGGTTACCTGGAAGAAATATTTTGCTACATCTTTTGTTACCAATACATTGTCTATTTTCGTGGAAGGAAATTTCCATTGTTGGAGGTGATGGGGTGGATGAAAATGTAGCCTCTAGCCTCAAGTAGTGTCTTGTCGAAGTGGTTTTGCATTAACCTGTTATCTTATCATTTGCTAATATTGGCACTGAGTTTCACAATACCATTCATTCCTCCAACATGGATAACAAGATAAGAACAGAATAGAACTGCTGAAACAACTTTGTCAGCTTTGATCAATATTTAGTTTTTCTCCACCATTTCTTTTGGATTTTAAGGTAAACACTGAAGGTAAACACTTGAAGGTAAGACTCAAAACTATGTTTTCCCCAAATCTAGCCATCCCTCCCCAACATAATAACTAACTTTTACCGAAACATACTGACAAACCATTTTCATATGACCCAAATACCTGGGTAGGTCCTTGCTTTTACATTTTTATTCTTGTTCACTTGTAATGCCTTAACATGGTACTCATCTTTAGCCTAAATTACATGCAATCTAGAATTTACCTGGTAACCACAATCCCTAAATGTTCAGTAAAAATGCCACTAGGATGATATTAATTATAATTAACTTAAATTTTATTATAAAGAACTTATATTTAGTACTTCAGCCACCATGTCTTCGAGTCAACCAAATGCATTTCTTGTACAATTTAAGAGCATGTACGAAAACATGGCAACAATTTTATACTCAGTCTATATCACCAATTAAAGACTTTTGGTTATTTTGAATGAGAACTCGCCAAGAATTTTTTTTTCTTCAAACATGTGCAGACTTGTTTCAGCTGGTTCAACGGTGATGTTCAAGTTGGAGATATGTCAGGCCATGAGATTGCAGATTGTGGCCAAGTACAATTCTGCTGCTGCTGCCGCAGCACCTTAGGGATTCCAATCCCGAGTGGCTATATCAATTCACAGTTTGCTCCATTTAACATGGTGGTGGTGCCACATGGCGCAATGAAGTGTATTTTCACTATTAAAACAGGCTTTGTCACTACAAGAACCTGTGCAATAGTCTCTCCAACCGATACTGCAGTGAACAGATGCATCTGCAACAGGTATATATGTGAAGATAAGACCGCGTTGATTTTTCCCTCTTGTTGATTGCCTCACCATCTACTTCAGAATGAATCGAGCAGCAACAACCTTGCAGCAACTGAACCATCCTATCACCAATGAGAGAACGGTCCTGGTGAACCATCTACCTCATTGGAGGCTCTCGGACTATCTTTAATCGGACTTTATGTTGCACATAACATTATTCCCTTTATCCTGTAACTGTACAATGTGGACAACTTGATTGTAACCATGAAGAGTCTTTCCGCTGCCCAGATAGGTTCCGTGTCCAGAATAAATTCTACACCTTCGCCACTCTCAGCACTCCTCCAAGTTGTGTTCTTCTTGGAGTAGTACTGATTAATCAGGTGAGGTGGGACAGCAGGAGGTAATCAGCAGAAGGTCTCCTTGCCCACGCTTAACTTGATACCATGAGATTTGATCGGATCCAGAGTCACTGTCTATGACTCCCTGAACAGTTCCCCCCAATTGTATAACACTATGCCTTTACCTCTGCTGGGTCTGGAGTATTGCAGAATAGTGTATAAAGGCGAGTATGCAGGTGTTGGGAGAAAAAAATCCAGAATGAAAAATAGCACAGTGGAGACAAGAGATACTTATATTTACAACATTCCCTCTTAAAAAAAAAGAGTGGTTGTTTGCTGGTTTATGAATAACCAGTGGAATGTCACAAGAATCACCACTTGGGCCTCTGAGGATCACTTCCATGAGTTAGACAAAAGAACTAAATGTACTGCAACCAAATTTGCTGACAATAGACACTTTGCTGCAAAGGAACAAGTTAAGTGAATGGACAAGAATATGGCAGATCAAAACCAGGGAATTGCAAGTTTATCCATTCTGATGGGAAGAATAGAAATGCACAATATTATGTAAATTAAAACTGCAGAATGCCACTGTAAAGGGCCTGTCCCACTTCGGCGATCTTTTAAGTGACTGCCGGCGACTGTCATAGTCGTAGTAGGTTGCCAAAAAACAGGCGACTGGACCCCTCCTACGACAATGTCTACGACAAGTTACAACAACCAACCACCTAGTTGACCTCAAGCTATGGCAAGATACCGACAACCGGTGACCCAATTGTCGCGACTTAGGACGTCCACCTACGACAACCTACGACCACACAGGCGACAACCTACGACAACTGAAGTCAACTGACGTCTACCCGTGACAAGCTACGACTCTGTCGGCGACCCATGAAGACAATTCACGTCATTTTGGCCTCCGGTTTTGACGCCAGTACCTGTCGCCGGTTGACGCAGGTAGTCGCCAATGGAATTCACCAAAGTCAGCACCGGCGACAACCTACGTCACCTAGCGACAACCTACGACAGACAGCACCTACGTCAGGAGACGTCAAGCTACGATCATTGGCGTCAAACCAACAGTTGTTGAAAAATTTTAAACACCTCAAAATCCAGCGGCGACCAGAAAAACGCTACGACTCTTTGGAGACTACTCATGACCATACAGGCGACACACCGGTGACCGTGTGGCGGCAGCCTAGTTGCCTAAAAAAAAATCGTCTAAGTGGGACAGGCCCTTAAAGAGAGCTCCAAGCATCCCCATACTTGAAAGACAGAGAGCTCTCACTCAGGCACCAAAAAACAGCAGAATCTTGTTTTTTATTGCATGAGAAATGTAATCTAAAAATACAACTGAATCCTGTATACAGTTGTATTCTCCAATTTTGAAGAAACATGTACTTACAATGAAAGCTCAAAGTTTATGTTTGTCTCCTAGAATGAAGAAACTTTTTTAGAGGATAGGTTGAGCCAATTGAACCAATATTCATTACAATTTAGAGAATTGGGAGGGATTTTAGTGAAGCATAAAATTCAGAGGGTAGTTAACTAATGAATACTTCTCCTCACGGGGAATCAAGACCAGGACAGTTTCAGAATGTCAGTCGCACCTTTAAGATAGAAGTGAAAATCACGATAGGGAGAGGGTTGGGGGAAAACAGATAGAAAAATGGAATTGAGCCAAGGTCAGGTCAGCCATTATCCTGTTGAATAGTGAAGCAGGCTCAGCAGCCATACAGCTAACTATAAAAATATATAAATGTTGAAAAAATCCAGTCAGTCAGGATCATCTGTGGAAAGAGAACTTGTTCAATGTTTCGGATCAGTGACCTTTCCAAAGGAGCACAAGCAATGGCCAATTAGAAAAACATTTAAACAGCTGGGATGAGAAAGGGACACATGTGATAGGAGAAAACAAGAGAGCAGTTTATCAGATGCTGGAAAATTCAATGTTCATCCCAGAGGGTTATTAAGTATCTAGGCAGACGATAATATGTTGCTCTTTGAATTTACTCGCCACAGGTATGTGAATGAGAAAGGCATGGAAGAGGGATAGAGCATTAATGCAGGTGTGGGATTAGTATAGATAGACAGTGATCGGCATAGATGTATTGGGCCGAACGGCCCATTTCTATGCTGTACAACTCTATTGTGCCTGACCTGCTTGGTATTTTCATTCCAGCTGTGGCTGAACTAAGTCAACATCCCAGCTCAAGAACTGAGATATAAAGGGGTTGCCTTGAAACTGAAAATACACCTATTTGCCCCAAATACATAGTGTGCATAGGCCCATATGCATATAAACTTAATTCCATTTGCAATTTTCAACCCAAAGGAATTGAAAACAAGTCAACTTTCCCTGCAGAATTATCATGGTCCCTGTAGAAGAAAAGGCATCACCTGCACCCATTTTGGGTCATATCTTGAGGGTCAAGAGAGACAAGATAAATTCAGCAATGGAGAAAGTTAATCCAACTCTATCAAATGATCTTAGTACAATCCAGTTAGTGGTTTCCTTTCCCTCAGCATGAACTTAGTTCCATTGTTTCTGATGAATGCCAATATGAAATAAATTGCATGAAACATTCAAGGAGGCTTTCAGCTAATTCCATGCATGGTGTTTCCTGACACCCTGTGAAAATAGCTTTAAACTCAGAAGGCTATGGTTGTTTTAAATCCTTCAAGAAAAAGGTCATGACATTGAAAGACATCTTAAAATCAACTTGATAACATTAGCAAAGATATCTTCTGGCCATTTGATTCACTTCAAGATACCCTCATGAAACGTGTGGCTATTGAAGCACACCAAGGGCAATAACGGAAGAACCCAAGTCTATAGTGTGGTATTACCACGTACAAAATCATCCCATCATGAAGCTGATCAAGAGGCATAATTTACTTGTGTTAGGATTTCAGCAGATGAACTCAGCCAGCATTAATATATGCAATGATACAAGAGATGGAGATTGACAAGAAAGAAGGGTCAGAAGCTTGGCTCAGGAATAAATTTGGTTCCATAACTGCACATTGCTGACCTTCAGTTAACAGCCACGAAAGATGGAATCAATGGATTAGTAATGATTAAAAAAAGCATTACACTGCAAGAACTCGGTTAAGCAACGTCAATGGAAACAAATTTTGCATCACGACTGAGGGGTCTGAAAGGGAAGAGGAAAGGTTGTCAGTATACAGCAGCATGATAGGTGGAACCAGATATTTTTTGGGAGGGAAGGAAGAGCACAATGGCCCTCAGGGTTTGAGGGGGGAGTGGGAATGATGAACAACGGGATAATAAAACATGTGCACAGGTGATTGCGGGTGGGAGAAGAACATCAGGGCATGAGTTATTTAAAGTTGGAAATTTAAATGTTCATACCATTTGAGTGTAAGCTACCATGGAAATACAAGAGATTGTTCTTCCAATTTGCATTTGGCCTCCTATAGCAATGGAGAAAGCCAAGGGCAGCCAGTGTGGGTGTGGGAGGGAGAGTTGAAATAATCCGTAGCCAGAAGCTCAAGATGGTCTTTGCAAACAGCGCACAGGCGCTTCACAAAACTGTTGCCTAGTTTATGCTTAGTTTCACCAATGCAGAGCTGGCCATATTACAAGCACCGAATGCAGTAGAGCAGGTTGGAGGTACAGCCGAATCTTTGCCTCATTTAGAGGGGGTGTTTAGGTTCCTGCATGGTGGCAAGGGAAGAGATGATAGGCCAAGTGTTGCACCTGGTACTGTCAAAGAGGAAAGTGCAGGTGATAGAGAGGAGCAAACCAGAATAACTGGAAGAATAACATCTCATGTTCCGCTGAGGTAGCTTACAATCTAATGGTCGGGGTACTGAATTTTTCCAATGCCCAGACCACTGGTGTTCTCCCACACACTCAACAGTCCAGCTGGGTTTAGTGCCCCTTTGTTACCTCCCCCCTTCCCTTATTTGGTTTTGTGTATCACCTACTAGCCTCTGGCCTACTTTTCATATACTGCTGCGTACGTAAAATGTTACCTCTTCCTTCTCAGTCCTGATGCAGGATCCTGAAGGAAAACATCAAAGTACTCTTTTTACCTTCTCAGATGCTGCCTAACCTGTTCTTCCAGTGTTCTATTTTTTGTTCCAGTCTCTGCGGTTACTTTTTGTCTTCATTGGTAAAGAATTTTGTGGTCAAGATAGCATTTTTTGATTTGAAAATTAATCAACTGCTGATTTTGGTTTACCAAAAAAACACACAAAGTGCTGGAGTAACTTAGGCAGTCATCGAGCATCTCCGGAGAACGTGGATAGGTGACATTTCGGGTTGGGACCCTTCTGCAGACAGGATAGGATGTTTCCGATCAAGATCTTTTTTCAGAACAAATGTCCAACACATCACCGATCCATGTTCTCCAGGGATGCTGCCTGACCCACTGAATTACTCCAGCACTTTGTTATTTTTTTAAAGCAATTTTTGAATGATTGAATTGACTGAAAGATATCGCATGGAAACATGGCTTTTGGCCCGCAGAGTTCACATTAACCATCGATCACCCAATCACACTTCCATGTATTCCACTGTCACGTCCACTCTCTACACACTAGGGACAATTGACAGAGGCCAATTAGCTTGCAGACCTGCACATTTTGGGGATGTACGAAACTGGAACACCCAGAGAAAACCCAAGTGGCCACAGGGAGAATGTGCAAACTCCACGCAGACAGCACCCGACATCAGGATCAAACTCGGGTCACTGGCGTTGTGAGATAGCAGCACTACTAGCTGCACCACTATACCACCCTCCTTTTCTCTTTCCATTTGGAAGATCTGAGAATCCAAAAATAAACATGGGACAAACTATTTGCAGTGTGAAGGTCAACCAATATCATGGCAAGGTAAAGCTGGATCCACGTTTTTTTCCCCCCCATTAAGCACCGAGTACCAACAGCTCAAAGTTCTTCACAAAGAATTAAGGTAATTCATCCTAATTTTCACTAGATATACAGGGGCAATAAATTTAATTAACTTTATGAAACAGTCATTATCCAACAGTCATTCATTTGAAGTTATTCTTCCTCCCCTTGCAACATGTGGTGTTTTCCAAATGGCACCTAGGTCTGTTAAATTTCAACCCTCGGATTGAGACTTGAGCAAAGGTAGATTTTAAGAGTTTTGAATTTCATTATTCATATCCCCACTTTTCGTTGCTTTTATTTTTTTCTGACAAATCTCCTTTCTCAACTTTTGCACATAGTTGTTCAATATTAGTCCCTTGTGCATTAGGGCGAGTTGTCTCCCTCACCATGTACACAACCCCCTCCCACCCGTAACCATAGTAACCGGGCCTGCAAAACCAAGGCAGCCTGGCAAGAGGAACTGCGAGACAAGTAAATGAACACAACCCCGAAACAAAACAAGTATCTTAAATTCCTGTCACACACCAATTACCCTACATGGCCGAAAAACTCGCCAGTATCCTGTTACAAATAGGAAAATGTCAGAAGTCAAACGGTCAGGGGATGAAAAGTCATCAAGCTGCAAAAGGGCAGCAAAGAAAAAAAGATCAAACGAACCAACAAAACAAAACCCCTAAATTACCTTTTAAAACATAAACTTTCATTCATTCGTGCACTCAACAATTACAAAGCCGTGACTAAAAAGGAAGACATGCACAACATTTCTTCACTATATATAATTCGAGCTGCAATGTTATCGGAACTGCGTTCAATGCCCAGAGTAGACCATGGAGACCCTCGATCTTTGTGTAAAGGTATAAAATCAAACGACCACTGAGAGTTTAAGCGACAAGAGGCCCGTGTGTGTGTGTGAGCGCGGTGTTCGGGGACATGTCGCCTGGCCCTGCCCGGCCTCCCGTAAACACCGGCCGGTTCTCCCGGCTACAGTGTGCGCGGAGTGCGTGCGATTTACCCCGTTGGCCGCCGAGATCTGGATGATGAGTTGGATGACATGCTTGCTGTAGTAGCGACCGTCGCCGCCGACCACCAGCACTGCGTCCTGCCGCTGGGCCGGCTCCACGTCCGCTGTCAGGGTGGACTGGATGAAGTTCTCCGCATAGTTCGCCTTGGACTCGAACACGGAGACCCGCTTCCTCAGGCCGCTTGTGCCCGGCTTCTGGTCGTCGAAGGCACTGGTCTTCACCGTCAGAATCCTGCTCATTTTCAGTCCTTTTACTTTATCAACAAAGTTTGTTGTTGTTGGTGGTGACAGCCCTGTCCTCAAACCCCTTCCTCGCTCCTCGTCCTTGCCGGCGCCTTCGCCTTTTGACAGCTCGCTGCTCCTCCCAGGCTGTCGGGCCACGCACACGCACGTCGCGTCGCGTCGCGTCGCGCACCCTGGCACTCTCCGCAACCTCCTCCAGCGTAGAAAAGCTGCAAATCAAGTTATCCACTCCGCCCTGGAAGGCATCACAACCAAAGATACTAGAGGAGCAAGATGGACGAATTCGCGAAAACTGAAGTGCATTACGCAAACGAGCGGAACGGCCGCCATTTTAGTAGGCAAAACCCGCCGTTGGTTATGCCTCTCGCGGTGTAATCAGTGTTGTGGGGGAACAGTATGTGTGATGATACCATTAAAATGCAGAAAATATCTCATCTATCAACACATTTTTTTGTTATTTTTATTTTAAAATGTTTTCCCCTGCTTAATTTCTCTGATTTTATTATTTCTTACAGTTTCTGCCCATTTCCCTCCCATCCTTCTTCCCCAGCCCCCTCTTTTGTGCAGTTTCCCTTGTGTTGCTCAAGCACACACTATGCACAAATTTAACTTATCTGTCATGCACACACTTCTCAGCACATGGTTCTCCCTATCATGATCACTGTTCTCTCACATACATTTCATTAGGGCCTACCCATACCCATTCGCAATCAGTGCCATCAAACTTTTTTCCAGAAATCCTAATATTGTGAATAAATAACTATGAACACATGTCAAGATATTTTTTCATTCTATATTAGTGTAATAAAATGTAATGCATACATACCTACTCTGATACAGAAGTGCTCGCTTTAGACATGCATAATAATGCACATTGCTGCATGCATAATGTACATTGTTTAGTTTTGAATTTAACATATAATCAAGGTGCAATATGGTGCTAACCCACATTTTTGTGGAAAATGAGTTACATGCATTAACACAATCCTTACCCACTATAATGGCTCCTACACCCACTATCCTACAACCTGTAAAAATGTCATATTTAAATTTGACCGATAAGTTGGTCAAATAACATAAAGGCACCTTCTTGTTTTTATTGTGGTTTATGGATTTTTCAAATGTGAATATCTCATAACGACACATTTTTGGATTAGCAGTATATTGCACCAACCCCCTTCAATTTTACATCATTCAAAAAAGAACTTCAGAAACAAGGATAACACTTTTTATTTCTGTCCATGGTAAGATCTACATCATTTTGTGTGCGAGATATACAGGGTTGCACTGTTTCGCATATCAGCTAACCAATGGAAAGATCAGGTCCTGATTTATATCAGCTCTTCACCTCCCCCCCTTGTCTGAAGAAGGGTCCCAACCTGAAACATCACCCATCCTTTTTCTCCAGAGATGCTGCATGACCCGGTGATTTACTCCACCACTGTGTCTATTTGAATTGCATTCACACTTCTGTTCCACGTCAGGCAGCATTGGTCATTTTAGTGGCTGTCAAGGGTTTTTAACTAATCAATTCACCAATTCAAAATTTCTTGGCACTAAGTATAAAGTTAAATGTTTTTCAATTTTTATTGTGGATACAGTAGAGTTCTATCGTTTGCAAATGCCTAATCTCTGCTTCCATGACTTTTTTAAATAAAACAAAAAGAGATACAGCTCATGGATGTGAAATTAAAATTAACAGAGAAAGGAAAGAACAGTTCATTAAATATGATCAATTGACCTGATACAGACAGAGTGGATCTCTAGTGCAAATATTCAATCAGTAACATCCAAAGTTTAAAAATCACGAAGCAGCAACTCTTCAAGAAATAGTTATAAATGTCAACTATCAACTTATCCAAGAAGTTGAACAAAACTAATTGTTTTCAAACATTTTATATACGAAGAAATCGCAGTTGTGAACACTGCCCAGTCTAGCACACAGAATCTGCTTTCTAAAATGGTGCTGAAATTTACCCATGACCTACTACAGTTTTTAGAGTCGAGTGGTCTATCTTGCTCCTCTAGTATCTTTGATCACAACCAAGTCTTTGTGTGCATGTGATACCCATCTGCCACATATGCAGATTTTATTCGGCTAGTCGACTCTCCAACATTTGTGTGGGACTAATAAGATTGGCGTAGTAGGGAATTTAAATGTTTCCAATATGGAATGGGAATGTCGTACTGCCAAAGGTTTACATGGAGCAGAATTTGTCAAGTATGTTCAGGAAAGTTTCCTCAGGCAATATGCAGAGGGTCATACACGGGCAGGGCAACACCTGATCTAGTCTTAGGAAATTGGGAGGGGCAAGTGGATGGAGTGTTTGTGGATGAGCCTTTTAGGACAAGCGATCACTGTTCTCTATTAGGTTTAAGATAGTTATGGACAGGGTGGGCCCACGTGTTAAAATGCGAAATTGGGGCAAGACCAACTCTGAAGGTATTACACAGCAACTCACTCAAGTTGATTGGAGTGTTGTTTGAAGGAAAAGGAAGTCCAGAAAGTAGGATGTTTTTAAAAGTGTGCGCTCAAGAGTCCAGAACCTGTATGTTCCTTTTAGAGTGAAGGGCAAAGCAATTGGGTGTAAGGAAGCTTGGATGACGAGTGAAATTGAGGCTCTGATCAAGAATAAGAAGGAGGTATGGGGCAGGGAGAAGGTGCTGGGATCAAGTAATAGCCCTGGAGAAATTTCAGAAACTGAGGAGCACACAAAAAAAGAAAATTAGGAGGGCATTAAGGGAACAGGAGGATAGCTCTGGCAGATAATATTAAGGATAATCCCAAGATATTTTCTGTACATAAAGGGAAAAGGGATAACAAGAGAGAATGGGGCCCCTCAGGAATCAAAACGATTAACCTTGTAGAGCCACAGGAGATGGGAAAGGTGGTCAATGAGTATTTCCACTCTGTTTTTACTGTGGATAAAATGACATGAGGACCGGAGAACATGGGGCAGTTAATGGAAGTGTCTTGAGGGCAGTCAGTATTACAGTTGAGGAGGTGCTGAAGGTCCTAATGCATATGAAGGTAGACATATCGCCCGCACTTGATCAGATATATCCGAGAACATTGTGAGAAGCTCGAGAGGAAATTACAGGTGCCCTGGCTGAGATTTATGAGTCATCATTAAATACTGGTGAGATACCAGCAGACTGGAGAGTGGCAAATGTTGGGTCTCTATTTAAGAAGGGCTGCTGGGAAAAGCCTGGGAACTACACGCCAGGGAGTCTAACATCTGTGGTCGGAAAGTTTAAAGAGAGCATTCTGAGGGATAAGATATAAATGCATTTAGATGAACAAGGGCTGATTAGGGATAGTCAGCATGGTTTTGTATGTGGGAGATGGTGTCTCACGATTCTTATTGAGTTTTTGAAGATGTAACCTAAAAGGTTGACAAGGTTCCGCATGGTAAGCTGCTCTAGAAGGTTAGATCGCATGGGATCCAAGGAGAAAGAGCCGACTGGATAAAAAGTTGGCTTCCGGAAGGCAGAAGAGGGTGAAGGTGAAAGGTTGTTTATCGGTCTGGAGGCTTGTGAGTAGTGGTGTGCCTTAGGGTTTGGTGCTGAGCCCATTGCTGTTTGTCATCTACATCAATGATTTGGATAAGAACGTACAAGGCATGATTAGCAAGTTTGCAGAT
Organism: Rhinoraja longicauda; assembly: GCF_053455715.1. Classification (NCBI taxonomy): domain Eukaryota; kingdom Metazoa; phylum Chordata; class Chondrichthyes; order Rajiformes; family Arhynchobatidae; genus Rhinoraja; species Rhinoraja longicauda. The sequence continues at coordinate 44,571,126 of NC_135963.1, forward strand.
GACAGTAAAGTGGGTGGCATTGTAGATAGAGAAGATCAAAAATTGCAACAGGATCTTGATTGGTTGGGCAGATGGGCTGAGGAATGGTTGATGTAATTTAATACAGAGAAGTGCGAAGCATTGAATTTTTGGAAGTCTAACCAGGGCAGTACTTGCACAGTAAATGGTAGGTCTCTGGGGAATGTTATATAGCAGAGCGACCTGCTTGGAGTCCAAATACATAGTTTATTGAAAGTGACATCGCAGGTAGATAGGATGGCCAAGAAGGCTTTCGGCACATTGGCCTTCATCAGTCAAAGCCTTGAGTAGAGAAGTTGGAATATTATGTTACAGTTGTACAAAACATTGGTGAGGTCACAATTGGAGTACTGCGTTCAATTTTGGTCACCCTGTTATAGGAAAGATGGTGTTAAGTTGGAAAAGATGCAGAGAAGATTTATAATAATAATAATAATAATAATAATAATAATATTCATTTATTGTCATTGCAACGTACAACGAAATTAAAAAATAGCCAATCCTGACGGTGCGTAAAAACATATTTGCAATAAATGCAAAAACAAATAACTACAATTATATTAAGTACAAAAGATTTTTTAACAGTGTTGCCTAGTGCAGAAGGTAGTGTTCAGTTCTCGTATGGCCCTGGGGTAAAAACTGTTCTTAAGTCTGTTTGTTCGGGATTTGATCGACCTGAAACGTCGACCAGAGGGCAGATGAACAAACAGACGGTGGCCGGGGTGGGATGGATCTTTTATTATTTTGCCTGCTCTACTTATGAGGATGTTGCCAAAACTGGAGGACCTGAGCTATAGGCAGAGGTTGAGCAGGCTAGGACTTTATTACTTGGAGCGCAAGAGGATGAGGGTTAACCTTATAAAGGTGTGTAAGACCATGAGGAACAGATAAGGTAAATGCAGAGTCTTCTACCCAAAGTAGGGGAATCGAGAATCTGAGGACATAGGTTTAAGGTGAGGGGGGAATTTAATAGGAACCTGAGGAATAACTTTTTCACACAAAGGGTGGTGAGTGTGTGGAAAGAGCTGCCGGAGAAGGTATTTGAGGCAGGTACTACATGTTTAAAAAATGTTTGGACAGGTACGTGGATAGGATAGGTTTAGAAGAATTTGGCCCAAATGCAGGCAGGTGGGATTAGTGCAGATGGGGCACATTGGTCAGCGTAGGAAAGTTGGGTCTGTTTCCACACTGTATGACTCTATGCATCTAGGTCAGATAAATTACCTAGATTAAAGACTTTAGAATTGGTTGGTCAAAAGGAACAGGAAGGACTGGTTGTGAGTTAAGCATTTTGGGGGATTCAGAAGGTGGTATTGCAGCCTCACTTATTGATGCTCTTGCAGCCAGTGGATAAATGTAAAGACTGCAGGGTGAATGAGCAGACAGAAAACTACATATGCTGGAATTTTGAGCAAAGCACAAAGTGCTGGAGGAACTCAAACGGTCAGGCAGGTGGTGGGAATGGACAAATGACGTGTCGGGTCAGGACCCTTCTTCAGACATGATGAATGACCAAACTGACCACTGCTTTATGGTACAAAGAACCATTCAAATTGGGTGAGTGAAAAGGAATGTAATGGTAATACTGTAGTGAGTCCAAACGAGCAGTATTATCCAAATACTTTATTGGTATAAAACCCGTGACAAACGCAACGCACTTCTTCTTGGACTACACTAACTTCGCTCACTAATCTAATCTCTATCTACAGTTTGGCGCCAGGCATTTAAATACCCCGCGCTCCCTCACCCCGTGACCGTAAACCAATCCGAGGGTTCTACTACCTGGCCAATCCCTATGTCCCTACATTACCCCCCCCCAGAACCCTCGAAACCATACCTCACGGGCACCCGAACCTCCCTCCCAGAACGTGTACGGAGGGGGGAAACCGATACCCCCAGCGTGACAGGAGGCGGGGTGGACGCTGCCGCTGGAGGCGATGGCGGGTCCACTGGAGCGGAGGGTGTAGGTGACGGGGGGCACTTGATCAACAACGGCAGCCCGGGCCCAACCATAGGCGGCGGAGGCCCAAGAGGTGGTAAACTGGGCGCCGCTGGCGGGACCAGTCGAGCAGCCACAGGCCGGCCCCGGCGCGGCGGCTGAGCCACCGACACGGGGAGGTCCTGGCCAAATGGGCCGGCTTGAGACGGGACACTGAAACAAGCTCCTGACGATTTCCTACCTGCAAGGTGAAGGTTACAGTCCCTCTTTTGAGCACCTGGAACGGGCCCTGGTAAACCGGCTGGAGAGGGGGGCGGTGGCAATTTTTCCGAAGAAACACGAAATCACAGCTCCGCAATTCCGACGGAACGTGAACTGCTGTGCTACCGTGACTAGAGGTCGGGACTGGAGCCAGAGAACCCACCCGTTCCCGGAGGGAGCCCAAGACTGACGTGACGGATGGCGGCAAGGCGGGAGTGGAAGGGAGAATGTCGCCCGGCACCCGCAGGGGCAAACCGTAGACGAGCTCAGCCGAAGATGTGCCCAGCTCAGCCCGCGGGGCCGTACGAATGCCGAGGAGGACCCAAGGCAGCTGGTCAGCCCAATCATAGCCAGTCAGGCGAGCACAGAGGGACGCCTTCAGCTGCCGATGGAAACGCTCAACCATCCCGTTGGCTTGGGGATGATAGGCGGTGGTCTGCTGTAAGCGCGAGCCATACAGCTGTGCCAGCGCGGCCCAGAGGGACGAGGTGAACTGGGCCCCCCGATCCATAGTGATAATAGCCGGGACCCCGAAACGAGCCACCCAATGCAACGCCAGGGCCCGTGCACAGGAGGCCGACGAGGTGTCCGACAACGGGAGCGCCTCCGGCCAACGAGTGAACCGATCAACCACCGTCAGTAGGTGAGTGTAACCCCTAGAATAGGGCAATGGACCCACCAAATCCACATGGATGTGGAAAAAACGGACGGGGGGAACCTCAAATCTCTGGTATGGTGGCTGGACATGACGATGGACTTTGGAGGTCTGGCACGGAATGCAGGCGCGTGCCCAGGCTGCCACCTGCTTTCGCAGGCCATGCCAGATAAACCGGTCAGCCACCATGGCTGAAGTCGCCCTGATGGACGGATGTGCCAGGCCATGAATGGCCTCAAAAACCTTACGCCGCAGAGCGGCAGGCACCACCGGGCGAGGGCGTGGGAGGGAAACGTCACACCACAACAAGGTACCTGTGGGGCCACACGCCACCTGCTCCAAACACAGTCCCGAGGTTGTGGAGGCGTACACCGCGGCAGTCCCTTCCAGGCGCTGAGCCTCCGCTAGCTCCTGGAAATCCACCTGTTTACCAACCACGGCTACGGAGGGAATGGCCGGCCGGGACAGGGCATCAGCAACGGCATTCAGCCTACCCACAATATGACGGACATCGGTCGTAAACTCCGAAATCAGGGTTAGGTGCCGCTGCTGGCGAGCGGACCACGGATCAGAAACCTTATCAAAAGCGAATGTCAGAGGTTTGTGATCCGTGTAGGCCACGAAAGAACGGCCTTCTAAAAAATAACGGAAGTGGCGGACTGCTAAATAAAGGGCCAGGAGCTCCCTATCGAACGCACTGTACTTGAGCTCCGCTCGAGAGAGCTGCCTGCTGAAAAACGCCAGAGGCTGCCAATTACTGTCGACCTGCTGCTCCAAAACCCCACCCACCGCCACGTCTGAGGCATCCACCGTCAGAGCCGTGGGGGCGGAGCAGCGCGGGTGCACCAGCATGGTGGCGTTGGTGAGGGCCTGTTTGACCGCAACAAAAGCCGTCTCCGCAGCTACGGACCATACCAACTCAGCGGGGTTACCCGCGAGACATTGAAAAAGGGGGCGCATAACCCGAGCTGCTGCAGGCACGAACCGATGATAGAAATTGACCATGCCCACGAATTCCTGCAAGCCCTTGATGGTAGTCGGGCGGGGGAAAGAGCGGACCACGTCCACCTTAGCTGGTAAAGGAGTGGCACCGGCCGGAGTAACCCGGTGACCCAAAAAATCCACCGCGGACAGGCCGAATTGGCATTTGTCCGGATGGAGAATCAGGCCATGGTCTTGCAGCCTCTGGAACACCGTGCGGAGGTGGACCAAGTGCTCCTGGACCGAACGGCTGGCAATCAAAATATCGTCAAGATAAATAAAGACAAACGGCAACCCTCGACCCACCCGGTCCATCAGACGCTGGAATGCCTGAGCTGCATTTTTAAGGCCGAAAGGCATACGCAACCACTCAAACAGTCCGAACGGAGTAATGGTCGCTGTTTTTGGAATGTCCGGCGGATGGACCGGGATCTGATGGTATCCTCGCACCAAATCAATTTTTGAAAATATTGTCGCCCCCTCCAGGCTAGCTGAAAAGTCCTGAATGTGTGGAATCGGATAGCGGTCCAGCCGTGTTGCCGCGTTGAGTCGACGGAAGTCACCACATGGTCTCCACCCCCCAGACGCTTTGGAAACCATGTGCAAGGGGGAGGCCCACGGACTACTCGAAGGCCGAATAATTCCCAACCTCTCCAAGTTTAGGAACTCCTCTCGCGCCCTGGCCAGCTTGTCGGGTGGGAGGCGCCGTGCCCGGGCAAAAACCGGCGGCCCCTCGGTTGGGATGAAATGGACGACCCCGTGCTTCTCCGAAGATGAATCAAAACGCTGGACGAGGAGCTGCGGGAAGTCGGCTAGGACCGCATCGAACTGACCGGGAGCCGTGGTAATGGATTGGATAACTAGGCTGGGTGGGGCGGCGCTTGTAGAAGCCTCTGGTCCAGTACCCCGAGGCCGTACATCAGCCGATGGCTGCAGGCCCCTCCCTCGGACGTCTGCGACCAAAGAAAACGCCCATAGAAAATCTGCACCCAATATGGCCTGGCCCACATCCGCAACGATGAATTCCCAACGGTAAGTCCTGGACTCGAAGGACAGGGACATAGTCCTTTTACCGTATGTACGGATGGTGCTACCATTCACTGCAATTAGGGGCGGGCCCTTTTCCCCCACTCGAACTTCACAGTCATAGGGGGGCACAATACTTACGACCGCTCCCGTATCCACTAGGAAAACGATCCCGGTACTCTGATCCGTAGCGTAGAGGCGGTGGTTACGGCCAATCGAGACTGCCTCTACAGTCGATCGGCCCAGGCGTTTCCCGGAAACGAACACGGGGATCTACAGCTTCGTGCCTCGCTGCCCCACCGCCGATGGAAAGAGCACCAGCCACGCCTATCCGGCTCTGTTGGTCGAGCCCGCTGCCAATGAACAGGCGCCGCCGCCCTCTCTTGGCGGGCTGACTGCGAAATAGCGGCCGATGCGTCGCTCTCCCGGCCGTACCCCCGACTGCCGCTGGGCCTCGAGACCCGGTTAACGGAGCCGTCTCGGGTGTTGCGCTCCCTAACGAGCGTGTCGGCCTTCTCGGCGAACGCTACCGGATCTTCAAAAGAGACGTCCGCCAACACCAACCTGACGTCCCCAGGTAGCTTCTCCCGAAAGGCCGCTTCAAATATCATGCATGGCTGATGGTCGCCCGCCAAAGTCAGCATCTCGGACATCAACTCCGATGGCAGCCGCTGCCCCAGGTCCGGCAAATGGAGGAGCTTCAGAGCCCGCTGGTTCTGGGCCCAGCCGAAGGTCCGCAGCAGGAGCTTCTTGAGCCCCACGTACTGGTTCGTTTGGGGTGGACTGGTCAGGTATCGGCTGACCCGCGCAGCCACCTCCGCCTGCAGACAGCTCACCAGGTGGTGGTACTTCTCCTGGTCTTCCTCCACCTTTTTAAGATGGAACTGTGATTCTGCCTGCACAAACCACAGGTGCGGCTGATGGGCCCAGAACGGCGGTAGATGAATCTCGCCCGCGCTCGCTCCCGCCTGCGACATGTTGCTGCTTGCTTCTTACGTTCGAGGTCACCAATGTAGTGAGTCCAAACGAGCGGTATTATCCAAATACTTTATTGGTATAAAACCCGTGACAAACGCAACGCACTTCTTCTTGGACTACACTAACTTCGCTCACTAATCTAATCTCTATCTACAGTTTGGCGCCAGGCATTTAAATACCCCGCGCTCCCTCACCCCGTGACCGTAAACCAATCCGAGGGTTCTACTACCTGGCCAATCCCTATGTCCCTACATGACATTGTTAATTGGGAATACATACTGTATAGCACAAGTCCTAAAGGCTGTCTACATATGCAGGGTTAATGTCAGCTACCATCTGCTACATAGGATGGGATGTTTAGAAGTTGCAAAAACATCAGGTTCAGGAACAGCTACTTTTCTACAACTATAAAAGTTCTTAAACCAATCCTCACAACCTGCATCTATCTTGACCGCAGAACGTTATGGACCACCTCTTGCACTTATTTCCATTTTAATTTTGTTTTGCATTAATGTTTTGTATTTTGTAGGTTTTTTTTAACTGTCCTGTAGAAATTTATGTTTTTATGAGTTTGTCTGGATCCAAGTACCTGCGATGCTGCGGCAAACAAGCTTTTAATTGTACCTGCACCTCACTGTACTTGTGCATGCAATAATAAACTTGATTTGACATAATCTCAAAGGTGACAGGGTCAACTTGGAGTGGAAGGGAAAGATCCAGTTTCCATTGTCCTTGCTGTTACAAATAACATAAAGGGGCAGCACGTAAATAGACATCATAAAAGGATATGGTCATAATGTGGGCAAATGGAATTGGTGTAGATGGGAAAAAGGTTGGCATAGTCATGGTGGGCTCCTCGAGACTACTCCAGCATTTAATAAGATCACGGCTGACTGCCACCTCAACCCTGCATTCCCATCTATTCTCAATATGCATTCACCCACTTGTTTATCAATAAATTGTATACCCCTGCCTGAAAAATATTCAATGCTCTTCGAGGAAATGCTCAAAGACCCAAACCCTCATCTCAGTCTTAATTGGCCAACACCTCATTTTTAAATACTTCTGGGTTTTTCCACTCAGGGAAATATCCTGTCCACAACCACCCTGTCAAAAGTTCTCAAGATCTTGTTAGTTTTAATCAAGTCCCCTCTCACTCTTCTGAACACACACACACACACACACACACACACACACATACACACACACACAATGCTGGAGTAACTCAGCAGGTCAGGCAGCATCTCGGGAGAGAAGAAATGGGTGACGTTTCGGCTCGACCCGAAACGTCACCCATTCCTTCTCTCCCGAGATGCTGCCTGACCTGCTGAGTTACTCCAGCATTTTGTGAATAAATACCTTCGATTTGTACCAGCATCTGCAGTTATCTTCTTATACCACATTTATATATATATATGTATAAACACCTGTCCAAACTTTCTACTTTCTGTTACCCTTAGAATATAAAACAGTACAGCACAGGAACCGACCCTTCATCCCCAATGTCCGTGCCGGACATAATACCAAGTTAAACTAAACTCCTCTACCTGCATGTGATCCATCTGCCTCCATTCCATGCATATCCATGTGCCCATCTAAAAGCTTCTTAAATGTCACAATCATATCTGCCTCCATTACAGAAAATGCTCCAAACATATCCTTTTAACTTTACCCCTCTCACCTTAAAGCTATGCCCACAAGACTGAAATTTACACCCCGAGAAAAGCCTTTGTCTACCAAAAGTAGGCCTCTCATAATGTTGCAACTAGGGCTTGTTCTTTGATAGGATGAAGAAAAAACAAGCTATAATGTTACAGCTGATAATCCAAAGAATCCATGCTTGTGTTTCACCTGATTTCATAAGAAATGAATCATAGTCACTGTCCTTTTATGGTGATTGCCTTGATGATGGAACAAAGTATATTTGTAGAGTCTAAACAATGGCTGTAAGGTTTGATGTTTTGACCTGGTACAGCAATTCCAACACATGGAAAGGCAAGAAGCTGCAGAGAATGGTGGACTCGGCTTGGTCCATTACTGGCCTCCCCACCATCAAAAACATCCGTATGAAATGCCACCGCAAGAATGCAGCATCTACCATCAAGAATCCCAATTATCTGAGCAATTACCTCTTCTTGGTGGTACCATCTGGCAGAGAATCAGAGACCTTAAGTTCCACATCGCCTGATTGAGAAGCAGCTAATTTCATACAATTAGCAGGTTCTTGAATTGACTTGCATAACTGTAATCTTACCACGGCTACCTCTTGCACTGCCATGGACCTGTTTACTGTGTATTTTTGCACTAATAATTTGTTTTTTTTTTATTGCGTGACTTTCTTTTCACTGCCTTGTATAAATTATACATTAATCACACATAAATTATGTTTTTGTCTGTTGCTGAGTCTGTGTGCCTATGATGCTGCTGCAAGCAAGAATTTCATTGTATCTGAACCTCACTCGACTGTACTGCTAAGCACAGCTCAAACAGCATCCTAAAGTTTGCTGACGACATGACCATCTTGGGCCTCATCACAGACGAGACAGCCTGCAGAGAGGGCACTAAACAGCTGGTGCCAGGAAAATAACCTCTCTCTCAATATCAGCAAAACTAAAGAGATGACCGTGGACTGCAGGAGACAGTGGGGGAGTGGACACCTCCCCATTCACATCGGTGATGCTGAGGTTGAAAGGGTCAGCAGCTTTAAGTTCCTTGATGTGCACATCACTGAGGACCTTTCCTGGACACTGCACACAGACACAATAACAAAGAAGGCCCACCAACGGCTCTTTTTCCTGAGAAGACTGAGGAGGTTTGGCATGAACGCCAGCATCCTCACAAACCTCTACAGATGCACCATCGAGAGCCTGCTGACGGACTGCATTACAGTCTGGTACGGGAACTGTTCTGCCCACAGCCACAAATCACTACAGAGAGTGGTGAAGACGGCACAGCACATCACTGGCAACTGTCTCCCGGCCATTCAGGACATTTTCTACCGGCGGTGCCTGCGGAAGGCACGCAGCATCATCAAGGACCACAGCCACCCAGCACGCAGGCTGTTCTCCTTGTTACCGTCAGGCAGACGATACAGGAGTATGGCTGCGCGTACCACCAGACTTAAGAACAGTTTCTACCATCAGGCCATCAGGCTTCTGACCTCATAAACACATTTCAAATCATATATGTTGATTATTTTTAATATTGTCTTTTTACCTATTTTTAATATTGTCTTTTTACCTTACTAATGTCATTTTGTATCTTATTTATCCTTGGAATATTACTGCTGAGGTGACCCGATGTCTTGTCAAATACATTTCCTTGTACCGTTGACCCTGTGCCAACCTACATATGACAAATAAAATTTATTATTTATTATTATGCATATGATAATAAACTTGACTTTAGTTTGCATGTCTCAGCAACTGCTTGGCTGGGCTATGGAACAACTCCCCCAATTTATTTGTGAAGAATGGCAAGGCTGAATGCACCCTTGTCATGTCCAGATCCATTATCCAGGTAGATAATAAATGGTCCATCTGATTTTACTGTGTTTTGTCATAGTAGTTTATTTCAATGCAGTGGCTTGCTCAGCCATTTCAAAGAACAGTTAAGAATCATGTCTGACTAGAATCACAAATAGGCTATAAAGATAAGGAAAGCAGATTCCTTGAAGGACGTAAGTGAAGCAGGGTTTTTTACAACAATTTGATAATTTCATGATCACCAATGGCGATACTAATTTCATTACAGGTGTTCGAGGGTAAGGTTTTGGGGTAAGGGTGGATTGTACAAAAGGGACGGGTTGCACCTTAACAGGCAGGGGACCAGCATTCTGGCAGGCAGGTTTGCCACTGCTACACGGGTGGTTTTAAACTAAATAGTGTGGGGGGGGGGGGGGGGGGGGGTTCAAATGGGATAGACAAGGATGGTTAAAGGGAAAGAGAGTATAGGAAAAAATAAGAAACACCCCAGAATTAACGGGACAGAAAACTCACGAAGGAATAGGAGAGAATGGCCAAGTGTAATAGGATTCGATGTGGAAGCTGAGATGAGCAAAGGATTAAAAGTATTATATATGAATGCTCAAAGTATAAGAAGTAAAGTGGATGAGCTCAATTAGAGATTGGTAGGTATGACATTGTGGGGATTACAGAGACGTGGCTGCAGAAGGATCAGGGCGGCACGGTAGCGCAGCGGTAGAGTTGCTGCTTTACAGCGAATGCAGCACCGGAGACTCAGGTTCGATCCTGACTACGGGTGCTGCACTGTAAGGAGTTTGTACGTTCTCCCCGTGACCTGCGTGGGTTTTCTCCGAGATCTTCGGTTTCCTCCCACACTCCAAAGACGTACAGGTATGTAGGCTAATTGGCTGGGTAAATGTAAAAATTGTCCCTAGTGGGTGTAGGATAGTGTTAATGTACGGGGATCACTGGGCGGCACGGACTTGGAGGGCCGAAAAGGCCTGTTTCCGGCTGTATATATATGATATGATATGATAGGACTGGGAACTGAATATTCAAGTCAAGTCAAGTCAAGTCAATTTTATTTGTATAGCACATTTAAAAACAACCCACGTTGACCAAAGTGCTGTACATCTGATTAGGTTCCAATGGAAAAAAAATGAAACATACAGTAGCACGCAAACAGTTCACAGCGCCTCCTCAATGAGCCTCAAACGCTAGGGAGTAGAAATAGGTTTTGAGCCTGGACTTAAAGGAGTCGATGGAGGGGGCAGTTCTGATGGGGAGAGGGATGCTGTTCCACAGTCTAGGAGCTGCAACCGCAAAAGCGCGGTCACCCCTGAGTTTAAGCCTAGACCGCGGGATAGTGAGTAGCCCCAAGTCGGCCGACCTGAGGGACCTGGAGTTAGAGAGGGGGGTTAGAAGATTTTTGATGTAGGGGGGGGAGTGTCCATTTAGGGCTTTATACGTGAATAGGAGGAGCTTGAAGTTGATTCTGTACCGTACAGGGAGCCAGTGGAGAGAGGCCAGAATCGGGGTGATGTGGTCCCTTTTACGGGTACCCGTCAGGAGTCTCGCTGCGGCGTTTTGGACCAGTTGCAGGCGGGACAGGGAAGATTGGCTGATCCCAGTGTATAGGGAGTTGCAGTAGTCTAGGCGGGAGGAAATGAAAGCATGAATGATTTTTTCTGTGTCGTCGAATTGGAGGAAAGGTTTGATTTTAGCTATGGTTCGAAGTTGGAAGAAGCTGGCTTTTACCACAGCGTTAACTTGCTTATCAAATTTTAATGCAGAGTCAAATATCATGCCGAGGTTTTTGACATGCAGTTTGACTAGGCAGGATAGACTTCCAAGACTGCCTGTTATCAATTTGATGGAGTTGGGGGGGCCGAATAGGATGACCTCAGACTTGCTCTCATTTAATTGGAGGAAGTTCTGTGCCATCCAACATTTTATGTCCTCAAGGCAGTGTGAGAGGCTGTTTAAATTTGACTGGTTGTTGGGTTTCAGGGGGAGGTAAAGCTGAGTGTCATCGGCATAGCAGTGGAAAGAAATGCCGTGCCTTTGAATGATTTGGCCAAGGGGGAGCATGTATAGAGAGAAGAGAATGGGGCCTAGGATGGAGCCTTGTGGAACTCCGCAGGAGAGGCTAGCTGGAGCAGAGGAATAACTGCCTATGTTGATGGCGAAACTCCTATCTTTGAGGTACGAAGCGAACCAGCTCAGGGCAGTGCCATCAATGCCAACCGCGTACCGGAGACGGTCAATAAGGATGGTGTGGTCCACTGTATCGAACGCTGCGCTGAGGTCGAGAAGGAGCAGGATTGCACAGTCGCCGGTGTCGATGGCGAGAAGCAGGTCGTTGTGTACCTTCAACAAGGCAGACTCTGTGCTGTGGTGGGCTCTGAAACCTGACTGGAAACTTTCCAGGATGGTGTTTTGGTGCAGGTAGGGCACTAATTGGTTTAGAATTGCCTTTTCAAGGACTTTTGACAGGAATGGCAGTTTGGAAATGGGTCTGTAGTTGCTAGGCAAGGTGGGGTCTAGGTTAGGTTTTTTCAGTAGGGGCTGGACCACCGCGTGCTTGAAACTGGTTGGAACAGTGCCAGTGGCAAGAGAACTGTTGATAATAGAGAGGATGCTGGGACCGGCTATTGCAATGATATCCTTCAGAAGGGCAGTGGGGGCAGGATCAAGGGGGCAGGTTGCAGGTTTCAGGGTTATACGTCCTATAGAAAGGACAGGCAGGTGGGCAGAGGAGGTGGGGTAGCTCTGTTGGTGAGCGATGGAATTCAGTCCCTTGCGAGGGGTGACATTGGGACTGACGATGTAGAGTCACTGTGGATAGAGTTGAGGAATTGTAAAGGTAAGAAGACACTAATGGGAGCTATCTACAGACCCCCAAACAGTAGTCTGGATATAGGGTGTAAGTTGCAGCAGGAGTTAAAATTGGCATGTAACAAAGGGAAAGCCACTTGATTTATTCACAAAATGCTGGAGTAACTCAGCAGGTCAGGCAGCATCTCGGGAGAGAAGGAATGGGTGACGTTTCGGGTCTAGACCCTTCTTCAGACTGATGTAGGAAAGCCACTATGGTTATGGGGGATTTCAATATGCAGGTAGACTGGGAAAATCAGGTTGGTTCTAGACCCCAAGAACGGAATTTGTAGAATGCCTCCAAGATGGATTCTTAAAGCAGCTTGCGTTAGAGCCTACCAGAGAGGAGGCAATTCTGGATTTAGTGTTGTCCAATGAACCAGATTTAATAAGGGAACTCAAGGTACAGGAACTGCTTGGAGGTAGTGACCATAAAAAGATTAGTTTTAATCTGCAATTTGAGAGGGAGAAGGTTAAACCGAGAATGTCAGTGTTGCTGTTGAACAAAGGGGTCCACAAAGGCATGAGGAGCTGGCCAAGGTCGAATGGAAAAGGATCCTAGCAGGACTGACGGCGGAACAGCAATGGCAGGAATTTCTGGGCATAATCCAGAAGATGCAGGATCATTTCATTCCAAAGAGGAAGAAAGATTCTAAGGGGAGCAAGAGGCAACCATGGCTGACAAGGGAAGTTAGAGATAGAATAAAACTAAAAGAGAAGATGTATAAGATAGCAAAGAGTATTGGGAAGCCAGAGGATTGGGCAACTTTCAAAGGACAACAGAAGATAGCAAAAAGGGCAATACGGGCTGAAAAGATGAGGTACGAAGCGAAGCTGGCCAGGAGTATAAAGAAGGACAGTAAAAGCTTCTTTAGGTATGTTAAGAGAAAAAGATTAAAGACAAATGTGGGTACCTTGAAGGGAAAAACGGGTGAAATTATTGTGGGTAACAAGGAAATGGCAGAAGAGTTGAACAGGTACTTCGGATCTGTCTTCATTAAGGAAGACACAAACAATCTCCCAGATGTATCAGTGGACAGAGGATCAAGGGAGACAGAGGAACTGAAAGAAATTTGCCTTAGGCGAGAAATAGTATTGGGTAGACTGATGGGACTGAAGGCTGATAAATCCCCAGGGCCTGATGGTCTGCAGCCCACGGTACTCAAGGAGGTGGCTCAAGAAATCATGGACGCATTGGTGATCATTTTCCAATGTTCAATAGATTCAGGATCAGTTCCTGTGGATTGGAGAGTAGCTAATGTTATCCCACTTTTCAAGAAAGGAGCGAGAGAGAAAATGGGGAATTATAGACCAGTTAGCCTGACATCAGTGGTGGGGAAGATGCTGGAGTCAATTATTAAAGAGGTAATAATGGCGCATTTGGATAGCAGTAAAAGGATTGGTCCAAGTCAGCAAGGATTTATGAAGGGGAAATCCTGCTTGACTAATCTTCTAGAATTTTTTGAGGATGTGACAAGCAAAATGGATGAGGAGAGTCAGTGGATGTAGTGTATCTAGACTTTCAGAAAGCCTTTGATAAGGTCCCACATGGGAGGTTGGTGAGAAAAATTAGAACACATGGTATTGGAGGTAGGGTATTGACATGGATAGAGAATTGGTTGACAGACAGGAAGCAAAGAGTAGGTATAAACGTGTGCTTTTCAGAATGGCAGGCAGTGGCGAGTGGAATGCCGCAAGGCTCGGTGCTGGGGCCGCAACTATTTACAATATATATTAATGATTTGGATGATGGAATTAGAAGTAACACTAGCAAGTTTGCGGATGACACAAAGCTGGGTGGCAGTGTGAACTGCGAAGAGGATGTTAGGAGGTTGCAGGGTGACTTGGACAGGTTGAGTGATTGGGCAGATGCATGGCAGATGCAGTATAATGTAGATAAATGTGAGGTTATCCACTTTGGCGGCAAAAATAAGGAGGCAGATTATTATCTCAATGGTGTCAGATTAGGTAAAGGGGAAGTGCAATGAGACCTTGGTGTCCTTGTACACCAGTCACTGAAAATAAGCATGCCGGTACAGCAGGCAGTGAAGAAAGCTAATGGCATGTGGCCTTCATAACGAGAGGATTTGAGTACAGGAGCAAAGAAGTCCTTCTGGTGAGACCACATCCGGAGTATTGTGTGCAGTTCTGGTCTCCTAATTTGAGGAAGGACGTCCTTGCTATTGAGGCAGTGCAGCGTAGGATCAAGAAGTTAATCCCTGGGATGGAGGGACTGTCATATGAGGTAGGATTGGAAAGACTGGGCTTGTATTCACTGGAGTTTAGAAGGATGAGAGGGGATCTTATGGAGACATATAAAATTATGAAAAGGACTAGACAAGCTAGATGCAGGAAAAATGTTCCCAATGTTGGGGGAGTCCAGAACCAGGGAACACAGTCTAAGAATAAAGGGGAGGCCATTTAAAACTGAGGTGTTTGGGCAGTGGACGCCAATTCGCTGGATTAATTTAAAAGAGAGTTAGATAGAGCTCTAGGGGCTAGTGGAATCAAGGGATATGGGGAGAAGGCAGGCACAGGTTACTGATTGTGGATGATCAGCCATGATCACAATGATCACAATGAATGGTGGTGCTGGCTCAAAGGGCCAAATGGCCTCCTGCACCTATTTTCTATGTTTCTATGTTTAATCAATTAATTTTAAATTGCTCAGCTGCTGCAGTCAGATTTGAACATGTTTTGGCTCATCAGTCCAATATCTGAATTACAGTGCATTCTGAAAGTATTCAGACCCTTCACCTTTTCCACATTTTGTTACGTTACAGCCTTAATTTAAAATGGATTAAATTCTTCTTTTTTTTAATCGTCAATCTACACACAATAACCCAGAATGAAGAAGCGAAAACAGGTGTATCAAAATTTTGGCAAAGTAAATAAAAAGAAATATCTGAAATATCACAGTTTACAACTGTAAATTTCCCCGGTGTGGGACGAATAAAGGAATATATTATTATTATTATTTACGTAAGTATTCAGACCCTTTGCTATGACACTCAAAATTGAGCTTCGGTTCATCCTGTTTCCATTGATTATCCTTGAGATGTTACTACAACTTGATTGGAGTCCACCAGTGGTAAATTGATTGGACATGATTTGGAAAGGCACACACGTGTCTAGATAAAGTCCCACAGTTGACACTGCATGTCAGAGCAAAGACCAAACCATGAAAATGAAGGAATTGTCCGTAGACCTCCGAGACAGGATTGTGTCGAGACACAGATCTGGGGAAGGGTAAAAAACAATTTCTGCAGCATTGCAGGTCCCGAAGAGCACAGTGGCCTCCATCATTCTTAAACTTTGGAACCACCAGGATTCTTCACAGAGCTGGCCGCCCGGCCAAACTGAGCAATCGGGGGAGAAGGCCCTTAGTCAGGGAGGTGACCAAGAACCCGATGGTCACTCTGACAGAGATCCTGAGTTCCTCTGTGAAGATGGGAGAACCTTTCAGAAGGACAACTATATCTGTGGCATTCCATTAATCAGGCCTTTATGGTAGAGTGGCCAGACGGAAGCCACTCCTCCGTAAAAGGCACATGACAGCCCGGTTGAAGTTTGCCAAAAGGCACCTAAAGAATTCACAGACCATGAGAAACAAGATTCTCTGATCTGATGAAACCAAGATTGAACTCTTTGACCTGAATGCCAATCTGGAGGAAACCAGGCACCGCTCATCACCTGGCCAATACCGTACCTACGGAGAAGCAAGGTGCTGGCAGCATCATGCTGTGGGGATGCTTTTCAGCGACAGGAACTGGGAGACTAGTCAGGATTGAGGGAAAGATGAACGGAGCAAAGTACAGAGAGATCCTTGATGAAAACCTGCTCCAGAGCGTTTTGGACCTCAGAATGGGGCGGAGGTTCACCTTCCAACAGGACAACGACCCTAAGCACATAGCCAAGACAACGCAGGAGTGACTTTGTGACAAGTCTGTGAATGTCCTTGAGTGGCCCAGCCAGAGCCCGGACTTGAACCCGATCGAATATCTCTGGAGGGACCCGAAAATAGCTGTGCATCGTCGCTCCCCATTAAACCTGACAGAGTTGAGAGGATCTGCAGAGAAGAATGGGAGAAACTACACAAATACAGGAGTGCCAAGCTTGTAACATCATACCCAAGAAAACTTGAGGCTGTAATCACTGCCAAAGGTGCCACAACAAAGTACTGAGTAAAGGGTCTGAATACTTATGTAAATGTGATATTTTAGTTATTTCTTTTTAATTACTTTGCAAATATTTCTAAACACCTATTTTCGCTTTTTTATTATGGGGTATCGTGTGTAGATTGATGATAAAAAAATGAATTTAATCCATTTAAAAATAAGGCTGTAACGTAACAAAATGTGGAAAAAGTGAAGGGGTCTGAACACTTTCTGAATGCACTGTACAAGGCCAGCAGCCTAACCATTATACTATCATTCCCGAAAGGAATATGCTGTTGAAATTACAACAAATAAATGTGCAATCAATGGTCCTGGATGAATGCAAGTATTATGGAATAAGTATTGGCTTTCACAAACACATAAATAATAAAAGGAAAATTACAATCGGGATAGAGTCGCACAAGAATAATATGTTCAAATTACAGATATTACTAAAAAGACTGATATATTTGTAAATAATTACTTTGCCACTACTTTTATCAGGAAATCCACAGTGCGAACAGAATATTATAATAAAGGATGGAAATATCTATATGGATACACAAAATCGAAAAAGGTAAATAATTGATAAATTAATCATATTTATAAAGGACAAAACCTCGGATCTGGCTGGGTAGTCTGCATTCAGCATGTTAAACGAGATTAGAAGGGGTAACAGGGTAATTGCCCCTCAATTATTTGTCATTCTCATACTCCAAGATTACAGTCACAAATGCTTTTGGATTGAAAGTCAGTGACTCTTTGAGAAAGACCAAGTTCATGTAATGATAGATCAAGTTTAGTTTAATGGCAAAACGAAAATTGAATCCTCAAGAATGTCATTGACATGCATGTAGAAACTAAAAATACAGTAGGATGTAATCAACATAGATTTCAAAAGAGAAGGTTATGCTTGAACCAATTTTACTGAACGATTTAAAGTAACAGGAAATGGAGCTGTCGGTAGGAAGGTAGATAGATTTCTAAAAAGCCTCTGAAAAGTCACTGCAGGATACACTCAAGTCAAAAAGAAGAAATGGAATCTGAGAACAAGTAGATAAATGTGTAAAAACCACAAAAAATAGAAAGCCTGAAATAGAAGTTGGAGTTGGTTATTTAGCCCTTTGGGGCAGCTTCACTGATCATGCACGTCTACTTTCTCCTAAAGCCCATATCCCTTGAATCTGTCTAAAATCTGGTCTCTTTAAGCCCAACTTGTGTAAAGTAACATCAAATTCATAGGTAATGTATCTGGGTCCTGTACTTGGGGAAGTTGGCCTAGAATTCATCTATGGAACGAACTGAAAAAATGCAAAAAAGGAAAACCAATCAGTCTATTGAAAAATAATGTGTGAGAGTTTAGAGCTGATGATAAAGTAGCACTGGATCACAAAACAGCCACACGTATATGTTCATGTAGCTGTCTATTCATACACTTATTGAGTTGCATGTGGCCAAGTAACAGATGTAAAGGTTCCCAGCTGGAAGAGTGTAAAGTAGTGACAGCAAACCCATGATACACTCACACAAAACACAAAGCGAGCTATATGTCCACATGCTTAATATGGGCTACACATCAAATAAACCAGAGAAAAGGGATTAAAGAATAAAAATATGGGATAAGCGCAGCAAATATTCCCTTCTAAACATGGTTAAAAACTAAAGATCAAGATTATAGTACTAAATAGACAATCCATAAGTTTAAAATTAAAATCCCAGCATGTAAAATTTTAAAATTAAATTTTAAATAAGTCACTTCACAGTTGTGCTGTGAAGAAAAAAATAATGGTAACATAAGGACCTATTAGTGGCTAGTTATTTATGTGCTGGACTCTCAATGACTTCAGTGTTGTTTTATGGGAAAGAGGAGCTTTGTGATGTTCAGAATAATTTATTAACGATTTGATTGACCATATGATACAGTGGACACTGATAGCCTTCAAGGAAGGAAGAACTCCATCCCTATGTGGTCTGGCCTGCCTTCAACTCCAAATCCATTCTACATTCCTGATCCTCTTCAGGTTTTACAAGGGCATGGGAAGGTGGGAGGGGTTGCAAAATGTAAGCAAGTATTACAATACTGTTTCAGAAGTCCATTACTGCAGTAATGAGGGAGAATATACTCAAAGACTTCTGATGAAGCAGGATTGGTGGAGCTTAGAAACCAACAGAGAGCAATCACTTTGCTGGGAATGTTCCTCAGATATTCTAACATTTAAGCAAAAGACAGAGGAGCTGATTTATAGACAAATCACATAGAGTTTCAAGAATAATAGTATTTTAGCATTATGGGATCTCAACTTCCTTAATATTAATGGTGATCACCATAGTGTAAAAGTATTAGAGTGTTGGAATTTTTAATAAGCATCAAGAAAATGTTTTAAGCCAGTGCACAGATAGTACTACAGAGAAGGGGTTAGTACTGGATCTAATCTTAGTCAATGGAGCTGGTCGATAGGCCATAGTGTCATTGAGAAAGCACTTTTGATATACCGACCATTAGTAAGTTTCAAGGTAGTTATGGAAAAAGATAAAGGCCAAAAATTAATGTATTGAATTGGGAAAATATTGTAAGATAGGATTTGATGAAGGTAGACGGGAAGCAGTAATTTGCAGATAAGTCTAAATCGAATAAATGGGAGTTATTGATAACTGAAATAAAGCTCAGTACCGAGTGTTCCAGTAAGGGTGAAAAGTAAAGGCTGCATCCAAGAACATTGATCAAGTGACATTGAACGTTCAATAAAGGAATAAAAGCATATGACAGATATAGAGAACAGAAAATGGGGCACTTATGTAAGTAGGGTAATTAAAAAAAATCAGGAGAGCAGAGTAAGCACAAAACATAGGATTAAGGTAAATCCCAAGCATTTTACAACTGTATTCAGGATAAGATGATAACCAAGAGTATGGCCAATTAGGAATCAAAAGTGCAATATGTGCATGGGGCCAGAGGACTGAATACCCTTCTATCTATTTAAGGAGAAAGACATTGTAATTGGACAATTCCAGGGAGAGGGAAAGTGAAATTCAGAAATTCTAAATTCTATTCTAAAAGGAGGTATTAGCTTTCTTTAGAGGCTAAGAAGTAAATCTGTGACATCCTTGACCCTGGCATTAGGAGCTAGCCCATCATCCTGAATTCACATCAAATCCAGATTTGTATTACTATTCTATTAAATCTTCCATCGCAATTGCCCTCGGGCTCTTACTCCCCCCCACTTGGGCACCTGAGTCATGACCTTTGCTCTGGCTGGACTCTGCAGAGATACACTTTGTCCCACCTTTTTCCAACATAGAGAAATGGTTTGAGTGGGATGCACATTGAGATTTCCCTACCTATCTCCCTTCCTTACTGGGACAAAACCAAGACAATACCGGGACAAACTTGAGTCCCTGTATAATCATTCGGTCACCTGCAGAATGTGGCAAGGTCTGGTGAGAGGCTGGTTATGTAACACATTAAACCCAATGTACCAAGTAGCTTTGACCTACTGCAGTTCGCCTACCGCCACAACAGGTCCACAATTTATACCATCTCCTGAGCTCTACACTCATCCCTGGAACACCTTGGCAGGAGAGACACCTACGTCAGACTTCTGTTCATAGACTACAGCTCTGCTTTTAAGACCAATATCTCATCCAAGCTCATCACCCATCTCTTGGAACTTGGTATCAGCACTCATCTCTACAACTAGATCCTTGAGTTCTTGACTAACAGACCACAATCAGTGAGGATAGGGGACTAATCATCCTCTATGATAATCCTCAACACGGGTGCTCTGCAAGGATGCGTTCTCAGCCCTCTTCTTTAATCCTTATAAACCCACGACTGTGCAGCCAAGTACAATTCCAAATCAATTAACAGATTTGTGGCTAACACCATCTTAGTGGATCTGATATCAAATAATGACAAGACAGAATATAGGAAGGAGATTGTGAACCTCGTGACCTGATGTCAAGACAATAACCTTTCTCTCAATATCAACATGACAAAGGATATAGTGGTCGACTTCAGGTAGCAATACAGTAGACATACCCCAGTATACATTGACGGTGCCGAAATGGAGGTCCTAGGTGTAAATATTACCAGCAACCTGTCCTGAACTAGCCACATTGAAGCAATGGCCAAGAAAGCATCAAACACCTCTACTTCCATCTTAGGATATTCGGCATGCCCCCAACAATTCTCACCAACCTCTACAGATATGCCGTAGAAAGCATTTTATTGGGATGCATCACAGCATAGTTTAGGAACAGCTCCATCCAAGATCGCAAAAAATTGCAGAGAATTGTGGACGCAGCCCAGACCAAAACACAAGCCAACCCTTTCATTGACTCCGTCTACACTTCATGTTGCCTCGGCAAGGCCACCAGCATAATCAAGGACGAGTCTCACCCCGATAACTCCCTTTTCTCCCATCAGGCAAGAGGTACAGAAATGTGAAAGCACATACATCCAGATTCAGGTACAGTTTCTTCCCAGCTGTTATCAGGCAACTGAAGCATCTTATCAACAACTAGAGAATGGTCCTGAGCTGTTATCTACCTCACTGGAGACCCTTGGACTATCTTTAATCTGATTTACTGCACTTTATCTTGCACTAAACATTGTTCCCTATATCATGTATCTGTACACTGTGGATGATTCAATTGTAATTATGTATAGGCTTTCCTCCGACTCGTTAGCATGCAACAAAAAAGTATTTCACTTTAGTATGTTACACTAAACTACCCTGCCTGATGAGCATTCATCCCTTCTCTGACCACCTTTCCTTAGCTATGCGCTGAACACGGCTTATAAGTGTGTTGTCCTTATAACTCTATCTCAAAGACACACTGCGTCATTTTATGAGAAACTATTGAAGAGATCATGCCTTTACTCTCTGATTTTCAGTGATTTCATTGAAAAGTACAACATCTGAAAAGGATTGACAGACTGAATGCTATGACGGCTTGCTCTGGTGGGGGAGTTTAGAACTGAAGGCCAGAGTCTCAGGTTTAGAAGTCAGCCATTTAAGGCAGGATGAGGTAGAATTTCTTTTTTCAAAAGCAATTTAATCTTTGCAATACTCTATCCTAGAAGGCTGAGGATGATGAATTTAGTATGTTCAAAGCTGCACCAGGCAGAAACTTGAAAAAAAGGCCATATGTTCAGGCCAGCACAATTATATTGATTGAGGGAGCACGTGCCTTATTCCTGCTCCCATTTTTTGTATAAGGTTCTCAATAAAGCTTGACCAGAATACTGCAAGACCAAATTATCAGGCATGTTTCCATGACAAGTGACAGGTAACATTCCTGCCACAGGCCTTCCAAGTTATGAACTTCTGTGACAAGAATCCCCAACTACCTTCCCTGGACTATCAGCATTGCCATCTTTGCTGAGCTCTCTGCCATTAAAAGCTTGTGGCGAGGAGTTGGAGTGGAGCCTACCAATAACCAGAAGCTCACTTGAAGCAAGCATATTAACAATGTGGATTTTGGTTTGATGGTGAATTGCCTTAAATGATTGGCTCACTTCCTCACCCCAACATGGGTTTTTGTAATCTACAAATCTTGAGGCTGGAGTGCTGTCATTCCTTTATCAGTATTTACATTGGAACTAAAAGTTATACTTGGCCTTCACATTGCAATACCAAATTGGTGCAGTTAAAAGTAAGACATTTCAAAAGTAAGTCAAGCTGTCCTTTGCATATTTAAAAACAACTTCCATTTATAAAAATAAATTCAATAAAGGCATATTGAAAGGTATTTCACAATCAAACACAGACTTGAGGAAGGAAATGCTTTTCAGTGAAATTAAGAAAGTAAAGGCAGTGGAAATCAGTGAAATCAGCCTTTATCGTGAATATTCTAATACACTTTTGACTTGAGGCTAATAGATACTGCAGGGGCATTCAGGGGATCCAGAATTGAGCTACACATGATAAGAAAATCAAAAAAGTATTTTGTTTCTTGAGAGATAAAGTCAACTGATTATAAACCCATTCAAAACAGGGTTTACCTGACATGCCTTTGAAAATACTTCCATTAAATTTGAAAAAAAAATCTTAATTAAAGATGTAGTACAGACACAACTTTGTACAAATTTTAAAAAAATAGGATATTTCTATTATTAGATTCAAACTAAAAGTGGGCCCTTGTAAGAGCAGTACGGGTTATGTGTTAGTTGACATTTACTGTACTGGGTTACAATTACAGAGCAAAAGGTCATAGAGCAAAGGAATCACTAGTGGGTTAAAGATAGCCTTTGAAGACTTCTTGCTGCCAACGTGTCTCAGGCAATTAAGGCATATTTTAAAATAACCTACACGCAGTCTGTATAGCTCTATGTATAACATAATGTGTTAATCTGTGAAATGACAAGACCTTAAACGAGTTTACAAAGGACACTTGTTTTAAATCTAAAAGCGAGAAATTTGTTCGAAATCCGGCAATCTTTAAAAGAAAATTCAGATTCTTGATTTCCCTCCAACTATTTCAGAATGTATTAACAAACCTCCCTGATGTCTCAGTCAGTAAATGTATCATGTGGTGCGGTGCAGCGGTGAGCCATATAAAGCAGAGATTCCAGTTCTGATCTCTGCTTTGTGCTGAATCAGCTGGTCCCTGCTGAGGTACTAGGTACTCAAACTGATCTCATTGCCCCCATACTAGGTAAGGGGGGGAAATTGATCTTGTTGATAATAACATACATAAATACAAATCAATGGTAATTCTCAGTTGCCAGATGCATAACTCTAGAGGTAAATAATCTATAAAAATGTAATCTAGCGCCAGAGACCCAGGTTTGATCCTGACTACAGGTGCTGTCTGTACAAAGCTTTACGTTATCCCCATGACCGCATGGGTTTTCTCCAAGTGCTCCAGTTTCCTCCCACACTCCAAAGACGCACAGGTTTGTTGGGTAATCTGACTTCTGTAAAAGAAAGTGGAAATTGTCCCTGGTGTGTAGGATAGTGCAAGTGTAGGGTCTTCGCTGATCAGCACAGACTCGGTGGTTCGAAGGGTCTGAACTAAACTAAACTGAAGAAAGGGAACTTGGATTTGAAAGCAGAGGGCCACTTCAACAACAAGGTTGGAACCCCCAATCAGTATCAGAAGATGAGATTAGAATCAAATTAAGATCAAACATTGTAACAACTGGGTACTGCACAGTGAATTTACTACATACACATTTAGGCAGAGAGCCTCCTCTTCTTTAGGTTCTTTAAATGAAATGTACTTTCTTGAAATGTGCTGAAACTGTGTATGTAGTTCCAGCACCTGCCTAACAAAATGCACAGTAATCCAACAGTAAATTCTGTGTAGCTTCCAGCAAAGTAAAGCTGTCATTTAAGTGTCAGTAGAACTGAGATATTCAAAGTTGGCCTTTTGTTGATAATCATACCTTGCATTGATTGTGAAAACGAGTTGGCATTGAAGAATTTTGTGTTATTCAGGCTCCAAGTGATGGAACGAATGCAACAGAAACTCAAGATCTTGCAGACACGGATAGTTGGCTTCAGGCCAGCAAGTACACATGGGCTAAACGTTTCCACAAGCCATTCATCACCATCTCACATACCAGCTCTTGCAAAAGCGCTTCCATTGTCCCGATCATAATTGCTCTCTCTGAACACATGAACAGTCCAAGTTCCCTCTGTTTCCAGCTGGCAACCATTCCTTCCCGTATAATTGCTTCCTTCACCCATTTCCTGCCACTGCCAACCCTCCTCAACATTTTCCTCTATCCCCGTCACACACCAGCTTCCCAGACGTTTTCCAACCTAGACATAATATACTGGCTCCAAACCTGCTGCCTACCATAGAAATTTAAAAAAGACAAAGAAAGTTGAGTCAATCAGTAAAAATAAATACTTAATCAGATTGGGAGATGTTGAGGGAAGAATTAGTTTTGAGGTGAAAAACAAATCAAGAGCCAGATTAACAACTAGGGATAAACATCATAATGAGAAATGCACCAGAGCCATAACACAAATTAAAGAGAAAGCATAATGACAAATGTATCATCAAAATGAAATCAACATTCAAAAGAATCGTATTTTCTTATTAGCTTAAAATAATCAGATTCCTTTACAAATATTATTTTCTGTTGAATTTATGTTGTTTTTAATAGAACTTGCTATTGCGCAAGAAGCGTGATGAATATGAAAGGAAGCCCTTGCTTGCAATGCACTCATAACATTCTGATTGGTAGTAATGGAATCCAGCATCGACAGGCTCACCGTGCTTGATGACAGAGTAAAACCACATAGCTGCAGTCACAGAGGACATAATGTGTGACTATGACAAGGATTGATCCAGTGTTCCAAGGCAGTCTGAAGGGATTGCATGAGGATGTTTTGGGAGTGATGATATTATGATGAAAGCATTTTAAAAGGAACTGGAGGTTGGGATTTTGAAGATGGTAGATGAAAAAGACAACAGCAGCTATATGTTTAGGAATGTGCAAATGTTGCTCAATATCTAATTATACTATGATATCACTGATGGTGTAACAATAGCACCCTCTTGTGATCTGAACCTATTATGTCCCCCAGAAAACTTTTGGATTCTTTTCCAGGGTGAAATAAAACCAGACCAGCCACAAATCATTAAAAGTGTCATCTCACAGGAAACATTACATTTCAGAGTAATATGTAATCAGTTCTCACCTTGATACACATAATTTGGCATGAATAAGAAAACATTGCTAGAATGTTTAATACTGTACTACCTAATCAGGCTTTTCTTGACAATTTTTAGTCTGTAGAGTTTTTCTTGTTTTGCCAATTTCTGGTTTTAATAATTAACGGTTTCTGCCTTCTCTGTGGATAGGAGAGTCATCCCTCGGGTTTCTTCCACATGCACTGAAGTTTTTCAAGAAGGTTAGCCATATTTCCCATCATTGGGAATGTGGAATGAAAGAACGTGCCTTATTATTTGTGATAATAGGGGCAAAATTAATGTAGCAGGTCTTCAGTGAAACAAATAAATCGCATCTCAGTTCTGAGTGGTAAGTTTTCATAATCTTAAGCATTTAGATTTGATATTCATCTTTAATATCTAGTACATTAGTAACAACATTTTCTTGTGTTTTCATCCTGTGGCATTTTAAATGCCTACAAACCTTATTTTGAGTCCGAAGGGGTCTCGACCCAAAACGCATCTATTCCTTTTCTTCAAAGATGCTGTCTGACCCGCTGAGTTGGTTGAAACCAGCATCTGCAGTTCATTCCTATACAAACCTTTTTTTTCCCCCAACAGAAGACATACAAAACTCATATAAATTTCCAATGGTTGGGATGCCTGGAGTCCAAGGGTCACTGTTTCAAAATGACGGAGCATTTCACACTCAGAGTAGTGAATTTTCAGAATTCTCCGAGAGAGCTCTAGAGATACACAGCTCGAGAGATTTTTAAGTATTAAAGTAATTGAGTGATGCAAGATAAGTGCAGGAAAGTGGCACAGAGGTTCAGATCAGTTTTTTTTCCCTTGCTGAGTGCAGAACAGGTAAAGTGGCAGAATGGCCTTCCTCTATTTCTTATGTTCATATGCTATTATTTACAAATCCTTTCTAAAATCTCAAATAATGATTACAAAAATACAAAGTGGTCAGAGGTTGAAACTTGAGATGCAGCGATGGCTGCCAAGATAATGAATTTGAGCAAGGAAACAGATGAGAGTTTATATAGCAAGGGTGATTTTTGAGGAAAACAGTAGTCTGTCTGGTGAAGTCAAAGGACATGGGGAGCCGAGGTGCAGAATAAAATCACCCAGAATGCAGAGACTGGGGAATATGTTACGATGGAACCTCTCAGTAAAGTAGACCTAGTGCATAATTGAGCTAATATGTTTTAAGACTTTAAATGATTGCTGTAAGTAGTGGATTACTCAAACTGGTGAAAATGCCAGAGAAATAGAGTGAGAGGCCGTGGAAATTCATGAGAAACATGGATCTTCATATTGAAAAGTACTAATAATGAATGCAGAAACCAGCCAGGAAAGTAAATGGAAAAGTCTCCGGCAAGAGTCACCAAAACATCAATGCATCATAGATATTGGAAAAAGGCTTTGTTCTTGAATATGTTTATGAATATTACAATATTGCAGAGATTTGTCAGTTGCTTACTTTAATAGTTGACCCGTTGCCATCTCTTCTGAAGGTAGGAGACTCATCCCTCAGGTTTCCTTCACATTCTCTACAGCCGTTTAAGAAAATTAGCAATATCTCCAATCAATGGAAGTGTGGAATGAAATCACTCTTTTTATTACTAGTGGTAATGGGGACTAAATTGTTGTAGCAGGCCTTCAGTGAAACAAAGAAATCTCATCTCAGTTTGTGAGTGATAGGATTTCATAATCTTAAGAATTTAGATTTGATATTCATATATTATGTTTACAAAGAGGGCGAATGATCACCGATCCTCTAGGGCATGGAAAGGTTGAATGAGATAGGTAGGAGATTGGAGAGATTACCTTCTAAGCATTTAATGCTCAGTGCAAATTGATTCTATGTTTTGATATTGAAAATATCTAAACCAACAAAGCTATTTTCAAAAATAGTATAAAGATTGTTAATGTATTCGGTAGCTACATTTCAAGTACATTAAAAATAAAATGTGCGATGTAGAATTTGGTCAAAATGTATACTTTCATTCCACAAGATGAATGATGTTAGGGTTAAGCATTGGAACACATTCCATTTTAGGTACATGTGTCAGTATCAAATACACCAGAGTTAAGTATGACAAGATGACATTCTTTGGTGTATCCTTGCAAAGATATCCGTTACCAGGGCAGTCTGATATTTTTGTATCTTTCATACCAGTCAGGTGATAGACAATAGACAATAGGTGCATGAGGCCATTCGGCCCTTCAAACCAGCACCACCATTCAATGTGATCATGGCTGATCATTCTCAATCAGTACCCCGTTCCTGCCTTCTCCCCATACCGCGTGACTCCGCTATCCTTAAGAGCTCTATCTAGCTCTCTCTTGAAAGCATTCAGAGAATTGGCCTCCACTGCCCTCTGAGGCAGAGAATTCCACAGATTTATAACTCTCTGACTGAAAAAGTTTTTCCTCATCCCTGTTCTAAATGGCCTACCTCTTATTCTTAAACTATGGCCCCTGGTTCTGGACTCCCCCTACATTGGGAACATGTTTCCTGCCTCTAACGTGTCCAACCCCTTAATAATCTTATATGTTTCAATAAGATCCCCTCTCATCCTTCTAAATTCCAGTGTATACAAGCCTAGTCGTCCAATCTTTCAACATACGACAGTCCTGCCATTCCGGGAATTAACCTAGTAAACCTACGCTGCACGCCCTCAATAGCAAGAATATCCTTCCTCAAATTTGGAAACCAAAACTGCACACAGTACTCCAGGTGCAGTCTCACTAGGGCCCTGTACAACTGTAGAAGGACCTCTTTGCTCCTATACTCAACTCCTCTTGTTATGAAGGCCAACATTCCATTGGCTTTCTTCACTGCCTGCTTTACCTGCATGCTTCCTTTCAGTGACATAGAAACATAGAAAATAGGTGCAGGAGTAGGCCATTCGGCCCTTCGAGCCTGCACCGCCATCCAATATGATCATGGCTGATCATCCAGCTCAGTAGCCTGTACCTGCCTTCTCTCCATACCCCCTGATCCCTTTAGCAAAAAGGGCCACATCTAACTCCCTCTTAAATATAGCCAATGAACTGGCCTCAACTACCTTCTGTGGCAGAGAATTCCACAGACTCACCACTCTCTGTGTGAAGAAATGTTTTCTCATCTCGGTCCTAAAAGACTTCCCCCTTATCCTTAAGCTGTGACCCCTGGTTCTGGACTCCCCCAACATCGGGAACAATCTTCCCGCATCTAGCCTCTCCAACCCCTTAAGAATTTTATATGTTTCTATAAGATCCCCCCTCAGTCTTCTAAATTCCAGCGAGTACAAGCCCAGTCTATCCAGTCTTTCCTCATATGCAAGTCCCGCCATCCCAGGCATTAATCTGGTGAACCTTCTCTGTACTCCCTCTAAGGCAAGAACGTCTTTCCTCAGGTTAGGAGACCAAAACTGCACACAATACTCCAGGTGCGGTCTCACCAAGGCCCTGTACAACTGCAGCAGAACCTCCCTGCTCCTAAACTCAAATCCTCTTGCTATGAATGCCAACATACCATTCGCTTTCTTCACTGCCTGCTGCACCTGCATGCTTGCTTTCAATGACTGGTGCACCATGACACCCAGGTCACATTGCATCTCCACCTTCTCCCAATCGGTCACCATTCAGGTAATACTCTGCTTTCCTGTTCTTGCCGCCAAAGTGGATAACCTCACATTTATCCACATTATATTGCATCTGCCATGCATTTGCCCACTCGCCTAATCTATCCAAGTCACTCTGCAGCCTCCTAGCATCCTCCTCGCAGCTAACACTGCCACCCAGCTTCGTGTCATCCGCAAACTTAGAGATGTTGCATTCAATTCCCTCGTCCAAATCATTAATATACACTGTAAATAACTGGGGTCCCAGCACTGAGCCTTGCGGTACCCCACTAGTCACTGCCTGCCATTCCGAAAAGGACCCGTTTATTCCTACTCTTTGCTTCCTGTCCGCCAACCAATTTTCTAACCACCTCAAAACTGAACCCTCAATACCGTGTGCTTTAAGTTTGTACACCAATCTCCTATGTGGGACCTTGTCGAAGGCCTTCTGAAAGTCCAGATATAACACATCGACTGGTTCTCCCTTATCCACTCTACTAGTTACATCCTCGAAAAATTCTATAAGATTCGTCAGACATGATTTGCCTTTGGTAAATCCATGCTGACTTTGTCCGATGATTTCACCACTTTCTAAATGTGATGCTATCACATCTTTAATAACTGACTCTAGCATTTTCCCCACTACCGATGTTAGGCTAACTGGTCTATAATTCCCCGTTTTCTCTCTCCCTCCCTTTTTAAAAAGTGGGGTTACATTAGCTACCTTCCAGTCCTCAGGAACTACTCCAGAATCTAGAGTTTTGAAAAATTATCACTAATGCTAAACTAGGACACCCAGATCTCGTTGTACGTCCCCTTTTCCTAACTTGACACCATTCAGATAATAATCTGTCTTCCTATTCTTACCACCAAAGTGGATAACCTCACACTTATCCACATTAAACTGCATCTGCCATGCATCCGCCTACTCACACACTGTCCAAGTCACCCTGCAACCTCATAGCATCTTCCTCACAGTTCACACTGCCACCCAGCTTTGTGTCATCTGCAAATTTGCTAATGTTACTTTTAATCCTTTCATCCAAGTCATGATGCCCTAGATAGACGCAGACAAATTACATATGGTAATTGAGATTAGTCCATGTCCATATGAATTAAGTTAAATTGTCTTGTTTACACAAACACTGTTTAATAATCAAATAGCTGTCACCTGGAAAGCAAAATTCTGGGAGTTTATACATCCTGCACTTGTAAATAAAATGCTTCCAAGACAGCACAACCACAATGACGTAAAATGGTAAAAATTTTAAACTCTGATAATCCAGCTCCATCGGGACTTTGGTGGTTTTGGTATGTTAAAGAAAAGATGGGAACCAAGGCCACCGTAAGTTTAAAAGGAGTATGGAGACAGTGCAGGGAACAGTAACCAGAACTTTGATGTGCACAAGGGAATGCAGGAATTGGTTTATACTGTCTGAAAGACATTTACATAACCGTTTGCATACATGAATTACTTTTGTTGTACTGCATACATGAATTACTTTATTTTATTATGCCACGTCAAAAACTACATCAGTTCAATTGTAAAGATTATGAACCATAATTCTGGAACATTATTTTAAGTTAATAATTAAAGATGATGCTGATCTTATCACAAACATATTTTAACTTTAGATTCAATTTGTTTAATCTCTAAAGAACATTATTCAGTATGTCTTTAATGTCTAACGTTCATTATATATTTGCTTGCTCTCCCAGTTCTCTTGCCCCATCCCCTCCACCACATTAAAAACACAATGCCAAAATGTAACTTGCTTCCTTGGCTAGGTGTAATAGTCATAGAAAGGTACCGCATTGAAACAGGCCCTTCAGCCAGAGTCCGTGCCAACCATCAACCATTCTTTAGACTATTAGACTTTAGAGGTATTGCGTGGTAACAGGCACTTTGGCCCACCAAGTCTGCGCTGACCAGCAATCACCCTGTATACAATCCTACACACTAGGGACAATTTTATAACTTACCAAAGTCAATTAACGTACAAACCTGTACGTCTTTAGAGTGTGGGAGGAAACCGGTGCACCCGGAGAAAACCTACACGGTCACAGGGAGAACATATTCCAATTCTGTATAGACAGAACCCGTAGTCAAGATTGAACCCGGGTCTCTGGCACTGAGACAGCAACGCTACTGTTGTGCCACTGTGCTACCCATTCATTTACACTAATTCTACATTAACCCCATCTTATTCTCCCCACATTCTCCAAAAACATCACCCAGACTCAACCTCTCACCTGCTCATTGAGGGAAATTTATCTATCAACCCATGTATCTTTGGAAGGTGGAAGGAAATCAGAGAACTAGATGATCCACACAGAGACAAGATTCAACTTGGGCCTCAATGTTTCATATCAGGCTGCCATGATTATATAGAGTCATATAGCTGGGAAAAAGGCCCAACTCTTCCTTGCCAACCAAGATGCCCCATCTAAGCTAGTCCATTTGCCTGTGTTTGGCCCATATCACTCCAAAGCCTTATTATTCATGACACCACTAAACCTTTCATATCCATGTACCTGTCCAAATGTTTTTTTTTATGTGGCACTGCCTCTTCCATTTGCACCTTTGAAGAAGCCATGTTGTGTGGCATAATGGAATATTAGTTTCAGTTTTGGTATGACAAGTGTTTTGCAAACACGAGATATTGCATCTGGTAGCCTGGACACAAGCCCAATAAAATACATTTTAGCAGTAGCAGATGGACTGTATTGATGGACGGCTGGGAGACCATCTGGTTGCGAGTTATGCACCAATGTCACTCTCTAATGCCTATGCTTTTAGGCTACTTAGTTCTAATTCATTTTTATAGGTCTTGTGCTTCTGTAATTAAGATAGCTCTCACAAACACACATAATGAAAATAATATATCATATGCAATGATTTCTCATATCCTCCCAAAAAAAAGTATTTTTTGCACAGCATGATTTCACAAATCAACATCAATAATTCCCCTTCACTTATAAATGGATATTCCATAGAACTAGGTTGTAAAAAACATTTAGCCAGCAAATAAATTAGATCAATTAAAAATACATTAAAAGGCACAAAATATGTCAATTTAACTTGAACACTTTGCATAAAAGAACATTGTCACCCAGATGCGTCCTAATGCAGCTCAATAATGGAGCTCTTTTCCTGCACATTGTTTCAGGTCACAATGCTTTCTGTGCAGCTGTAAATCCACTCTTGTCTTTCATCAACGGGCATCACATGTTGGCAAACCTACATATAACAGAAATACTAAAGTTAACAATCCCATTTTATTCTGTTATGGTGATATAGGGATGGACATAAAAAATAGTGATAATAATTTCTCCACAATCCTTCCAATGTTAATCTTTCCATGCTCCATATTGGCTGATCCCAGCCAGCATATTTAAAACATTGGAATTGCTCTCTTCATCGTATCTGAATAAGGGAGAGGAAAACTAACCCAGTTTTTATATTGATCAATATGCAATAATTAGAGTTTGAAATGTTCAATTAGAGGTATTGATGTGAGCAAATTTTGAAGTCACTATGATAAAGGAATTGACATTTATACATATAACTTTTCAGAACCTTGGGTTGTCCCAAATCCAGTTACAACCAATGGATAAATAGCTCACCAAAGTGCACACTCAGCTCATATCATAGAAAGCAAAATTAATCTTAACAGATGCAAACATTTAGAAGTTGGAGGGGGATTCTTGGTTGTAAAAGGCCGTTTTAATGGGGCAAGACTACACTAATTTAAACAAAAATAAATTCAACTGTGCCTTCCACACTATAAAAAATGAGACTTTTAAATAATATATAGTGGCTGGTAGCCTCTCCTATTATTTGAATGGGTGGCTCAAAATCACAGTAGCTAAAAGGTTTAAATCTTTCCAATAGATAAATAGAAAGCAAAACACCCCTCTGTTTATTGAAGATTAATCGTTACTTTCCAGGGTGATTCACATCACATATTCTCAATTTTGTAACCACTTTGAGTAAACTGTGAGACTCAGTGGATGGTCATATTAAACTAGCTATCTGAATATAACCATAATTTTGTAATTTGGACACCTAAGATATAGCAATATACCACTTGCCACATCGGCTGGTTTTAGTAACCTGTTTATCACAACAGCTGTGAGTTTAATTGAAATAACACAAGTATTAGTTTGCCCAGCCATCTGTACAGCATTTTATAAATACAAAAAGACTGACATAGATATTCAGTTTAAATTATATTATGCAATTATCATCACAAATGATTTTGAGAGAAAATTAACTATTTGAATTATGTGATTTATGAATGCATGATGTTGGGCTGGAAAATTAATTCACTTATTATATGCATTCTTATTGACGCAAGATCAGAAGAATATATCACTTGAAAAGTGGAATACTATAAAAAGGATAAACAATCTACAGAAATTGAGATACCAAAAAAAAGATAGGATTACTTCTCTTCAGAACTGAGATGGTTGAGACACAATCATTTAGAAGTATTGATATTGCAGAGCATTGACACGCTAAATAAAGCCACTTTGTTGGGCAGATGGGTTGGTCAAAACAATGTTAAAGTACATTTTAAAACAGGCAAAATGGGCACTATCAGTAAGCACATTAATGCCAAATGAATGTAAATGTGCATTTGCCAAAATGTTCCTTCCAAAGATGGTTACATTCAATTCTTACACATGCTCTCCCTGTCTATCTCTTGCTATATCTCCCGCCATCATCATCA
The DNA here is from genome assembly GCF_053455715.1 of Rhinoraja longicauda. Taxonomy (NCBI): domain Eukaryota; kingdom Metazoa; phylum Chordata; class Chondrichthyes; order Rajiformes; family Arhynchobatidae; genus Rhinoraja; species Rhinoraja longicauda. Next base: position 44,604,463 of record NC_135963.1, read on the forward strand.
TCCAGAAATCATTGCCTTTGTTGCCCTACTTTTCCCCTTGTGGGAATGCACATGGATTTTTCTTTAAAAACAACAATTTTTTCAATTGCCCTAATGCTTGCCAATCTTTAGTTCCAATTTCACTTTGCTTGCAATTATTTTTTCTAGAACTTTATGCTGTTCATTATGATTTACCATAGCTGCTGATATCAAGATCAGTATTTCCTAAATATTCCACAGTGATACTTATTCCACTTGACGCAGCTCAATTCCTAGATCAAAAACCAATAACAGTTCCCTAGTCATTGAACTGATCAAGAATGTTCTTAACACATTTAATAAATTCTTCCTATTTAGGCCTTTAAATTGTCACAATTTAGTCTATAATAGGAAACTTGCAGTCCTCCATGATCACATCGCCACACTTCTTGCTCCTCTCTTTAATTTCCCAACAAATGTACTTTTCCAGTTGTTAACAGCCTATAAAGTATATTGTAATGGCACTTGTATTCTTTCTTAGTTCCCATCATATAGATTTGGCACTTTGTTATTTGGTGCATAATGTAATATTAATATCACAATGTGCATGATTAACTGATTCTTTTGAAGAAATTACCAGTATGAGAGACAAAAATGAGATTACTAATGTGACTCAGGATAGTCTGAAATAGTTCACTTCAAATAAATCATTTTCAAGAGCAACCAGTATCATTGCATAGACAATATACCAACAACTTTCATAAATATTGAAATGAAATGATCAATCATCTGTTTGTTTGTCCAGGAACAATTTGTCAGTACAAAGGTGGGACTATATTGTAAGATCCATACAACGGAAATAATACATCAAATTGCATGATTAATTTCAGCCTTATCCCTGGTTCTTAACACTGTACTTTTTAATATTATTTACACAGATCTCTCTATGTATGGGAAGTATGTTGTTTATCTCATTGGTGCCAGGAACAGGAGAATTACAAACAGTTTGATTTGATGGTATGTTGCAGAACTACAAACTCTAAGTGTACTCTGCTTTTAAATTGTGCACATTCAACTGACCGTAGTTGTCCTTGGTGATACTTCCATTGCAAAAGTACGAAGTCCCCGACTACTGACACAGTTCTTACTATTCTCATTATTGATATGAATGATTACTTTGTTTTCAGACTGTAAAAAAAGTACAAAAGGACTAAATGTTATCAAAAATGAACAATGATTGCAAAGAAATAAATTAATGGACATGAAATAAATAGGGAAAATGCTGAAAAAAATTGGTAATTCAAGTTAATGAATTTAGACTTTAGAGCTACAGTGTGGAAACAGGCCCTTCGGCCCACCGTCTGACCAGTGATCACCCCATACAATAGTTCTATCCAACACTCCAGGGATATTTTACAAGTATACAAGCCTGTATGTCTTTGGAGTGTGGGAGAAAACCAACCCGGTCACAGGGAGAACGTACAAATTCCGTACACACAGCACCCGTAGTCAAGATCGAACCCGGGTCTCCGGCGCAGCAGCTTTACCAGTGTCACAATGCTGTCTCTTATAATGATTGAGGGTCAACACGAGGGTGGGGGGGGGGGGGGGGTAATTGAATTAGTCTAGCTAGTGGTATTTGGAGTCACCTTGGTAGGGAAGCTTGCAGGAGTTGAAATCATCTAGCTTTTGAATTGGGAAATTGGCCATGTCCTTGGAGGTATGTGTGCCTCCACCATCACAATCTCAATTTCCATTTGTGTGTTATCCTTCTTCCCAGCAAATATCACTTCAACACCCCCCTCCCCCCTGTCCCACTTCATACTCCCCAGAACCATGACAATTGTCCTCTTTGTTGGGATAACATCATTGGTATATCTGTACTCAAGCAGCTTAGCCAAAGCACAGCTAAATCTGCAGCATGTCTCGAGATATATGAGAAGGAAATGTTGTCTGAATCCGTGCCTTTACTGTATTCAATACCCACAGCTGTTTTGTGATACTAAGAGGAGTAAGTCAGCTTGGCAGGTTTGATCTTTAACCAGTAGATTGGGGCATTTGCTACCTACCTAAACAAGCTGTAAGTGATGGTGGGCTGTGATTTGGAATATAGGAGCACACAGTATTTTACCTTAAGCAAACAGGATTTGGGATTGCATTCTCCAAAAGTAAACATGGACCTAAAAGTTTCTATAAACTCAATTTGAATTAAACACGGTTAAAATTTACACTTGCTACAAATGAACAGAAATTGGTTAAATTATTTAAAAGATATATATACCTTATTTTCAATAACTGAAGTGATCAGTGTTTCAGTCTTGTAAGTGTAAATCACTAAAGCGTTGTAACCTTTCATGGCTTTTGGTTCACCTTTTTTCATGACAGTTTTGCAAATAACTGAATCGAGACTTCCAGTCGATTCCAGACTGATTGGTGTCAGCTTAAGTTTGCAATCCTCTGCATAGATATCAACAATAAATGGGCAAACCTATACACAAAATTACATATTTTAATGAGAAATAAGATCATAGATGACACCAATATATTGAAGTAGATAAACAATTTGCATTTATATAATGCTTTAATATCAGAAAACATCCAAAAGTCTCTTAACAGAAGCTTAATTATAGAAATTGAAACTGATCCACAGGAGGATATTAAAAAAGGGAGACCAAAAGCTTAGATTTTAAGAAAAAAACAGAGGAGAAAAGAAAGTGTGTTGATGAAGAGAATCACAGAGCAACGACATAATTGGATGAAAGCACAGGGATAAACAGGTGAAGAACTGGAGACAAAATGTAATTTGAAGATTGGGTTCATTTGAGGATGAGTTTCTAAGAAGGGAGGAAGATGATATTAGTTACAAGCTGTGATCATGAAAATATATGTATTGGAATTCTGAATAAACAACTGATAGGACAATTAGACAATATGCCTTTTTAGTAGCAGTTGAGGCTGGACTGGAAGTTCAGCATAAATGTGCCTCTATTTGTTAGTGGCACTTAGTTGAAAGTTTGAATTAAGAAAAGACATCAGCACATTACCAAACAACAAAATACAAGAAGTACTCAGCAGAACAGGTAGCATCCAGGGGCACAGAGGAAGAGTTATTCTCTGGAAAATTGGAGGTTGAAGAGAGACTTGATAGAAATATACAAAATTATGAGGCATAGATAGGGTAGACAGTCAGAACCTTTTCCCCAGTGTAGAAATAACCTATACTAGAGGGCCGAGCTATACGGTGAGAAGGGGAAACATTAATGGAGATGTATGGGGCAAGTGTTTTTTTCACACAGAGAGGAGTGGGAGCTTGGAACACATTGCTAAGAGTGGGTGGTGGAGGCAGATACGATAATGGTGTTTAAGAGGTTTTTAGATAGGCACATGGAAGTGCAAGGAATAGAGGAACATGGATCATGGACAGGTAGATGAGATCAGTTTAACTTGGCATCATGGTCGGCACAAACATTCCCATTGCTGTACTGTCTTGCTCTATGTATAACATTTCAGGCCAATAACCCTTCAGCAGTACAAGTGCATCATAACCTGAAATACATTTTATAACTGAAAAAAGATTTCTTCTTGCATAAACATAGCAACAGCTGATTCCAGATTCAGTATATACCTAATGAATTTGAGGTAAAATGTATATACCTCAAATGTTCTACATTTATAATTTTCTCGTTCTGTTAGGAACTTACTGTAATTAATCAAAATGAACATCTATACCTCTTGCATTTCCAATGCTCTGTTGTAACCCATTGATTCAAGTGTTACCCAGAGATCTGCTGGATCACCTTCCTGATCATTAGCTTCCATCAAGTTCAATTCCATGAAACCCTGGCGGGTTAGTTGGTTCTTCTTTGTGTCAAAGTTTTCTGTGCAGAATATGCAAGTATGAAGTGAATGTATATTTAATTATACCCCGAGGATTTCTAAAGAACATTCATTCCAAACAGCTGTAATGCAACTTGCAGCAATTCAAAAAAGCCTTGCCAAAGGTGTCAAGAACACATGGGCAATTCAAACCTTTAACCAGATTTAACCCCGTTACTTGTATGTAATTTGAAGAGGAGTGGTAGTAATGGTGGAATAATTCATTTTCATTGATAATCATGAAATAAAATTTACATTAAAAATGCTCTTCGCTTTCTCTGTCCCATGGATTTAGCCAGATTTACCTGTTGTAATTTTTTTTAAATGTCTTTGATCTGAATTTTTCTAACAACCTTTAATGAAAAGTTATCAGGTGGGCAAAGTGATCAGATTCAAATATTTTCCCATTCCCTTGTGTCACATTTGCAGCTGAATGTCTAATCTCCAGATATGATTTTCTTAATAAGTATAATGTGTGCACCAATGCATCTCTATCAGATGAGCTCAATGAATTCTTTGCCCACTAGCTCTAAAATAGCCATCATGAAGTGCTTTGATATATTAGTAATTGCTCACATGTTGCCGGTCTTCTGGGTAATCTAGACTCCTTGGAATTTGCGTGCAGGAAAATCAGGTCTACAGAGGATTCCATCTCCCTAGAGTACATTCAGCTCTGGATCACCTTGACAGTAAGAACGCCTATATCAGGATGCTATTCGTTGACTAAAGCTCAACCTTCAACAGCATAATGCTGAATAAGCTCATCCTTAAACCTCTGGACCTCGGCTTTGGGGCCTCTATCTATAACTGGCTTCTGGACTTCCTGACCGGTGGATCTCAGAGTTAAAGTTGGTCTTAACATTTCCTCTATGCTGACCTACAACACTAATGTTCCTCAGGATTGAGTGCTCATTCCCTTGCTCTACTTCCCATATGCCCATGACAGCGTGGCCAAGTACAATACCTACTTCATCTTTAAATTCGCCGATGATACCATTGTTGTCAGCCAGATCAACAACAAATTTGAGACAAAGTACAGGAAAGAAATCAAGAACCTTGTGTCACGGCAGCAGGACAACAAACTACTCCTTAATGTCAACATGTTGAAAGAGTTGGCATTGACCTAAGGAAGGCAGAGAGTGAACCCCATCATCATAATTTCAGGCATCCACATCACCAACAGTCTAACATGGTCCCTTCACATTGTTGCGGTGATCAAGAAAGTGCATCGTCATATTCACTTTTTTTGGCATCCGAGAAGATTCAGCATGTCCACAAGAATTCTCTCAACCTTTTACAGTGCACGATAGAAGGTCTTTTGATGGCTGCACCCCAGCCTGGTATGGCAACTGCTTTACTCTTGGCCACCTGAATCTGCGGAGAGTGGCAGTCCAGTCCAAATCATTACTTCCTTCCATACAGACGATCTTCATGGTGTGTTGTATTAGGAAGGCTGTAAGTTACACCAAGGATGCCTAACACCCTAGCCATTCCCATATCTCTCTTCTAACTTCTGCGAGAAGTGGCAGAAGCTTGAAAGATTGGATGCCCAGACTTAGGAACGGTTTCTTCCCTACTACTATCAGATTCCTGAACAAATCACCTCTTTCACACCTACTTTCGGAAGATTCTGCCACAATCTCTTATACTCAATTCAACCTCATTCCATTACTGTACCTTAATTTATTTTTTTTGCACTACTTTGGATTGCACTACAATCTTGCATCATTCTGCTGTTTTGCACTCATCGTATTTATTGTTGTGTTTATCTTGACTGTTTTTATACTATTTTCTCTGAGCTTCTTATGAACAAGGAATTTCATTGCACCTTGGTGTATATGACAATAAACTAATCCAATTTGATCCGAATCGGATATGTTTCACCATTATCATGTCTAGAACAGATTAGTTGGGAATTTAGGTTTGGACTCAGAGATACATAGCTCAATTTTACTTGCATGATAAAATTCACTTCAAAATTATGTCCCTCTGGATCTTCTTTTTAACCAAACATACTGTATTTCACATCATCATCAAACTGTACTTATTCTTCTGCATCACTTAATATCCATTTTATTTTCCACCTAATCTCTACAAGATTCAATTTTGGAACTTATGATTATTGGTTCTGATCAATCTTGTGCATCCATAACTAAACTTTAATTATCTTTTCAAATTAATTCTGGTGATATCACTAATGGCTGCACAATCCTGTTATTTTCATGATTCTACAGATTCTCCCTTGAAAGATTTACCTGGTTAATAGATTAAAATAGAGCTCATAGTTTTGAAGGTTTAATATAGTGCAAATGCAAATATTATTTGTACTGAATCACTTCTCACACTCGGAGACACTGTCTGAAAAAAATAGAGTAACCTTTGAAACTGTTTTTTATGCTTGTTTTCTCTGCTGCTTCAACAATTTCTCCCTGATGTTAAGTATTGTGCAGTATTCTTCTGAAAATCCAGCTCTCATTGTCTCTTGACGCAGTACAAGTTGGAGGGACCACCTATTCTCAGAATCACTTTGTTTTACATCAATATACAAATATGATTAAAACAGAACACACGGTTTAGTCAATTTCTGTCAGTTTACATTGACTCAATGGCCAAATGTTTCCCTCTGTGCTATAATGATTCCATAAAACACTATTGGTTAAAATTACAAAATAAATGAATATACTAAGTGCATTTTGCTGCTTCTCATATACTAATACACAAGAACGTACTAATATTCTTGGGCATTTTGTTATCAATAACGAGGTGTTGGTACCTTAAAGTGGATGAGGACACCCCCCCCCCACCCGATGCATCCATCCCAGATGTTTGAAAGAGACGAAAAAACAGATTGCTGGGGTCTTGACAGAGATCTTTGTATCTAATTTAGCCAGAGGCAAGGTCTCAGAGGACAGAAAAATAACCAGTGTTGTTCCTCTATTTAAGAAGGACAATATAGATAAACCACGAAATTATAAACTGATGAGTCTGGTAGGAATAGTACTGGAAAAGAATCTTAGGATAGGATTCACCCTGGAAAATTAAAAATACCTATTAGGGATAGTCAGCATGGCTTTGCATGGGGGAAGGTCATGCTTTACAACCTTGATTACATTTTTTTTAAGGAGGTGACAAAGATGACTGATGGAAGTAGGGCAGTGAATGTTGTATACATGTACTTTAGCAAATATTTTGCCACAGTCTCCCAGGGTCAACTGATCCAGAAGATTAGGGCATATCGAGACTTGGTAGATTGGATTCAAAATTGGCTCTGCCATTGAAGACAGAAGGTAGTTATGGAGTGCGTTATTTTGATTAGAGGTCCGTGATCAATGGTGTTCCACGAGGGTCACCTTTGGACGAAAATGTTTGTGAGCTGATTAGAAATTCTGCAGATAACATAAAAGTTGAAGTTGTGACCAGTGAGAAAGGTTGTCAAAGGATTCAGCAGGGTATAGATCAGCTGAAAACATGGGCAGGGAAGTTTAATGCAGACATAGAAGGTGTGAGATGTTGCACATTGGGAGATCAAATAAGAAAAGTATACGATAAATGGCAGTACCCTAAGGTGCAATGAGGTTCAAAGTGATCTTGTGATGCAATTTCATAGCTTGCTGAAAGCAGCAACATAAGTAGAAAGGGTAGTAAAGGCGGCATGCTTGTCATATTCTGTTGGGGTGTTGAGTATAAATGTCAGTAAGTCGTCTTGCAGCTGTATAAAACTTTAGTTCGGCTAGATTTGAACTATATGCAATTCTAGACTCCGTGTACAGGAATGATGTGAAGGCATTGGAGAAGTTGCACTAAAGGTTTGCCAGGACATTGTCTGGATTAGAGAGCATTAGTCATAAGGAAAGGCAGGATAAACTTGAACTTTTTTCTCTGGAGCATCAGAGGCTGAAAGAAATGTGTAAAATTATGGGCGGCAAAGACAGAGAGATAGTCAGAGTCTACTAGAGGCCATTGCTTTAAACCAAGAGGAGAAAGTTTGAAGGAGTTTTACGGTAATTTACGGTATAAATACAGACAGTGGTATCTAGAACAAGTTGCCAGGTAGGTGGTGAAAGCAGAGAGGAAAGCAACATTTAAACAGGCAAACAAGGAGGCAGGGGATATAGACTGCATGTAGGCAGATGTGCAGTTTAAGCTGGCATTATGGCCGGCACAAATATCAAGGGCCAAAGCGACTATTCCCATGCTATGTTCTATATAAGTGAGCTGTGTGAAATTGCCAGACAAAATGGCAAATTTTCAGAGTACATCACTATTCCAATCATTGCAGAAAATGTTGGGCTCTCTTCATGCCTTTTGATGCTTGTATACAAAAACAGGGATGTAATGCTGAGGCTCTATAAGGCACTGATAAGGCCGCATTTGGAATATTGTGAACAATTTTGACCACCATATCTGAGGATGAGCTGGCTCTGGAGAGGGTCTAGAGGAGGTGTATGTGAATGATCCCAGAAATGAGTAGGTTAACCTATGATGAGCGTTTGTTGGCACTGGACCTGTACTTGCTGGAGTTCAGAAGAATGAGGCGGAACCTCACTGAAACATACAGAATAGTGAAAGGCTTGGATAGAGTGGATGTTGAGAGGAAGTTTCCACTAGTGGGAGAGTCTAGGACCAGAGGTCCTAGAGTTAAAGGATGTTCTTTTAGGAAGGAGATGAGGAGAATTTTCTTTAGTCAGAGGGTGGTGAATCTGTGGAACTTTTTGCCACAAAAGGCTGTAGAGGCCAAGTCAATGGATATTTTTAAGCAGAGATAGATAGATTTTTTATTAGAACAAGTGTCAGAGCTTATGGGGAGAAGGCAGGAGAATGGGGTTAGGAGGGAGAGATAGATCAATCATGATTGAATGGCGGAGTAGGCGATGGGCCGAATGGCCTAATTGTACTCCTATCACTTATGACCTTTTAATTCTTCCAATCTTCACTGTTTTCTGCATTCACATACATATAAAACAACTATAAACCAAATTTTTGGAGCAATATTATTTATCAATTTCCTATATTTTGTCATAAATGTTTTTGACATTTTTAGCTTCATCTACAATATTTTAGAGGGGATAAAGTTTAAGTTTATTGTCATATGCATGAGTTCAGTGAGGTACAGGTACAATGAAAAAATTGAATATGGAAATGCGATTACAATCGGTTTCTTCTTCTTGGAAAACATTCCAATGCAAGTGTTCCTACACATCAATCTGGCTCATAAATACATTATTTCAAACCAGATTTGATAATATGTATTATAATGATATAATGACATAATGAGTATGATGGCTCAATATTTCTATTTTCAAATATCTAATTAGAAATATGCTTTTTTAAATAAAGATATTAAAACATTTTTGAGGTTAAAAAGCATTGCCTGAGAGATGGGAAATTTAAGGTCCAAGGATCGGGAAAACAGAAACAGATGGACATTACAAATGTCCAGAAAATGGTTCTTTACATGAAAAATAGCAAAGTATTAAAGTCATCCAAGAAAAGCTGTGAAAACAAAAGCATTGTAGTGAAAATATGTCACAACAGTCACTAACACGAGATGTAATAAAGCTCACATGTTGAACTTCACATCTGAAATTTGGTTCCAGTGACTTCAATGGAAGTAAATCTCAGAAGCAGAGTTCAATAACATTTAGTGCATACGACAGAGGAGGAATTTCTTCCCATGTATGTTTTTTAGAAATAATTAGCTGGTGAAATGCAGGTTTTTCCAGAAGAATGATTGAAGACAGTTTAAACTACCTTCCTCATCATAATTATCTTGAGAATATTGATCACCAGATTCCTAGTTTAATGCTATTTTTTGTGATTTGATCTTTGCTTTTCAATTACTGTCGCTGATTTAATCTAGTTAAAAACATTGCTGTTTTCTCCATTCCCTCTTTTTTTAGAGATACAGCGCGGAAACAGGCCCTACGGCCCACCGCGTCTGTACCAACCTGTGATCCCTGCAGATTAACACTATCCTACACACACTAGGGACAATTTACACTTAAACCAAGCCAATTTACCTACATACCCGTAAGTCTTTGGAGTGTGGGAAGAAACCGAAGATCTTGGAGAAACCTTACGCGGTCAGGGAGAGAACATAAACTCCAGAGCAAGGACGCCCGTTGGCTGAGAAGAAAAGTAAGTGCTAATTACAGTGGAAAAGGCAGTTTAAAAAGAGCGCCAAGAGGACGCTAGTAGTCAGTTTGAAAAGTCCGGGAGCAGAGCAAGGACGCCCGTTGGCTGAGAAGAAAAGTAAGTGCTAATTTAAGTGAGAAGTCGGGTAAATTGGACAATCAGGCAATTTAATTGGTGATATAAGCAAGACTTGCAAAAGGGTGCAGCCCTGTTCGGGTGCAGCCCAGTGAGAAAAGTGCCCAGTGAGAAAAGTGCCCAGTGAGAAAAGTGCCCAGTGAGAAAAGTGCCCAGTGAGAAAAGTGCCCAGTGAGAAAAGTGCCCAGTGAGAAAAGTGCCCAGTGAGAAAAGTGCCCAGTGAGAAAAGTGCCCAGTGAGAAAAGTGCCCAGTGAGAAAAGTGCGAGTCTTTGGCTGCGAGTCTTCGGCGAGGAGGCTGAGGTGAGGAGGATACAATTGTTTTAAGCCAGAACTGGTTATAGACACAAGGTAATGGCGGAAAAGTTGGTGCAGTGTGTTTCCTGCAGGATGTGGGAAGACAGGGACGTCGCTGGAGCTTCTGGGAGCTACACCTGCAAGAACTGTGTCCAGGTGCAGCTCCTGAAGGGACGTGTGGTGAAGTTGGAGAGGCAGTTGGATGACCTCAGGGCCATCCGGGAATGCGAGAGTTTCCTCGACAGGACCTATTGTGAGGCTGTCACGCCAAGGGTCCAGGTCGAGCGAAGGTGGGAGACTGTTTCAGGGGGGAGTGGACGAGGACTACAGGAGACCCCAGTGGCTGTGCCTATTGCAAATAGGTATACCCTCTTGGGAACTGTCGGGGCAGAAGATGTTTCCAGTCCGAGTGGCGGACCTGTTGGCAAGGATACTCGACAGGGGAGACCGAAGTCAGGAAGAGCCGTAGTGGTCGGTGACTCCATCGTCCGAGGGACGGACAGAAGATTCTGTGGCAGCAGGAGGGACTTGAGGATGGTCTGTTGCCTCCCTGGTGCCAGGGTTCAACACATCACGGACCGGCTTCAGAGAATCCTAGTGAGGGAAGGCGATCAACCTGAAGTCGTTGTGCACGTGGGCACGAATGACGTCGGGCGGAAGAGGAAGGAGGTGCTACAGCGGGAGTTTAAAGAGTTGGGAAAAACACTGAGAAGTAGGACGTCGAAGGTGATTATCTCTGGACTGTTACCGGTACCTCGTGCTGGTGAGGCCAGGAACAGAGAGATAGAGGGTAGGGTTGCTCTGATGGTAAGGAATGATATTCATTCCCTTGCAAGGGGTGACATAGAATCAGGAGATGTTGAATCAGTATGGATAGAAATTAGAAATTGTAAGGGTAAAAAGACCCTAATGGGAGTTATCTATAGGCCCCCAAACAGTAGCCTCGACATAGGGTGCAAGTTGAATCAGGAGATAAAATTGGCATGTCAAAAATGTAATGCTACGGTGGTTATGGGAGATTTCAACATGCAGGTAGACTGGGAAAATCAGGTTGGAAATGGACCCCAGGAAAGAGAGTTTGTAGAGTGCCTTCGAGATGGATTCTTAGAACAGCTTGTACTGGAGCCTACCAGGGAGAAGGCAATTCTGGATTTAGTGTTGTGTAATGATCCTGATCTGATAAGGGGACTAGAGGTAAAAGAGCCATTAGGAGGCAGTGATCACAACATGATAAGTTTTACTCTGCAAATGGAAAGGTAGAAGGGAAAATCAGAAGTGTCAGTATTACAGTATAGCAAAGGGGATTACAGAGGCATGAGGCAGGAGCTGGCCAAAATTGACTGGAAGGAGGCCCTAGCAGGGAAGACGGTAGAACAGCAATGGCAGGTATTCCTGGGAATAATGCAGAGGTTGCAGGATCAATTTATTCCAAAGAGGTGGAAAGACTCTAAGGGGAGTAAGAGACACCTGTGGCTGACAAGGGAAGTCAGGGACAGCATAAAAATTAAGGAGATGAAGTATAACATAGCAAAGAAGAGTGGGAAGACAGAGGATTGGGACTCTTTTAAAGAGCAACAAAAGTTAACTAAAAAGGCAATACGGGGAGAAAAGATGAGGTACGAGGGTAAACTAGCCAATAATATAAAGGAGGATAGCAAAAGTTTTTTTAGGTACGTGAAGAGGAAAAAAATAGTCAAGGCAAATGTGGGTCCCTTGAAGACAGAAGCAGGGGAATTTATTATGGGGAACAAAGAAATGGCAGACGAGTTAAACCATTACTTTGGATCTGTCTTCACTGAGGAAGATACACACAATCTCCCAAATGTTCTAGGGGCCGGAGAACCTAGGGTGATGGAGGAATTGAAGGAAATCCACATTAGGCAGGAAATGGTTTTGGGTAGACTGATGGGACTGAAGGCTGATAAATCCCCAGGGCCTGATGGTCTGCATCCCAGGGTACTTAAGGAGGTGGCTCTAGAAATAGTGGAAGCGTTGGAGATCATTTTTCAATGTTCTATAGATTCAGGATCAGTTCCTGTGGATTGGAGGATAGCAAATGTTATCCCACTTTTTAAGAAAGGAGGGAGAGAGAAAACGGGTAATTATAGACCAGTTAGTCTGACATCAGTGGTGGGGAAGATGCTGGAGTCAATTATAAAAGACGAAATTGCTGAGCATTTGGATAGCAGTAACAGGATCATTCCGAGTCAGCATGGATTTACGAAGGGGAAATCATGCTTGACAAATCTACTGGAATTTTTTGAGGATGTAACTAGGAAAATTGACAGGGGAGAGTCAGTGGATGTGGTGTACCTCGACTTTCAGAAAGCCTTCGACAAGGTCCCACATATGAGATTAGTGGGCAAAATTAGGGCACATGGTATTGGGGGTAGGGTACTGACATGGATAGAAAATTGGTTGACAGACAGAAAGCAAAGAGTGGGGATAAATGGGTCCCTTTTGGAATGGCAGGCAGTGACCAGTGGGGTACCGCAAGGTTCGGTGCTGGGGCCCCAGCTATTTACGATATACATTAATGACTTGGACGAAGGGATTAAAAGTACCATTAGCAAATTTGCAGATGATACTAAGCTGGGGGGTAGTGTGAATTGTGAGGAAGATGCAATAAGGCTGCCAGGTTTCAAAAGAGGTACGTGTGTGGTCAGAGGACAGCACAGCTGCACTCCAAAACTGCTTTGAGACTACAGACTGAGACATGTTCAAGCAGGCAGCAACATACAACACAACCAACATTCAGGAATACACAGAGACAGTTACAGGCTACATCACCAAATGCATTGATGATGTGACCCACACCTGAGCCATCACCATCCGGGCTAACCAGAAGCCATGGCTGACAGGGGAGGTCCATGGGCTGCTGAGGGTCCGCAACGTTGCCTTCAGAGAGGGCAATCCAGCCGGTCTCAGAGCAGCCAGGGCCAACCTTTCCAGTGGCATCAGGAAAGCCAAACAACACTACACCCGGCGCATCACAGCCCACTTCAGTGACAGCAGAGACACACGGAGCGTGGAAGGGTATTAGGACTATCACGGACTACAAACCCTTACCACAGACCTGTGACAGTGACACCTCTCTCCTGAACGACCTCAACGGCTTCTTCGCATGCTTTGAAGCACAGAGCAACACACCTGCGCAGAAAACAATTCCCCCCCCCAACGACCAGGCTATTTGTCTGTCTCCAGGCAGTGTGAGGAGCACACTGTTAAGGATTAACACCCGAAAAGCTTCTGGACCTGACAACATTCCTGGTCGTGTGCTAAAAGACTGCGCAGCTGAGCTCACAGATGTCCTCACAGACATCTTCAACATCTCCCTGAGCCAGGCTGTTGTTCCCTCGTGCTTCAAAGAAACCACCATCATACCTGTGCCCAAGAAGTCTTCTCCATCCTGCTTCAACGACTACCGCCCTGTAGCGCTGACTTCAACCATCATGAAGTGCTTCGAGAGGCTGGTCATGAAGCAGATCAGATCCAACCTCCCCCCCTCCCTGGACCCGTTTCAGTTTGCATATCGAGCTAAGCGGTCCACTGAGGATGCCATCTCCTCTGCTCTACACCCAGCCCTCACCCACTTGGACACTAAAAACACATATGTTAGGATGCTGTTCATAGACTTTAGCTCAGCATTCAACACCATCATCCCCCAGCAGCTGGTTTGTAAACTAACAAATCTGGGCCTCAGCCCCCTTCTCTGCAACTGGCTGCTGGACTTCCTCACTGCCAGACCCCAGTCTGTACGGGTCGGCAGCAACACATCGGATACCATCACGCTGAGTACGGGGGCCCCACAAGGATGTGTGTTAAGCCCCCTGCTCTTTACCTTGCTGACCCACGACTGCACACCCACCCACAGCTCCAACCACTTCGTCAAGTTTGCGGATGACACAACCGTGGTGGGTCTCATCAGCAACAACGACGAGACCCACTACAGGAAGGAGGTGAACCAGCTGGCCGCGTGGTGCACCGACAACAATCTCTTCCTGAATGTGGAGAAAACAAAGGAGATTGTTGTCGACTTCAGGAGAACGCACACCCAACACCCCCACCCACTGACCATCAATGGTGCTGCTGTGGAGCAGGTGAGCAGCACCAAATTCCTGGGGGTGAACATCACCGAGGATCTCTCCTGGAGCAACAACACCACGTCCATCGCCAAGAAAGCCCAGCAGCGCCTCTACTTCCTCTGCAAATTGAAGAGAGCGGGAGCCCCCACACCCATCATGTACACTTTTTACCGAGGCGCCATTGAATGCATCCTCAGCAGCTGCATCACTGTGTGGTCCGGAAGCTGCACAGCCTCCAGCCGCAAGACCCTGCAGCGCATAGTGAACACTGCTGAGAGGATCACTGGCGCCTCACTCCCAACACTCCTGGTCCTTTACACCACCCGCCTCACCCGCAAAGCATTGAGCATTGTGGGTGACCCCTCCCACCCCTCCAACAGCCTCTTCACCCTCCTGCCTTCAGGGAGAAGGTTTCGCAGCCTGAGGTCGAGCACCACCCGACTAAAGAACAGTTTTTTCCACCAGGCTGTCAGGATGCTGAACTCTCTCCCCTCCCTTCCTCCTCTCTCCCCTGCCCCCATTGGACCTGGACTTTAACACCCCACACACACGCACATCCAGCACCAGACACTTTTTTTAACGCTGCTATGGACAGGCTTTGCACTACTGTTCATTATTTTTTTATTGTAATATATTCATCTTCATCTTTTTTTCATTGAAGTGACTATATTTTATATTGATTGTTGTTTGCTGTGCCTTTTTAATTTTAACTTAATTTAATGCACTTTATTCCTCGGGATTGTGGGAAACGGTATTTCGATTTTCTGTCTGTGTAAACTAACTGAAAATTGACAATAAAGTTGACTTTGACTTTGACTTTGAGGGTGACTTGGACAGGTTGTGTGAGTGGGCGGATACATGGCAGATGCAGTTTAATGTAGATAAGTGTGAGGTTATTCACTTTGGAAGTAAGAATAGAAAGGCAGATTATTATCTGAATGGTGTCAAGTTAGGAGGAGGGGGAGTTCAACGAGATCTGGGTGTCCTAGTGCATCAGTCAATGAAAGGAAGCGTGCAGGTACAGCAGGCAGTGAAGAAAGCCAATGGAATGTTAGTCTTCGTAACAAGAGGAGTTGAGTATAGGAGCAAAGAGGTCCTTCTACAGTTGTACCGGGTCCTGGTGAGACCGCACCTGGAGTACTGTGTGCAGTTTTGGTCTCCAAATTTGAGGAAGGATATTCTTGCTATGGAGGGCGTGCAGCGTAGGTTCACTAGGTTAATTCCCGGAATGGCGGGACTGTCGTATGTTGAAAGGCTGGAGCGATTGGGCTTGTATACACTAGAATTTAGAAGGATGAGGGGGGATTTTATTGAAACATATAAGATAATTAGGGGATTGGACACATTAGAGGCAGGAAACATGTTCCCAATGTTGGGGGAGTCCAGAACAAGGGGCCACAGTTTAAGAATAAGGGGTAGGCCATTTAGAACGGAGATGAGGAAGAACTTTTTCAGTCAGAGAGTGGTGAAGGTGTGGAATTCTCTGCCTCAGAAGGCAGTGGAGGCCAGTTCGTTGGATGCTTTCAAGAGAGAGCTGGATAGAGCTCTTAAGGATAGCGGAGTGAGGGGGTATGGGGAGAAGGCAGGAACGGGGTACTGATTGAGAGTGATCAGCCATGATCGCATTGAATGGTGGTGCTGGCTCGAAGGGCTGAATGGCCTACTCCTGCACCTATTGTCTATTGTCATACGGACAGCATCTGTAGTCGGGATCAAACCTGGATCTCCGGCGCTGCAAGGTAGCAACTCTACCACTGCGCCACCGTGCCACCCCAACATAAAACAGAGGAGGGATTTCGTTCCCTCTGCGTTTTTTTTGAAATAATTAGCTGTTGAAATACTAGACTGGGCAACATCCATTCAACAATATCTTGCAGCAATAGGCTATGATCATTGATTTGTTACTATAAGATACTTGTATATTCACTGTATCCAAGAAATTTTTTTTGAAACAAAAAGTACTTGGCTATCAAATCACTCAGCCAACAGCCACTCGTCAATGTAGGTATAAAAATCTGCCATGATTTGTCGATGGATACTGTGCCACATTAAATCACTTGCCCTACATTCAGGCTATAGCATTTACTTATGAGACAAAATCTCTTTTACCAGTTGCTATTCATCATGGATCTGTCTTCAAAATCATTTGTAGACATTTACTTCTTAACAAGGTTGCATTAAACAAAATGATATTCATCATCGCCACCCAGAGCCCTTATAAAATATTCAAAGCAGAGAAATAAGTAATGATTACAAATATTTTCAAACTTTTAGCATCTAACTGGGAGATTGCTTTAGTACTCATTCAAGAAGGCGAATAAAAAATTAGGAAGACGTACAAGACAATATATTTAAATGCAAAATATGCAGAATGCTTACTGTTGTATCCTTAGAAGATTATAAATTTCCATGCAGAATTTAAACACTGGTAAAGTAATGGCAAACAATGTTTAGGTCAGTTAATTAGAGTCTGCATCAATACAAAATGAGTGATATGCATGTTTAATATAACTCAAGAATGCCAATCAAATTTTGGCAGGTATGGATCCCTTCAAGATTTTTATACATTGTTCCTTCTTCATGCTTAATTTATAAGTGTAGCTGTTGCAGAGTACAGTTAAACACATTTCCAAGCATGGGTGCATTATCTTTTTCTAAAATTAATGAAAATGGAACTTTCTTCCATGTGCCTGAATTTTCAATGTTCTTGATAGGCAGCAACATGAATCCACCACTATAAGGCTGACAATCTCACATGACTCTCACATGCACTCAACTCCCACTCATAATTGCTGTGTAACTATGTCCATTTTTCAGCAATGATATAATAACCCAAAGATCCATTTGTTAGTCAAGCTAATGTCTGAGAAAGTTAGAAGGAAAAATCTACAAATCACTGGAATGTTTCACTGTAGAGAAATCTTATTTCACATGGCAAGTGGCAGATTTTTAAATAGTATATATACTATAAGTTACTTTTGAGAAAACTGTTCTAAAAATATTTGATACGGCATACACTTTTACTTGACCTGCCTGGTGTTCTCCGGCTTGTTCCTTGTTCTTTGGATAAATCAATTTTGCAGTTTATTTAAATGCAGCAATATTCAAAGGCCATAACTGCTACATATAAATTCATCCTTCAAATGATCATAGATGAATACAGAAAAATAATCTACCCATGTAAAAATGAAGAAATCTCATGTACTGGATCTAATAAATGGGAGATATCTGCTTATTCATTTATATCTCAAAGCCACTGAAAATATGCAGCTCACTTTGGTACATAGCCATTCTTCTTGTCTCATTTCTTTTTCTTAGTCTACCCGGCCCATCCATATGGTCTTCTTTCAATGTAGTCCTGAAACTGCCCATTATTCAGTACAGAAGACTTCTTGTTTTAACTCTTCATAATGCCTTTTCCTTTAAAATAAATTATGATTCAGTATTTAAACATACCAACAATGCAAAACGTGAGCAAATAAAATGACTCTTATTTAACACAGAGCACACAGGAATTATTAATCTACAAATGAAATTGTTCACCTCACCTCGGCACATAGCCCAGGCCTCACTGTCACATTTCTCTCCACTGGTTCTTAATTCAAAGAAGTTGTACTCTTCAAAGCTCAAAAGGCCATTGCCATCTAAATCTATGACTTCAAAGATGTCTGATAGAGCAGCCCTGATCAAAGGAAAAGTCAAAATTGAGAGTTTGCATCATCAATATACAGAGGAACACTCAATAACACAATAGATTTTACCCTTCAAGTGCCTAATCATATATGGTTTTCTAAGCCTCTTGTTACCAAATCCCTAAAAGGTCGGAACTGTCAAAATACTGGCACTCCCCGACTTATGTAATAGGCGAATTATATAAACGAACTTATGCAAACAATTCACAATAGGTGGTCCTGTTTCCTAAATGACCTGTGTTGTTGCACCGGGAGGATGGCGAGAGCTTCCCGCCCGCTTCATAGATGTCAAAGTGTCACCCGGGCTTGCTGCTCTTCTAGCTTCGGCCACTGACAGTGCAACACTGGGAAGGCAAGCAAGAATAAGAGAGGAGGTGGAAGGCAACTACCAGCCGAGTCTCCGATATCTTCCACAAAGTACACCAGAGAGCCCTTCTTCACCAGCTGCCACACTATCCAGTTGACGCTGCTGTTGTTGCAGCTCATGTTAAAGGCCCTGGCTGACAGCATGCTCTTCAGGCCACCACTGCTGCCACCTCTTTCTTCTCCCCCGGACATCTTGATGGCGACTCTGGGGGAGAAGGAGGCGGCGGTGATGGTGGGGGGAGCGGACAAAGCAACCCTGACAAAACAAAGCGGTAGCTGGTGAGATGGGAGGGAACCCCACTGTGACTGAGCATGTCCTGTTGGTGGCCTGAAGAAAACGCTGTTGGCCAGGAGCTACAACGCGAACCGCAACAAACAGCCGCGTCAACCGGCAGCTGGTGAAGAAGGTCTTGTTGGTGCAGACCAGCATCATTGTCTCCTAGTTTTAAGATGAAATGACACATGGTGTTGGAACAACTCAGCAGGTCAGGCAGCATCTCTGGAGAATATAGATAGGTAATATTTCATGTCAGAGCCTTCTTCAGAATGATTGCTGTTACTACAGCACTTTGTATCCTTTTGTGTTTTAACCAGCATCTGCAGTTCTTTATTTCGACTTAATTTTAAGGTGATTCTGACTTGCGTAAAAATGGACTTACATCAGGGTTTACAGAATGTAAGTTGGGGAGTGTCTGCACAATGAAAGCAGAAAATACTGAACAAATGTGCACTCGGATAATATATAAGGAAACTTTTTTTTCCATTGACCACTGGCTTCTCAGAGGAAGAATGACTTGCATCTAATTTCTGTTTGCAACTGCTCAAAAGATTTACAGCACCAACTGTGAAATAGTAAATATTACCAAAGAATATTATACTATTATCTAATAATTTGAATGTTTAGACATAACCAGACATCAGTTTATCAGACATTTATATTTGAACTTCTGCCATTCTAAGTAATATAACAGCCAATCCAGCATAAGTGCTGACAAAGAAGGGCTAAACCTATTTGTTAACTCACTTTCTCTTTCTCACTTTCTCAAGACCTTCTTTCTCTGAGTGACCTGCTGTGGAAATCCAACAGTTTTTATGTTCTTGATATCTAACACTGATTATTTTTCTATATTTTGCAAAAGACACGATTTTAAAATTATATATTTAAGCTACTTTTTCATTTAAACTCTCACCTGAATTCCTTGGTGAGCATTAAGTCACCATTTTCCCTGTAGACCAGCTTGGCCTCTCGAATCATTGATTTACTCCTCTTCTTTAATCTGCAGCCAGTAGTGAATGGGATGAGATGATAAACTCCTGAACGAAGCTCTCCCTTCCATCCAAATCTCTGTTGTACGGTATTAAAACATAAATCAAATACCTTGTTTCATTTTGTTAAACAGCTTTTTTTTATACCACTAAAATTTAGTACTGGGTGCTAGCACAAAACATTCTTACATCCAGGGGTTCAAATTCAAATCTAAACTAGTTGATAGGTTCTTTAAATCTGGTATTAAGCTTCAACATAAAATAATCAAATCTGGTTCCAGTTTTTAATCCAAATCAAGAAAATTGCAAAGCATAACACTTCTGGACAACTTAATTGGAAAGAGTTGTCGGAATTTTACATTGGTCAATGTAGAAGGCAAATTGTTCGAATAGCACAAAGTAAGCCACCAAATGTTTAATCTTATATAAGGAAATATGAATCTAATTTATTTTCACACAACTCACTACTAGGTATGTATGGGTCAGAGTCATTCCTCACTAAAACAATTTTCTCTGCCACTTTAGATCTGCCTCACAGCAGCAACCTGGATCTTGCACAAAGACTGGATGAATCCATTGTCCAGTATATCTACTACAGGTCAAGTTGTAGACAGCATAATTGTGAACAGCAGCAGGTTGTGGCAAACATGAAATGGGACTGAATGGGTTGTACACACTAAGGGCCATTAACAGTCCCCAATTAGGTTACCAACCTGCACATTTTTGGAAGCTGGGAAGAAACCAGAGCATCCAGAGGAAACCCTTGTGGTCACAAGCTGCTAATCCAGCAGCATTTTAGTCAAAAGGGTATTGGATTATAAGCGTTTACTATACTTTAAAAAACGGCAGTTGAAGGCAAAAGAAAAAAATGTGAAACTGCAAAGCACAACCACATTGATGGTATGGAAAATTGTTAAATTTAATATTAGGTCCTGAGGGCTGTAGCATGTCCAGATAAAAAAACGGCATACTGTTCTACGAGTTTACATTGGTCTGCAGTGAAGGAAACAGAGGACAGATAGGTGAGAATAGGACAGTCGTTCATATTGGGAATATGCTCCCAGAGGTGACGGTGGAATCAGATACAATAACTACATTTAAGAGGCGATTAGACAGACACAAACAGGCAGACCCTAGAAGGAAACAGTTCTAACCTAGGCAACTAAGATTAGTTAGATGCGGAAAAAGGTTGGATTAAACACGGTCATCTGACAATGACAGAAAATTAAAGTGACAGAAGACTGGACGCTCAGGGTCACTATTGTAGACTGAATTGAGCAGTGCACAAAGCAGTCACCAAATCTGCATGTGTTCCTTTTGGCCCTCTATGGCTTTAGTTAAATAACAGTTTCTCAAGTTTTGCCACTTATTTTGGCTTTAGACAGAGAGATTTTTGAAATGTTTTCAAAAAGGCTGCTCTCTCACTTGAACATCAAGCTACTTGATTCTTTTAGTTTAGTTTAGAGATAAAGCACAGGATCAGGCCCTTAAGTTCACCGAGTCAGCACCGAACAGCAATCCCCATAAACTAGCACTATACCACACACTAGGGACAATTGTACCGGTCAATTAACCTACAAACCTCTACATCTTTGGAGTGTGGGAGGAAACCGGTGCAACCGGAGAAAACCCAAGCGGTCACAGGGAGAACGTACAAACTCCGTACAGAGAGCACCTGTAATCAGGATCGAACCCGGGTGTCTGGCACTGTAAGGCAGCAATTCTACCGCTGCTTGGTTCTGTGGGCAGATTTTTTCCCAATGATAAGTTTAATAATTAAAAACAACTTATTTATGTTTTACTAAATAACAGTTACAGGTGAAAGTACAAAGTCCTATTCGTGCCTCAGCTGGTAAATCCATTGACTGATCCAGGAACCTTACACTTGTGCAATCTATGGTTCATACCAAGATGGATAACATTTTTATTATCCTGCTGGGTGGAAGGTGAGATATTCAACCAAGGTTGCTATTCCACATGCTTAAGTACGTGCCCAACATCTCAAAAGAAGAAAGATTATACTTGGCTTTTCTGGCACATCTCCCAGCTATGACCATATGAAATGCCACTTACCAAAATTAGACACTATTGGATGCCTAGATAAATAAAACCCAGTAAGAACAAAAAAAGTGCAAGGAAAAGACAAAGTGTACCCAGGTGACGAGCAGTTCCCTTGATAACTTGGCTTTTGTGCATTAAATGTTGCTGCCATACACGTCAAATAAATTTAGACCACATGCACACAACAACCCTTTACCTCTCTATGCAACAATTCATTATTCTTTATTTCTGTTAATAATTCGTACCTCCTTTTCCCGTAATTCTGTGGCACACACAACTTCCACAGCTTCAGGATCACCAACGTTCCTCAAAACATATAGTGCAGTATCCACATTCATCCAGGGTGATAATTTTTCTGAGCAGTAAGAACAAATGTAGTTACTGAGACTTAAAGGCTGCAACTAAAAAGGTATAGTGTATAAAAAGTATTTTTTTCTTCTGCTGAAATTTGTATTGGAAGTGTGTCACTTTACAGTTTCTAAATGAATAAAGATATATTGTGTTGGGGAGAAGTTGTTTAGAATTCAAATAATCTAGGGTTGCAGCATGTTGAATAAAACATTTAAAAATCAATAAGGTGTTCAAAATGGTTGGGGAATCATTTAAACATACTTTACAAGGGAATTATGAGCCAAAATTAGTCTGCTTCCATTTCACATCATAAATAGTCTTGTCTGAAATTCTGCAACCATACCAGGCTAAATTCATAAAAATCTGATGAAACTACAGAACACACATTTCTCATATTGTGAATGATTGAACTGGATGATTGATGTGCTGCCATTACAATGATTTGTGAGGCTGCACCTGTCAAACAGGAGGGAACTTCCTTGGGATTAGTAAAATATGTATTAAAAACTCTACATTTTTAAAGGTAACAAAATGTATTGCTCTGCACTATTTTTTGCTATTAAATAATACATTCACATTCATTTCATGCATTTTCCAACTAGAACAGTAAAACGAAAAAAAGATAAAATACATATTAGACAGTGCAACATTATGTAGCCACTAAACGTGCAGTTACAAACTTTTAAAAAATAGTTTCAAGTTGATAATTTGATTTCCTCTCAGCTAGATATCAGCACCCATGTTCTACCTCCCTTAAATGGTCATTCTTCAAGTTTAAGACTAGGACACAAGTATTAACAATCGTTCGACTATTTGTGGCACCATAACCCAGTGCGATCGTTTGTGTGAAAAGGCATGATTTGTTTGAAATCCAATGTATAAGAAAATCTTACATAAGTTTATAATTTTTACCATACCTGGTTCATAATATGGATATTTCTATCTTTGTTCTCACATTAGTATATCTGGCTTTAGAAGACTGGATATTAATCAGAAACATCAATCAAGCTGATATTTTCCTTCCTTGAAGTCAGATTGATGAGTTAAAAGAAAGCGGCGATTACCAAGAAGGAAGAAAATGGCTTTTCTGAATTATGAACACAGATGTAACATACGAGGTGAGCTGCACAGACCAAACTGATCATCTCATTCTTACATTATGTTCTTTAGAAGGAAGAAACACAACAGGGAATAAAGTAGATGTTAAAAGGTTGAAGGTGAAATGAGATGTTTCTGTTTCAGAATTTACATCTTGTTGCAAATAGAGAAACAGAAACACAAAAATCAGCCTTGCATTCCTGGGTGACTTATAATTACACAGTAGCAAGATAATTACATGTAGTAAAAGCCATTCAGCCTATATGTATTCATCCATCCATATAAATCAGAGATTTTGCCATCATTACTCTGAACCATCTTTTTTACTTATTTGAAGCAGCTTCTTTAACTATTATTCCTTTGATTAAATACAGGGAGAATATATTGTCCATCTATGAGTATTTAGTATACATGCCAGAACAGATCATTTTTGATAAAATTATGATTGCATATAGGAAATAAATGAAACATGCAGTAGGTCAGGTAGCATCACCAGAATTTGAGATATTTCTGATCAGTGATGTGAGCTCATTAACTCCAAAATTGCAACTCTGCTTCTCTCTCTCTATTGAGACACAAGAGACTATAGATGTTGGAATCTGGTGCAACAATCTGCTGGAGAAACTCAACCTTTGTGTTCCTTCCTATCACCTTCTAGCAGCAGCTTTCTCCACCTTCACCGCCCCTCGCCTCACCTCACTACTGATGCAAACTAGAGAAACAAAATCTCATATTCCGCCTGAGTATTCCACAACCCACTGGAATAAACACAGAATTTTCCAATTTTAGGTAACCCTCCTGTCCAATCTGTTTTTCCCTCTCCGCTCTCTCGTCCTCCCCCAGTACTCCCATTTTTGTCCCCTTTCACCTAGTTCTCCCCTCCCCCATCTTTTCTGTCTACCCACATCCATTATCTATTCGCCTCTGCCTCACAACTCCACCTCACCCCCCTCAACTACCCAGCCTCTTTATCCATATCAGCTTGTCTCACCACTGCTCCTCTCCTCCTTATATTAGCTATCTTCGCTCTTCATTCTGAGTGTCAAAGACCTTCCATCCACAGATGCTACACAACCCGCTGAGTTCCTCCAGTAGATTGTTTGTTGCTCTTGCTCCATTGTGTTGCCAAATCAGCTAAGCATTTGCAGCACTCATGATAGTTTGTTTTTACTCGAAATATCATTATCATAAAGATAGCATACATGATTTCTCTTGTGAATAGTTGAGAAAATAGCTAAACAGAATATTTAATATTTTATGCTTGTTTGCAGTTTCAAGTTGATGGGTTTTTACCTCGTGTCTAAATGCACCCTTGTCATTGCGATACTTAAGGCTGCTTTTAGTTTTTCCGAGAATACTGCAAAGCTATTTTCCTCTCTGTATTTCCACCTGAGTTCTCCATTTACTTACATTGATCCGGTCGTTTATCATCTGCTTCCTCTTTGCATTTCCTGATTATCTTACTACTAATGGCTGGATTTTGAAACACATATAGAATTGACATCATTTCCCTGCATGTGCTAGCTGGTATGAAATTTCCATTTACGAGTATGTGAATATTCAAATCCCAAAAGACTGGCAACTGGACATCACTGATTTCCAGACTATACCCCTTGCAGCAAGTTTTCAATTGAAGATGATTAAAAAAGTGTGATTTGTTTTCACAGATGAGCAGAAGGCTGGGTAGCTCGTTACTGAAAGGCCATTTGCTCTGATTTGCATTTTGCTCCTGAAAAATCATTGATGAAATAGCCTTTCCATATTTCACTTAACATGATACTGTTAAAGATATATATCCATTTCTTGGTTCCTGGCTATATAAAATTCCTGGATAATTTTTAATTTTATCCTTTTGTGATTACTGTGCTACAAGTGTGTTCCCTGGGCCATTTACAGATACCTGATCAAGGTACAGTTTACCAGTTTACCATTCACCCCCCCCCCCACCACCATTATAGAGGGTTTGCCTAAAAAAACATCTGTATCACGATTTTCCATAGCTTTTTATTGAATCCTATGTTGTAAGTGGAGATGCAATCCTCCGGGAAGTTATTCAGTCAATAGCAAAGTCCCCATAGAGTGCTCCATAGGCAAGGGATTTCTGAATGCATTGTCAGAAGAGAAAGGGTTGTCATTTTAATTAACTAGAAGTTTGACTTGATCAAGAATCATTGTACGAATATCAATAGAAGAGATTGACTTTCCAGTTTCCAAACTGCACCCATTGTGCTTGGCAAACTAATTCAGTTCTCTATATATATTGCGTTTACTTATTTTTTCAAATAATTTAGACAGGAGCGAGTTTGTATTCCATATCTCAATTAATTTGGTAGTGATTCTGAAAGTGAATTTCCGATACCTGAACTTCTGTAATGCAGGCGTACACTGTAATCATTGTGTCTTCTTTGACACATAGAGCCAAGAATAGTCATACATTATGACTTTGTTTCTAAACCTCTTATATTGACTGAATATTTCATTAGAATATCTTTCCTTATATTACGTACATGTTGTAATTGTCCTCTTCCTCAATGAAACCAACTGGTCCAGGGCAGATTTTTATTGTTAGTTTAAATTGTTTTCAATATTAAACATATCAACCCACAGTAATTAAGTTATTGCAGAACATTTGACATATTATACCTTCAGTTTGGCCGAGGTTTAACGGTGTAATGGTAAGAAAAATATTAGTTGTTTGATGCAATTCCAGTCTGTACCGATGACTAACAATTCCACCATCATCTTCTAGGAGAAAGCATCCTTTTGACCATACATGTTGCCAGTTCTAAAATGAAAGGGCATAAATATGAAGCAGAGATCACTTGAAGAGAAAGCACAATTAGGTTTTCTGCTAATGATCATCGATTAACATAGACAGACACTAAATAATCATTTTAATTTGAAAATAATGAAATATATTGAGTGTGGAATCTTGCAATTGTTTAGTTATTAACCGGATCAGGAATTTGATTCACTTAAAAATCATGCAAATCTCTAGAATTACCATGGTCTGAAACTTTGCTTTAAAATGGTTTCTAATCACAGGGTATAAAAGATAAAAAATGGGGATCATAGCGTAATTACAGCATGATTATTTTGGGCATTATCAAAACTTTCACTATAGAAGCATAGAAAAATAGGTGCAGGAGTAGGCTATTCAGCCCTTCCAGCTAGCACCGCCATTCAATATGATCATGGCTGATCATCTAAAATCAGTACCCCATTCCTGCTTTTTCCCCATATTCCTTGAGTCCTGCTTTTTCCCCATTTCCCTTGAAAATGCTAAGGAAAGAATTGAGACGTGCTACAGTGAAGATTTCTAAGCAGGTGCCAATGACTATTTGAAACCTCATGGATACAACAAATCTATTGGCCTATCATTCAAAACATGTAAACTTGCATTTAATTCTCACATGAAAATTCTTAAAATTAGTTATTAACGCAAGTTGATCTTGAGACATTGCATTTTCTGAGGAGTTTAACATCATCTTCATTTTTAATAAGTATGCGTGCATATTTTGAAATATCCACTCAAATGTTTATCTAGCAATACTCAACATCTTTGAGGAAGCCTGACTGAAATTGGGAGATAAAGAGATACGAATGTAACGTGCTGGGGACAATTTTTCAATTGGACAACTAGACTGCATCGCAATGTATAGGCGTCTCTTGCGTATTGGGGGGCCTTTTTAGAAAATTACCCGTATCATAACTTTCCATAACGCAGAGCTGCATCATCTGCATATGTTGAGAAATGCGAGTTGAAAAATAATGTCGTTATTTATTTACCTTTTCTCCCCCCTCATAAATTTAGTGAGTGAATTTTATTCTGCGTCTAAGATTTTTTGGGTGGTAATTTGTGAATACTGTCAGGGTTAATTTATATAACCCGAACGGATGCAATGCAGGGTTTCCCTGTAAATTTACAAAGCCTTCCACTGGCAATGCATTTCTGATAATGCACCAGATGGCGCTCCAGACCTAGGTTTCCACTCAGAATTTCTTGTGACTGGAGTCAGTAGCCTGCAGATATTTAAACCCAAGTCTCCAAGTTACATTTATACACATATTTCTTAATGTTTTAATGAATTTTATTTATTTCAATTTTTTAAATATCTTTCTGAAAACTTTAAAATTACAGTTCTGGTTTTGAGAAGAGTAAATCTCTGTTAATCAATCCATGGTGTTCCAGGGATGGGGGCTCAGAATTACACTTCTGAAACTTACAGGTTTTTTTTCCTGGCTCTCAGATGCAGAATGTTGGTGAAGTCAGCCGACAACTGGAACCAGCCAGCATAGGTGGGCGGAGAACTTGATTTAAGTTACATGAAAAGCAGCACTGCAATCTTTCCACTGAAAAATGTTTTTAACGCAGTGCATAACAGAAGCTGTTCTATGTCCTTTAGGTCTCACGAGTTGTTTTTCAAAGTCAATAATGCACTATCTGGGGTAGTAGTGCAAGCAGATTCAATCGTACCATTCAAAATAATCTGAAAGGAAAGTTGTTAGATGGTACAAGGGGAGGTAGGGGAGTGAGACCAGATGGATTGCTGTTACCAAGGGATTGATGGACTAAAGATTGCCTTTAATGCTGTAGCCATTCCATAATTTTCTGAACAATGGACTCCTATACAGAAAATTATGGAAACAAAAATTAGATGCTCTCTTTTTGGGTATGTGCCTATATTCCTGTTTTACCCAGATATTGCAGAAGGATGCTCAGAATCGTTCCACCATTAATCCTCAAAGATTGCAGCTTTTTGAGATTCACCAGTTACCTTTGATGATTTCTCCAGCCATCTTTTTTTTGAGAAAAACATTTATTCTTCTACTCCTATCCTTCAAATAATGCCAAACTGACAAAAATTCAGCTTAACAGAGGCACATTCCAATCCAACACACCAAGGTCCAAACATATTGGTTTTACAACATACTTCTTTAAACAGAAATCCTTCATGGTGATAGCCATTGGTGCAACAAATCTACCATTTTGTTGTAGATTTTATTCTTACTGCTTGACTTATTAACCACATCCTTCGAACTTTTGCCTTCCTATAAATGCATCAAATTGGTGTTCGAACACACAGAACCTGGCAGTCAATAGCTGTTCCAGCACAGTAATACTTCTTGAGTTTGAATATTTCATCTTAATACTTCTAACGATTACCTTTAAAAAAAATTTAAACTTGGTCTCTTTGGAATTTGTACTCCACCACGGTGAACAACTTTCCAGATATACTTCTGTTAAAGCTATTAAATGTCAATAGTTGTGAGTAAGTTAACTAATAGTGTGGTGAAACAAATCCATTCTTAAACTCTTTTTCTTTCATTTCACGTAACATTTTCATGACACATCCCTGAACCCCTACCTTTTCTTTAAAATAAATGTTCAAATCAAATGATGATAATGTGTATATATAGTACCATGGATCCTCAGATACCATGTACATGTAGACATTCTTAATGTGCCAACCAAAGTAGAGAACATTACCAGCTTGCTCAAAGATGGAACACTTTACAGCCAAGGTGAAATATATTCTTACCCAGGGGTCACTGGATAACCAATATGTGCATAGTTTCCAGAAGATTTTTTACTTCTCTTGCCCAAAACTCTGGACTATTACTGCAGAGACCAATTACCTCAGTATTGAATGGAATTGAATCCATGGTCTTCAGGTCTAATTGGCCAAGAACTACATTAGCCCTTGTTCTATTTAGTACCCAAATTAATTTGAGGGCAAACCACTTGGAATAACAATCTAACCAAGTCATGGAAACATCTGATTAGTATCAGGATGTTCAAGCCAATATTCTCCCTAATGATCAAGACATTTTCTGTAATCTCACTTGTGTAAGAATTGCTGCAACAGTGCATCAGCCAAGTGATATTCTCCACACAGTTAACGGCAATGAGGTGTGATTGATGAAGTCACCTCACCACTTTCATCATAATTTACAAGTAAAATGTAATCTGTTTTAACTCTGCTGAACAGATATCTTGTAAGATCGATACATTATGAATGTCTTTTTTATTTTAAAAATTTCAGGATCAGAGACAAAAGATTAAAAACAAGACAGACCTACTGATCACAAAGAGCACAGTGAGGCAGGGCTGTAATATATTATGACATCACCATGCCCCAGGCATAATATACAGTTCGGTTTGCAAATGAGTTAAGGGGTGCACAGATTTTAAATGTGGTTGCAGCTGTTTTGCTTAAAAACTTAATTTGGCTATTGTACTAAGATGTTCCTTTTTAAAGGAGTTTTCCATCCCCAGCGATAAACACCAATTAATGCTGTGTTATTTTAACCAAGCGTTGGTTAACAGAGTTAATGGGAATAGGTTTGCATGTACTCAAGAAAGGAACACTTCTGCCAGTGTACGCATAACTATTTCTGTTCTTCCCAAAAATGTTTAACCAGCCAGGTAATAACTCATATTTCATATGAAATTAAAATGTAATTCTTTAACAAGCTCAACTATATTCTGCAATAAATTTACTACATTCTACCATATTGTTTAAATAAAACAAGGTTTCAAAATAAAACAACATCAGGGTCTTTCTTGCATCAGATGTCTTTTTTTGGTAGAAGCTATTAATGGGGTAGAATTATCTCCAAAAGAGCCTAAAGGGCATAATTACTTGTAAAGAGAATGTGAAATACGGTCCCATTGAGACCCTGCATTCAGACATTTAATATAGAAAGGCATGACATCTTTTCTGTTTCATCATATATTTATGCTGCCTTTGTGTTTTGGAGTTGAAAGGTATGGGGGGGAAAAGGTGTCAAGTGAGATGTGGCTCTGTTATTTCTCTACTCTACAGCACAAAAATCATCAATGTACAATTTTTACAGTAGGTCTCCAGGCTCCCATTCACAACCAGAACAGTAGCGTTTTCCAATTTTCTCTCCAAGCATTTACAACTGTTATTGTATTGAATGTCGAAACGAAAATATAACCAAAGTTAAGAGATGAAAGGAAGAAAGAAAATGGAAAAAAAATCAACATTAACACTACACAAATATTGACTTTACAAAGTCAATATCATGTTATCTTTACCTCTTAGGAACTAAAATTGAAAGAGGCTGCTTCGAGTTTTGTAACAACCAAATAGTATGTGCAAACAGTCAATATTTCTTTTCTGGAATATTTCATTTTGATCACATGGATTAAAAATGTAAAGAAAAAGCAACAAAATTCTCTGAAATGCAAAAAGGATTCAATGAATACAATTAATTTATCTGCAGAATTCCCAACAACTTATAAAATTACTTTCATCTACCCTCATTGTGTGGCCTATGATCTCACTTTTCTATTATATCATACAGTATATCCACTGGGAAATATATAATACTTAAATGCCTGAAACAGATTTATTTTTCCACTTTCATTATGTTATTTTGGTTTTTAATTTTTGCCCAAAAGATGTTAAGATATCATGCCGCTCTGTGTATACCAAAAGGACCATTATTACAATGTTTGCTGGTGTAATCAGTGAACAGATGAGAAGAAATATATTTCATAACTATTCTCACTGTGAAAGAACAATAAAAATGTTACACCTTCTTAATGGGTTTTAAATGTGTAGCAAGCCTTTGCAACTTAACTTCTCTGGCCCCTCAACAACACAATACGTACTTTGTCATTCCCTCTGATAATCATCTCAAAATAAAAATTAATTAAATGTATTCTGAAGTTTAAAATTGAGCTTTCTATCTTAATATCCCACGTCTTAGTCTTCATTTTTGCTACTATTTAGCATTTACTCTTTTTTCTTTGTTTCTTCCTGCTTGATAACATCATTGTTGCTAGACATTAGAGATCTAACAAAAACGCAATAAAATACCTTTCATAAAACCATGTTGACCAGGTATAATTATGTTCAGCACTTTTCTCTTTGATTATTCACTCTGGCATCTCACCAAAAAAGGTATAACATTAACTGGTCTATAGTTTCCTGCTTTTTTGAAGAAGGGAGTTACATTGGTGTTTTCAAATCTGCTGGAGCTCCCCTAAAATGCAGCAAGTTTATTAAAAAAATCAACTATAGGTCCACTGTCACCACAGCCACCTCCTTTGAAACCTTGGATGCAGGCCATCAGATCAGTTATTTTTCTGCCTTTTGCCTAGGGACTTTCTCCAATACTTTATCCCTTGTGATTGGAATTTTTACAATTTCTCGATATTATTTGACATTAACCCATGTGTTATCTTGGGGATATTTGCAGTGTCCTCCATGGTGCGGCTGATAACAAAACATAGCTTTAACATAGCTGCCATTTCTTTGTTACCTTTTGTTAATTCATCAGCCTGGCTCTCTAGATATTCCACAATTACCTTACCACATTCTTCCTATTAAATCTTTATTTTTTTGAGATTACATACATATTTTCTCTCAAAACCATTTTAATCTGCTCTCACTAATGTCTAACAATTGGCATTGGAAAAAGAAAAAAAACTCTGCTCTCCTCACCAAAACTCAAGGTGAATGCCAAGCATCATCACTTGGCTGCTGACTGCAAAATCCAAACCTACTTGCTCCTCACCCAAAAAAACAGTTAGCATAGCACAATCTTAGATAGAACTACAAACTGTAAACATGGCACAGGTCAGGTGCAGAAATTAAGTCTACAAGACAAGATTAGCTGAGAGCCACATCACATGAAGCAACAGAGTTCCTGCATCTTTCTTCAACTGATTCCTCAATTATTTAAGAACTCCATAATTCATGCACAGCCTAATTTCACTTGGCTTTGTCGCAAATAAATATTTGTGAAATTGACTATTTTACAAAAGATTTGTTTCCATGTTTAGATTTTAAAAGCTCCAAGACTGCAGTACACCAAGAAGTTCAAATGACCACCAGAATAAATCTTGAGTATATTATGAAGTGAACCAAGATGCTCAGGAGCATTCTCAAATATATAAATTCTTACACATAAATACAGCATTTTTACAATATTTTATCACCTTTGTGATTTTGTTAAATGGAGGTGCTATATTAATTCTTTCTGTACTGACTAGTGAAAAACACTAACAGTTTCACACCAGCGTACAGCAATTCATGACATTGAAAATTTAGCTGCAGAGAATTAGGATCAGTGACACCACCTGTTAAAGTCAGTCAAAATAGTGTGTCACCACATACTATCTGGACTTAATTTAAAGAATGGTCATTTAGGAATGGTACCCAAGGTTAGCCAGCACCGTTACATTATGTGGGCTTGATACAGTGAGACAAAAAATAGGGTAATGTTAGCAAATAAATATCACTTGCTGACTGCCTCAGTACTGCCATTTGTCTTTTTGTTTCAGATTTTCAGCATTTGTGGATTTTTTGCTTTTTTAATGGATCATTTCATTGATCTGATAACCTTTTTTGGGAAAGTATTTTCAAAATTCATAGAACATGTACTTCAATAAGAAAATAATGTCTATTCAATTTTAATACAAATATCGCATGTTAAAGCAACCAGTAATCAATAATATCACCACAACAGCTTGAGATGTACTGCAAACAATGTCCTAAGGGACTCTTTGCTCTTCCTGTGCTTCTTTTAATAGGGCCAATAGATTCAAATAACATTTCATTCATGATGTGGCTATTATTTTTAGTATGGACTCACAAATCTGTAGCTAGATAACACTTTTGCACTCAATCAGACTATTTATTTGAAGGATGCATCAAGCAATGATGCAACATCTTCGGATTAAAAACAGTTTCAAAGAAATAATGAATAATTTCATTCCATTTATTTCAATACCATTTTATTTGGAGGAATCTTTCCAAAGCTGCATTATTACCTTTACTACTTGGCCAAAGATAACACAAACAACTCTGAATTTGGATTTTGAACTAAACAGACAACCTGAATGTGTATTTCTGCCACATAAATTTTATTTATGCACAATTATCTGACTTTTTTTCCAATTCTATGAAATGATGTGCTTCATAGATCCAAAATCAGAAACTTTGAAAATTACCTTTATCGCTTTGGGTTCTGACAATTTAAGATTCTTTGTAATGGTAGCTCCCATATTAATGACTGAAGAAACAGAGGTCCGATGACTTCGAGCAATTGAAGGTTTTGATGAAAGTCTGGCATCACCTGGAATAAAATTAGGAATGCAGTGAGAATCTGCATGAACATTATTATTCTAACAATCACAGACCACAGAACGTAAAGGTGTAGCTGCACTACAAATACAATTTTTAACCTGATTATTGCAATTCTATCCCCAGGTATATTCCTTATCTCTCCAATCCAAAAAGGATACTTGCTTTAGGTATACTTGCATCCATTCACAAAGTATTAAAATAATCCTGCCAATTAGAAAAACCTCTGGAGTTAAACAGCACATTTGTGCCACCTGCCAAATAACATGAGATTTGGTTTGAATAAAAATGTCAGAATCTTTTAAAACTTGAATATTAACATAATCACATCATAGATATTTTGGAAGTTACACTTTAAGGAATCCATAATAAAGGTACAAACTGCTGCTTCAAAACAGAAAGATTACCTGATTAAATTTACTTAAAATATTTCCCTGACATGTTATTGAATATTTTCACGAGATAACAGTAAATTGCAATTTAATTTATAATAAATATGTGTAATGGCATTTGCTGTAATTCCAAAGGTTATATTGTCTAACATAGATTTTTATCGGAATTTGTAATTTAAACTCATTGAAATCTTCAAAATGAAAGTACTGATTTTTTTTTGTACTATGTAGCAGATGATACAAAGAAATATTGTGGCTGAGTTTACCTTTTCTGGGAATTGTTTCAGTCTCTGGATTTTGAGACGATTCCAGCAGTGATTTTGTTGAAGGCAAGGATAAACATTCAAGTGAAGTCAAACTTCCAAACTGTTGTTGTTTCATTTTGGCATCAGCATCTAATCTTGCGACTGAGTTCTTCTGACTTTTTTCAATTGTCATCAGAAATAATCTACAAAACTGAAGAGGTGTAACATAGTTTTCCTTGCCAAATCAGTGTAATGAACAAATTCTAGAAAACTTAAAATGGAAAATAATATCTACTCCTCCATACTCTTGCAGAAAATAATTACCTTTGTATTTTCTATTTAAATGAAAATGTGCTAGTTTGGATTCGCATGACAGGTTCAAACTCCATTTGCAAATGCAAATTGCTCGGTTTTATAAAAATTGGTCAAGTCCCAAAGAAGAAAATAAGACCAAGATTTTTTAAAAACAGGTAGGAGGAAAGGAAAAATAAGTGTAGTGAACTAAGTTACTGCAATCGTGCATTTTAGAAGCACATAGATAGCAGCACAAAATGAATAAGATTATAGTTTTAATAAACTGGAAGGAGAATGAGAATGTATTATTTCAATGGATATCAATAAGGACTTGAAGGTGTGCCTATGCTTGTACAAAAGATGTCATTCCCATGTGGGACCGAAAATGGCATACCATGCCCAAAACATGCCTTCAAAGTACATCCTAAAATGATCGATCCCTTTTAATTTAATTTATTTATTTATTTACTTATTTATTTTCCGGTCAATACAATACAACAGATTGACCATACAGTTGTGAAAGTTAAATGGTGCGAAATCATTGTATCAAAAAGAAAATATAATCACACATAATATTTTCTGACCAAAAAACATGTAGGCAGAAGCAAAATATAATTTTAAAAAACACATCATAAGTCAGAAGCAGATAAACAAAACATAGAAAGAAACACAAATATAGTCAAGAACCATCATTTCTATCATGTCAAATAATATACAAAGTTGCAATGTTATTGCTAAGATGATTCACTCCAACAGCAAAATTTTGATCACGGCTTTTGAGTTTCAACAAATGTTTTTACAATACACAATTCTATGCCACATATAACGCTAAATGTCTGAAGTCACTTGACAAGAGCCATATAAAATGTTATTTGTCAGATGGTGAAAAGTTCAGAGTGGTGGATTTTAAGGAGTGTCTTAAAGAAGGGAAGAGGGGTAGAGAGGCCAAGAGGTTCTGGCAGTGAATTCCAGAGCTTAGGGCCATGGCAGCTGAAGGCACAGCTGCCAAAGTCAAGTGATTAAATTTGGGGATGAACAAGAGGCCGGAATTAAAGGAGCACAGATAGTTTGAAGGGTTACAAGCCTGGATGAAATTACAGAATTAGAGAAGGATGAGACCTTTGAGGGATTTGAAAATGAATGAGAATGGTAAAATTGTGGCTTTGTTTAATCAAGAGTTAAAAATGATCAACAAGCAAGGAAGTGAGGTGCAATATACCCCCCGATAAACAGCAATCATTGCAAATAAAATCTGTTTTGGGCTGCTAGATCTAATTAGTGCCACTATTGGTTGCAGGGTGACTTGGACAGGTTGTGTGAGTGGGCGGATGCATGGCAGATGCAGTTTAATGTGGATAAATGTGAGGTTTGGTGGTAAGAATAGGAAGGCAGATTATTATCTGAATGGTGTCAAGTTAGGAAAAGGGGACGTACAACGAGATCTGGGTGTCCTAGTGCATCAGTCACTGAAAGGAAGCATGCAGGTACAGCAGGCAGTGAAGAAAGTCAATGGAATGTTGGCCTTCATAACAAGAGGAATTGAGTATAGGAGCAAAGAGGTCTTTCTGCAGTTGTACAGGGCCCTAGTGAGACCACACCTGGAGTATTGTGTGCAGTTTTGGTCTCCAAACTTGAGGAAGGACATTCTTGCTATTGAAGGAGTGCAGCGTAGGTTCACTAGGTTAATTCCCGGAATGGCGGGACTGTCGTACGTTGAAAGACTGGAGCGACTGGGCTTGTATACTCTGGAATTTAGAAGGATGAGAGGGGATCTTATTGAAACGTACAAGATTATTAAGGGATTGGACATGCTACAGGCAGGAAACATGTTCCCGATGTTGGGGGAGTCTCAAACCAGGGGCCACAGTTTAAGAATAAAGGCCATTTAGAACAGAAATGAGGAAGAACTTTTTCACTCCGAGTTGTGAAGCTGTGGAATTCTCTGCCTCAGAAGGCAGTGGAGGCCAATTCTCTGGATGCTTTTAAGAGAGTGTTAGATAGAGCTCTTAATGATAGCGGAGTCAAGGGATATGGGGAGAAGGCAGGAACGGGGTACTGATTGTGCATGATCAGCCATGATCACGGTGAATGGCGGTGCCGGCTCGAAGGGCCGAATGGCCTACTCCTGCACCTATTGTCTATTGAACTCCAGTGACATCTGCTTTAAGTTCATGTTATGTACATAGCTAAAGGATGAGGAATTTAAAAAACAGGAACATGGCAGATATTTTAGAATGGGGCTGAATACCAATCTGAACTGATTGGCCAAAATAATGGTCTCTCTGCTATAACTTCAACTTGGTTTATTGCTACAGTGGGGAGATTCTGATTCCCCCTAATGTGCAGTTAAAAATTACATTGAGAAGTGCAGGAGAGCAGGTCACTTGTTCTCTTTACTGCAAAAGAAAGAGAAAATATGGTCAAGATGTTAAATGGCCTATATTAAAATAGAACCAAACCTGCTGGCTTGGATCGATTTGGAAGCCTTGTTCGTCATCACTAAATCCATTTCAATACAAATGGACATCAGCATTTGAATATAATGCTCCATATGTTGCAGTTAAAGACAAATGTGATGAGCTATCATTATTCTTGTCCACACTTTCCATTGGGTGGCTGCAGGGAGACACAAGTGACTGCAGATGCTGGAATTTTGAGCAAAAAGCAAAGTATTGGAGGAGCTCAGCAGGTGATCTGTGGAGGCAAATCAACAAAAAATGTTGCCGGCTAGGACCCTTTCATAAACGGAACCTGCCTGGCCTGTTGCGTATCTGCAAAGGGTTTTGGCTCCTTGGTACAAAGTACAGAATGATATTTCTGCATAACTAATCAGAACACAGTTAATATGATATAAACAATATGAACTGAGTGTTAGTGAATTCAATACCAAATCATGTCCAGAAAGCAAAATAAGAGGGGAAATAAGTTGAGATAAGAAGGAACAGAAAGGAGAAGTAAAAATATCTTAATTTTTATAAAATCTTCACCAATAATTAAAACCTGAACAATTGAGACCCTGTTGATCATAATTATAAAATCTATTAAAATACATTTGAATGAAAAAAAATCTTAACTTCTCTGGCATTTTTAGTGGGTAACAAAGTACTGCCATCTCGTGACACACAATGTAGTTGAATGATAGATCGACCAGCAAAGCAAGGAATTGGAAGACAGACAACAACTTCCCGATTGCCACTTTTATCTTTATATGTGCAGTCACAGGGAATTATTTCTGTTTTAATAATGGTGAACACAAAGAGCCAAACTATTATTTTAAAATCACAAAACCCAGTTCAACGCTGATGTCCCATTATTTCACAATATAGCTTCAGGTAGTAGTAATTCTTTAAAATGCTGCGCTGTACATATTACGCTGTACATACAGAATAGTGGATTCCACGGCATCAGTAACTGCACAATTCTAATTCATTTCTGGTCACTATGGAGAAATCATTCTGCTGCCTTTTAGAGACATAGTTAAATGAATCGCCCAAAGCTATTATTTACAGCACTGGTGTCTCTGGAGAAACATCACCTTGATGTGTTTCTTCCTTGACCAGGAGAAATTCCATCATATTTATATTACACCAACCGTGCTGCTATTTTTTATACTAAATTAAAGGGAGGATACTCTTGTACTCTCATTTGGAAGGATAATGTTCTGATTTTGAATTCCTGGCAGGTATCTCTGCTTGCTGGAAAAAATCAAGAATCCAAATTATTCTTATTATTTTTAATTATTACATTCTAATTATTTTAATATATTCTATCTGTATTTGCAAAATGCATATCCTATATTTAATGTCTATATTTCAAGTAATGTCACAGACATCAAAAAAACTAATATTTAACCATTAGAGCTAGAAATTTCTCATTTGTAGAATATCGGGAAAAATAATCCCGCATGCACTTCAGGTATCAAAAAAACATTTACAACCTGTTTACTAATTTTCCACACAAAAACACTGAATAAGATTCATGTTCTTCCAGTCGGTGTTCAGCTTGCACTCTGTTTTTTTTATTTTAGGTTTTGCTGAGGGAATGCGCTTTCAATTGTGCATTTGGCAAATTAGGACATTCTTCGTTCAGAAAAGCCTCAGGCAAATGCTTTGTTTTTAAAATATTTCTATAATTAATTTCAAGTAAATTGGTAATTTTATTAAATAATGCCTGCACATTCAAAGCAATCCATTGATACTTATTTACTAAACCAGGTTTATTTCACTACCTCAAGGTATGAGTCACTTTACTGACGAGGATGCACAATACTATTGATCAGTGGCATACCTGCATCTCAAAAGCTGCAATCAAGGCAAAATGCATGGCTGGCGTAATAAAAACAAGTTTTCAACAGTGTTTTACTGATGTGTAAATAAAAATGCAACAGTTCCATTGTCTTTTTAATTAGAATTGATGAAACAAAAAATCAATTGAAGCTCTAAGTTTCAGTAAACATCTTTTTTGGCTGTCCCTGAGGATCGCAAAACCTTGCTTCCACTCCAATTCTCAGCAGAAAATGCCTGTGTTTGATTTCTTTCAACAGAGGATGGCTGATGCACACTAACACCGTATGGACGCAACAGGGCAAAGTCTTGGTCAAATGGTAAGGAGGTCCAAAATGATTCAAGACCAGACTCTATAAACATGCATAATGAATATATGTGCAAACACATCATCTTTCCCATTTTTTTTTTCTCTTTGCTACTCCCCTTCACTAAACTATCTTAATTGTGTTCTAGAATGTTGCCTGGGTTTCAGCACTTAGGCTACAGAGAGAGGTTGAACAGGTTGGGTCTTTATTCTTTGGAGCGTAGAAGGTTGAGGGGGGACTTGATAGAGGTTTTTTAAATTTTGAGAGGGACGGACAGAGTTGACGTGGGTAGGCTTTTCCCTTTGAGAGTGGGGAAGATTCCAACAAGGGGACATAGCTTCAGAATTGAGGGACAAAGGTTTAGGAGTAACATGAGGGGGAACTTCTTTACTCAGAGGGTTGTGGCTGTATGGAATGGGCTTCCGGTGGAAGTGGTGGAGGCTGGCTCGATTTTATTATTTAAGAGTAAATTGGATAGGTATATGGATAGGAGGGGATTGGAGGGTTATGGTCTGAGTGCAGGTAGATGAGACTAGGTCAGGGAGAATGGTCGGCATGGACTGGTTGGGCCGGACAGGCCTGTTTCCATGCTGTAGTTGTTATATGTTGTATGTTAACCCTCAATCTCCCTTCTTCCATCTCCTAAGAACTTCGCTGGACTTTCACCATCCCACCACAATTGTAATAACATGCTTTGTGTGCTCCTGCAAAATCTCTTTAAACAAAATAGAACTACAATATCCCTCAACAAAATAGATATTAGTTGGCCATTTGATCATTCATGTCTGCTAAATGATTCAAGAAGAGACATCAGTGGTCCAATAGTACTTTTTATTGTCACATGTACCGAGGTACAGTGACACTTTTTTTTGCATACAGTGCAGTAAAAGTATTGCTGTACATAAGCACATCTTTGGTTCAGTACAAGTGTATAAGGTTAAGGCATTGTGATTGTGGCGCCATCTTCAGGTCTCAGTTGATGTAAATGCTGAGTTTTTAACCTGGCCACGTAGGACAGCTGTCCTGGCGTTGCAGGGCTGGGCTGGCCAAACATAGCTACGTATCCTCCACTGTTGCTCCACCGCTCCATGCGGCTGTCGCATCTTGTCTGCGTGCTTGGTCTCTTAGAGCAGCACCTGATCCAGCCGCACCCTAGGCTGCTGTAGAGCTTCCTGTGTCCCATTCCACCATCAAAGTGCACTGCACTGCCTCCCACTTGCACTGTCTCTCAGAGCGGTGCCTGATACAGCTGAGCCCCATGCTGCTGCGGGGCCTCCACCGTAGAAGTGCACTATACTGCCACACACAGTTGGTCCAACTACTGGCCCTTTGTTCCTTGCGTCCGCCACTGCCGCCATCTTGGATCACTTTACCCTCCTCTCTGGGCTTCGGTGACGAACATGCAGGGCTGGGCGTTTGCCCCTCGTGGACAGGGGCAAGCCTCGCCTGTGGCCAGAGGATATGTGTGGCATCACAGTTTGCCATGCGGCACCGTGGTCATATCTAACCTTGTACCTTCGCAGCACATTATTTTTTATTTGAAGCAATGTGATGTGAGATGGATGAGAGGATATCCATGAATATGGTTGACACGTTGACATGGAAGCAAATGTCCAAAAAGGCTGGAAAGCAGAGAAATTAGATGAGAATGGAGAAGCTGAATTTAAAGGGAGACATAAGAAAGAAAATGAGGATTTGGTTAATTCAA
The DNA here is from genome assembly GCF_053455715.1 of Rhinoraja longicauda. Taxonomy (NCBI): domain Eukaryota; kingdom Metazoa; phylum Chordata; class Chondrichthyes; order Rajiformes; family Arhynchobatidae; genus Rhinoraja; species Rhinoraja longicauda. Next base: position 44,645,135 of record NC_135963.1, read on the forward strand.
AAGCTGTAAAATGAAATGTGGAAAGATACAATCACAATAGGCAACTGAAGATGGGTTATTTGAGAGAGAATTTAAAGAGATTAGTATGGTAAAGTAATTTCAAATAAGTCCAGCTGCAATAATCTCCATAAGTGTGTATATATACACACTTCACCTCAATATACTATAGGAGGCAAGATAAATGCAAGAATTACCCTATGTAAAAACATCTCAGCTACTTTTCTATACCTCTTTATAGTCCAATTTTCCATCATTATTACTATCAGCTTCATCCATAATCATTTTCACTTCTTCACGTGTCATCTTCTCGCCTTTCTGCAAATAAAACAACAGCAGAATTGGTCATGCGGCACCAGGATGTTATGTAAAAAAATCAGTGACTTTTCAAAATTACTTTTCAAGTAAAAAGAGATACAAAGTAAAATGAAATACTGAGATGATCTCATTGTGTTTTTACGAGATTATCTGGAAAAATAGCAAATCTGCTCCAGTCAAATTGTTATTTTTCATGAAGGACTCAGGAAATACAAAATTCAAACTCTGGAAGTTAGGAGTACAGAAAGATGTCAAGGGCAACTTTTACGAAGCAAAAGATTAATCAAAATGAAATCAATCACTAAGAAAACAAAAGTAATTAATCCTATCGAACAAAAGGAGTTAAAAAAATTACAAGATGGTAGTATGGTGGTACTGGAATCTATGTAAAGTAATCTGGCATGTTAAGCCTAATGTTCCTTTCCTGGTCTTAAAATTCCTGCTCCTTTAATGCAAACAAGTCAGGAAAGTTTCACGAAGGAAAAGTTAAGTTAGGTACCTTCAAATCAATATATAGTCTTGAACTCTATATAATACTAAAACTCATTATATACCTCTTTATGGGTATAGAAAAGCAGCTTAAAGATTTTACATTGAGCAAGGCATGGAAGCAGTTCAACTGCTCAAATAAAAGGAATATTAATTACAATTACATGGCATCTTACAGAACATCCAAAAGTAGTTTCTGCTATTGGTAATTAATATGACAGCCAATTTGCCTGCAGCATGGCCCCTTAAATCGCAATGCAATAATGACCCATCATTCAGACATAAATATTGCCAGGACACTGGGAACATTGTTCTCCTTGCAATAAACCATGGGAAGATTCATCTGAGAGGAAGGTCAGAACATGACTTAACATCTTTTCTGACAGTACCATGCTTTATCAGTAATACAATGGGCTGTCAGTTTTAATTCGATGATGATTAAGTCTCAGCAAGATAGCAATCATTTAGCTCTCACGCAATTTTTGACCTAGAATTTTAAATCCACAATCAGTACACTGTGGAGTAGCATCCTGGTGGTTTAGACAACTTCCCAATATGCAAACTCCATTTTCATTTTGGCAGGTAGACTTTGTGGCTTGAGAAAAAAATCTTCTGGAATTTCTCAGGCTTGTGTTCTTTGACAGTAAAAAGTAAATTGTGGAGAAACTCAGCAGGTCAGGCAGCAGCATTAGAAGCAAGTGCATGTTCAAGCCCCTGCATTATAGCATTTGTAGTCTCTAGTGTCTCTCTTGTATTTCTCTACCTTCCCTTCCTCTAATATACTATTAACACGAGAAAAAAACTGAAAACTTCAAATAAACTGTATGCAATGTGCAGAAACAGGACAGTACAGTGGTGCAGAGGTAGAGGTGCTGCCTTGCAGCACCAGAGATCTGGGTTCAATCCTGTGCTGTCTGTACGGAGTTTGTACGTTCTCCCTGTATCCGCGTGGGTTTTCTCCGGGTGCTCCGGTTTCCTCCCGCACTCCAAAACCATACAGGTTGATCAGTTAATTGACTACTGTAAATTATAAGTTGTTCCTAGTGTGCACAATAATGCTAGTGGAAAGGGTGATCATTGGTCGCCGTGGACTTGTTGGCCTCAATCGCCTGCTTCTACGCTGTACCTCTAAAGTCTAAAGTCTTAAAGTCTAAAATCAACACATAGTGTGTGTACAGAGATTCAAGTTAGAACCATAATGATTTCAACACCACAATCCCAACCAAACTCATCTCTAAATTTCTAGACCTTGGAGTCAGTAGCTAATTCAGCTCCTGGATCCTCTGCTTCCTGACCCATAGACCACAATCAGTGAGGATAGGCAACAAAACATCTTCCACAATAATTCTCATTACAGTGCCCCTTAAGGATGCCTTCTCAGCCCTTTACTGCATCCCATTTACACTCACGACAGCAAGACAAAGGAGTTAGTTACTGACTTCATGAAATGAAGTGGTGTACACTCCCCAGTCAATGGTGCTGAAGTGGAGATGGTCAAGAGTTTCAAATTCCAACAATTTGTCCTGGACCAACCACATTGAAGATGTGGCCAAGTTGCTTATCTTATGTTGTCTTGGTGTATAAAGAGGGAGCATTGTCACACGTCCTTAGACTTCTACAACGATTTGGTCTCCAGATGATGCAAGGAACATTGATCAGATCAGCTTTTGTTCAAGAAGAATCATGGAAGGGCAGAAGCGTGTGCGACCCATTATGTTATCTTTTGTTAAACCCTTTCCTAAATGTTTTTCCTTTGTTAATAAAGTAGTTATGGTTAATTTGAGAGCCCATTCTCTTATTTAACATCCTCCCAGACCCAAAACTATCTCTGAATTAGAACATTTTGGGTTAGGCAACAGGATATGGGTAGAATGTTTAAGAGAAAAGGGAAATCAGAGGTCCAAGACATTCTATATTCCAGGATGGACTAGTGATTCAGATGGGCTTGGACTATTGACAAATATATTAGCTAAAGTGATATTTCCGTGGCTTTGAGATACCGCATTGAAAGAAAAGAATCGGCCAGCAGCCGAAAAGGGCTGATAGAGAGAAGTCAAGCATAATAAAAATGTTGGATGTGTTGGATCAAGTTAACAGCATTACAAATGGCACATGCAGATTTCAACAAATTAGTTTAGTTTAGAAATACAGCATGGAACCTTCAACTCCACGCTGACAATTGATCACCCATTCACACTAACTCCATGTTATCCTACTTTCTCATCCATTTCCTGCAAACTAGGAGCAATTTACAGAGATCAATTATCCTGTAATTCCGCACATTTTTGGAATGTGGGAGGAAACCGGAACACCTGGAGAACATCCACGTGGTCACAGGGGGAACGAGCAAATTCCACGCAGACAGTACCTGAGGTCCCGATTAAACCTTGGTCTTTAAGTTTGTGAGGTGGAAGCTATACCAATTGCACCACTGCCCAATGTAAAAGAAAATTTAGGACATGCAAAAGCACATGGCTGCTGTTGCCATGTCGGAAAAAGAAAATGTAATACTAACAATGGAGACAAAATAAGACTAATTAAGGTACTGAATGGCTGCCAGTCATTGTGAAATTGTACGACTCCCCAAGAGTTGGCATCTTCATGAAAGGAAGAGCAGAACATTTAAAAAAATCTATAATATTTGAGAAAAAGAAAGGAAACCTTCCTCTGTATATTGGACCACGATTGCAGTAATTTCGGTGCTTGATGTACAGCTCCCTCATGTTCTTTCAATACCATCCGCTATTCAGAAGCAAATCCACAAATCTAGAATTTGTCTAGAATTATGTGGAATAGTGGTCCAAGTACCGAGTTAAAATAATGTTGGACTATCTATATCATACTGGGTGACCTTGAATTCTCACGTATTGCACTTGTTCATCGGTTCTTGATCGGACATTGCTGAAAGGTTCAATTTCTAACTTGGGTTCATTTTTTTTTTTAAACAATGTTTGTTTTGAACAAAGGAAGAGGAAAATACTTACAGTGGTGAGTACTTTGTAAAGTTCTTCTTGTGTAATGGAGCCATCATTATTTAAATCTATTTTACTGAAAGCTTTCATCAATTCATTTTTGTCTATGGGTTTCTCTTTTTTCAAGATCTCACAAAAGTCATCAAAATTTAACTTCTTGGTATGCTGAGTCCAGTATTTTCCAAGTGTCCTTCTTGAGGGATTCCTTCCAGCTTGCTGGAGAGCTATAATGTAAGCACATCAGCAATTAACAATTAAAAAAAATAGAGAGATGGGCAGACTAAATAATCTTTTGCAACATCAAGTCATCCCAAAGCACCTGAAATCTAATTAAGTGCTTTTGAGGTAGTCACTTCCTATGTTAAAAACCTTGCATCCAATTTGCACATAGCAAGCTTCCTCAAAAATCCAATATTAAATGCGGAAAATAGAAAAAAATGTATTCTATTCTTCTTACCCAAGTGCATAATCTCACATTTTCCACACATTAAGTTCTACCTGCCATTTGTCTCTTCGTAATACCTGACATTCATCTGTATTGCAGAACTAAAGTAGTATTTAATTGTTAGAGACGTTATCTTCTGATACCATATCAAGTGTATTTTGAAAATCCAACTAGTTACCAAGCAGAACAAAAAATAATATAACCAAGAGTTATTCTGTTTCCCTAACACCACCGCCAGAATGCAGTATGCTTTTTTTCCCATTTGCTGTGTGCAATTTACCTCAAAAACTGTGGGTACATTTCAAAATAATTTATTAGCTAATTTCTTCAGAATTCAGCATTTCAACATTAATTGTTCTTTTGGGAGATTCTACGTTCATTCTGTGCGTTCAATCAAGGAACATAACACATTAACTCACATGCACTGTTCTGATGAGAGATCATTTGTTAGACTCATCCATTTAATTTTCAACAGATCTGATTCATCTCAAAATTTCCAAGAATTGCTATTATTTCAAATTTTCCACATTCATCTTTGCTTTGGTACTATCAGAAATTCATAATGAAGACCTTGGCCATTTAGTTTACTAATCAAATATTTCACTCACAAACAATCCATGCAATTGCTATATTGGTCAAAGAAATAAAACAACAAAGGTTATCGCCCTTTCATTCATCTAACATCCTTCAATACCACAAGGCAATGCTGTTTATATATTTTGCCTGTTTGACAGTCAAGCACCAATGTAAAAGCAAAATATAAAACTTTGATTAACTAATATTTACCCAGGCAGAGTTGATCTTTGGAAGTGATACTCTCCAAACTGGTACCAAACACAGCCAGGTAAGCTGCTCTACAGTTTCTGTAAAAAGTCTCTTCTTCATTATTCTGAGATCTGCTAGCTTCAGATTGTGCTGATTTTCTTGTGTTAGGTGTGATCCGTCCTTGCCAATTAGACATTCTGGAAAATTCACAAAGAATGTGGTCATTTTTTAATTTTCAGTTGATAAGTGTTAAGTCAAACAAGGAATTGCAGATGCTAGTTTACAACAAAAAAAAAGACAAAGTGCTGGAGCAACTCAGTGGAGAACATGGATAAATAACATTTTGGATCGGGACCCTTTGTGAGACTGACTGTGGTGGGGTGGGTGGGGATAAGAAAGCTGGAAGAGAGGAGGGGCAGGACAAAGCCTGGGAAATTATAGGTGGATACAGGTGAGGGGGGATTTGATATGCAGATGGTTGGACAAAGGCCAGAGATGCAAGGGCAAAAGGTGTGACATAAGGAAAGAAGAGTTGCAAATTTTGAAGACAGAGGAAAGAACATAGGTGGAAGGGAACAGTTATGGTTGTAATAAAATACCGACTCGTGAACCAAGCTAGTCAGCATAGATGTAACAAGGTAAAATTGCTTTTGTGAATTTTTACAAACTTATCATTTATTATGCTTGTAATATACATCATATACTAGTAGCTAAAGGTGATGAATGTCTACAAATAAGGGCATATAGGATATTGTGGAGATACCAGTTTAAATTGGTTAACTAATGATTCAACACAACTTAACCAGATAGCAGCACGGATACAATGGCTTTTATTAACAGATAAAGTGGACACATATTACCAATTGCACAAAGACTCTGGGAAGGCAAACAAATGTCCATTGACAAACGCGATTTAGAGCTTGGATGGATTGCTCACTGTGATCGAACAACTTGACCAAAATTGATGCATGGAGGAGTCATGATCTTGGAAATATCAAGACATTGGGATTCTTTTCATCCTTGTCTATTTATTGTTATTTCAGAACTAACAATTACTTAGCAAGAACTTAATACGATATTTTGACAAGTTGTAAATTAACAGATGTGTTAAAGGATGTGAAGCTTAAACATGCCGTTTCCCTCGCATGGATATCTACTTATTATCAGTGAAACACATCTAACTCGTGGCATTTCCACTGCCCCAAATATTTATCCAATGTTCCTCAAAATTTGGAAAGATGTCTATTTCACTATTGGCGTATTGAAAAACACTCAAAAATCCAAGACCAAAATAATTCCAAACTTTTGAGCGGGTTAAAAGCGATTTCGCAGGTTTTCATATTCACGTTTCCAAAACGATTAAGATTGTTTTATATAAATCTGCTAAACTTCCTCCTACTGCGCCGTACCGCGACTCTCAGGACCAGTACCTGGAAACTCTACACGTAACTTCTGTTGCTCCCGCTTATTTTATAGCTAAACAAAGCAGATGGGCTCTAATATGCTGTTAAACTACCTCTATTTTCATCAAAGCTTAGGGCTATGTGTTTTTTCGTTTATGGAAATATATGTTTATGAAAATATAACGTTGAACTGGGCGTTGCTGCCCTCTTACCCGACTGCTGGCAGCCTAGGCCCACTCTGCAACCATGGCGACCACGACACCCAGCACAAGCTCACGGTGGTGCCACCGCGGAAAGGACTCGGACTCGGCCCCGACAATGGTTCCGCTTATTCTCCCCTCTGCTGTCGGTGATGAATCTGTACTGTTTCAGTCACAGCAAAACACAAATTATACAATCAATATATTATCATACATCATACTGATATGTAGTTTATACTTGACGATATATTGTCCGATTTAGATTTGGAGCCGGCGACTGTTTTCATGTTTTTGCTTTTTGATCACTCGCGAATACAAATTATATGCATTGGTTCAAACGTTGTTTAAATTTGTGACTGCAAATCAATATTCACCTTAACTCCATGACACGAGAGACCCTCAGTTGCAACGGATGGGAAATAGCAACGACGAATTGCGACTGGAACACCAGCTGTGCTGATGTCAAATTACCTCCTCGATGGTTTTAAAATGTGAAATGAACGTAGATAATGTGAATTGACACTCGGTTCGCCAAAAGTATGAGGTCTGAAGAAGGGTCTCGACTCGAAACGTCAACCCATTCCTTCTCTCCAGAGATGCTGCCTGTCCCGCTGAGTTACTCCAGCTTTTTGTGTCCATCTTCGCCAAAAGTATGGACAGTTTTTGTGCGCTGACTCTAAACGGCGCTGTTTTCCCCCCGGGTTCACAAAAGTGCAACACAAAGCGGCAAATCCAAGGATGGAGCAGAGACGCCCGTGAGTAGAGGGAGCAAGAGTGGGGGAGTGTGGAGGGGAGCGGATGCGAAGGGAGGGGGCAGGCTGGCGGGAGGGAGGGAGAGAGAGGGACAGGCATGCAGGGGAGGAGAGGGTTGGCAGGGAGGGTAGGCAGAGATGGGAGAGGGGGGTATGCAGAGAAGAAGGGGAAGAGAGGACACTTGTAGGGATGGATGGATGGAGGGTATGCGAGGGGGATAGGTGGGGTATGTAGGGAATGAGGGGGAGGCTGTGTGCAGAGAGGAGGGGAGTGCAGAGGAGAGATCTGAAAGGAAGGAGGGGGTGTGCAGGAGGGGAAGAGAGGTGATATTCAAGGGAGAAGTGGGTGTGTAGGGAATGAGGGGGTTATGCAGGGAGATGAGGGGTGTGTGCTAATAAGGTGGGGATCGGTGTGGAGGGGTGGGCGTATGTAAGGAAGGTCGGAAGGGAGGGGGTATGTTAGGAGGGGAGGAGAATGATGCGTGTGTACAGGGGATAGTGGAGTTACAGAGGTGGATGGTAGGTGTGGAAGGGGAGATGGTATGTAGGGGAGGATGGGAGTGGAGGATGGGAGGGTATGCAGGGAGGGGGAAGGGGAGGGAGTTCAGGAAGGGAGTTTTAGTTTAGTTTTTATAGTTTAGATATATACCATGGAAACAGGCCCTTCTGCCCACTGAGTCCACACCAACCAACGATCCCCACACATTAACACTATCCTACACCATGGACAATTTTTACATATATACCAAGCTAATTAACCTAAAATGTCTTTGGAGTGCGGAAGGAAATCAAAGTTCTCGGAGAAAACCCACGAGGTCATGGGGAAAACTCCATCTGCCATTTCTCCGCCCATTTCTGCACCTGATATATATCCCCCTGTATCTTCTGACAGCCTTCCTCGTTGTCTGTAAATTTGCGAATTTTGTTGTTGTCAGCAAACTTACTTGCCAACCCATCTACATTTATGTCTAGGTCATTTATATATAGCCTTTGTTTGCCTGCTATCCAGTCAAAGAAAAGAATATACATGAATACAATCTAGCTGTCCACAGTGCACAGGTAAAGGGTGCAACATTTAGTGCAAGAAGTCCAACACAGAGAGGTCATTGAAGTCAGAGAGGTCTGGAAAGTTAATTCAAAGGTCTCCACTGAGGTACAGTGCCCTCCATAATGTTTGGGACAAAGACCCATCATTTATTTATTTGCCTCTGTACTCCACAATTTGAGATTTGTAATAGAAAAAAAATCACATGTGGTTAAAGTGCACATTGTCATTTTAATAAAGGCTATTTTTATACATTTTGGTTTCACCATGTAGAAATTACAGCAGTGTTTATGCATACGCCCCCCATTTCAGGGCACCATAATGTTTGGGACACATCGCTTCACAGGTGTTTGTAATTGCTCAGGTGCGTAATAATTGCCTCCATAATGCAGGTATAAGAGAGCTCTCAGCACCCAGTCTTTCCTCCAGTCTTTCCATCACCTTTGGAAACGTTTATTGCTGTTTATCAACATGAGGACCAAAGTTGTGCCAATGAAAGTCAAAGAAGCCATTATAAGACTGAGAAACAAGACTAAAACTGTTAGAGACATCAGCCAAACCTTGGGTTTACCAAAATCAACTGTTTGGAACATCATTAACAAGAAAGAGAGCACTGGTGAGCTTACCTAATTGCAAAGGGACTGGCAGGCCAAGGAAGACCTCCACAGCTGATGACAGAAGAATTCTCTCACAAATAAAGAAAAATCCCTAAACACCTGTCCGACAGATCAGAAATACTCTTCAGGAGTCAGGTGTGGATTTGTCAATGACCACTGTCAGCAAAAGACTTCATGAACAGAAATACAGAGGCTACACTGCAAGATGCAAACCACTGGTTAGCCGCAAAAATAGGATGGCCGGGTTACAGTTTGCCAAGAAGTACTTAAAAGAGCAACCACAGTTCTAGAAAAAGGTCTTATGGACAGATGAGATGAAGATTAACTTATATCAGAATGATGGCAAGAGCAAAGAATGGTGAAACATGGTGGTGGGGGTGTTATGGCCTGGGCATGTATGGCTGCTGAAGATACTGGCTCACTTATCTTCATTGATGATATAACTGTTGATGGTAGTAGTATAATGAATTCTGAAGTGTATAGACACATCCTATCTGTTCAAGTTCAAACAAATGCCTCAAAACTCATTGGCCGGCGGTTCATTCTACAGCAAGACAATGATCTCAAACATACTGCTAAAGCAACAAAGGAGTTTTTCAAAGCTAAAAAATAGTCAATTCTTGAGTGGCCAAGTCAGTCACTTGATCTGAACCCAACTGAGCATGCCTTTTATATGCTGAAGAAAAAACTGAAGGGGACTAGCCCCCAAAACAAGCATAATCTAAAGATGGCTGCACTACAGGCCTGGCAGAGCATCACCAGAGAAGACACCCAGCAACTGGTGATGTCCATGAATCGCAGACTTCAAGCAGTCAGTGCATGCAAAGGTATGCAACAAAATACTAAACATGACTACTTTCATTTACATGACATTGCAGTGTCTCAAACATTATGGTGCCCTGAAATGGGGGAACTATGTATAAACACTGTAATTTCTACATGGTGAATATACAAGTCTACTGTATACTTGTAACTTTATACAAACTGTATAAAAATGGCCTTTATTAAAATTTGACAATGTGCAGTTTAACCACATGTGATTTTTTTCTATTACAAATCTCAAATTGTGGAGTACAGAGGCCAATCATTAAATAAAGGGACTTTGTCCCAAACATTATGGAGGGCACTGTAGATGTGAGATCAGGACCAGTCTAGCTGATAAGAGAATCATTCCATTGCCTGATAACAGTTGGGAAGAAATTGTCCCTGAATCTTTTTTATCCTGGTTGGAAATATCACAGACTAGAGAGCACAGCTTTAAGCTCAGAGGGAAAAACATTTAAAGGAGATATGCACAGCATGTTTGTTTTTACACAGAGAGTAAAGGGTGCCTGGAATGTTCTGCCAGGGTGCTGATAGAAGTAAATTGATAGTGACATGTAAAGATGCTTGGGTCTCATTCTTGGGTGAGCTTTCATCAATGATTTTCTCATTCTCAGTATTTTCCCAACTCTCTCCCAACAATATTGTTTGACATTGTTTACTCACAGATCTCCAGCACAGTAACCTACATTGGTCCCCAGTCTCCCAAATTATACTCTCATTCATGTGTGTCAATTCCTCCAGCTTTGACCATTCTTATTTGTAATATTTTAATGCTAAAACCTATAAACGCCATTCACTTGCCTGCCTTTTTCTATCTCTTACCTGCCACTAGGATCCATGGCTTCAGCCAAATGATTTGGAATTCCACTATTTTCCTAACTCCATTTAACGGATAATGCACTGCTGAAAACCACCTCACTGATCAGGCAATTTAAACTAGCCTTTGTCTAGATTTTACTTTACCTTGCAATATTGTGGATTATCTAGGAAAGTCAATCTTTGTTAAAGGTGTCCATGGAAGCATGAACACACACAGGAAAATAAATTAAGAGCAAGAGTAAGCCACTCGGTCCCTCAAGCCTTCACTGCCACTTAATAAGATCAAATCTAATCTAATTGTAGTATTGATTCTGCATTTCCAAAGACCTGCGATAAACAGTCCAAGAAAAAAAATTGTTTTGTTATTGCAACAATGTTGCTGATGTGATGTGAAACAGGGTCATTAAATGACAAGGCCAGATTTGATGCCAATGGATCAATGAGAGGTCAATTAATTAATTTTAAACATAAGAAAAAAACTTCAATGAATCAGCTGGAATTGATTGTTCATCAGAGTCCTAATAGATCACTTAACCAATAATTTAACTCAATTATTCATGTGTCAAACCAGCCTCATCGTTCTGCACGTGGAAGTATTCATTTACTGTTAATTATTAATTTTTGTGAGGAAACAAAGCTGATTTGCAATGGTGTTCCTTGAGCTACCGAGAGGGAGACCTTAGTCAGCGTGCTTGCTTTGTATACATTAATGAACATTAGAAGAAAACAGATGATTTATCTACAAACCCCAGCTCTCAGATGGAGTATTGATACATCATTTGATTTTGTACATGAACTATATTTATTTGGTAAAAGTTTCAGAATATTTTAATGATGTTTTCTCAGTGGATATTGGATGAATTTACTCAAGATGTAAAGTGTGAAATGGATTTTAAAAGGTGTCCAAGAAAAAGCATCTGATGCAGCAGAATTTTTAGAAAGTAGAAAATGGGAAGTGATATTAGTATCTGTGTTACTTAGTGGTTACTTATTCATGCCCTTTTTAAAATCCTTTTTTAAAATGTTTCAGAGTTAAACGGTCACTCCGGTTAGAAAAAAAGGTAAGTGTTACTGAAATGAAGGTCTGAAAATACTCGTATTATTGAAACAAAAATGAATGGTTTGTCTAAAGGAGATTTTCTTTTCTATTTCTGTAGGAAGTAGAGGTAACGCCACGTAAGAAGAAAACCAAAGTCTCCAAGGAGAAATTTTCTCCAGTTACTGGAACACAATGTCTTAGTCCTTTTACTCCCAAGCATGATCATTTTGGGGCAAACTCTGGTACACTAATAACAATGTATTTTAAATTTTATTTTGCTTCATATGTTATCTAGTGACGGTGACAAGTTTACTGTCTACTCAATTTTGCAACTTTCTAATGGGTACAATTGGGGCAGTTTTGCAGTTTCATTTCGATACAAACAAAATTGCTTTACAAATATAGCAGCAAAATATTTTGGCCATGAAAATTTCAGAAATATTCATGGTGGGAAATGTTCAAAGTTACAGTAACTTAATAGTATCAATAAATGTAAGGAAGGTTGCAAGAGCAAGTGATATTTATTAAACATAGAAATGCAAGCTCATTTTTTTCTCTGTGATGAGTGTAAAGAATTGATTTAAAGTCAAAATGGAATAGAATAAACATATATAGTTTAATTTTCTACCCATCTAATATCTTAACCACCACTACTTGTATACGACTTTCTGATTTTGACAGTTTCCACTGAGTCATAGATTGAGTCATACAGCATGGAAACAGACCATTCAGCCCACCACATTCACACCAACCAGTTAACACTATCAATATTAATCCCACATTCCAACACTTGGCCATAGTTTTAAAGCCAATGCTATTCAAGTGCTCATTTGGACACATCTTAAATGCTGTCTGCAACCCTGCCCCCACCTCTCTCTCGGTCAGTGTAGCCTTGGTACTTGCCACTCGCTGGGTGAAGAAGATCTCTGTCAGAACCGCCTCTAAATTTCTTGCCCCCTCATTTTGAAGAACATTTGTCAATTAATGACGGTTAGCATGGCAGGTCATGTCTTAGCAAGTTGCTTAAATGGTTTGAGGAGGTAACAAAAGTGATTGATGGGGGGGGCAGTGGACATTGTCTACATGGACTTTAGTAAGACATTTGATAAAGGTATTTGATTTGTAGAAGGTACAGATGAGGTTTGCCAGAATGCTGCCTGGACTAGAGGCTATTATCTATAAGGAGAAGTTGGACAAACTTGAATTGTTTTCACTGGAGTGTTGGAGGCTGAACAGAGAACTAATATAATACAAGTATATAAAATTATCAGAGGCATAGATGGAGTAGACAGTTAGAACCTTTTTTCCGGGGTGTAAATTTCAAAGACTAGAGGGTATAGCTTTAAGATGCGAGGAGCAGAGTTTAAAGATGTGCAGGACAAGTTTTTGGAATGGAGAGTAATGGGTGCCTGGAAGGCGCTATCAGGGGTGGTGGTTGTGGCAGGTTGAATAGTGACGTTTAAGAGACTTTTGGATAGATGTGGATATGCAGGGAATAGAAGAATATGGATCAGATGCAGACAGATGAGATTAGTTTAATATGGCATCATGTTTGCCACAGACACATTGTGGGCCGAAGGGCTTCTTTCTGTACTGTACTGTTGTATGCACTCTACTTTAATTCACCTCTAATATGGGGATACTGCAGGCTACAATATACCTTATAATTTTATATACCACGATCATGTTCCCTCTTGGCCTCCTCTGCTCAAGTAAAAAAATAGACCTCGTCTCTCCTCATAACCAAAAATGCTCCATCTCGGTGATCTCTTCAGCAACCTTTCTAGTGCTATTACACTATGGAGAGTAACAATGGATTTGGAATCGAGTGGTTAATCTTTTGGGTAGAGAGAAAACTGGAGACTCATTTAGTCTCTGGCAGATAAGATAAAGGAGAAACCAGAGGGATTCTACGTATAATAAGGGAAAAAGCATAATCGGGGAACAGTAGAGCCCTTTAAAGATCAACCAGGTCTATGTGTGGAGTCACAGGAGATGGCTTTCGTTAGTTGACTTTAGTTTAGATTATTGTCATGTGTCCTAAGATACAGTGAAAAGCTTTTGTTGCGTGCTAACCAGTCAGCGGAAAGACAATAAATGATCAGGACCACTCTGGTTGTGGTAGGATGATTCAGTTGCCTGATAACTGCTGGAAAGAAACTGTCCCTGAATCTGGAGGTGTGCGTTTTCTCACTTCTATACTTACTCAATGGGAGAGGGGAGAAGGAGTGGCCAGGGTGCGACTCGTCCTTGATTATGCTACTGGCCTTGCCGAGACAGCCGTGGAAGGGAGGTTGGTTTGTGGGCTATATCTACAATTCGCTGCAATTTCTTGCAGTCTTGGATGGAGCTGTTCCCAAACTGTGGGAACGCCGTTCCCAAGCTGTGATGCATCCCGATAAAAGGTGTTAAATTAATATTTGACATCTGTATTTACCATGGAGAAAGACATGGATGCTAGGGGACTCGGGGAAGTAATACTGATGTCTTGAAGAGAATCCACATTGTTGAAGAGGAGGTTCAGGAGGTCTTAAAGTACATAAAGGTAGATGAATCCCCAGGGCATCATCAGTCAAAGTTTTAGTATAGAAGTTGGGAAGTCATGTTGAATAAGACATCGGTGAGGCTATATTTAGAGTATTGTGTTCAGTTTTGGCCACCACGTTATAGGAAATATGCTGTCAAGTTGGTAAGGATGCAGAGAAAATTAACAAGGATATTGCCAGGACTCGTGGGTCTGAGCTATAGCGAGAGGTTGAGTAGGCGGGGACTCTCTTCCTCGGAGCGCATGGGGATGAGGGGTGATTTATAAAGGTGTATAAAATTATGAGATGAATAGATCGGGTAGATACACAGTCTCTTGCCCAGAGTAGGAGAATCGAGAACCAGAGGGCATAGGTTTAAGGTGAAGGGGGAAAGATTGTATCAGAATCTTGAGGGGTAACTTTTTCACACAAAGGGCGGTGGGTGTATGGAATGAGCTGCTGGAGGAGGTAGTTGAGGCAGGGACTATCGCAACATTTAAGAAGCAATTAGACATCGATAGGACAGGTTTAGAGGGATAAGGGGGAAATGCAGGCAAGTGGGACTGGAGTAGATAGGACATGTTGGTCGGTGTGGGCAAGTTGGTCCAAAGGGCCTCTTTCCACGCTTGTGACTCTAAAACATGATCGCGTTATCCTAGGACACTGTAGGAAGGTAAGGAAGAAATTACAAGACACTTAGCAGAGTGAGTTGCCAGAAGATTTAAAAGGGTCCTGAGGGACAAATGTTTCACAAAGGAGGATAGTGCTTGTATGGAACAAGCTGCCAGAGAAAGTGGTACAATTATGACAATTAAGACACTGTGATAGATACAGTGAATAAGAGTATTGTGTTCAGTGGATAAGAAAATTTGGAAGCATATGGACAAGGCGCAGGCAAATGAGACTAGCTATGTTAAGCTACTTGGTTGTCATGAATAAGTTGGGTCAAAAGGTCTGTTTGTGTGCTATGCCTATTATAATTTTATGAGTGTTAAAGAGTTTCTTAACAGGACATGGATTTGTTGTTTACCCAATCTTCCTATTGCAGGGGATGTGTCAATCAAACAGGAAGAACATTTAGGATTTTTTTCAAAATATTAAAATTAAATGTTGCCTTTCTCTGTTATCTTTCAGAGTTAAATGCAGAAAAGAGAAAGGTGACCACAAGAGGGCAGCTGAATTCAGACCAAATAGAGTAAGTTATGGAATTGCAAGGAAGCATTTTGTTTCATGGAATAGAGGCAATGCTTAACAATCCAACACTGAAAAATAATTAATATACCACTTGAATATACTTTTAAAATGACACATATTGATAATTTGTGGTATTCATAGCATAAAAGAATATGCTGATAAGGATAGCCAAAATGTGACAAAGTGAAAGTGACCATTATGTAAAATATAGATGTGCACGATTTCAAATATGCTATTCATAAAAATTACGAATAATACAACTTTTTAAGGAAATTATGTCAGGTTACAACTAGACTCGTGTACCTTTTCTATCCTTCCCAATATCTTAATGTATTCTTCCTTTTCAAAAATCATCCGATTATTTTCACTTATGAAATATAAATATACTCAAGTTGCTAGGTAATGAAGTTTTATACATGTTCTAATTGGAATCCTTTCATTTCAAATAGATTAGATATATTAAGGTCAAAGGTGGAAAAGTCTGTCTTGGTTATCCAGTCAATCAGAGAGAAGCTGAGTGCTTTGAAGGTCAGTGTGGATTACGTGATTAAAAATAATGGTATTTCAGAATAGCTAGTTCAAAATGCTTCCTTATTTCACCGAATGTTTCTTCCAAATTTTTCTTCGAGTGTCAATGATATAATCATTCACGATCAACTTAGATTTTCTGCAAAACAGTTTCTTAGACTAAATGTTACTACCCCGTTTCGTATTTTCTAAATTTCCAATCTTTTTCATAAAGTAGAGGTGATGTAAACTATGTGTTCACAACATGTCATCTATTAGCCAATTACTTCTACAAGTCTCAATTCAACTACCAGTAGTTTTATCTTTCAGAGAGCCTCATGTATCTGTCTGACATCAAGTTTATTCAAATGCTGATTTTTTTTTTCCGAATAATAAACACCAAGCCATCTCAATTTCTAATCCAGTTCTATCATATCATATCATATATATACAGCCGGAAACAGGCCTTTTCGGCCCTCCAAGTCCGTGCCGCCCAGTGATCCCCGCACATTAACACTATCCTACACCCACTAGGGACAATTTTTACATTTACCCAGCCAATTAACCTACATACCTGTACGTCTTTGGAATGTGGGAGGAAACCGAAGATCTCGGAGAAAACCCACGCAGGTCACGGGGAGAACGTACAAACTCCTTACAGTGCAGCACCCGTAGTCAGGATCGAACCTGAGTCTCCGGCGCTGCATTCGCTGTAAAGCAGCAACTCTACCGCTGCGCTACTGTGCCGCCCTACTACTGGCAGAACTACACAATCCATCTATCACGTACATGCAAATATCTTTGGACTGATTCTCAGTTCAACTTTAACGAGTAATCTATTATCTTTTTTGGAGTTATTTAGTAAAACATCAGAAGCTAAGAATAATTGTGTGATTTCTGAAATGGATCTTTTGTGAAATTGGAAATGCCGATGGTTGCTAGAAGTATGTAGTTTAATTCCTATGTCAAATTTGTGCCTCCTGAGAGTTTGCTTTCAGGAGGTAAACATCCTTACTTACTGGATATAACAGTTGCTGTCTTATGGTGCTACATTGCGGCACAGTGGCGAGTGGTAGTGTTGCTGCCGGAGACCCGGGTTCAATCCTGACCTAGGGTACTGTCTGTATAGAATTTGTACATTCTCCCCATGACCTATGGACATACAGGTTTGTAGGTTAATTGGCTTGGTATAATTGTAAATTGTCCTTACTGTGTGTAGGATAGTATTAGTGTGTAGGAATTACCAGTCGGTGCAGACTCGGTGGGCCAAAGGGCCTGTTTCCACGCTGTATCTCTAAACTAAACTAAAAATGACCCAACAGGGGCTAGGAACCTGCTAACTTCTTACAGAATTGGTCATTCTTTCAGGCATGTGAAGTTTCCGCGGATTTCCGCTTTTTAAAAATCCATTTTCCGCGCTTTTTGCATGATTTCCGCATTTTTCACTTTGCTAAAATCGCATTTACCAACGGAGAAATCGGATCGGAAAGAAAGAAAAGAAACAATGTATAGACTTGTAATGAACACAAGGGTTCCGCTAGAGGTTGCTAGGGGTTCTGCGAGAAATCTCCCGCGCCCTGGAAGTCTCCCCGAAAATGTGGCACCTAGGCTGGGCAAGGCAGCCAACCTCGACCTCATCGGGACTTCCGTGGCCAATTTGTCAATTCGGCCGCGAGAGGTCACTAGGGGTTCCGCGAGAAATCCCCCTGCCGTGGAAATCTCCCTGAAAATGTGGCACCTAGGCTGGGCAAGGCAGCCAATCTCGACCTCTTCGGGACTTCAAGGCCGATCGGAGGGTTGAATTTGCAGCCGGGGCTCTGGAACTCCAGCCCAGCTGGAGCCAGCAAATCTATCCCCATAGCCGGCTTCCTTGCAAAGCTCTGGAACCAAGAGTGCCAGAAAATCAGTGAGCAAATATTAAATTTAAGTACAGGATTATATAACTAACTTAATTAAGACGGGGTTAAAATATAAAACACAACAGAAAAGCCAATTGCTACCATTGTGGGCTTGATTATCAATTAATGTGCGAATTTACTTCAAAATGTTAGTAGTATACAGTGACATATTCACATTATTTTGTAATGGGCGTTTTTACTTTGAAATGCACTAAAAGAGGCTTGAAACTAGTAATTTTGTGTGTAAATTTTCCAAATTTTTGACCACTGCTGAACGCAAGCGTTCGGCTCTTTTCCTCTTTTTTTTTTACCTCACTCACATGCCTGTTCTTTCTGTCCAAGATCGAATGGTGAAATTTGGCATCTGACTATGCCTTATTATGCACCTCAACAATGAAAGTTTAGATCAACCATTGTGAGCCATATAGTCAGAACATTGCACTTCCTTATCATCTGAGGTCAGTATATACATAGACCTGGCCAAGTCTTCAGAAGAGTGACAAATTTCCATGCCAACCAGTGTAGATTATAAACCAAGCAAGAACAATAATAGACAACATTAAACGAGATGTTATTTTCTTTAAAAGATTCCACATTATTTATAGGTTTTGTTGGTTATATAACAAGCTTATCACTTCCTTTTATTTCAGGCCTTGGAGAGCAATAAAGAGCTTGGATATTTCATTGGTGCCTGGAACAATACAGGGGACCTGGCCACTGAGCTCCAAAGAAACAGAGAACTCAGTAAGTATCAGAATTTTCTTTTCAAAATTGTCGGAAAGCTTGTGCTACTGCCTCTGGCTTGCTGATAAATATCTAATTCCTGAGAGTAAGAATGATTTATTGTTCAAATGATTAGTTTAAAAAGTCAAGTGGGCTTTTTGTGCATACGTTGCATTATTTGCAAGGTGAAGCATTTCACGTCTCAATGTTTTTAGTTTATTTTTGAAAAATAAGTTGCTTATTGCACAAGGTGTTGTAATAGTGGTAAGTATGAGCATAATTTCATGCAGTGGGCACAGGATTGATCCCTCTTACACCTAATGTTATAATCTTGATTTCAGTAACATTAGTGGTTAGGGTTCAGACCAGAATGCAAGTTGTTACAGTGGGAGTAAAGGAGGGGAGGTACCCTCCGTTCTATTTTCATAAAGAGTATGAACAAATTGATCAGAGTAACGTTCATCGGACTTGAGCGTATTATATGGTCCTGACCATAAATTAGAGTGGTATGGATGGAGAGTACAAAAACATGCATTTCCCCAAATGGCTCAACGAAATCTACATTTGTTCCAAATGTTTGGGCACTCCCCAACTTACGTAAGGGGTCGTTCTGTGAACCCTTGCATAAGTTAGATTTTACATGTTGGAATCGCCATCCCCTGCGTGAAATAACTCAGAGTCTGAACAACAGCCTCGACCCAAAATATGACCTGTCCATGTTCTCCAGAGATGCTGCCTGGCCTGCTGAGTTACTCCTGCACTTTGTTCCTTCACTGGGAGTATTAACTGTATATCCATAAAAGTGAAGATGAAATTGGGATCAGTACCATTGGGCATCCATAGATTGGTTTCCAACACTTGCCATAATTGAAAAATCTGGAGATCCATTGGGCATTTGAAGCATGATTTCACAGGCAGCGCTAAATCATCTAAGTGCTACTTTCATGGGAAAATGAGAATTTCCTGTGCAAATTATAATTGTATATTATTGTTTTTGTTGCAGTGGCACAAGTTGAAAGAAACAGCAAAACCGGTAAAGTTCAGGAGAACTGAAGGTGTTACTCTTTGAATACATTTTCACTGGGTCATTCATGGCTACATAACTGTTCTTAGTAATATACTATTGGTCTTTTCTTCAAGTGTAATTTGCTCAAATGTTTATAGTAATGTGAATTTCAACTGTACCATCTCCAAAGAGATAATCCTTAAAGAACTTTGATTAATAACTAAATTA
The DNA here is from genome assembly GCF_053455715.1 of Rhinoraja longicauda. Taxonomy (NCBI): domain Eukaryota; kingdom Metazoa; phylum Chordata; class Chondrichthyes; order Rajiformes; family Arhynchobatidae; genus Rhinoraja; species Rhinoraja longicauda. Next base: position 44,664,902 of record NC_135963.1, read on the forward strand.
AACTACGGATTAAATATTAACTAAATGTGCAACGAAATTTTGTCAATTGTGGAACAACATTTGCTACATCTTGTTTAATTAGCATTCGGATTTATTCCAAAAAAAAGACAGAAAACATTAGAAATACTCAGAGAATCAGGCATCTGTGGAGAGAGAAACGGAGTTAACATTTCAAAACCGACAAGGGGTTTTTCAACCTGAAATTATAAATGTTTCTCATTCCACAGATGTAGCCAGACCCATGTGAATCATTTTTCCTTTCCTAATGGTCTTGCATACATTGTTTGCTGTAAATGCAATTGTTATGGTTCACTTCTGTGTTATAAGATAAAGCTGTTTTACTCTGAGGTGAGCTACAACCAACTATCTCCACCCTTGATAATATGCAGTGGTATTTATTCCACAGGCACCAAGAATAGGATTGCTTAATTTTATTTCCTCTCCACAAGTTCAATAATTGCAGCAGTTTATTATTGCCTGACTGATCAGGCCTCTTATTATTTTAACATATTTTAGCATAACTATATTAATCCACAAATGCAAGTATTTACTATAATTATAGATTTTTTTGGCACAGGACAAGACCATTTGGTTCATACCAATGCAGGCCAAACATGGACTCTAGGTTAATCTACCTTCCCACTTCTTGGTCCATAGCCATGCCCATGTCTTCATGGCTTTTTATGTTCATCCATGCATCACCAAGAAGAGTGGAGAGGTTAGTTGGGCCATGGCTAGAATGCCATGCACAACTCTGTTTATCGAGTTACAGGAAAACTGTGACAGCACTAAAGAAGGTGGAGCAAAAATGTATGCATTCATTGCCAGGGCTAGAGAGGGTTACTGCTTCCATCGCCTACTTGGCTGTCAGATCCAGTCTCCCCAAATTCAGTGAGTGATATAATTTTTCTCAACTCCCTACCAATTCTTAATCAATTAACTTGCTTCTCAGTTCCTATATTACTGAATCCTCTGATGCTTGGAAATTCATTTTTCAATTTCATCTTATCTCCAATTTTATGCTCCTTTATATTAATCTTCCCTCACACTCCTTTGTTCCAAAGAAAACAACCTCAGTCTCTCATTACTATAATTCTCCAGTGCTGGCAAAATCTGAATAAGTTTCATCAATACCCACTCATGTGCTATCTTTGCTTATCATTTACATTCTCCCTCAGTCAAAGTCTGTATTTTCACCTTATGAGGACATATGCAGTGTGTTCGTCAGCACTTTACACATTTTCTCCATCCATACTTGGACACCGGTTTTGGCCGCCAAAAGGATCTAATCTTTCCTTTTCAAATCTCTCTTTTAATGTATGTATGGAACATATTAATGTTTTCATTGACATTTATCTACCAATATTACTTTCATGTACCTCTATGCTTTTATAACTTTGATTTCACCTTTGGACTTTCTATAAATCAAATATTCTGTAGTGCTGTGTTTGTTGTCTACCTTATTTTGCATTACCCCGTCCCTCACCGTCCATGAACTGTAAACTCCCTCTTATAATGATTACGTTTGTGCGGAGTCCCAACTACTTTCTGCTTGAATTCCTCCAACTGACCTGACAATTACTTACTTCAAGCAGCTTTCAGTATATTTTTGCCAAATCAGTCTAATAAAATTGGCTCTGACCAACTTAGACTTTTTTTTGCTGATCTATCTTTGTCCTTTTCCATAATTCTATTAAATGAATTTTTATCACTGTTTCTAATATGCTATGTTTTTTACTTGCCCAGATTCAGTCCTTTTTTTCCCATTTTTGTTCTTTCAATTTATGATCCCATTTTGCTGATCGGTCGGATAATTGCCCTTCCTTCCGCTTCAGAAGACATGAGCTAAAATAGGATTTCAACCCTGAATCCTTTGTACATTCAAGATTCACCTTATGAAGACATATGCAGTGTGCAGGTGGTCACGGTGGCGCAGCGGTAGAGTTGCTGCCTTACCGTGAATGCAGCGCTGGATACCTGGGTTTGATCCTGACTACGGGTGCTGCCTGTACGGAGTTTGTACATTCTCGCCGTGACCTGCATGGGTTTTCTCCGAGATCTTCGGTTTCCTCCCACACTCCAAAGACGTACAGGTTTGAAGGTTAATTGGCTTGGTAAATGTAAAAATTGTCCCTGGTGGATATAGGACAGTGTTAATGAGCGGGGATCGCTGGTCGGCGCGGACCCGGTGGGCCGAAGGGCCTGTTTCTGCGCTGTATCTCTAAAGTAAAAGGGTCAACTAGTTTATTGTTCGTCAGGGATGCTGCCTGTCTCACTGAGTTACTCTAGCATTTTCTGATTTTATTTTTAGTTTAGTGGTAAAATTTATTCTTTTCTTTGATAAACCCATCAGGATTTAAATCTTGTGTCAGAAAGAACTGCAGACGCTGGTTTAAATCGAAGGTACACACAAAATGCTAGAGTAACTCAGTGGGTCAGGCAGCATCTCTGGAGAGAAGGAATGGGTGACATTTCGGGTTGAGACCCTTCTTGATGCATCATTTGTCAGATTTTAAATAAACTATTTCAGATATTATCAGTTGTTGACTGTTGTAATTGAGTTGCTGAGAGTGTCATTATTTCCACTGCTTCTTAGGATATTAATGTGATAATTTGTTTGCCTGACAGTTTCCAAAAAATTGTTTGGAGTTCAAGACTGAGAAATTTGAGTTTTTTAAAATATTTCGGGCAGCTGCAGTATTCTATTAATCACAGTATACACCGATGAGCCAAAACATTATGACTACTGACAGGCGAAATGAATAACATTGATTATCTTGTTACAATGGCACCTGTCAAAGGGTGGGGTACATTAGGCAGCAACTGAACAGTGAGTTCTTGAAGTTGATGTGTTGGATGCAGGAGAAATGGGCAGGAGTAAAGACCTGAGCGACTTTGACAAGGGCCAAATTGTTATGGCCAGACGACTGGGTCAGAGCATCTCTGAAACGACAAGGCTTGTGGGATGCTCCCGGTCAGCAGTGGTGGGTATCTACCGACAGTGGTCCAAGGAGGGACAAACCGGCGACAGGGTGTTGGGTGCCCATGGCTCATCGATGCTCAAGGGCAACGGCGGCTATCCTGTCTGGTCCGAGCTGACAGAAGGTCTACTGTGGCACAAGTCACAGAAAATTTAATGGTGGTCACGGGAGGAATGTGTCACAATACACAGTGTATTGCACCCTGCTGAGTAGGGGGCTGCACATGGAGGACCAACAGCATATTAGGCAGGTGGTCATAATGTTTTGGCTGATTGCACTTCATAAACTGTGCTTATTTGTTGACCATTCGTGACTGACAAAACTAAGTTCCATCATGCAGTAAATCAATTGATATATGTGTGATGTAGTCTCAGCATTTTTAGAAAAGTGCATATTTATCATCTCACTTGGATTGAAGAATGCCAACTTACATTTTCAAACCTTTTTCCAACATTGCAGAATTATATAAATGGCAATTATAATGGTCATTTATAATTTGTCTTTAGTTATTTTTTGAGAGACACAATACTAGGAGAATCTTTTGTTCTTTCAATAATCTAGAGAGCAACTAATATCCTGTTAAAACACCAGAACAGGAACACCAAGTTTTAGTTTTAATATCCACAGAAATACAACACTTTGCGTTGCACTGAAATAGCAGTCTAGATTTATGAAAATGTGAAATCTGTTCAATCTATCAAATCCAACCTTTCCATGGACCATTTAATCTCCTAACAACTTGGTGTTAGTGTCCCAAAGGCTATCAAGTGGTTCTCAAAGTATTTCTTCGTCACTTCATGACTCAACCCAGATATGCTACTTTCCAAGCTGCTTCATCAGTGGAACTATGAGATCTTACGTTCGAACAGTTTCACTGGTAGAGAGATATTTTGTTACAAGATCCATCAAAATAAAATTACAAATTGTTTACATATTTTACTCATGGTAAGTTATCCATGGAAAACTGTCTTTAAGAAATCAACTAAATATATTTGAAATTATTGAACATTTGTTCAACATTTTGTCATGTATCTTTTTTAGTTTTTTAAAAGTTAACTACTATAGTGTAATTAAATCTCTCACTAAGCAGCTTACTATTTCTATGAGATGCATTAATTACATATGGCTATATTGCATATAATAAACATTAGGACAATGCTTTATCTCGATGGGCTATCATTGAATTTGGTGCAATATTTTATGTACTTCAATTTGTTAAATATGGATTTTTTTGATTTTTTTTGCAGTAGTGAATGCACTTTTTGAATTTAGTATCCATAAACCAACCTTAATTCACTTTCCATCATAACCATTTTACTCAATTCAATTTCCAAGATGTTCACAGGGCCATGCACAATTTGTGGAATTAATGAAATACAATGGTGAGATACTTTGCTATTATTTTAACTGAAATGAACAAGACAAACCCATCCCAAAAAGGGGCGTGGCTGTGTTCTGCAGCTGCGGCTCACCGGCAGTCTCTCTGTCTTTTTTTTGTTTTTTGTCTATTGTCATCGTTTAATGTACGTTTTGTTCTATTTTTAACTCTGTGTATGTGGGGGGGGGGGGGTGGTGGGGGGGTTGGGGGAAACCTTTTTTCTAATCTCTTCCTCAACGGAGATGCGACTTTTACCGTGTCGTATCTCCGTTCGCGCTACGACCTAACATCGTGGAGTCGGCGGCCTCCAGCTGGGATCGACCTTGAAGACTCCGGTCGCAGGGCCTGGACTTACCATCTCGGAGGCTTCGGCCGTGGGCCCTGCAGACCACAACATCGGGAGTTCGCAAGTCCCTGGCTGGCGACCGGTTTTTGGGAGCTCCAGCCGTAGCAGCTTCGACCGCCCCGAAGCGCGAGGTACGATCGACCCGCTCGCAGGCCCTTCATCACCCTGCGTGGCTCGGCCGCAGCACTTTCCATCGCCCGGTGGGGGCTCAGGACTTTCATTGGCCTGCTCGGCTCGGCCCTGGGACTTTCCATCGTCCAGTGGGGGCTCAGGACTTTCATCGGCCTGCTCGGCTCGGCACTGGGACTTTCCATCGCCCGGTGGGGGCTTCAAAAAGTTGGGAGCCTCGATCACCTCGTGGCACCACGGGAGAAGAATGAGAAGGAGATAAGACTTTGCCTTCCATCACAGTGAGGGTATGCCTGGAGCAATCGCTGTGATGGCTGTTTGTGTAAAAATTGTATCTGTGTGTCCTGTGCTTTTTGTTGTCTACTGCCGGACCCTGACGTGAGAGGACGCTGGCGTTGTTTATTCGCCGCTTTTCCGTTAGGATAGTTTGTCTGTTTGTTTTTATGTTGATTGTTTTTGTAAAGCGCTTTGAGCACCCGATAAGGCGCTATATAAAATAAATGCTTATTATTATTATTATTATTATTCCTTCTCTCCCGAGATGCTGCCTGACCTGCTGAGTTACTCCAGCATTTTGTGAATAAATACCTTCGATTTGTACCAGCATCTGCAGTTATCTTCTCAGACAAACCTTTAACTGGCAATGTCTAATTCCATGAATGAATAATTTAAAGATAGTACTCCTAACATTGTTCACATTCAAGGAATCCAAACATGCCAAATAGGCGAAGATTTCTGCTTGCCTTGTAAGAAATCAGTTAATTTGAAGTAAAATTAGGGGGGAAATCATTCAAAGCAAATTTAAAACTAAAGTATGAAACAGCGCTGACAAAAGAACTGGATATGTAGTACGCATACATAAGGCATAAGCATTAGAAAAATATTGCCCATTTTTCCCCCTCTACTCGAGGATATCCAAACAAAAGAATTGAAACAAATCTGGCTAAATTCCTGAAAAAATGAACTTGAAATAAATTAGTTTTTTTAATTTATCCTATTATTATTTCTTTTTCCCCCCATTTTTACTTGCTGCGATCCATTAATTTAAATTTGAAAATAATTGGGAATATAGAATAATATATACTTTTTTGATAAGCAAGGGGGTCAAATGTTACTGTGGTCAGATGCAAATTCAAATGAGCTACTGTATAATCTCTTAAATGGCAGATCAAGCTAGAGGGGTTGAGTGACTGCTTTGGTCTTAATTCGGTGCATAAAAGGAGGCCATTTGCCTATTATGCATGTGATGACTTTTTCAAAGAACTATCCAGTTGGTTCCACTTCCTGTCATTTTACCATAATCTAATAAAGTAATATTCTTGCTCAAGGTAAAGGAACTGCCAGGAGGTAGTGACCATAATATGATGTTTTAATTTGCAATTTGAGAGGGAGAAGGTTAAATCAGAAGTGTTAGTGTTGCAGTTGAACAAAGAGGACTACGAAGGCATGAGAGAGGAGCTGGCCAACATCGACTGAAAAAGGATCCTAGCAGGAATGACGGTGGAAGAGCAATGGCAGGAATTACTGGGCATAATCCAGAAGACGCAGGATCATTTTATTCTAAAGAGGAAGAAAGATTCTAAGGTGAGTAAGAGGCAACCGTGGCTGACAAGGGAAGTTAGGGACGGTATAAAACTAAAAGAAAAGGTGTAGAACAGAGCAACGAGTAGTGGGAAGCCAGAGGATTGGGAAACTATCAAAGGACATTAGAAGGTAACAAAAAGGGCACTACGGGGTGAAAAGATGAAGTACGAAGGTAAGCTCGCCAAGAATATAAAGAAGGACAGTAAAACTTGGACAGGTTAAGTGAGTGGGCAGATGCATGGCAGATGCAGTGTAATGTAGATAAATGTGAGGTTATCCACTTTGGCAGCAAGAACGAGGCAGATTATTATCTCAATGGTGACAGATTAGAAAAAAGGCAAGTGCAATGAGACCTGGGTGTCCTTGTACACCAGTCACTGAAAGTAAACAAGCAGATACAGCAGGCAGTGAAGAAACCTAATGGCATGTTGGCCTTCATAACTAGATGATTTGAGTATCGAAGTAAAGAGGTCCTTCTGCAGTTGTACAGGGCCCTGGTGAGACCACATCTAGAGTATTGTGTGCAGTTTTGGTCTCCTAATGTGAGGAAGGACATCTTTGCTATTGAGAGAGTGCAGCGTGGGTTCACAAGGTTAATCCCCGGGATGGCAGGACTGTAATATGAGGAAAGATTGGAAATACTGGGCTTGTATTCACTGGAATTTAGGATGAGAGGGGATCTTATAGAAACATATAAAATCATAAAAGGATTGGACAAGCTAGATGCAGGAAAAATGTTCCCAATGTTGGAGGAGTCCAGAATCAGGGGCCATAGTCTAAGAATAAAGGGGAGGCCATTTAAAACTGAGATGAGAAAAACTGTTTCACCCAGTGAGTTGTGAATTTGCGGAATTCTCTCCCACAGACGGCAGTGGATGCCAATTCACTGGATGAATTTAAAAGAGTTAGCCAGGGCACTTGGGGTTAGCGGAATCAAGGGGTATGGGGAGAGGCAGGCATGGGTTACTGATTGTGGATGATCAGCCATGATCACAATGAATGGTGGTGCTGGCTCGAAGGGCCTCCTCCTGCACCTATTTTCTATGTTTCTATGTTTGCTACATGGCACTGGCAAATTTGCAGTTCATTACGAACTCAGCTTTCATAGAAATCCTGTAGAATACAGCTAATGGGGAAATTAACCCCCCCCCCCCCCATTAAATTGGCATGTAGTATGACCTGGAAAGCTTCCCCATCTAAGTGACCCAATTTAATCTGAGGGGAAACCTAACACATAAAAATCAGCCCAGCTACATGATGGACAAATTTAAACAAAATACAAACTGCATTTGCATATAAGTTGCTTAGAACTTTAATTGTGACCTGAGATGTTCTGTAAAAAAATTACCAATACTTGGGGAACACACAAGGAAACCCCCTGCATCTTAACTCTAGTTTTTTTTCCTCTCAGTAGTATTACCAAGGTGGTGCAATGATTAGTAGAGAGGTAATAAGGAACCAAGGCCAAGTTTAAAGAGGTGACTGAGACCACTCTGATGCTGAGTTTGATTAGTTGCATTCCGCAAACATCAGGATAGAGATGTACATACAAGACTTCTCTTTAATCTGTGCTGTTAATTGATCTCAGTCAGTGGAGCATAGCGTGATTAGAATCCGTCCGAGTACTTTCAAGTTAGTGCAAGGAGTTTAAAAAACAACCAAAGCTTCTACTCTTAATTGCTACCCAATGGGGTGCTGTAAAATACACTTGAGGACAGGTGAACACAGCATTTAGTTGTGTGGGTATTAGGTATGATTAAATATTAACTAACCATAGTTAACCGCAGTTTCTAATAATAATGTATGATGTTTTCATGATTCTGTAGTTGCAAATCATCCTTAATTGGATAAGCTAGAGTTTTCAATGTACTCTGCCCTGTTGCAATGCCCTGAACGTAACTTGGCAAAACCTGCTGGGATATTTCATCAAAGAAAGGCTCTAATGTGTCATTAGTTCAGTGCTGGCTCTTCAAGACAAACCTGTCAGCATTTGGCAGATTGTTAATTGCTGTGATACCTTAGGATGATGGAGATTCTGGGCTGGGAAGAACAGTACTGCCACAGAAAGAGGGGAAGGCAGCAGCTTCCATCCATATTGAAGTGGAAATGATGCAAGAGACTGTCGTCGTCGTGGCTATCCCTCGAGGTCGGATGATGGTGTACGTTCCGATGTCAGAACAAAGACGCCTATGTTTGTTTAACGTGTACTTAATGTTGCACTCCAAGAAGCACATGGTCTTTCACAAATCAATCAACTAATTCCAATAGCAAGGGAACAAAGACGATTGGAGCCGATAGATTTGTTGCAGCCTTCATCCGCCTTCACAGCTGTTGAGTTCAAGATAACTTTGTCCGCCTTGTCCGCCATTGAGGTCTTGTACGTTGGATCGTTCTTCGTCTGGACCCTCATCCTCAACCTTTCCGCCATGGGTGGCCCTACCAGAAGCTAGTGCTTCCGACGAAATCGCTCTCTGGAATCATGGGGGCACGCAAGCCTCTTCACCACAACAAGGTGAACGATCCGAAGAGGAAGAGACTAGGATCTAGGCCATGTGTCAACACCGCAACTGTTGCTGCTAGTCTCCAACAATGGCACACCTTCACAGTGCTGCCATAGGCAGCCTCTCGGCACCAAGCCATGGAGCAATTCATTACCGCAAGATCAGCAACAGAGGGCAGGGATTGAAACTGTGAGCAGTTTTGGGCCTCATATCTAAGGAGGGATGTGCTGGCATTGGAGAGGATCCAGAGAGGGTTTACGAGAATGATCCTGGGGATTATTGGGTGAAGCTATGATGAGCATCTGTACTCGCTGTTGGAAGTTTGGAAGGTTGTTGGGGGGACCTCATTGAAACTTACCGAATAGTGAAAGGCCTGGATAGAGTGTATGTGGAGAGGATGTTTCCACTGGTGAGAGAGTCTCAGACCAGAGGGCACAGCCTCAGAGAGGGAAAGGTAGATCAGCCATGATTGAATGGCAGAGTAGTAGACTCAATGAACCAAATGGCCTAATTCTGCTCCTATGACTTATGAATATAAGAACATCAGGTACCCTGCACACCTACGAGCTGGGCAGTGTTTGTGCTGGTTCCTGGCACCTGTATTCCTCTTGTAGCAACATTCAGAGTAAGCAGGTGTCTTTCTTCAAGTACAGACGATAAAAACTTGTAAGTGTTGGACTGGAGGACTAGGAGCCTTAGAGCAAATTAATTTTCTGCGGGAAAGCACTAACCAGGGTGCCAGTATATAGTCATGTATAGAATCATTATCTCTGTCTCAAATGTACATTCTAACAATCTGAGAATTTTAATTTTGGCCAGGGATTTTCCATTGTATGTTCATGTCAACTGAATAAAGACTTACCAGACCAAGTGGACCCGTTGGGTCCAAACCTCTCCTGCATTGGTGCAGCACCCTCTCCTCCCCTCTCCCCCCCCCCCCCCCCCCCCCCACTCCCCCCCCACTCCCCCTCTCCCCCCCCCCCCACTCCCCCTCTCCCCCCCCCCCCCCACTCCCCCTCTCCCCCCCCCCCCCACTCCCCCTCTCCCCCCCCCCCACTCCCCCTCTCCCCCCCCCCCACTCCCCCTCTCCCCCCCCCCCCACTCCCCCTCTCCCCCCCCCCCCACTCCCCCTCCCCCACTCCCCCTCTCCCCCCCCCCCACTCCCCCTCTCACTCCCCCTCTCCCCCCCCCCACTCCCCCCCCCACTCCCCCTCGCACACCCCCCCACTCTCCCCCCCACTCCCCCTCCCCACTCCCCCTACTCTCCCCCCCCCACTCTCCCCCCCACTCTCCCCCCCCACTCTTTCTCCCCCCCCACTCTTCCCCCCCCACTCTTCCCCCCCCACTCTTCCCCCCCCACTCTCCCACTCTCCCCCTCTCCCCCTCCCCCCCCACCTCTCCCTCCCCCCTCCCTAGGAGATAGATTTAAACTTTAAAATGTGAATAAGTTTAAACATATAACACCGATTTCAATGAAACTTCTTCCATTAGCACCAAAGGAACGACGGCGAGTAAGGTGGGCCTAAAATTGTCACGCTATCGTGTACGGTTTTGTCTGTAGTTCAGGAACAAAAGAGAAAAAGAGAGAGAGAGAGAGTGTGAGAAAGAATGAATTGATATCTCCAGACTCCAAGTGGTAATTGATCCCATTGTGTTAAAAGTTATCATTCAGACATCAAAGTATACAGATTAATACTTAGGAATGGATATAAAGAAGCTTTGTGTAGATAAATGGAATGGTATGAAAATTTCGCAACCTACAAGCCAAAATTTAGCTGAAGTGAATTCTGGATAATGCCAAAGTTCTCAGTATTTCATGCTTTGAAAATGCTCCTTTATGCAATTTCATACCATCAATAAACATTTTTGTTTGCCAAATATAGACCAACCTTCAGCACAATGTTGTTTCTTTTCACCCCAAGTAAAAAGAAGGAATGTTTATGATGCTGGAATAATACAACCATTGACTGAGGCAGACGATGTGTGCTGTTCTTTAAGTAAAGGTTATTTTTCTCAAGTACATGATTTACAGCTTGGACCATGTGATGACAATGTGACTTCTCATCTGTAAGGCAGCACAAACCAGTCATAGTTCCATTCAGATATTTAAAAGGATGACCATACTGAAATACTGAGAAAATGTACCACAATACTTAAATCATCATTCTGATTCAGTGATTAGCTTGTTTGCACAGTGAAGGGATTATGTGATTGAATCACAAGAGCATAATGGCAGTGTTTGTACAGCATTTCACAATTTCAGAAGAGCTGTAATGCAAACAGACATTAAAAAAAATTATGCTTTTTTAATCCATTTACTGGAAATGTAAGCATTTACTGCATGAAAATAACAATTTTCCTCAAAAGGATTAATCCATTACCAATATGGATTTAAAAAAATGCATGAGTATATAATTTTCTGAGTATTTATACTTTATTTAATCTTGCTTCCCTTCTCCGAAACCCATCCCAGTGATCTCTTTCCTTTATCTTTAGCAGAATTTCATAACTAGTACTCTGCCAAATGATGTTTCCACATGGCGATGTCTAGGATGTGAAAGGTGGCATTTTATAAGATTAATGAAGTTATTGAAGCTGAGGTCAATCATTCACAGCATCGTGGTGCCCAACATGGAATTTTGGATGAGGTTAAGGAGCAGAAACTCTGACAACTCCATCACCCAAACAATGGCTGCTGAGATCTATTGTTTTCCCAACCATGATACTGGCTAAGAATTGAGATCATCGAACTCATTTTAGGTCAAAGATTCAATCTGAAATTTTACTCGTCTGTATAGTTGATTGCAGTCACCCACACAACTTTAATGAGAGTTTTTTGCCTCCTTCATACCATTAAGATCATAGGTCCTATCTCCAGTCAACTGATTTTTAACAATACATGTTAAGTAGTACAGACTCTTGGATGTTTGGATCAAGAAATATTATTCCACCTCTATTTGCTGCTACCAATTCTATTAAAATGAGAATATATTTAATTTACACATCACTATCAAATAACCTATCAATTCTAATTATCTTGGCACAATCATGAAGAATAGCCACATGGATGTGCAACAACTGAACAAGCATTGGTCTAAATTTCAGCTTGGGATGTCTCTGGCTGTAATTGACTGTTAAACTTTATGGGCTAAATGTTCCTTCTCATTGAGTTGTGATAGTGCCAGGACTGAACTTTCATAGCTCCTTGTGATGCTATTATGAATCCATCAAGATTTCCTCGATTAAATCTTTTAAACAATTTGGAAGCCTTCTTAATAGTTTCTTCATTCCCTTTTAATTGGTAGATAACTTCTGGATGCGAATCACGTCCAATGAAGTCACAGCAGAAGAAGAGAGAGAAATGTTGACGTACATTTTTCCAGCTCCATCCTCAGGAAAGAAGGCTCCAAAGTTTGGACAGTCAGAGGTAAAGGTATTATTTTCTGAGAGAGGAAGCTGAAAACCTCTGACATATAGAATAGAAAACTGGGTCCACAGCACAGGTCCTACGGCAGGATGACTTTCCCTGGTTCATTTGTTGGAAATTAACATTGCTGACAAGGGCAAAATTATCCATCACCAGTTGGGCCTTGATAGGAATGTGGTGAGCATATTCCAGTACTGTTGCAGTCCAACAGCTGAAACTACTCCTGTAATATTGCTGGATAATGAACTGCAGTTTGTAGAGCCAGCAATAATAAACGAACAGCAATCGAGATCCAAGTTATGAATGTGTACAACTTGAATAGGGACTTGCAAGTGGTTTTGTTCCTATGTATCTGGTGCTGTTGTCCTAGATAGTACTAGCTGGGTGGTTTGGATGTGTCGTTGAAGACATCAGAACCCTGCACACATCAAATGAATGTCACAAATTTTAATGACTTCAACTCAATCACAAATTCCAGCATTTGTCATATTCTATTTTTATGTATTGCATGAAAATTAGCAACATTCATCTCCCAAAATTCCGTATCATATCATTCCTGGGATATTATTTCTTATCCTCTCTCATTATATTTAAATGTCACTTAACTTCCTTCCCTGCAGATGAAAATATAGTGGAAATTTCAAAAATAGAACTGTCAATAGTAAGTTAGTCAAGCTATATTGAATACAATTATCCAATATAGCTTGAAAATAATCTGTATTATGAATCTAGTTTGCCACAGTCATTTTCACTGGCATACTTGATGCTATGGGAAAGTAGGCAGCACAGTGGCACAGCTTGTGCAGGATAGTGGTGCAGCTGGTAGAGCTGCTGCCTCACAGCGCCAGAGAGCCAGGTTTGATCCTGACCTCAGGTGCCGTGTGTGTGGGGTATGCACATTCTCCCTGTGACTGTGTAGATTTCCTCCAGCTGTTCGGGTTTCTTCCCATATCCCAAAGACGTGCAGATTTGTAAATTAATTGGCCTCTGTAAATTGCCCGTGTATCGAATGGGATAACACAGAAGTAGTGTGAATGGGTGATCAATGGTCAGTGTGAACTTGGTGGACTGAAAGGCCTGTTTCCATGCTGTATCTCTTAACTAAACTAAACTCTATGTTCTGTACAACCCTTAAGAAAATGTAGTCTTAATGCATTAATATCTTGAGAGTTTATGAATGAGTGCATTGTCATTCTTTTATGAAACAATAGAGATTTGCAGAATAACATTCTATGACTGTTTCTTTTAAAAAATTGTATTATTCTGGATTTGCTCCACATTCTTATCAACCTCTTCCATTTCAAAACAAATGTACACTGGAGTTTTTAGGGAGAGGGATCAGGTTAAAAACCGAGCACAACCAACATTTCTGTCGCCCCCAACACCCAGTCTAACAACCTTTGACGTCAAGAATTTTCAGATTGACTGTTTAAATTAATCAAACTTCAATTTAAACTCGTCACTGAGTGGGATGTTTTTGTTGCTGCCTCTATCAGTGTGGAATCACTATTTTTGTGTTAGATTTTGTTCGTGGTAACTCAATGTGCAAGGCAAGAAATTAAGTTTATAACGCCAAGATTTTAATGCTGAGGGCTAGTTTTGATGGTTTGGATGTGTAAGCTTTGTGAAAAGTTAAGAGCAGGAATAAAGTAGCAAAATACTTGAATTATCTGGTTAAGACTTGAGTTTGAAGTTGATGGGTTGGTATCGATTAAGGTGGTTAATTTAAGAACAGGAACATCTAATCTATTGACAAAATATGGCATCTGTTGGATTTCCCCCATTGAAGGACCTCAGAAATTTTAATGAGCAGGAAATTTAACGTACATGGCATACATGGTAAAAACAGCTCTTCCTCACCCTATCACCCATCATTACCGCGGTCAGAGCAGAACCGAGTCAGGACAAGAATCCCACGATGCTCAGGTGGAGATGGGGGCTATGGTTTGCAAACCAAGCAAATGAAGGGAAGGACAGAGGATGGTGACAGTGAGAGATAGGGCTAGTTAGAATGGAGGAAGAAGAATACAAGCAACTGTGAGGAGTTGCCCAGGTCAAATGGACGCTTGTAACTAATGTCAAAAACAGGACTCCGTGCTGTAAAAGACATGCATCTGTCCTCCTACAGAACTTGCATACACAATATAATTTCACTGTTTGCCATTTGAGGTCACTATGCAAGCTCTGCAGTCCCCCTACATACACAAAAGTGCCATCAACAATTTCATCCCCCACCCCAGTCTATGTTCCAACATCAAAATGGCTCTAAAAGCCCGAATGTTTGGACATTCCTGTCAGAAGAAACACGTAACATAGTTAGACGGGGATGGGAGTTGGTTGTAATGGAGTAAGGAGGTTATTGACTTCAGTAAGCATGGTGGAATACATGCCACAATCAGCATCAATGGTGCCAAAGTGGAAATGGTTGGAAGCTTCAAATTCCTTGGTTTTCATCTCACCAGCGATCTGTTGTGGACCAATCACATTGGTGTGATACCCAAGAGGAAATTTGGAATGTCTCCAATGACTCATATACTTCTACAGATACACCAAAGAAAGCATACTGTTGGGTTGCATCGCAGCTTGGTTTGGGAACAGCTCTGGTCAAATTGCAGAGTTGTAAATGTAGCCCAGTTGATCACACAGACCAGGCTTCCCACCATTGATTCCATGTACACTTCACGCTGCCTCAGACAAGCAGCCAACATAATCAAAGGTTTGCCCCACCACCAGGCTCAGGACCAGCCTCTTCCCTGCTGTTATCAAGCTTCGAAATGGTTCTTCCACAGGCTGGGGTACTCCCCGATTCACCTGTACCCCATTGTTGACATTGGACTTTGTCTGTGGAACTGATGTGGTTGAGAACTATATTCTGTCTTCTGAATCCAAACTCATTCTACATAAATTAAGGGCAAAAGAGTAATTTGGGCGAGAACATGATCAACAAGGTTGTCTATGTGTGGAGTCACAGGAGAGGGGCAAGGTCTTAAATGGATATTTTTCATCTATATTCACCGTGGAGAAAGTCATGGACAAAGACATATCCCTACTATACTCCCTATACACTCACGACTTTACAGACAAATTTGGCTCTAACTCCATCTACAACTTTGCACATGACACCACTGTTGGTGGCCAAATCATGGACAGTGTCAAGACACACTCCAGGAAGGAGATAGAGAACTTAGTAAAGGGGCTAGTTATCGACTTCAGGAGCATGGAGCACATGCTGCAATCAGCATCAATGGTGCCAAAGTGGAAATGATTGGTAGCTTCAAGATTCTTGCCGTTAATATTACCACAATGTAATACTGTTCACTGTACCTCAGTACAGGTGACAATAACAAACTTAAACCTAAACATGGATGCCAGGGAACTCTTGGAGGTTAACACTGATGACTTGAAGAGATTCCTCATTACAGAACAGGAGGCACCAGTGTGGTTTTTCTTTTGAAGATATAGCGTGGAAACAGGCCATTCAGCCCATGGAGGCCATGCCAACCGTAAATCACCCATTCCCGCTAGTTCTACGTTATCCCACTTTTGCATGCCGTCCTTATTCAGCAGGGGCAATTTAAAGAGGCCAATTCACCTATAACCCCGACGTCTTTGGGGTGAGAGAGGAAACCGGAGCACCCTGAGGACACCGACACGGTCACGGGGAGAACATGTAAACTCCATACAGACAGCACCCACGATCAGGATCGAACCTGGGTCTCTGGTGCTATGAGGCTGCAGCTCTACCAGCTGCGCCACTGTGCTGCATCAAGGTAGATATATCCCCGGGACCTAGTCAAGTGTATCCGACAACTTTGTAGGAAGTGAGGGAAGAAATTCCAGGGCCACTGGTAGAGATATACTGTATGCATCACCAGTAGCCACGGATCAACTGCTGGAAGACTGGAGGGTGACCTACGTTGTTTCCTGCAGAAAGGCTACATTGGCGGGGATTCTGAGAGAGAGTATTTTCATGAATCTTGAAAGGCATGAACTAATTCGGGCTATGGTTACATGACTACATGGGTGGAAAATCATTACACAGCATGGCTACATGGGTGGAAAATCATGTCTCACAATTTAAATGAGTTGGGATGGTGAACAACGAAGGTTATCCAAGATTACAATGGAAACTGGATCAAATGGGCCAATGGGCCGAGATGTGGCTGATGGAGTTTAATTCAGACCTACACATCCTCAGAATATTAGCAGACCAGATCAATTTTTAGAACAGATGTGAGCGAATTACATACACTAAACCTATTTACCAACACAACATATGCAACAGTAAATGACGTATTTATGTCAAAAGGCAAAAAAAAACGCATTTGCTGGAAATCTGAAATAAAACAGAAAATGCTGGAAAATACTGAAGTGTTTCTTTTGGCCTCGGGTGCTGCTTAGCAAACATTTATTTTTATGTGGATGAAGTAAACATTGTAATCCAAAGCAAGAATAATTAGAGCAAGCGACAAAAGAGACTGCAGATGCTGGAATCAGGAGCAAGAAACCACCTGCGGGAGGAACTCAGTAGGTCGGACAGCAACTATGGGTGATGACAAATAGTCGACATTTTGGGTCAAAATCATGCCCCAGTCCTGCTGCAGATATTTGACCCAAAACATTAACTAATAATTGGAGCAGGATACTTCATTAATTCATCAAGCGTCATTTCTTTCATTTCTCTTTCGACTCGTGAACTGTTCCAAGTTAAGAACAGGACAAATTCACAAGTTATTGGAGTAGAAATTAGGCCATTAGGCCCATCTGGTCCACTCCACCATTCAATCATGGCTGATCTTTGCCCCCTAATCGCATTTCCTTGCCTCCCCTTCCCCCCCCCCCTTAACCCTTGACACCCACTCTAATCAAGAATTTGTCTATCTCTGCCTTAAAAATATCCACTGGCTTGGCCTCCATAGCCCTCTGTGGCAATGAGTTCCGCAGATTAACTACCCTCTGATTAAAGAAATTCCTCCTCACCTCCTTTCTAAAAGAGCGCTCTTTAATTCTGACCTCAAGAACCCTACCATATTTGGGAGAACCCAGAGAACCTAGATTCTTACCTCCATGCTAACCTCCAACATAACAATTATTGTTGCATTTCAGAACTTAAGTTTATTCTAACCTACAAATAGACAATTTTAATACATTATTTCTCAATCCTACATTTCAAGATACTTCATACCTATCTCCTGCATTTGGCTTCATTTCCTCAGCACTGACACTATGGAATACCATATCTCCATAAGGTATTGCTTCTTCTTGCAATCAACGGGCTTTTAAAGCCTGGAGGTTTTTTTTAAACCTTGATACTCTCCCCCCACCTCCCCCACCCCCCCACAATGGATCTGTATCTTCCAACCAAGTGTCTCAATGAAATAGAGAGAAAAAATGGGTATTTAGGATCTGACATATCTGCTGCTATGAAAAGTTATTTTTTTCTTGTTTTTTTTGTCAATCTCAAAGGAACAATAGTTTATGAGGTTAATATAAATTATTTGTCAAGACATTACAGATATCTAAGTGCTCTTCTATGTGCTGATGACAACAAAATTGGAAAGAAAGCCGGTCCTTTTCTTGACGCAGAAGGATATTGATTATTTGTGTGCGGTGAGAGATTTGGAAAATTCAATTAAAGGATTTGAGCAAAGGTTTCATAAATTTTTTTCCTCCTTCAGTATTGTTGTGATTTAATCAATATTTTATTTTTCCATAGATTTTTTTCTGAACATGAAAATAAATAACATTTAAACAATTCTGCTTACTGCAGAAACAAATTTAACATTCTCTGAAGAGCTTGATCAGATGTTGTTACTGAGTTGCCCATACGTTTGCTGGCCGTAACTCACTTAATTACAAATTTTATTGGTATTTTGTCCAAGGAGATCTTATTTACTGTGACTTGGTGAGAGAAAAAAAAGAAAACCTCAGCATTAGGAAGAAATTGATAGGCAAGGTACAATTATAAATAAACCCTGTGGTTGGAGTTGGAGGTGTTAGCCTTTACACTGCTTTGAACATGATTCAGAGAAAACTGTTTAATTCTCTTTAGTCTCTTAACTATCAGGGGACACTTTATGAGCTGTATTCTGGTTCCAGCTGTTTGCAAAAGGGACAATAGTTCAACCTTTTGCTTGGCATTCGATTTGATATTTACAACTGTGAAAGAATCAAATCTGAGAATATACTGGCGTGGCAGGGAGTTCTCAGCTTTGCAAAATAGAAACTAAAAATACAATGTCCAATAAAAATTAATTAAGCATTGTGATTAAGGAAATGTATAAATCATGACTTTATCCACTCCAAAAATAACATTTGTAAATTTATCACGACAGGTCCTCCCGGGTTACAACAGGATTCCATTCCTGAATACTGTTCGTAACCCGAACAGTTTGCAAGTTAGTATATTTAAATAAAAAACATATGCCAATCAAGGGTAACGTGTAGTTGAACCAGGGTATTAACTCAAACATTCTGATATTTCCACAAACTGAGTTCCCACACAACAGAAACTTTCTGCAGAAGGCGGCAAATCTATTCCACCAGTCTCCCAAACACTCATTCATATGTACGAACTGTCCTTAAGTTGTGTTTATGAATACTGCTCCTCCCCAGATTATGGGGAGGAGCAGTATTCATAAACACATAAATGCGTTATTTAAAATAAAATTCTATTTAATCCCTTCTCTTCTAATCTATTACTTCTGCACCTGCCAGCTACTCTCCCATCTGCTGACAACAATGAATATAGGAATTTATAAAATTAAACAAAAGATCATTTAGCTTTAAAGTCCCATTCAAATATTTTCTCCAGATCCTCCATCCTTCACTGGGATTTGTTGCTTCTTGAACCCTTTTTATCCACCTCAAAAATGCGACGTTTTAAATGGTGTTCTGACTTCTTCATTTCACAATTTTTAATCCGTGCCTTTTGCAAATCTTAAATTGAATTATTTTTCTTGCAATGTTAAGAATTCTCTTGATAATAAATACATATTTCACATAATCCAGTATCCCATCTTTCTTGCTTTTTCTATATAAATCCATGATTGGGGTGTTCCTTCATTCAACTTTGACTCTTGGTGTCATTATAGAAAGCCCTCATTTTATCCTCCTGGTTTCAGGGGTGGAGCTATTAGATTACTATTGAAACTATTAGATTGCTATTGATGGATAACAACTGGTTGCTAGTAGCTCTGTGGGAAACTAAAATTGAGCCTTGAATCTGTCAAAACATTGCCCTGCCCAGTTCTGAATAGTGCAATCTCAACAGCTGATTTTTCCACAGCCTTTGCCAAAGCAGTGTCACTTATCAAATCATCTTTACATATGTTTTTAAAAGGGAGATAAATTAAACGTGCAAGATTTGTAACAAAATAAAGCTGCTAAATATACATCATCTCAGTGCCTCACATCGCTAGATACCACAGCAAGGCTCAAAAACTAATACTTGGGTGGAATATTAGTTAGTGGGCAAAGAGATACCCCACTCCAGTTTTAGCCAATGTCATCAGGAGACAAGAAAGAAATCAAAGAAAGAACAAATTGCTGTTATTTTAATCTCCCATCTAACATTAACAGGACGCAATATAAAAAGCAGGACTAATTGGGCATGACCTGATAAAACAGACAAGAAAGTGTGTATTTTAATTATCAGCATCTTAATTTTATAATTTCTATTCCCAGGGGCCGTTCCTTCAGAGTCTAGTGTGAATATGAAAGGGCAAATCATTGCAGCTGCCCACTCATATAAATATATGACAGAAATGTCACTAAGCAAATCAATCTGTCCACTAAAATGCCTGCAGGGAACTGCTCCCACAGGTGCACACCAAGATTCAGTTTCTAGCACCTAATTTAAATGTCATTTACCCTGACACACAGCACTCTCTCAGCAACCCCCTCTCATGCTAAAGAAAATCAAGGAATGTTTGTTGACTCTGTTAACTCGGTTATGTGTACCATATTATTAAAAATCTAAAAATACTAATACGTTATGCCAGCATAATGCAAGAACAAGCTTATAATGTTGCTACTGGTTTTGGCTAACTAAAGAAAACCTTAGATCAACCAGATCATTGGGGGGAAAATATTGGGACAGTTGAATAAATAGATCCAAACGCAGATCCATTTCCTCTGATCCAACCAAGGCCAAGCCTAAGTTGTCCAACCCTTTCTATGTCCTCATAGCCTGGCTCAAAGGCTCCCGTAGCATCACAGCCACTCTTCATATCCTACCTTCATCGTTCCCCTTCTCCTCTTTCTCTTTCGGCTCCATGTCTGTATTTGCTCGTGTTTGTTTCTTGGCTTCACGATCTGGCTCTTGAGTTGGAGATAACGAACAAGGGTCCAGTAAATGATCACTACCTGTTTTATTTGGGAGAAGAGTTTGAGGACAAGCTGATAGAAATCAGCAGTACTGCTAAGCAATGTTTTCAAAAATTGAACAACCTTCCTCTTTCAACCTTCAAACCCAAGATGCTGTCACAGTTTGTCCTGTTAACTCACCTGCCAGCCACGCCCACCACGTTAAGCCAACTCCCCTCACCTGTTCACTCACCTGCTCCAGATCACCAATCAAGCCAGCATATAAACCCTTCCTGCGCACACACTCTTTGTCAGATTGTTCTTAGCCCTGATGCAAGACTCTCCAGCATTCTCTCGGACTGATTTCCCGTTGCCGACCCTGCCGACCCATAACAATCTGGCCTATGTAATGGACCGCAGGTAGACCCAAATGCAGCACACGGAACCAAGGAAATCGTTTTTAGAAAGAGCTTTATTTCTACCTGCTCGTGGTTGAGGACAGAAGACTGAGGCGTTCACCAGGGCGACAAAGAGCATGAAGGTGAGGAGCAGGCAGCGTCGTCAATGGGAAATCAGTCCGCGGGAATGCTGGAGTGTCTTGCATCAGGGCTAAGAACAATCTGGCAAAGAGTGTGTGTGTAGGAAGGGTTTATATGCTAGCTTGATTGGTGATCTGGAGCAGGTGAGTGAACAGGTGAGGGGAGTTGGCTTAACGTGGGCGTGGCTGGCAGGTGAGTTAACAGGACAGACTGTGACAGATGCATCATTTCTCTAACCTGCATGCCTGGCGGAAGTTCCTAATCAAGTCAATTTTTGTCAAGATCAAGTCAGTAAACCCATTTTACATCATGAGAGAGTCAGAACATGTGTATATGGCTAAGAAAACCCATTACTTCATCAGACCTGTCTTGAGTATTTCTGACCCGCAAGGCTGAAGAAACTGGGGCAAATGGAAATTTCAAGACAAATCAACAATATTTTATTAGGCAAGGTTACTGATGGAAAAAGAGAAAAGACAGATAAATGGGTTAAATTACAGTTTAATCATGATTGGAGAAAACACTGGAACTCAACTGTGGGATGAATGCCCCACAGTTCAGTACCCATTGCAGGCTTCTTTCTGAACGAGCATTTCATAGTCCAAATATCCATCTCTGACCAAAATAATGGACCCAATTTGATCATTTTAAAATATTGTGAAGATTTGTTTTTTCTATAAATAAAATACAAATTGAGCAACCGTGTGAAAGGTAGACACAGTGGTAAAAATGCAGAAGGGAATGATGGAAGGGGAAGCACAAGAGGAGCGAGGGAAAAATCCAACAATGGAAGAGTTTAAAAAAGGGAATTTTAACTATTGATTGTGATCAGTGCCACAGATCAACAATATGCATTAGACCTCTGACAGAAGAAAATCAGCTCTAATACATACCATTTGAGATCAAATTTAGATTTAAACTGGAAGGAAAATCTTGGATGCATATTAAAGGCATTCCAGCATATGTCAATGTTTTAAAAATAGTAGAAATATTGAAACACTTTTTACTCTTTTTAAGTTTGATGTAAAATTGAACCAGCAGCAAAACACTGATGGGTAGCTGAATGTACCTTTCCAGAAGCCTCCCACGAGGCAAGAATTTGTTTTCTAATCTCACCTATTTTTACTTGCTCCCGCTATCCTATTTTTCTCCCCTCCGTCACATGCAACATAGTGACGACGAAAATCATAGTCAATGAATGGTTAATGCAGGAGATTTCTGTCCATTCGACAGCTGGTGCTTCTAGGATATATTTTCCAGTTGTGCACCAGGTAGATCATATAACTCTCACTATATCACCCCATGAAGCAAATATTCAAAAAATAGAGAAGGGACAAGTGGCACAGGGTGGGGGTGGAAAACTATTCCAAACATAAAACCAATATTTTTATACTGCAGTAATAACCAAAAATGGACAGTCTGCATCAATTTGACAGAATGAGCCACTGACATGAGAGATCACTGCTATTTCTTTTGAGCATTCTTGAGCTCTTGGCAGCCATGACCCTTACCAAGCACATGATTAAACAGAGATTTTCATTGCATTGCCCTCGAGGTGTCCCATTCAATGTTCTGGGTCGGTCATTCGCTCAGAATGTCATGAATGTCATTTTCCAGTGCAGCTGGAGGGAGAAAAGAATCTTGTCCACCTCATGCTTATGCTGCTTTCCAAATTCCAAAACCCATTAAAACACAAATAAACCCAGAAGAGATGAGAAAGCAGGTGGGAATGTGTGGCCTGCAGTAGGTCATGACATCTTAATTTTGTTAAATATTTGCTAATAGCTTTGCTGCTTTCACTGTTAGAAATGAATACAAAATCTAACGCTCTGTTCACAGTATATATTATAACAACAAGCATTAAATTCGAGGTAATTGAAGTCTGGTATATTTTATATTTAATACAAAATGGACATTTTGGTCATTTATAAATGTAAAAAAACATAAAATCTGATAATAACAAAAAGTTCTACTTCAACTTGCGTGAAAATTTTCTTGAAATAAAAATTTAAATGAATTTTAAACCAGTAAGTTCATTAGTTACTATAACCAACTTTTGCACAACTCTCATATCTCACCTTTGCAACACTTTTCCTTTATGCTACAGCAAAAATTAAATAACCTCCTTATATCAATATTAAGTCATCCTAATCAAGTACAGTACAACACTGATCAGGTACGGTACAAAATTTGTCTCTATTCACGGCGAGGTCCCGGAGGACCAATTATGCATCTTTCGTTTAAAAAAGGAATTTAAAATAATCCTGGAAATTACAGGCTGGTGAGCCTCACATTATTGGCAGGGAAGCGATTGGAGAGAATTCTGTGGGATAGGATTTACTCCATTTGGAAAGGGGAAAATGATAATTAGAGACAGTTGCATGGTTTTGTCCGCAACTGCTCACGTTTTATGAACATTAATTCATTTTTTGAGGAGGTAACGAAGGTGATTGATGCGGTGGGATACTGGATGCTGTCTGCATGGATTTTAATAGAGCATTTGATAAAGTTCCTATGGTAGGCTGATCCAGAAGATTCATACGCAATGGATCCCTGATGATATGGTCATTTAAATTCAGAACTGCCTCATCCATTGAAGTCAGAAGGTAGTGGAGAAGGGCATTAATCTGGCTGGAGTTCCACAGGGATCTTTGCTGGTACCTCTGTTCGTGATATATAATGATTTGGTCATAAACGTGTAGGCAGGAACTGCAGATACTGGTTTAAACCGAAGATAGACACAAAATGCTGGAGTAACTCAATGGGACAGGCAGCATCTCTGGAGAGAACAAATGGGTGATGTTTCGGATCGAGACCCTTCTGCAGACTGTGGAAGGGTGGGTTAGTAAGTTTGCCAATCACACCTAAATTAGTGGAGTTATGGACTGTGAGGAAGGCTGTCAAATGACAGTGGGATTTTGATCAATTAGAGATTTGGGTAGGGAAATAGCAGATGGAGCTTAATCTGAACAAGCGTGAGGTGCAGTACTTTGGGAGGTGAATGCAAGAGGAAAGTAGTTAATAGCTAAGATAGACACAAAATGCTGGAGTAACTCAGTGGGACAGGCAGCATCTCTGGAGAGAAGGAATGGGTAACGTTTCAGGTCGAGACCCTTCTTCAGATAAGGTCTTACACCCTTATAGCTATCTCCTTATAGCATGGATGTAAAGAGGGACCTAGGGTACAAAGAGTCCAAGCCCACAGCACCCTAAAAGTAGCTACACAAGTGGACAGAATAGTAATGAAGGCATAGGGGTTGAGGTCATTGGTCGAGGTATTAAATATGTATTAAAAAGCCACGATGCAGCTTTAGAAGACTTTGCTTAGGCTGCATTTGAAATATTTAGCGCAGTTCTATGCATTACAGGAAGGATGTGATGGCTATGGAGAGGGTGCAGAAGAGGTTTACCAAAATTAGAGGATATTATCTGTAAGGAGAGATTGGACAAACTTGGATTGTTTTCTTTGGAGTTTCTCGGAGGTTGAGTGGAAACGTTTTGGATGTATATAAAATTGTGAGAAACATACACCGATGAGCCAAAACATTACGACCACCGACAGATCAAGTGAATAACATTGATTATCTTGTTACAATGGCACCTGTCAAGGGGTGGGATATATTAGGCATCAAGTGAACAGTCAGTTCTTGAAGTTGATGCGTTGGATGCAGGAGAAATGGGCAGGAGTAAAGACCTGAGCGACTTTGACAAGGGCCAAATTGTTATGGCCAGACGACTGGGTCAGAACATCTCTGAAATGGCAAGGATTGTGGGGTGCTCCAGGTCAGCAGCAGTACCTACTGACAGTGGTCCGAGGAGGGACAAATCACAAACCGGCGACATGGTGTTGGGCACCCAAGGCTCATCGATGCGCGAGGGCAACGAAAGCTATTCCTTCTGGTCTGAACCGACAGAAGGTCTACTGTGGCACAAGTCACAGAAAATTTTAATGGTGGTCACGGGAGGAATGTGTCACAATACACAGTGCATTGCACCCTACTGCATATGGGGGTGCGTAGCCGCAGACCGGTCAGAGTGCCCATGATGACATAATGTTTTGGCTCATCAGTGTATATAGCTTAGATAGAACCATTTTCCCATGGAGGAAATGTCAAAGACTATAGCATTAAGGTTATAGGGGGAAAGTTTAAAAGGGACGGGCAAACAAGTATTTTCACAGAGTGGTGGGTGCTTGGAACATGCTCCCAGGGCTGGTGATAGTCCACATCCAGTTTAAATTCCATTTGGAATATTTTGGAGGACCAAGAACCAAGATACTATAGTAGTGTTTAAGAGACTTTTAGATAGCCACATGGATGTGAAGGGAATGGTGAGATATGGATCATATGCAGGTAGAGTAGATTGGATTAAACTTGGCATCATTTGGGCCGAAAGGCTTGTTTCTGCATTGTACTGTTCAACGTTCAGCTCCAGCTTTCTTCTTAACTTCAGATGGGGTGTTCTGCTTTTCTGTCCAAGTTCTGCTTTTTAGTCTAATGTTGTGCACATACTCATGGAGAATGTCAATTCTGTTTCTGCGCTGTATCTCTAAACTAAAGTAAACTGAAAAATGTGAGCACCAAAACTATTGCCAATGCTATTCTTTCTTTTCTGAAAACAGGAAGCACACAAGTTATTTTTGCTCCTTTTATTTAATGCTCTCTTTACAATCATGAAACAGCATCATCCCCCCCATCCCCCCCCCCCCCGCCACGTCCCCTCTCTCAAAGGCAGTGCCTGATGCCAGATTGTGGTCATCACAATGACACATGGGCTTTGTTATCTTGCACAAGTGTAAAAGTGGCATCAGTACATTAACCATCGGAGAAATCATATGTAAACTTGATCCTTGCCTCAACAGATTTTCAAATTGTTGCACCTTTAAAATCAAAGTTCACTTGATAGGAGTAACAAATGTAACTGATTTCTCACCTATTAAAAAATCAGATCCCGAGGTCATATGAAGCATCCAAATTGTTAGCCTGGCTGAGATCAACTAGAACAGCAGCGAGCCACATTCCTTTACTAAGCCTCATTACTCATTGTGCATTCTTCAACATTTTCTGATCCATTGTGGCAGATACGGAATATGTACTTAATAAAAATATTTGTTGCAATTAGGATTAGAGTAATATTTATTGACTGTAATATACAGTGGAACAGAATGCTGGTTTGCAGTGCAATCAAACAAATTGTGCTTTACTTCACTTTCCTTTGATGCCTCTGGAACACAGGCTGCCACAGATGCAGAATGTTGAAGTACATCAGGAACATCAAGAAGTGAATGCAGGAAAACAGAGACACCAAGACAGGGAACAAGTCTGGCAGTTGTGGTGGAGGATTCAGTGCAACACTTATTAAACTAAGAGTAGCCATGGCAATCACTGATAGCAGAAACTGTAAGAATAAAAAAAAGTTTCTCTATTTTATATATTGTGACATTTTTTAATCCATTTGTCTTTGGCTATAAAACACAAATATTGTAACATGTTTAAGCATACTAAACTATAAACATAACTTCTAAATTATTCCATCTTCCTGTAACCTAAGCCCCACCTATATAGTTTTGTTTTTAGTTCAGAGATACAGCATGGAAACAGGCCCTTTGGCCCACTGCGTTCATGCCGACCAGTGATCACCCCGTACACTAGTTCTTACACACTAGGGACAATTTACAAAAGCCAATTAACCTACAAACCTGCACATCTTTGGAACGTGGGAGGAAACCAGAGCACCTGGAGATAACCCACACCGTCATACGAAGAATGTGCAAACTCCATACAGAGTGCACCCATTATCAGGATCGAACCCGGTCTCTGGTGCTGTAAGGCAGCAACTCGACCACTGCACCACTTTGATGTAGGATCCCATGATGTTAAAATTGTAAAACAAACTGCCCCAGTGTTCTCCCATTTTCAGACCTTTAAAATTTAAGTTTGCTTCTATCTGAGGATTGTCCAGTTATGTTCTCTTCTTTACTACAGATTTTCAACCTTGGTAATGCACTTCACCAAATTGCTTGCTTCGTTCATCTATATTCCTTGTTGCAAGAGAAAGTAAAATAATTAAAATCAGCTCTCCAGTTTCAATCTGTTCTTTGATTAGAGCTCTTCAATAGCATGTCAAAAGGTTGTGATCTCATGTTGCACTTCACCATCATAATAATCTAGGCTCATACTCCAATGTTTTCCTAAGAGAGTGTGCTGGATGATCGGAGGAGCTGTCTTTCATACAAGATATTATACAGCTGAGCCGGTTTGCTCCGTCAGTAAGAAATTCCACGGCATTTCAGAGAGCAGATGCAGTGAGCATATGTTGAATAGGCCAGTAAGATGAATTGAGCTGAATCCAAAAATTAAATGTTTGCATTCATTTGTCAGCTGGTATCAACATTTGTGCAATTCACCATTAAATGTGACATAGATTGTATGTGTAACTCACTCTTCTAGTTCACTGCCACTTCCAACTTAGTAAAGTACTGCTGTGAATGTTTCCATTTCTTGCACTTGCCTTGTGGCTACTTTAGTAATAATTAAGTCTGAAGTGGATTGTAACCCAGATTCTAGCATTGATGGGCTACTGTAAACATCCATCATACTCATGCTTTACAACATTAAAAACAAATATAAACCAATTTTATAATGAACCATTCTTTCAAAAGTGCCAAATTACTTACTGCAGATTTTGCAACATGTGGCAAGGCTGCAAATTGTGGGATGTACCTACTCCAGCTCTGGGCAAATGACTGGAGCTGCAGATCCTCCACAGACACTTTTTCAAATGCTGATAACAACTTTGTTGTGACGAGAAGGAAGGCCAAAGATGTGGCGATGTAAGGAAGGAGTAGCCCATCCTTTAACAACAGAGGAAACATGCTGCAAGAACACAAAGAATGCCAGAGCAAGAGGCTTTATTCTAACTTGGCAAAACGATAAATGAAAAACAAATTAAATTAAACCTGTTATCTTGGATATAATACCGGCATTTGAAGATTAACAACATTAACAATCAGCATGTATTTCGTGGAGGACAATAGAATGGATTGATCAATAAATTACAGTGACCACATTACAAGGGAGGCCAATAGGGTGGATTGATGAATAAATTATTGTTAGGCTTGTTGGCATTTCCACAACACATTGTCTGGTTCCCAAAGCAGAAAAAAGAAACGTATTTAACCAGTGTCCCAAATATTTGATCAATGTTTAAAAGGATAATAATGTGTTGTTTACTAAAATTATAGAAGAAACATAAAAGATTTACAAGACATTTTATTTCCTGAATCTTGAATTAGCTCTCAGTTTAAAAGGAAATGCAAAGAAGAGACATTGAGAGGTCAAACCAACACAGAATGTGTTACACAACTTCCATATGATGATCTGTCATGCAAAATGAATGACCTTACCTAAAAGTTGACACCAGCAAAAACCAAGTTGCCATGAAGGGGAGTTCATGTAGAATCAGCAGTACAGGTCTGCAAACCAGCAAAATAAATGTTGAATGAACAAAACTTGCACAGAATTGAACTGAAATTATGAGCACGGGCACACATACAGCTTTATATGGTGTGGAACTGCTCAGACGAATGTGATCAGAGGTTCAATTCCAGTCTGCGTTCCTTTCACTGGCCTCAGTCAGCACTGTGGTAGAATATTACAAACAATCTGAAAACATTCTGCAATGGCGGAGGGGCATCCTGTATTCTTCACATGAACCCTTGATGATTGTGTTATTTGATGCATTCACCAGGCACTGGTATGTTGACAAAAAATATCATGATCTATTTGACCATCTGACAAATAAACTGACATCTTATATCAGATGACCAACGCACACAATTGTTTTCAAGGACGAGAAAATATGAAGAATGGACATCTGGAAGTTACAGAGAAGCAGCATCACTATTAAACCAAATATATAAGTCGCAGCCCATGTTCTTGGGAAAGAAGAGGATTTGTTGCTTCCTTCTCATTATGCTCCTTTGGCTCACTTTTGACCCACCAGCTGATAAGATCATAAGGTCATACGTGATGAGCAGAATTAGGCCATTTGGCCCATCTATGGTGTCAACAGAAGTACAAACCAAGAAGGTTCAATGCCTTCAGAAAAGGAGGGAGGAAATTCTAACAAAAATTTTATGCTTTTAAACTGAGAAACTGAGTCAGGAAGGCAAGTCTGTAGCCAAGGCAAGTCTAAAATATTCCCATCAAGTGTCCTTTGGACACCAAGCAATTCTTAATTGTAATGGCATGCAAAAGCTTACTATCAGTCTTAATGTAGGATTAAGATAGAGCAGAAGACTGTGTGTTTAACAAAGTTATGGACAGATATGTTAACTGACAGGAAAAAACATAATCAGATTAGTCAGTAACTGAGGAATAATTATTTAATCGCTAGTTATTTTTGCCCAGTTTAGCAATAGACATTTTATTCATGAATGCTCTGTTCAATTCAGCCGCTTCATTTAATCTTGCATAACATATCCCGTCCAATTCCTTTTTATTTATAAGTAACAGATTCAATTCAATTTAAAAAATAAATCTATTCCAGACTGCTTTCCTGAAGGGCTAATTCATAGTGGAACATGGTCACCTAAATGCTGCCACCTGCCTGTGTTCCAATCCAATGTGTATACCGAATGTACAAATCAGATAGTCACTGTAAAATGGTCGCTGCAAGTGTGATCATCAGGAGTGGGGGCCCTGCTTCATTTTCCCCAACCCAAGGTCATGGAGGTAATTAATAGCATTCTATCACTGCCCAGCTGGATAATTCAATAAAAATCTGGAACCTTCCTAAATCTGCAAGGTCCAATACTCTGCAACACAACGGCTTTTAGGACAGATCGATGAATTTTAGACATTTACCCAATGTTTGCCACAAATCTACCATGATCTTAAAGTAGCAGTTTGGTTAAATTGTTAACGAGTGAGTCAGCAATATGAGCACAAATCTGATTCGAGGTCATGAGCATAATCCAGATGGAATCTATAATGTTTAGTCTTGGAATTTTTTTCAATGCAGAAATTATTTAAAACTAGTGCCCTAATCATGGCAATATTAAAAAATGTTAAAAGTCTTAAACTAGTCAACATGTTTTAAAATACATTCAACATACATTAGTAGATCGAGAATAAAATGCAATAATTTGTAAATTCTGGTCCTTGCTAATGTAAATTAAATGTATTGTAATAGGTTTCTGTGTAAGTAGACTGTGCACAATGTTTATTGTTCTGTCTTCAGCCATATGCTCATCGTTCAAGTGCCTATTTCTTAAAGCATTGATTGCTATGATCACCACAAAATTGGATTGGATTCACATTGACCATAGATCAGTGTGTCAGGTACAAGGAAAATATCTTCCATTTTCAAGTAAAGTTTCTCACGCAAGATAAAAGGAGGCTTTGGAATAAGCTAAACAAATAACATTTTTAAAATTGAAGTTTAATAATGTAACTAACTAAATTGAAGATAAATACTTCATTCAGAAGGTCAACTGCCAAGGGGTGTTAGAAATTAATATGATGGGCGAAAAAGTTAAACAAAATAGTGTCAATAGATCTATAAAAAAAGTTGCTGGGATGGATCATTGAACCAGATAATACATGAAGCCTATTTCTGAAGGCGTAGGGACTGGGGAATAAAATAAGGAATAAAATGGGTAGAGGTTAGTACAACCAAAACGGAATAATTTTACTGTGCTTGATGTATCATTCCTGTTCCTAACAATTTCCTAGTCTTTTTTGTAAATCGCCAAATTGTCTATATTACTGCAAACATTGCAATCACTCAAAGAATGGGAAAAAAATAGATTGAGCTTACTTACGACAAAATGTACATTCGTTTTAAGCTAAAATATCGCAATGCCAAGCATAAAAGGAGCAGTGCTTGTAATGTAGTACTGGGAACCAGCTACGAAACATGACGGCTTCTGGGTCACTTACCTTCACCATCTACTCATCAACCATGGACACTACCATAGCACAACTAATAGAATTGTTACTTCATATCTCCAGCAACCTGTTCAATACCGACTTCCGATGCTGGCCGTCTAGAGTTTGCACATACTCCCCGTGACTGCACAAATTTTATCCAAGTGCTTTGGTTTCCTCCCACATTCCAAAGATGTGTGGTCAGTCTGTTAATAGTCTGCTGTACACTGCCTCTCGTGTGTAGGCAGAGTGAAATGTGGAAGGAGTTACTGGGAATGTGAGGAGAATATAATAGGATTAGTGTGGGATTAGTGGAAGTGGGTGCTTGATGATCAGCACAAACTTTGTGGGTCAATGGGGGCCGTTTCTGTGCTGTCTAACTTCCAGTTTACTTAACAGCATCAACACCAGTTGAGTTATAGTTCTCCATCCAATTAATCTTTCATTATGTGTGAGCATACATTATATTTGGACTATCCAGCTGTATCAGTACACGATGCGAGTTATTGCAAACATATCCTTTCTAGCAAGATGAACTGCCTAACGAGGGGCAGGGATTCACTCGATCTGTTTTTTTCCCCACTTTCTAACTTGTGAAATGGCTGATCTTGCCAGCATCCACCAGCGCATTAAAATCATCAAGATAATGTGGGAGAACCCCGATCTATTTTATCCCATTAATACATCAGGTTGAACATTTAACCATTCCAAAAACTTGGTCAATCACAATAGGTAGCAAGAGACTAGTATGGGATATAACTTTTTTTTTTAATTAAGTATTTGCAGAATCTAACTTTTCTTTATTTAAATATTGCAAAACAATTTCAAAAGTTGCGAAAGTCGCTTTTAATATGCTGTTACGTCTCATAATTGCAATATATAGATGCCTTAAGTGCCGCATAATTCAATTAATATAAAATGTTCTTTTTGCAAGTCAGCTGACTGCTTTCAAAGTCTGATTTCATTAACTTTAATATCGCAACTAACTAATTTGAACAGTAAGCAAAAGCACATGACAATCTGAAGATTTGAACTCACAGTGTTGCTTAGGCAGCATAAGGGACTCGAGGAACTTAACAAGAATTT
The DNA here is from genome assembly GCF_053455715.1 of Rhinoraja longicauda. NCBI lineage: Eukaryota > Metazoa > Chordata > Chondrichthyes > Rajiformes > Arhynchobatidae > Rhinoraja > Rhinoraja longicauda. The sequence goes on from NC_135963.1 coordinate 44,697,112, forward strand.
CTTAATGTATCAGTATTAAAATAGAAGTTACACATTTCTCCTTTGTTACTGGAAACAAATACTGTGTACCTATCTATGAATGTGTATGCATTTATAGTCACAGGAATAGAACATGTAAAATGAGAGTCAACTATTGAACTGGGAAACAAGGTAGATAACTGCTCCAGTTCTGATGAAGGAACATTGCCTTGAAAGGTCAACTCTTACACTCTTCACATATCCTACCAAGCAATCCAGAGTAATGACAAATAAAATGGAGAAAATAATTTGGGAAAAAAAAAATTATAACACTGCATCAAGTTCAAAAGTACTGAAAATGTCTGAAGAGATAATGGGACTATGCAGAGCAAGGTCACAGATTCAATCCCACATCCATGTTTTAAATAGTCTGATGTGAAATAGCCAATCCAATGTTAAATAGACCATGCTTGACAAAAGGAAGGTTATTTAAAGAAAAGGTTTCTCACTCCAGTGAACCCAGGAAAGGGAGGGAAGAGGGGAAGTGCGCATGGGGGGGGGGGGGGGGGGGAGAGGAATGGATGAAATTATTCAGAGGACACCAAATGGTGAGGCAGAGGACCACTCATCGTGTGGTTTATCAGTTTATATCTGAAAGGATATTAAAATTACAAATTCCCAAAACTTACACAGCTGCCAGAAGTATAGACTTTTCATGAACTTGGAATGAAAACAGGAAGAATGCCAAGGAACAATTTACCTATAAATTGGAAAAGTGAAAAGAAAATGTTGCATTAGTTTGTGCCACTTACATTTTGCAAGAAACTATCAAAGTGTTATTCCTCTAATTCTAACGCTTCTCTCTTTTACAGAATCATAAAAGGGTGCAGTTTCACAAACGCCAGCAACCCTCAAACTTGAGCGTGGTCTTTGGTCCATTACTCAGTTGTGAATTCATCCTTGGGAATGAGTCAATGTAGAAAGATGTGATCCAGGGCTTTTCCTGTGTGTTTTCACATACATATTTCTTGATTTTAGATATACAAGTGGGACAATTGCCAAATGGAATCCAAAAACTTTCAACATTATTTAAATGTGATTTTTTTTTAAACTTAATAAATGGTAGGTACAATGATAATGCTACCTCACAAAGGTAACTTGGATCATTTTATGGATGTGGAGAAAGGGTCATCAATAAAGTCCCAGCACAGTACAATATTTCTAAAGATGGCTCAGGATCACAATGAACACCCAAGACCGGGTGTGCATTGGTGAAAGGGAAGAGGGATGTAAATAACTCCCAGAAAATATTGAAAATGCAATTCAAGATAAACAGCCAGTATTCATTCATTTGTATGTTATGATAATTAAGAGTGAAACTGTCTGATTTTTCTTAAAACAACACAGTGGAGTAACTCGGACAGCATTTCTAGACAACATGGACAGGTGATGTTTCGGACTGAAGGGTCCTGACCTGAAAAGTTGCCTATCGCCATGTTCTCCAAAGATGCTGCCTAACCCCCTGAGTCACTCCAGCACTTTGTGTCTATTTTTGGTATAAACCAGTATCTGCTGTTCCTTCCCACATAAAGGTTTCAAAAATTTGCTTCAACATGCAGTTCTCAAATTATTGATTGTTTGGTTGGCCAAAGAGTATTGGCCAAAGTTGGACAAAACAGTCCATCCCAACATCCTTCCAGAGCAAGAGAGTTTAATTAAAAAAAGGCCAATTACTGTTCCTTCTTCCTGGACTAAAGGTGCCGACAACAGCATGAGGAGAATTAAGAAAAAGACTGATTGCATTAAATAGCTCACACGTTAAAACGATGCAGAAATCCCAATCAAATTACCGTACATCATCCATGTCTCTAGCTTCTAAGCATGATGTTGGTTAAGAATATGACCCTTGGTAATTTAGTCCACACACTGCTTGAATGTGTTTAGAACGTTGGCTAAAACTGAAATGTATGATTAAGTAAAAATAATTACACATTGCAAACCTAAACCTGCTTATCCAATCCACCCAAAGCTGTCAGAATTGTTGAGTTGTAATGATTCACAGAATTCGTAGAGCATTTTTGAGTCAATTACTGCTGCATTTTTCAATCTTACGAGTGGAGAGTCAATGTGTGAATTCTTTGTAGCATTAACTCCTAGAGAAAATAATAATTTTAATATTAAGTTATAAGCAAGTCGCAAAAACAAACTGGTTGAATTTATACTTGTGCTTTCAAGGTTATTCTCCCGCCTATTTCTCCCCTCCTTTTCTGCCGGCACCAACCCACATTTGAGATCTGCAGCAGCTGCCTGCCATCTGGAATTTCATCCAAGTCATCAATCTTGACTTAACAATGAGTGCTGGTGGACTAGCTATCCAGCAGGCAGTCAGCAAGAATCAGTCGACAACAGTGAAGAGTGGAAGCACTCGATTTTTGCTCTTCAGAGACAGAGTGATGCCAATTATAGAAGCAGAATTACATTGGATTGTGCCCTTCATCGTCCATCAGGCCATTGAAGAGGACAATTAGCATGATGTGTAGGAAGGAACTGCAGATGCTGGTTTCTTGATTAGTACGGGTGTCAGAGGTTAGGGGGAGAAGGCAGGGCAATGGGGTTAGGAGGGAGAGATAGATCAACCACGATTGAATGGAGGAGTAGACCTGATTGGCCGAATGGCCTAATTCTACTCCTATCCTGTGAAACCGAAGATAGACACAAAATGCTGCAGTAACTCAGCGGGACAGGCAGCATCTCTGGAGAATGAATGGGTGACATTTCATGTTGAGACTCTTCTTCAGATCCAAAACCTCACCCATTCCTTCTCTCCAGAGATGCTGCCTGTCCCACTGAGTTACTCCAGCATTTTGTGTCTATCTACAGTTAGCATGATGTTTTCCAATGCAATGTTTGCAGAATGGCCCATTCTGCGCCATCATGGTGGGACCTTATGACATCTACCTTTACTTTCTCTGCTTATACTACATTACATTCCCTGAATAAATCCCAGGCTATAGAAGATCAAAATAAAGAGGTGAAGATTAAAATTATCTCTTTGCATCTACATTAATCTTATGGTTTACTATCAAAGGACAAAACACTTTTTAAAATTATTTTCCTTTCATTAATCTATCTAATGCATAAGTAAGTGAACTGCACAATGTTGGTAACACAGAGCATGAAAACTATAGCTTAGAGGTAGATAATCCATTGTGATGTGAATATGGCAGTGCAGTAGGAAGGGGGAAATCAAGCATATCACAGCTCCAATGTTCAAGCGTATCGCCTCTGTTCCTTTTCACTGTTCAGTGATCGTTGCCAGAAAGGAATAAACAACAAGATCTTGGACAGTGTGCTGACACTAAGTGAGATGCCATTCCCCAAGTGACCAATGCCCACACTTCAAACCAATTGACTATTCTTCATGCAAAGTGAAAAAGTGAGTATTTTATTCTCCGGGTGTTAACTACAACTATCTACAAACAGACTCCACAAAAATAAAGTTCAAAACTTCACACTTCTTGTTCAGTAAGAAAGGCGATTTTGACTCTTGCCACGAGCAGCCTGTTTAAATAGGGCAATAGGGCACAGAATTAAAGGACAATCCTGATTTGTGCATCTCAGTTCCCTGTCATTGTATTGCCAAAGGAAAATTAATGTCAGAAAAATTGCATGTAATAAATATCAATCAATTTCAAAATTGAAAAATAAGACTTACCAGTGAAAATTTAAATCCCTTTATTGTGGGATCAATTGTCAACTTCATGCACGTAGGTAAAAGTGCCAAAAGTGTTGCTGCAAAACTGACAAAAATAAACAATTGTTAAACTGCCAGATAATTAAATAATTTCATGTCAAATGCAAAAAAAAGACTCCGTTTTGGAATGAATATAAACATTTTATCAAGATCAGGAAATCTGCATGTAGAGAATCATTGATCATGGACAAAGACTAAGCATTATAGAATCATAGTCATACAGTGTGGAAATGTGGAAACATGCCCTTTGGCCCAACTTGATGTTGAACAGTAACCTAGGAATACTGGGTGTTTCTGCCTTCCCACCTGATGAAAGCAACTTGGAATATCTATCCACTATCCTCTATCCGCTTCAACTTAACATTCAATTAGAAATAAAACATTTTCTCCAAATGTTTGGATTAAGTGTGGGACATAGGATGCACCAATTGCAGGTCCAAAAGCCAACAGCAGGTCCAAAAGCCAACAGCCTCTAATCCATCCACTAATCCCTTCAACCGTTCCACACATCCTGTCCGCAATTGCTTTTATTATCTTTTTGAATAATTTAAACCAAACTACTTGGGCATTTATTGTGTGTAATTTTGGTCGTACCTCTAAAGGAAGGGTGTGATTGTACTGGAGAGAGAGTAGGGAAAGTTCACTAAGATGTTGCCTAGATTCATTATAAGACGAGACTGGTTATGAGAGGCCTTAGTTCAGATAATCAAAATAGTGTTCCCATGGTAGGGAGTTAAGATGAGAGGAAGTAATTTTAAAGGAGATCTCAGAAGTGAGTTTTTTCTTTTATGTAGACAGTAGTTGATATTTGAAACATGCTGGCAGAGGAGGTGGTGGAAACACACACAATCAATACCTTTAAAAGTCATTTAGAAAAGCATGGAAGAATACGATCTTTATGTGGGCAAAAGAAACTAATGTAGATAATAAACATAGGAGACTGAAGGGCCTGTTTGTATGCAATATTAATCTTTGACACCATCTTCCTGCATTTAAGAATCGTGCTCATAACCTCAAAACCATAGACATGACAACCTCTCCTTATAGCTGTCACGACTTAACATAGTTTATTGGTCTCGATGTCCTTTGCCCACTGGCATCAATGCCCTTGTATCTTTGCAGTGGCCAGAACTGTAGACAGCATGGTTACATATGTGCACTACATCCTGGCAATTGTGCTCTATTACTCCTGCACAGGATTAGCATGCTTTATGCAATGTCCTCTGGTGTATTGCCAAACCAAGATTTTTTACTGACTAGGCTCAGTAGATTCCTCCTTCGTCTCTGCATCCATCTCTTTTAAATGTTGTTTGCCATAATTAGACCACCTACCTATTTTTTTAACTTGCATTTCCTCTAGTTTATTCTTTAAATCTTACCCTCATTTCATATGGCCTAAAGATTAAAATTTGTATCCATGTTAAGATCACCATTGTACTTTCAGCTAATAGTAGACCAAGTGGACCCGTTGGGCCCATTCCTCGTGATGGCGGACAGGGAAAGGGAGAGGGTGCCACTCACCTCGGCCCCATGGCGCCAGCACTGCAGGCAGAGCGAGCCGTGGACCCAAAGCCTCTGCTGTATTGGTCGAGGACCCTCACCTCCTCCACTCAATGCCCCCTTCGATCCCCCACTCACCCACTCCATCTCCCCCTACCCAACTAGATAGATGGATGGATGTATAAGAAGATAACTGCAGATACTGGTACAAATCGAAGGTATTTATTCACAAAATGCTGGAGTAACTCAGCAGGTCAGGCAGCATCTCGGGAGAGAAGGAATGGGTGACGTTTTGGGTCAAGACCCTTCTTCAGACAGATGGATGGATGAATGGATGCATGCAGGGTTGATGGATGACAATTATTTTTAACTTCATCTCCAGAATACTACCACATACAACATCACTACAACAATTTTCCAACCCAGCTGCCTCAGAGTGAGATTGCTAGGTAGTTGTAATTTTAAATTGTGGGAAATTGTATGCATGGACACATGCCTAGCAAAAAACAAATTGAAAATCAAAAAGCTGGAGATCCTGGAAATCGGGCACAAAAATAGAAAATGCTGGAACAGTCAAGTCAGGCAGTGGAAATGAAAACAGAATTTTAGTTTCAGGTCATAGGCCCTTCATTGGAACCAGGAGAGTGAAGAAACAACTTTTAAGCACTACCGATAGGATTGTAGAACACTTAGTACACAAACTCATCAATTATATCAGTTATGGATAAATGTTGAATAAAAATTGTCCAAGTGGAAATAAACCAGAATACTGTAGAAACAAAAATCTTGAATTTTGAACATTTGATGTGGTTTGTGTTTTATGCATGTTGTGGATATCAAAACTTTAGTGTGTGTCAGAATCATACAGCGTAGAAATAAACCCTTCGGCCCAACTTGTCCACACCGAGCAACATGTTCCATCTACACTGGTCCCACCTGCCTGAGTTTAGCCCATATCCCTCTGAACCTGTCCTATCCATGTACCTATCTGAACGTTTTTAAAATGTTGCGATAGTACCTGCCTCAACTACCTCCTCCGGTAGTTTGTTTCACACACCCACCACCCTTTGAGTTAAAATGTTACCCCTCATTTTCATATTAAATCGCTCCTCCCTCACCTTAAACCTATCTCCTCTGGCTCTCGATTCTCCTACTCTGGGCAAAAGACCTTGTGCATCTTCCCAATCTATTCCTCTCATGATTTTGTATGTCTCATAATTGTGTGCTTTTAAATTCAATTCAGTTTTCTACACATTTTCTCCACAAGGTGTTGACTTCGGCTGGGATGGATTTCAAAAACTGTCGTCACTGTCATGACAAGATTACCATTCTTCAGATGTGACCAGATATGAAAATGTTAGCATGCTGTTCCACTACAAACTCAGTCAGAATCATAAATGGATTGTTCAAATTTTTGTTTTAAGAGTCTGCCCTGTTTGTGTAATAAGTATGAAATTCCGTTTGGTCCTTTCTTCAGCAAGTACCGTCCATTTGGGCAAAATGGCTGACATGGATGTGTTGGGCTGAAGGGCCTATTTCTGTGCTGTAAAATTCCATGGCACCAAATTACATATTGAATGTTTTATTTTATCCCCAAATGTTTTGACTCCACTGTTTTCCTATCATTGGCCAGGTGATCTAAATACCTCAATTGATGCCCATTCTCAAAGCCCCAGATTGCTATAGGGCACAGACATTAAGTGCAGTTTCAACTGAATACATAAAATTAACTGATCTCAATGGTGTCATTAGTAGCCGTACAATGGAGGAAAAATAAACCATCTTCCAATTAAAAATAAACAGAGCTTTAAAAATTAAATATATATTATTTGCAATTACTTTAAAAATACCAACTCATCGTTTACTGAGGTAACAACTGTGAAATGTTTAAACAACACAAAATTGTTCAACAGGAACAAAAAGACTACCTGAGCCAAATCTGTGTCCGTTGTGACAGTATCTCCTTCACCTTCAGGATTACAGATAAACTGCACCACACATTTCCAACTTTATCCTATTTAGAAACACATATAGCCATTTATTATACACAAAGTCTTGCAGATCATCAATTTGTATCAATCAAAGTCTGGGTTGGTTTTAAAATTTTTAACTAAGCATTGGTCAAATTTACTAGAGTTCCTCGCTCAAACAATATACCAAGATGAAATGTGGGACCCCATGATCCATGCAGATTGTGACCAGTACATGAACTTGCAGAAATTCAGTTGAGGAAATTCAGAGTCTCTCTGAGGATCCTTCAGTGTTTCTACTCTGGGGCTGTAGAAAGCATCTTGTCCGGGAACATCACAATCTGGTTGGGGAACAGCTCTGCCCAGGACAGGAAGGCTCTGCGGAGAGTAGTGCATTCGGCTGAACGCACTATGGGAACTACATTCGCCCCCCTGCAGGACCTATACATCAGGAGGTGCAGATCCAGAGCCAGCAACATTATGGGGGACCCCTACCACCCCAGCAACGGACTGTTCCAGCTGCTAAGGTCAAGCAAACGCGTCCGCTGGCACGCTGTGAAAACAGAGAGGATGAGACGGAGTTTCTTCCCACAGGCCATCAGGACTCATATCACCAGGGACTAATTTAATTTACTGTATTAAATTATTTTTTGTGTTAAAAAAAATAATTCTATTCTGTTTTGTAGTTTAGCACAATCCGCAGGCGTTGCCACTTTTATTTCACTGCACATCTTGTATACGTATGTGACAAATAAACTTGACTTGACTTGACTTGCAAGGCAATTAGATAAAGGGCAGAGGAACAAGACTAGCTAGATTGCTTGCAAGCAATTGGTACAGATTCAACAGACTGAATGGCCTTCTACTACATTTTAACTATTCTAAAACTCTGTGAATTTTTGTATCCTTTAGCAGGAAATACTCATTAGAAATAGTTACTGAGATCAGGGCTTCTGACAAGTACTAAAGATATTCCTGGGATTTGAAAACAAGGTTCAAAAGTGTACATTCAGAAGAATAACACTGGAAAGCATAAAATGAGTAAAGACCACAAATCCATCAATCATGTAACATGTGGAGTGGAGTCTTGGAGTTTATTGCTCCCCATCAAATTGAGGGAAACAAACATTCTGTAACCTTATCAATTTTCCTATTCTCCACTTGCAATATACTTTTCCCACAATTCCCCTGCCCAAAGAACCACTGTAGTAAGTTATTGATTCCTAGATATTTATCTGGATCCTGTATGAAGGAGTTATTTTACTCTGCCTCAAGAGCATTTGTTGAATCTTTTCCACGTGATGGAAAAGTATTGATAAACAAATTATTTGGATTAAATTGAGTGTACCAAAGAAAACAAATGTGCTGCAGGAAAAATTGTAAATTATAAGTGTTTTCTTATCCAGCAAATTGAGAACAAATGCAGAACATTCAACAGAATTTTTTTTTGAAAAGAAAGTTGAATAAATTCGAGTTGAATCAAATTGAGATTGACAAAAAACACTAAAAGCATTTACCAAGATGAACAAAATTTGCACAAATTATAATATTTCCTATACAGTTCAGATCTCTGTGGTCAATGTTACTTATGCAATTAGGCAAAACTGACTAAAATTGTTGCATTATACTAAATGCATCCTTATTCATTATCTTTTAGAGATTTTAGAAATTCATCCTGTAGAGGTATTGTTTGTAATTACATCAACTCAGATTAAATTAGCAATGTCCCTGGCTTTTTGTACTTTCAAGTTACGTTGCTTTGATTTTTCTGAATATTTATTGAAGTCCAGTACCCCTGCTGTGCAAACTGAAGACCCGTGCTTATATTTTTTCCTTTAACGTCTTAGTCACTCAGCACAATTCTGCAATATGACACTCTATCATGTGGTGTGACCTTACCGATATATTAAGAGACAAACTAGGGAAACAGCTAACAACCCAAAAATAGGTCATAAATTGGGCAATGGATTCTACACGGCCGAGAAATATACGACACCACACTCTGCAACTTCACTGTCCACCTCAAGTTACCTCTTCTCTATCTGTTACTATTTCCCTGGACATGAGCAAGTTTGGGATTTCTACTGGTGCACACAAACACAAATGCAGAACTTCTTGACAACTGATTGCCTTTTTTAGTGGAGTCATGGAGTGTAGCGGCAGAACCATGACATTCTACAATTTTCCAGCTGAACCTATGCCAGATTAAGTCTTGCACAAGAGCCACAACTCCATTCACATTAATGGGGAGAACAAACTGCAAGGGAACAAGCTAAGTACTTTTCATTTAAAATCATTTACTTTTTTTGGTTAAATCTAGTTATTTAAATGTTTCATTATATTGTTTTGTATTTTAAATAAAGTACTAGAAAACTGATTAATTTCTAATATTTTGAATGTTTCTAAATATCAGTGACATTTACAACAATTCAAGGTTGTGACAGTTGACTAGGAGAGGGAATGTGACTTATCCAGCAGCCTAGTTTATTTCACCATTATGATTGATTCCACCATATGCTGGCATATAAACCCCAAATGCACTCAGAGATCTTTGCCAATAAGTAGTAGGGTGGTTTCGGTAAGAAGGCTGCTGAGAAATAGGCTGAAAGTTAAGTAAGATATTAGTTGGCAAGTAATGTCAAATCCAAAGAGGCCCACCATTGTCATAGAGTCACAGTGATACAGAGTGGAAAGTGGCCTTTTGCCCACACCGGCCAACATGTCCCAGCTACACTAGTCCCACTGCCTGTGTTTGGTCCATATCCCTTCAAACCTGCCCTACCCATGTACCTGTCTAACTGTTTCTTAAATATTGGGATAGTCCCAGCATCAACTACCTCCTCTGGTTACTTGTTCCATACACCCACAACCACTTTGTGTGATAAAGTTACCCCTTAGATTCGTATTAAATCTTTCCTGCTTCACCTTAAACCCATGTCCTCTGGTCCTCGATTCACTTACTCTGTTCATCTTCCTGGTCTATTCCTCTCATGATTTTATACACAAAAATTGCCACAAAATATTGGAACATTATATCCATGCCCTATATTTTTCTGTCTCAACTGCACCTTGCCATTCAACTGGGATGATGCAATGGCCTAGGTTGCAGCCATCTTCAGGTAGGCTGCTGAAGTGAACAGTGGTCACACTTGCTCCTCCTCATCAATGAATTGGCACAGCAAAATATTCCACCTGCATGTACAGCAACAATCAACAACATTGTTACACCTAATCTGTAATTCTGACTCAGGTTTTCAAAATTCAACATTAACTTCATACCACTGGAGCAACAATACTTCATTTGCTAATTCTGGACAAAAGTGTAAATTATTCAAGTGCCAATAAAGTTACCTACTTACATTTTCTAGTATGAAAGTCATCACTAAACTATACAATAGCACAGACTAGTGGTCGTTCACAAAATGTGTGTTGGAATATCAAATTGGGGCATAAAATGTCAAATCCGTCATTTTAAAAAAATCAAAAAACAAAAAAGGCAAAGCCTAAACCTTATACATCTGGAAATTACATAATAGGAAAATAAGAAACATCACTTGTGGAGGAGCATTAATTAGTTGGCAGCAAGCTTTCAATTTTTGAAAACTTGTTGATTTATGAGGATTTATTGGGGAAAAAATGAGAGGGTTAAAGGTTTTTGCTGCTTTGAAACTTAAAGAAAGTATAAATTACAATTTACTGTGCAACGATTTTCATTTCAACATGGTGTGGAATATTGGGTGGAATAAGAGCAGGTGACATTTTTGGAATTTAGGAAAATTGTTCAAGTTCAAGAAATAGTATCAACAAAATATAATGGTTATGTGATGAGAAAAAAAGTTTGAAAATTGGAAGTGAGAAGACTGTGATTATAAGTGTAAATCAAAGGAAACAAACATAGTCATACTCTGTGGAAATAGAGCCCACCAATTCCGCACTAGTTGTCAAACAACCCTTAACATTAAACTTTTGCTCAAGGGAATTTTATTTGTTATCCCCACATTCGCATCACCTCTCACCTGATTCTACCGTTCACCTACACAAAAGGGGAAATTTAGTGGTCAAGTCATCTATCAATCCATATGTCTTTGATATGTGGGAGGAAAGCAACACCAGAAAGAAACCCATATGGTCACAGGGTGCACATGCAGACTTCATAAAACAGCATTGGAGGTGCTTGTTTTTACTGTGGAGAAAGACATGAAGACTAGGGAACTTGGGACAGTCAATGGAAATGTCTTGAGGACAGTCAGTATTACGGTTGTGGTAGTGTTGAATAAGGCATATAAAGGTCGACAAACCTCCCGGGCCTGATGAGATGTGTCCGAGGACACTGTGGGAAGCTAGAGAAGAAATAGGCAGGCACCCTGGCTGAGATACATAAATCGTCATTAGATATGGGTGAGGTGCCAGAAGACTGGAGGGTGGCTAATGTTGTGTCTCTGTTTAAAAAGGACCATTAGGAAAAGCCTGGAAACTGTAGACCAGTGAGCATTACATCTGTGGTGGGCAAGATACTGGAGAGTATTCTCAGGGATAAGATAATATATACATTTGGATAGACGGTTGATTGGGGATAGTCAGCATGGTTTTGTTTGCGAGAAATTAAGTCTCACAAATCTGATTGAGTTTTTGAAGTAAAAGTTGATGAGGTCAGAGCTATAATCGTTGACTATATGGACTTCACTAAGGCATTTAATTAGGTTCTGCATGGTTGGCTGCTATGGTAGGTTAGATCACATAGGATCCAGGGAGAGCTAGGCGACTGGATAGAAAATTGGCTTCATGGAAAGAAGTAGAGGGAAAGTTGTTTTTCGGACTGGATGCCTGTGACTAGCGTGTGCCTCAGGGATTGGTGTGGGGCCCATTGCTGTTTGTGGGGAAGTCAAACCAGGGTAGGAATTTCACAGTGAACAGTAGGGCTCTGGGGAATGTTATACAGCAGTGGAATCTAGGAGTGCAGGCACACGTCCTTGAAAGTGACATCACAGGATCGTCAAGAAGCTGTTCAGTACACTGGCCTTCATCGGTCCGGGTAGTGAGTATAGAAGGTGGGATGTTATGTTATAGTTGTACAAGACATTGGTGAGGACACATTTGGAGTACTGATTTACAGGACTCGAGGGCCTGAGCTATGGGGAGAGGTTGCACAGGCTAGAACTTTATTCCTTGGAGTATAGGAGGATAAGGGGTGATCATCAGTGTATTAGTTCATGAGGGAAATCGCTAGGGTATATGCACGGTCTTTTACCCAGAGTAGGGGAATCAAGAACCAGAGATCATAGGATTACGGTGAGAGGGGAAAGGTTTAATAGAGTCCTGAGGGGCAACTAGTTCACACAAGGTGGGTATATGGATCGAGCTGCCGGGGGGGGGGGGGGGGGGGGAGGGTAGTTGAGGCAGGTGTTATAACACCATTTAAAAGGCATTTGGACATGTACATGGATAAGAATGATTTAGAGAAATATAACCCCACCATAGTCTCAGTTGATTACTGCTGATGGGGCATCTTGGTCGGAATGGGTTGAAGGGCCTGTTGGGCTGAAGGGCCTGATGCCATGCTGTATGACTCTATGAATCTACTAGCTGCACTACTGTGCCACCCCTAATGTTTTGAGCTTGAACATGAAATCTATCATAAATCATTTTTCCGTTACAACGCGGAAAATGGCCCAAAGACCAATATTTTCTTGTCCCACAGTGCTAGATTTCCCATTTTGCTATGCACAATTTTATTCCTCTTCACAGGAATAAAAACTGCCACCTGCTCTCTGGACCCCATCCCCTCCAGCTTTGTCAAGGCCTGCCTTCCTGCTCTCTCTCCACTTATCACTGCAACAATAAACTCCTCCCTGTCCACTGGCATCGTCCCGCCATCCCTCAAAATCGCTGCTGTCACCCCCATTCTGAAAAAACCTGGTCTCAACCCTGACACCCCAAACAACTTCAGACCAATCTCCAACCTACCCTTTCTGTCCAAAGTTTTGGAACGTGCTGTAGCTTCTCAACTCAAATACCACCTCTCTACCAATAACCTGCATGAAACTTTCCAATCCGGATTCCGCTCCAACCACAGTACTGAAACTGCGCTCCTCAAAATCACAAACGACCTTTTCCTCTCCTCTGACGCTGGCAACCTCAACATCCTCATCCTACTTGACCTCAGCGCCGCCTTTGACACCATAAATCACTCCATTCTCCTCACCCGACTTGAAACCTCCTTTAACATCACCGGCACAGCCCTATCCTGGATCAAATCTTACCTCTCTGACAGGCACCAGTTCATCTCCATTAACAACTGTAAATCCCCCAACGCTCCCCTCCTCCAAGGTGTCCCCCAAGGCTCAGTCCTTAGCCCCCTCCTCTTCATCCTCTACCTGTTCCCCCTTGGTCAATTAATCCGCCGTCATGGTCTCAACTTCCACTGCTTCGCCGATGATATCCAGCTCCTCATCTCCACCAAGTCAATCTCCACCACCACACACTCTACACTGACAAACTGCATCACTGAAATAAAATCTTGGCTTCAATCAAATTTCCTCAAACTCAACTGCAACAAATCTGAAATCATCATCATTGGTCCAAAAACGCTCACCAAATCCACCCAAAACTTCATCCTCAATATTGATGGTCTCCCAGTATCCACCTCCCCTCACATCCGGAATCTTGGAATCATCTTTGATCAAACCCTCTCCTTCGACAAACACATCACAAAGACAGCCTTCTTCCACCTCAAAAACATCGCCCGTCTCCGTCCATCCCTCTCCTCCACAGCTGCAGAAACCCTCATCCACGCCTTCATCACCTCCCGTCTGGACTACTGCAACAGCCTCCTCTATGGCTCACCCTCAAAAATCATCAGTAAACTTCAATACATTCAAAACTCCGCTGCCCGTCTACTCACCCACTCCCCGATCCGTGACCATATCACCCCCGTCATTTATAAGCTCCACTGGATCCCCATCCCCCAGAGAATCCAGTACAAAATCCTCCTCATGACCTACAAAGCCCTCCATAACCTGGCCCCGTCCTACCTGACTGACCTCCTCCACAGGCACACTCCCACCTGCACCCTCCACTCTGCTGCTGCCAACCTCCTGTCCCCCCCCCCCCCCCCCCCCCCATCCGGACCAAACTCAGATCCTGGGAGGACAGGGCTTTCTCCATCGCTGCTCCCACCCTCTGGAACTCACTACCCCAAACCGTCAGAGACTCCTCCTCACTCATCACATTCAAAACATCACTGAAGTCTCACCTGTTCAGCACTGCCTTCAACCACTGACCGTCACCTCACCTTCTGTCTCCTTTTTCTGTTCGTTTACTTATTTATCTATTTATTTTCTTCTCTATGTTCTAGTAATCCCTGTAAAGCGTCTTTGAGTGTTTGAAAAGCGCTATATAAATGTAATGCATTATTATTATTATTATTATATATTTTGTCATTTGGAGCAGTTCATTAAGGGTTTTTCAGGTTTATACTGTAGCTATTATGCAGCTGCTTTTCTCGATCCACAGTAAAGTCCAGCAGTTTTCTCTGAAATACTCAGACATTGCATCCTCAACATCTGGCAAAACACAAATTGAAAAACTGCCAAGTAATTCTGACCAAGTTCCGAGACAAAAGGGCTGAAAGGAAGGAGAAAAAAACAAAAGATGTGTGTCTGTATAGATTGCAAGAAGCACAAGATTCTTCATAGGCAAAGGTTTATTGGATTCTGCCATGTAGTCAGCTGGTGCAGTACTGACCAAGAACTGATATTTAGTTAACGGCGTTATCCCCTCCAATTGTTTCATTGACTATGAAGTGCCCTTGAATTTTAAGTAGTGTTAATATCTGTTGCAAAATTCTTTCCAAATTAATACAATAAATACATTACTGAACATTTATCTAACATTCATGGATTTTTTCTGCACACAATGTCATGCTACATTTTCCTAAATAGCAAGGATTTATCCTTCATTCACATGACATGGAAATCCCTACAACTCCCCCGAGGTCAATTGTACGTCACTCCATTAGATGAAGAATGACCACAAAGCACACAGTCTGTCAGCCCTGCACGTTCCTTCTCGCTAAGATTTGGAGCACGGCAAAATCTGGAGGCACCGTCCTGCTGGCTAGTAAACCACATAGCTGTGGCTTGGAGTCACAGTTATTGTTGTATTCCAGTTCTACCTCCCTAATTAACTATATGTTAATTTGAACTATCAGTGGATCAATAATCCAAGACTATGTATTATTAGCCTATTAACATGAACCTTTAGCGACATTGGCCAATGAACTTCAGAGTAATTATATGCAAAGCACTTTAAGATCTACAAGAGATGTGATAAAAAGATTTGCAGTGGCATAACACCATATCTTTCTTCCAGAGTACTGAAATTTAATTCTTGCTTGAATCTGCACACTTCTCCAAAGCCTGCTACATGACAGTTGAAACTTAAACACAACTGAGGTTTATTAAAATATATTCCTGCAAATACTTAGCAAATGGTATCTGATTAAACCAAGAGCAGAAGAAAGCTGTAACAAGTTAAGATATTTTACTACTGAACAAAGCAATTGAACATATACTAACCATTTCAATAGATTTATTTCATTACCATTTTTATTGCATACTGCTACAAGTTGGTGTGTGAAGAAATAACAAAGCTACCACTTGTGGAATAAATACCTTTTTCCTCCCACATAGTTCTAGACCAGGCAGACATGAAAGCTGCAGGTTTCATTCTTAATCTGTGCTGAATTAGAAAAGGCAACTGCAGAGATTTGTTTGTGCATCCAGAAAGGGAAACATTGCTTCCATTTGTTTTGATGGACATTTGGGATGAAGAATGTTTTTCAGTGAATCAAGTGCAAAGTACTTGTATATCCTAGAGAATGGCCATTGATTCAGTATCACAATTAGAGTGGTGATTTTTAGTTGCTGGATGGGGCCAGCATCTGCGATGCCACAAATACATGGAACCCCGACAGCTGCACCACTTCCACTCGAACATGCAAACAACATCAGAAACAAAATAAATTAACAACTACTAAGACTTTAACACAGGTTTCATGTTCCATAGGTATTTTGTTCATTCTATTGAATTAAAAAACATTTGTGAATTATTTAATTTTGCTCAATAATTTATTCCTGCTCTGGATAGTTGCACAAATTAACACTGCTGAAACGGGTTATCTAAATGGACCAGAACAACCAAGTTGTGGTCAAGTGCTCTATCACAAACTTGTTTGCTGTTAAGTCCAGCAAAGTTACTGCTCACAGCACACCAAACACCAAAATGGCAGAATAATGTGTGGCACTAACATTCACAGGCCTGACTGAGTCAACAGAATCTGTGGTGTTTACGATACAAGTGCACGCCAATTTCAAGGGTTACGTTTGAGCCAGATTGGTTCTATAAATGGGCTATCTGTGGAAGGCTATGATATCAGTATCAAGAATGCAATATCTGATACCTCTATTCAAGACAGGAAATAGAAACGGCAGAGACAGTTGTCAGTGTCACAACTGGAGGGGACATAACTTCACAGGCAAGCTGGCCACGCCTCAGACTGATGGAATAATTTCCCTCATACATGGCACAGATAGAATATCGGCCCCGAATTTGATGAGGACACGGAGAAAGGTTAGAAGGTTAACGCTTGACGCATTCTACAAACAAACTGAGCAGATATCAGTTTTATAGCTCAACGTGTAATTTACACATCAGCATATTTTTAAACAGCAATTGGAGATGCCTAACTTGTCAATAACTTGCTAACGCTAACAATTTCTCAAGTTCGTCCTCGCCCATGTCCAAATAAGTATTTCACGTAAGACTTTTACACCATTGCTGAGCTAATATTATCATTGAAATGTTAATCAAGGAGATTTTATGATGAACTTGGTGCCAGGTGAGGATAGTGGGCTTTGCACCTTAGGTTTAGTTAGATAATTGAGCTCATAAGCATGGTTCATTTTGTTGACCTGGTAAAAGATCTTTTTTCAACATTCCCAGTGCTTCTGCAACATGAGGAAAAATACCAAAGTGGCATCTTGTGCATTATTTCCGAGTTACACTCTAGCTTGAAATTACACAAGTACCACTACAATCTCCAAGTTCTGTAAATGGTGAACAACTAATAAAACATACAGTTGCCAATAATCTCCTGAACGCACCTCAAACAAACCTCTATCCACTGGGAAAAGCCTTTGAATCACCTGCAGAGACTGTTGGAAACTGGTGAGGAAGGGTAGCCAGCAACAAGCAAATGAAATCAACACCACTAGGGCAATTTTGATCAATTGTTTTAACCTACAATAGAAGAGGAAAAAAAATGGTTTCTGGTATAATTAAAGCTTATTTCCATCTCTTGGGCACCAATATCCACAATGAGAAAAAAAAACATAATGCATCTTCTCCTCAGATTGAATTGAAGTGCACTTTATTTATATCTGTAAAAGAATGTCACAGTGGCTTCACTTTCTCTATATTGCCCCAGCCCACAACATTATCCCCCTCTAAAAAAACTGTTTCCTACCTTATGCTCTAACATTCTTTGTACAGTTATGTTCTTATAATGAGTAGACTATGACAGTGTTTGACAATAATGCTTTGCATTCAGCAGCCTTATCTTTCCTTATCCCTGCAACGCCAAGCCCAATTATATAAAAGCATAGGTTATTAAGCATTAATAATTTAGCAATTAATAATAATTAAGCAATTACTGTATCCTATGACAACTTAAATAATGATAAATACAATTAAAAACAATCAATATCTTATTTCATTCTTGTGCTTTATTAGTAATGTCAACATTTTTACCTTTGCCTAATTTCCTATGAACTGAGTTGCTATGCTATCTCAGAGGGTTATTAGTCAAATACACAGTACATGCCCTGTGTCGCATTGGGCCAAATCAGATAAGGACAAATTTCCATCCTGACATTGGTGAACCAAATATAACGATCTGAAGCCACAAGATCATCATTACTGATTGCAGCTTCTTATTCTGTACCTATTTAATGAATTAAATTTAAATTCTACAGCTGTCCATGTTGGAATTGAAATTCAAGATCATTAGTTCAGATCGATGGATTGGTCACCCAATAACAAAACTGCTACGCTATCGTTCACCATTTCATGGTGTTTAGATGCAACATGAAATTGTCCTTAAAATGTCCTTACTAGATCCATTAGACACAGCACAAACTAAAATACTACTCATTTTCAGTTACTCACCCTCCAACTTTCAGGTCTCTTAAACAGCTTCCAAGGAGATAACAGAAGAAAGGCAGAGCATGGTAAAGCTCCATTTGCTTATAATTAAGGGCCATGCAAAATGCCACTGACCCTAAGAAGACCCGGTCATTCAAAAGGCCTAGCACCCCCCACAGAGTGAGGCCCAAGCTGATGCAGTTGTATGTGTTGTCATGTTAAGGATTACACACAAGTATTGACGAAGACCAAAGTCCCCAACTTTCATAATAGAAATATTTCCAGAAGAATATCATTCAACATTTTCAGAATTCATTATTTAAATAGGACTTAGATAAAGTGTGAGAACAGATTAGCTGAATTACTTTAATAAATAGCCTGAAAGCCAACCAAATAAAAACAATTAGGTTATAATCATGAGGTGGTATTTTGCTTCAGTTTTATTACTATTGTATTAACCCCTCTGCAATGTTGTCAGGCAGTAAATTTTTGATTCATTAGATCGTGGAGCCAGAATCATCAAGCACACCAATAGGCCCTTCAGCTGACAGCATCTATGCTGACCATCGAGCACACCAATAGGCCCTTCAGCTGACAGCATCCATGCTGACCATCAAGCACCCGTCATACCACTTCCATTCTGCCCTTCACATTCCGATTAACTGCAGCTTCCCTGATTATCTTTTCACCCACCTACAAAAGGAGTAATTTACAGTAGCCAATTAACTTACCATCCAGCATGTCTTTGGCACATTGGAAGAAACCAGAACACTTGGGGGGAGCCTGTGCAGAAACGGAAACAAGCAAGATTGCACCAGGTTTCTGAAGCCACGAGGCTGGTGTGGGACACAGTTGCCTTCCCAAAGTGAAAACTGCAAGGAAACTAATCTGTCCTCAACCATCACACATATTTCCCCAGAGGATCATGATGAGCAATTGGTAGCAAAAACCACTGATCAAATTTTTTTCCCCTGGATCATAAGAGTAGAATTAGGCCATTTGGTCCATCAAGTCTACTCTGCCACCCAATCATGGCTGATCTATCTCTCCCTCCTATCCCCATTTTCCTGCCTTCTCCCCATAACCTCTGACACACATACTAATCAAGAATCTATCTACCTCTGCCTTAAATATATCCACTGATTTTGCCTCCACAGCCTTCTGTGGCAAAGAATTCCACAGATTCACCACCCTCTGACTAAAGAAATTCCTCATCTCCTTCCCAAAATAACATCCTTTAATTCTGAGGCTATAACCTCCAGTCCTAGACTCTCCCATTAGTGGAAACATCCTCTCCACATCCACTCTATCCAAGCTCTAGATTACCAATTTCAACCCATAAACTCATTAAAGGCAAGGAACTGACCCCAAGATCAGCTTACCCCATATGGCCTAGTGCCACATCATGTTGGACATCTCCCAATGAAGCACAAGGGAGCTGTTTGTATTACAGCATTTCTTTTTAAATTTAGTTTCTATCAGTAAGGATATTGAAAGTGGCCATGGTCAATAAGAATGAGTCCAGGGTACAATAAGGCACACAGCAAAAACGATACCTGTAAAAAAGGAAAAGTAGAGTTTATAGGTTTGAAATATATTTCACATGTTAAGTTAACATCAAGTGTGTATTTAGATTCAGTGCAGACCTCCCAACATTTGATTTTACAAATTCATAATTTTGATGTTCAAAATTAAGAATTTTACATCAAAATTCATAATATGGCACGTAATGCAATTTTTCAGAAAAAAAGGTATGCACGCCAAATGCACATGCACATGTGTGATAAACGACTGTTATTTCCAACAGTCTGTAGTTCTTGGACTACATGCACAATGTCAGGCCTATCACGAGTATATTCTGCTATTTATAGAAAGGTTATTGAACAGAGATACTTTTTGCAACAGAAAGAAAAAAATGTTTTATTTTGTTTTTTCTATTTTTCTTTTTCTTTACACATCCCAATTCTCTTGGTATTGAATAAAAGAACAATGGTCATAAAATGTATGACTAAGTTATGAAGAAAGAGTTGATATATGCGACTTGACTAAGCATACGGAAGTACCTGTTGAAGTAAATTCTCACATTAATTGATAATCAGCCCAAAAAGGTGGTAATTGGCTTTTCTGTTGTATTTTATATTTTAACCCCATCTTAATTAATTTAGTTATATAATCTTGCACTTAAATTTAATATTTACTCATTACAGTCCCACCACTGATTTTCTGGCACTCTTGGGTCCAGAGCTTTGCTGGTTTATCCAGCCGACCAAGGAAGACGACTGTGGGGATAGATGTGCTGGCTCCAGCTGGGCTGGAGTTCCAGACCCCCGGGCGCAAATTCAACCCACCGATCGGCCATGGAAGTCCCGATGAGGTCGAGATTGGCTGCCTTGCCCAGCCGGGTGCCACATTTTCGGGGAGACTTCCAGGGCGAGGGGATTTCTCGTGGAACCCCTAGCGACCTCTAGCGGCCGAATTGACAAATTGGCCATGGAGTCCCGATGAGGTAGAGATTGACTGCTTTGCCCAGCCTAGGTGCCACATTTTCAGGGAGACCTCCAGGGCGCGGGGGATTTCTCGTGGACCCCCTAGCAACCTTTAGCGGCCGAATTGACAAATTGCAATTACCGACTGTTTTGCAGAAATATGTGAGGCAAAATCGGAATGGCGGAAATGAAATAAGAAAGTGGAAACTTTCTGCCAAATTCGGATGGGTTGGGAGGGGTGTCAGTGGCACAGAAATATGGCTCAGACCCAAATGATTTAAATTTTCCCCACGCAAACAATTTTCTCTCCATTTCTTCTTATGATTCGAAAATGTTCGGCAAACATTTTATTAGACTCTACAGTGCGTCACCCAAGAAGTCATGTTTCACATGGCATAATTTGTTTGAAACTATAGAAAATGGTTGAGTTTAATCTACATTTACCAGTGAACATATGAACAATTCCAAAAGGGCCACTGATATTGATCATGAGTTGGGAACCTTGACTAATTTTAGCCCTCAGCCTAAATGCAGATGCAAAAGCTTTTTTGTCAAAATGGACCTGCTATATGGTTTAATTTGCTTCATGTTATATTAAGGCACCAAATCATACAGGTACCTCGTGATGTCTCAGTGCTCAATCTTCCCAAGTTAGGTCTAGATAGCAGGTGTAATTAAGTTAATTAGCCATGGCAACCACCTTAGTCAAGTCTGCACCTGTTCAGTTTTTCTGACCACAGGGTGTTTTGCAATGGAGCACAGTCTAAACCTCAAGATATAAACAGATATTACTACTGTGGTGCTCATCTGAAATCAATTAGCGATTAAATTGAAGGAACCATTCAGTCCCTCAAGCCTATCCTGTCATTGATCTGTTTTTTCTCTACATTGTCTAAATGCCAATTCAGACACAAATTTGAAGTTTGATTTGTTTGGCTCTGTATCATTTTGCATGATGCAGTTAAACTAAAGAAGGTGCTGGACAAAACCATGTGATAAACCCAATGAATCTTCTACTCAACAGTGCAAGTGGCCATGAATGCAACACCCCAGTCACCTGATTTCATGTGGAATACATTTCTCCATGCAAAATGCAAAAAAACCCCAAAGTAACAATATAAATTTATTTGCAAGGACTTTGCACTGTGCTTAATTGAGAACTCAATACGAGAGTGAAGCAGATATTGTGGAAAGCTCTAAGTTTCACTCGTGGAATGTGTAAATGGATCTCAACCGAACTTGTATCAATGGCGTTAACTCTGCCCTTGAGTAGAGGAAGGGGTGAGAGTCATAGGGTCAATCAAACAGGGCACCTGCAAATAAATATTTAACGTTTGTTGGCAAAGGAGAAGGTTAACAGCAACACCAGGACAGAATTAGACTCAACCATTATGCGCTCCACGGTCAAACATGCTGCTGTTTATTTGCGTTGGAAAAAGTGACCCTTGTTTGAGGTAGTGCAGATCATTGAGGATTAGAGGGAGCCTTCAGGAGAAAGTGGTGAAATGAAATATTCAAAGATTTAAAAAAACATTTGCGCTCTATATTTTGGTAAGGAATATCATAAGCTTGCCAGGGATTTGTGCCCCATGACATGGTACGAAGCGGTATTGTGATTTTAGACACACAGCGCAGATGCTAATTTAGGAACACTTACTCACTGCGCACGGCGAAGAGCGTGAGGCAGTTAATGCTCAATTGCAGCTGTTACCTTTAGATGAACAACTCTGATAATTACACGGAATGAACAGTAAATAAATGTCATTACTGCTCCCTCTCAGCTGTTGATTGCCTTGGTTGTCTCCACCTCCAACATCCCCCCCCCCTTCCTTCCCCACCCCCAACCAGCTCTCCTGCATGCTTCTCAGGAAACGATTTCAAAAATTGTTTACCAGCCAAGCAGATCTGGTTTCATGACATATCTAGTTTGCTTGTTATCTTGAAGCACCCACCATAGATCAAGGAAGCCTTCACCTTGACTTTTATCAGCATTTAGAGCATGTTAATGATTTGGTTTTGTTGTTTCAGTATACAAAAATACCAGTAAATCTAATGATGATTCTGTAATGTGACAGAATTTAAAACCTCAAGGCGGTTTCAAATGATATTATCCTCAAGTCAAGTAAGCCAGCGTTGCCAAGAATGATCTTCACTTGTTCAGCGACCACATTCCAGAGGATTTAGCTGAAACTCTCCACCCATGTCCAAATCAGTCACCTTCACAAAAATGCCAAACCATATTAAATCATTTGGTTGATTCAAAACTGCATGGTAATCAATCCATAAAAATTATTCTGTTTGTTCACCGAACAACACGTTTCCTCCCTCCTCTAAGACTAACCACTGTTTTTTTAAATATATGCTTCCATAAGTGTCCTTGGACCATGTAGGCATTCATCACTTGAGCCTACATGGTGTCAACATGCTATTTCTCTGACGGGAAGCTGGCTCATCACTGTGGAGTGCTAACCTCCCTTCACCCAACACATGTCCATAAATGCATAAATATACACACAGAGATAGAGATTAGGAATGAGAGCCTTCTCTCTTGGCAAACCGGTCTTCGCTATCAACTGGTAGAAACAAGGAACTGCAGGAGCAAGTCTATCTATCAGGTGCACAGTCAGAGATGTTCCACTCAAAGACATTGTGGACAATATAATCTTCTCCAATAGTCACTGGACATGGGAGGAGGATTCAATTTTATTTTCAGTATCCTCTTGTGACCTCTTCCTTATTTATTTACTGTGCATCTACCACTCTCTTTTGATGTATTTGGGAACATTGTGCTTTGTGAAAGGAGCAACAAAGCACTAAGTTGAATGCACTACAAAATTTCACAGACTTTTATTTAAATGCATGTCAAACACACTGCTGCATATTTTGATACTTCAGTCCATTGTGCACTGAATATACTGATGCAAGTTCTGAATAAGGGTCCTGACCTAAAGCCTAACCTACCCATGTTCTGCCCGACCGTTGAGTTACTCCAGCATTTTGTGTCTTTCCTTCACTATCAACTTACAGCGCACAGAATGTTGATTCCCACCAGCATATATCTACAACCAACCAACCCCATCGCAGCACACAGTGAAGACCAAATACTTGAAGCGGAGATTAATCAACTTGGTTCAATCAAGGTTTTTTGAATTTGGAGAAAGCCTCGATTCAGCAGTGCACTTAATTCAATTACCCCATTACACTATCAATATCTTGAATTAGTGATGATTTTAATGGACTGAAGTATCAAAGTATACAGTAGTAAATTTGACAAGGATTTAAATAAAAGCCTGTGTGAAATGTTGTAGTGCATTCAACTTTGCGCTTTGTTGCTCCTTTCACAAAGCACAATGTTCTAAAATACATCAAAAGTGAGCTGTGGTTGCACAGTAAATAAATAAGGAAGAGGTCACAGGAGGATACCGAGGATAAAATTGAATCCTTCTCCCAAGTCCAAATGACTATTGGAGAATATAATATTATACATTGAGTGGAACATCTCACTGTGTACTTGATAGTTACATTTAATCCCGTAGTTTTTATGGACAGAATTTCTTATCCATGAGACTGACGGAAGTGAAAGTGAATAACAGTGAAGTTGAAAGCCATCTTGGACAACAGGCTAAATGGTTAAGAAATATGTAGAGGAATAAAGGAAAGTGAATTAAATTAATGGCAAGTATTAAGGAAATAAAGAGAGATGAAAGAAAAATCTAATTAAGGATTTTTTTAAATGAAAAGAAAAAAAGTTAAAGAAAATATCAAGTTTTAATTGAAGTCTCCATAATTCACAGTTAGAAGGAACAAAGGCCCTGTAATTTAATTGTTCACTTTCTGGACAAGCAAAGTTGTCTGGCTGTCATTAATGGTTATTATGTTATTAAAGGGTACTTACACTGTTAATTACTAGATTAACTTTCTGTGGTGAGTTTAATAGCTACTTAATATGCCAATGTAGCAATTTGAAATTCACAAGGTAGGTAAAGGCAAGATGCTTCTTATGTGAAGCTAACAGCAGTGTGGTGGAAATTGTCCAGCAGAGTGTGGCTATTTGCAATTCAAAGGATCCCTCTTATTCACATGAACATCTAAAACGGAAGCGACAGACCATACACAAGCACGTTCTACCATTTGATAAGACCATGGTTGACCCTGCATCTAGGTTCCTCCTAGATCCTCATCTCTTTTCATTCTCTTAGTTTCCAAAAATTTACCAGAGTATTAAATATTCTCAACAACTGCCTCCACAACTATCTGAGGTTGAGAATCCCGAAGTCTCATGATCCTAAGTTAAAAAAACTTATTTTAGCCAGGCCCAAATGGGCAACGTAAGTTGCTGGATGATTTTTACATTAATAGCTTGGCGCATCGTTCATTTTTTGTTATGTTGTTTTCACAAAAAAAAACATTGCTTTTTGTGAAGAGGAGAGAGCGCCATGAAGTGAACATATCAAAGTCCACATAAGGTTGGGTGAAAATCATGTCCACAATCTCAGCTGTACATTAACGGATGAAATAAGATAAATAGTAGTCGTTAGCTTAATTTAGAGGTACAGCGTGGAAACAGGCCCTTCGGCCCACCAAGTCTGCGCCGACCTAGATCTATCCTACGCACTAGGGTCAATTTACAGAAGTCAATTAACCAACCCCGCACGTCTTGGGAATGTGGGTGGAAACTGGAGCACCTGGAAAAAAAACGGGGTCACAGGGAGAATGTTCAAACTCCACAAAGTCAGCACCCGTAGTCAGGATTAAACCCGGGTCTCTGGCGCTGTAAGGCAGGAACTCTACTGCCGCGCCACCGTGCCGTCCTAACCCTGATGATGTGCATGAAACAGGGCAGAGTGTAGAATTGGAATAATACATGCAATTGCCAACGCGAGTTTGAAATGCGTATAGTTCTTTGACAGAAAGACTAACTTAACTATTACGGCCTGAGTGTGAAGTGAAGCATGAATATATATGCAAGGAAGTTTCCTTTGTCAACAAAAAGCACAACAAAAAGAAACAGGAAGTGGCGACGCTGCGCAGCAGCTGCAGCTCACCTGCAGTCCGTTTGTCTTTTGTGTTTTTTGTTGTTTTTTGTCTTAATTGTAGTGCTTAGATGTGATGGTGTTTTTTTGTGGTTGTGTGCTATGTGTGGGGGGGGGGGAAACTGTAAAAATTGTCTCTTCCGAACGGAGACGCGACCTTTTTTCTGGGTCATGTCTCCGTTCCCGCTGCTGCCTACCTTTTAACCAAACACCTGGAGCCGGCGGCCTCCGGCTGCGACCACCTGGGGCTCTGGTTCGCAGAGCCCGCGGACCGGACTTACCATCTGCGGAGCTGGCTGCCTTCGGAGGCTTCGGTCACGGGCCGCGTGGATGTGGGAATCTCGTAGGCCCCTGGGTGGGGGCCGACTTCGGGAGCTCCGGCAGCGGCAGCGTCTTTGCCCGTCCCGAATTGTGGGGCTTGGGTCGGCCAGCTGCGGATTTTTCACCGTGCGGCGCCGCCTGGAATAGGCCGCGGGATTTTCTCCGCCCGGCGGGGGCTTCAATGTCGGGAGCCCCGACCGCCCCGATGTGGCAAGCTCAACAGCCCGACCGTGGGAGAAGACGGCAGGGAAGAGAAAAGACATTCTGGCCTTCCATCACAGTGAGGAGGTGACAAGAGGAGGCTCACTGTGATGGATGGTTTTTATTTGTTTTATGTTGGTTTTGTGATTGTGTGTTTTATTGCTTTATTTTTATTGCTTCTTATTGTTGGACTGTGGGTAACGGAATTTCGTCCAAAAGACATGTTTTTTGGTTGACAATAAAGGCTATTCTGATTCTGATTCTGACAATTTTAAATACCCGGTAATGAGTTGTATCAAATTAAGTTGATGAGAGTAGCTGGTAGTTCTCCAAAAATATATTCCAACAGAATTGTTCTGACATAAAGAAACTTCTATTTTCATAAGATCATAAGTTAAAGGTGCAAGATTAAACCCTTTGGCTCATCAAGTCTACTCCGCCATTCAATCGTGGCTGATCTATCTTTCCTTCTCAACCCCATTCTCCTGCCTTGTCCCCATAACCCCGAACATCCCATTTTCCAAACTTTATTGGTTCTACTTCTAATTTCCAGGACCTACAGTTTTTTTTGCTTCATGAAATATCAATACTATTTCGTTGATTCCTGGAATAAACTTCAGAGACAATCTTCTGCTTCCAGTTATAGTTTTTTGGAAGTTAAGATTTTTGGAATTAATATACACCATTTCAGGTGTATGGCTCGAGACAAAATTTCACAAGCATTTACCTAATGTTTTGTGTTTGCAATTGCCAGAGTAACATTGACTATAATGCCTACCTTGGTGGCCCATGGATCTTTGCGGTGATGCATGTAGTAAAGGATCGCTGGAACATATACAACGATGTCTGCAGCAAGCACTAAACAAAATCGACAGAATGTCAGTACTGTATACAAGAATCTTTAAGAATAAAAACATCAAGACCCAAATGTGTGTGGCACAGTGATGGAACCAGTAGAGCTGCTGCCTCACAGCGCCAGAGACCAGGGTTCGATCCTTACCCCAGGTGCTGTGTGTGGAGTTTGCAGGTTCTCCCTGTCACCCCATGGTTTGCTACAGGTGCTCCAATTTCCTCCCACATCCCAAATACGTGCGAGTTTGTAGGTTAACTGGCCTCTGTCAATGCCCCATAGTGCGTATGGACTTGGTGCGAAAGTGGGATAACATAGCACTAGCGTGAATGGGTGGGCCAAAGGACTCAGTGGTCAGCGTGGACTAAGCGGGCCAAAGGGCTTATTTCCATGCTGTATCACTAAACTAAATTAAACTAGTGCAACCCCATTCCACAAACACAACTTTGATGATATTCTTCAAATACTGAACCCACATCTTGTCTGCTTTAGCAGGTTTCCGCAGTAATTTGCTCAATATCTTAACACCATTCCAAAGGTGCTAGTCATTGTATTGTATCTCCTAAAATGGCCACTGAATTCATCATGTTTGCTGTACACAACCAATGTAAGCAAAACAACATACTTTTCATCACTGGGAGAGGTTTGTCCAAATAATAATACCTGTGATCAATGATCAGAAAACAGCAATAATTTTGATGCTTTCTCTTTCCTCCTCCAAAGATTCCAGTACATTCTCAGCACATCACCCTGACCAAAACCATCCAACCCTGCCCAGGCCACAGGTACCACTGAGTACATTTTGGCTTGGATGGAATGTGGATTCATAAACTTTGAAACCAGTTCTCTTCTGGGCTCATTTGTTTGCCTTTGCTGCATCTTCCATGAACTTCTTTAAAAAATGCGAATTTTCATTTGTAAATTATATCATTAACTCAACATCCAAAACCACATGGCAAATGGTTTTCCTTATTTTCAGCTCTATTTATGTTAAAACACTTTCTGATTTCATTCCTATACGATCACAAACTTAGTCTACCAAATAGACAGGGAACTCAGCCCATTTTATCGTGTATGAAAATTACCGTTTGCTTTTTCTTCCTAATTCCTGAACATGTAATACGTGAAAGTGAAAATGGTATAGCAGACCGCAACAACCTAATGTAGAAATGTAGAAACAAAGAACTGCAGATGCTGGTTTATACCAATGATAGATACAAAATGCTGGAGTAACTCAGTGGGTCAGGCAGCATCTCTGGAGAAAAAGGATGGGACTCAGTCTGAAGAAGTGTCCTGACCCAAAACGTCTCCAGAGACACTGCTTGGCCCACATTTGGAGTTACTCCAGCATTTTGTGTCAATCTTTCACAGCAACGTAATATTCAGTAATGTGACCTTGAGGAATGACATAGCAGCACTCGGGGCCAAGCTGCTGCAGACGCCATTTCTCTTTCACTCCTGGTGCTTTGGTCTCTCTCAGGTTAAATGCTTACAAGTGAGAGTGCATGCAGTGCATGTAGGCGAGAGTTCATTTTGATCTTGATAGACAAATACAAGGATGCAGAAACTTATAACTACCTGGAATCATAACTGACTCTCCCAGATGCCACAAGGAGAAATGGAAAAATCCTTGTTGGTAAGTGATATATGTTGCAGTATATCCAATATGCCATGTTTCTTTTAGATTTCTGAAGGCTGTTTTAATTTTTTTGTTCTTCTATGGGTTGAGTCTACTAGTTCATACCATGGCGTCAGTTTATCTCATTACACCTCATTATATTCAATCAATACTGTGTGCTCCAATCAGTCCTTTACTCCATCTCTACACAAATGCAAAATATCTTAAAACATCAAGGTTCAAGGAACTGTCTTTTGCTTCCTTCTATTGATTCACACCATGGTTTAAAGTGTTGAATTCTGGGTCTATATCTCATTATCACATTGTGGTTCAGTTTATTGTGGATGGGATCCATTGTGTCCAAAACTAAGGCCAAAGCAACTTGTGGAAATCGAGAGGTTCCCTGCTTAATGCACTGGTTGGAAATCAGTAATACGAGTCATTTGCACTCTCGTGGAGGAAGGAATGATCACTTCACTCACAAGCATCCTTAGATATTTCAGATTGGCCTTTAATCGACTAGTTAAACTTTTCACATGTGGAACAGGGAGAAAAATAACATTTGTCTTCCAGCCAGTTAGCCCACATGACCTGTAGTATTCTCAAGGTCACCAAGTGAACAGGTGTAAATAACTGCTGACCTAGTCCACAGGGTAGAATGCACAGTCTTAGGCGATTCCCAGGAACAAAGTTAGATTTACTTTTCCTCCAGTCTTCAAAAGAAGAAGCTGCTCAAGAATCAACATCACATAAATTGATCTACGACCATCATAAATGTTTACCTTCCATAAAGTTATATTGTTTATTCCTTATTATAATGAAAATATGTTTGTGTGATTTTTCCCATGTATTTAATGTTAATGTCTCAATGTTGGTCATTCCTACCCACATGTTCAAACCGTAAGCTGTCTCAGTAATGCTGCCACAGGTGCTGTACAATGTGTGCATATCGGATATTCCATTTCTGGCATCAACAGTCTGAGTCTCCACCTTCTTCACTGCCAGCCCTGTAATAATGCTGATTATGGGTGTTTCAGTAAAGCACTTGGTCAACGATAACCCATAGAAGATGGTGGAGCTCTCAACAAGAGTGGTGTTGACGATCCGGATATATGGCTCGTAGACACAAAATCCTGGAGTAACTCAGCGGGACAGACAGCATCGCTGGAGAGAAGGAATGGGTGACGTTTCCGGTTGAGACCCAAGGACCGAGACCCAAGGTAGACACAGCATTTTGTGTCTACCTTCGATTTAAACCAGCATCTGCAGTTCTTTCCTATACAAGATATATGGCTGGTCTTCCTATTGTACAAGATGGTCATTACCTGGCAATTATGTGTCATGAATAATACTTGACAGCCCAAGTCTGAATACTCCAAAGTCACACAGCATGGAAACAGGCCTTTCAGCCCACCACATCAGCAATGACCAGAAAGTACCCATCTATGCTAATTCCATTTTTTTTGCTCTCACATCCCCATCAACCACCTGCCACCTTACAATATGGACTACATACAAAACCCATTAACTTGCCAATCAGGATGTCTTTGGCACATTGGAGGAAATCAGAGTGCCAGGGGGAAACCCATGCGGTTTCAAGGAAAATGGACAATACACAGACAGCACCCAGGCAGATGCTCTTAAACTGGAAGACAACACTAATCACTGCACTGTGGTGCCACTCCCCCCCCCCCCCACCCTTATATTACTGAATGAACATGGGGCTTTGAAAATAGAAATCAATGGAATCATCAGTAAAACTGACCCAAGTCTGGTTTTATGTTGGAAGAACATCACTGATGAAGCAACCTGGAGGGGTGAAAATGTTTCATTCAGGAATTCCTAAGTATCATAAACTAGCTTCAACCATTTATCTATAATGTATTGCCCTTCTTTCCATCCACCCCCACCCCCCCCCCCCCCCCCCCCACCCACCCAAACAAGATTCAAAGTTATCTCTGAAATTCTTAATTACCTGTTGCTCTCATGAAGAGTTTGTGTCCAGGGCTCTCATACCCATGGGATGTAAAAAGAGCTATCCATTCAGGGTTTATTGATTCAGCTCTAGGTTAAAAAAATTAAAAAAAGGTCATTCTACATTTTAAATATTTATTTTTATTGAAGGAAAAATACAATACGAAAAAACGTAATGCATTACATTCCCCTCCATTTTGTTCTTTATATATAACAACAAAAATAACCCTCACCCACCCTCCCTGGACACCCCTTTGCAGCTGATGTGTTCACAATATATCATATCACAAATACAAATGCACAATTTGACAGCAAAACCTCTACATTCTTCCAAGGCGCAGACCCATACATATCTACAACATGTCAGGTGGTTCAGGATTCTCTCATTCATTATGCATCAGCCATCCTGTGAGGTAATCGGCAATTGTGTAAACAAAAATAAGTAAATAAATAAAAGTAAAACATAATTAAAGGCAGATCCCCAACTGCAATCAAGTGCCCTCAGTCAGTGGGTAGTTCTTTTAGATTCTCAAAGTATGACAGAAAAGGTTCCCATTCTGAATAAAACTTTTTCACAGACCCCCTCAGTGTAAATTTGATCTTTTCTAGTTTTAGAAAAAACATTATGTCCTCTAGCCAAGCGGCAGCAGATGGAGGAGTTGTAGATTTCCAGACCAGCAAAATTCTCCTACGGGCCAAAAGTGATGTGAATGCAATGATGTCAGATTGGTTTATTGTCATTCTACATTTTAAATAATGTGCACCCTCAGGAAAAACATCCAAATATTAATATTTTCTTTTTGCCCATCTATTTTCCTCTTCTGCCCGAAAATAAATAACTCTGGATATGAAGGCATACAATGATTTAACCAAGTGCACAATCTATAAATAGGAGTCTAAACGGATCGACCTCTGAGCTCCAACAGTGGATAGTTGCGGACTTTAACATCGCAGAGCCCGCGATTTCTGGTCAGAGACCAACTTCGGGAATTCCAAGCCGCGGGAGTTTCGACCGCCCCGACGCGGGAGCTTCGATCGCCCCGACTGCGGGAGAATAAAGAGGAAGAAGGTTGGACTTTTTTGCCTTCCATCACAGTGAGGAATGTGGGGAATCTGCTGTGGTGGATGTTTATGTTAACTTTTATGTAGTTGTGAGTCTTGTTGCTATTTTTTCGTATGGGTGTATGGTAATTCGCAATTCACTGTACCTTAATTGGTACATGTGACAATAAAAGACCGTTGCAAACATTGAATGGAAGAGACTGAACTGCCCTCAACCATTGAAGAATTCAATCAAGCTGCTTGCTCTCTGAGAATCATGACTAGTTAATAATGTGCAAGATGTTCGTAAAATTCCATTCAAGAGTTTTGTGTGCAAAATTAAAGTACACAAGACTGGCAGCATCATAATGGCATCAATTGAAAATTGGTTGACAGAGGTGAAACAGAGCAGTGGCAGTAAACATGTTGTTTGGGGTGACTGGTAACACAAGTAGAGTACCACAGCAATCAGTGATTGTGCCCAGTTATTCACAATATTCATCGTTGATTTGAGCAAGGGGACCAAATATAATATTTCTAGATTTGCCAATATTCGGAAACTGGATGGGATTGTGACTTGCGAGAAGGATGCAAAAGAGCATCAACGTGATCCAGCCAAGTTGAGTGAGTGGGCAAATACACATGGCAGATGCAGTAAAATGTGGGGAATGGTGAAGTTATCCATTTTGGTTGAAAAAGAACAGAAAGGCAATATTATTTAAATGGCGATGTACGAAAGGATCCGAATGTTCTTTTAAACCAGCCACTGAATACAAACTATTAAGAATGGAAATTGTACGTTAGCCTTCAAAAGATTATTACAATGCAGGAGCAAGGATGTCTTACTACAATTTTTACACTTAGTTGTGAAGTGACCAATTTAAAGTACACATGTAGGTTTGGTCTCCCTATCTAAGACATGATATACTTGCCACAGAGACAGTACAACAAAGCAATGGTTCACTAGACTAATTTTGGGGATGGTGGGGCAGTCATATCAGCATTGGATCAAGTTTAGAAAAACAAAAAGGGATTTCATTGTAACATACATAATTCTGACTGAGCTAGACAGAATGGATGTACAAGGATGTTTCCAGTGATGCAGGGGACTAAAACAAGGGGTCATAGATTAAGGGTGCATGGAAAGGTACTTAGGACTGCAATGAAGATAAATTTCTTTAAGGAAGAAATATAATTCTCCATAACAAAAGACTCATGGGAGTCAAGTCACTGGATCTATTCGAGAAGGAGGTGTAAAGATCAAGACACATTGTGGGATACAGAAGGTGAGCAGGAATATGGCTTTGGGAGATTAGCCATGATTGTATTGAACCATAGAGCAGGCTCAAGAGGTCGAGTGGTCTTCTTCCATTCTTGCTTTTCTGTTAGAGCTGCTGGTTTAAGTGGGCTGAACAATCCCAGAACCCCATGCATAAGTGTTTCACCACAACATATCATTTGTAGTTTACAGTAGGGCGCATTTTTAATGCCATTGATGACTATTCTTCATCTACAAATTTGGAGAATAGCATTAACATCAATGCTTGCAAATAAAGACTGAAAAGGGCCACAAATTATCCTAATCTCCACCAGGTTGATGCTTTTGCACTTACCCATAAAAGGATCTGGAAGAGGTCAGTCACTGATCAGAAGCTCAAAGCTTCATTTATTTGGAATTAAAGATTTCCGATGGATAATTTAAAATACCAAATTGTCCTACCATTAGCAGAATGAACTTACACATATGCACAAAGCAAACTGTGGTAAGCAGTAAAAGGTGGATAATCAAGGCCCCAGTACTCAAGATCATTTCTGCTTGTATTGAAATACCTGGAGAGAAACAAATCAATGTTAAAGTCAATATGTTCAGAAATAGCCGATACTCAGATTGCTTATAAAGCGTATATTTAGGCAAGTTAATTTATTAAATTATAATATTTTAAATGCACTGTCAGAGGATATGTAGGTTATGCCACAGAATCACAATTCTCTCAGGTTAAGAAACAGGTTTCTTTCTCAGCAGGGCACCTCTGATGGTGCAGCAAGTAAGATCATGCTCTGGTCCAGAGAGAAAGTCAGAGATCACACACATGCACAATTGCCAATAGCTCCTTCTGTTAAGTGAGATTACGATTATGATGCTTTCCAAAGGTTGAAGAGCCTCTCAACATCCCCTATCTGAGCTTGTATACAAATAACTTAATTGAAATATGAAAAAGTTCCAAAAGTAACATAACTGTTGGGGTATTCTGGAAGAGATAAAGGGTAGGGAGATGGAGGGGGGAAACATTTCTTTTCTTCATTATATCATATATACTGGAGAAAATCCTCAACTACGATTTTAACATGTTAGTTAATTGCACTGAGGTTACAAACCATTCATCGATGGGTAAATTGAACGTAATCTCCTGCCAGTGTCTCTGTGCTTCATAATCCCCATACATCGGTGGTTTACCAGCACCTGATGATGAAAAAACAATGTAGAGATAACATCAAAAGGTTTTCTTGGCCAAATCTACTCTTCTGAACTGTTTTGCATTCATGTGCAAAGTGAAAAATGCAGAAAAAGAACATTGTACTGAAGTAAATTAATGAAATTTCCCAAAATAGTTACAGTGTAATTTCAGTAGAGAGGAGAAAATACTGGCCAAGTTTCTTGGCTCTTTAATTTCACATGGTATTAAGTAAGAAGACTGGGTTCTTCAATAATATGCAGTCTCCTATCTTGTCAAAATAACACCTGTAAAAAATTGATGATGTCAACACTCTTTTTGTTTCAGGACACAGAACCAACAATGTTAAAAAATGAGAAAAAGTGGGATCAAACCCCAACTACAACTTACAGAACAGTTTAGAGAAATGACTAAGAATGTGGTCTTGGTTCATAAATAACGAGAAGCCAAATAAATAAAGAAGCAGCAAAATGCTAACATGATGAATTTCAAAACTATGAACCATGGGAGATTAAGTGAGAAAGGTGGCGGTGGTGATGGGAAGAACACTATGTTGTAAAAACAAAGATGCTGGTACTATAAAAATTAAGAAAGTATACGAGTAGATATGCTAATTTTAAGCAGCAGCGTCGCAGTAAAGCAGCATTGAGCAGTTGGACGATCAGAAAGCAGAGAAAAGGCAAGCTCACACCAACTTCACTATTTGAAAATTGCTTGTGGAACATTTTAGGAAGTATTGGCAAAGATGTATGAGCTATATTTACAGAACCATGGCAAACAAACAACTTCAGTGAATTTTTAATCAGGTCCAATCGTTTATTGTCATAGGCACTAGCCCAGGTACAGTGAGATACAGGTACAGTGAAAATCTTGCTTGCAGCAGCATCATGGGCACAGACTCAAGACAGCATACAAAACTAATTATACATAAATTATACAAAAATTATACAAGACAGTGAAAAGAAAGACTGTGCAAAAACAAGTTGTTAGAGTAATGCACAGTTAGAAAAACAAGTCCGTGATAAGTACAGGAGATGATCCATAGTGTTCCATTGTTGAGGTAGGATTAGAGTTGTGCAGGTTGGTTCAAGAGGTTGATGGTTGTAGGTAAATAGCTATTCCTGAACTTTGTGGCATTCGATGGCAAGCTTCTATACCTCCCGCTCAATGCTAGCAGCGAGAAAATGGTAGAGATCCTAGATGTTTTTGTTGGTAGGGAGGGCCATGCATGTGATGAACTGGGCTGAGTCCACCACTCCCTGCAGCCTCTTGCGTCCCTGTGTGTTGGAATTACTCTGCCAGGCCATGATGCAACCAGTCAGAATACCTTCTGTAGTGCAACTGTAGAGATTTGTTAAAGTATTTTGTGACTTGGAGTACTGAATTTTTAAATTATTTTTTTTAATCTGTGCGTTGCATTTACAGATCTGTTAATGTACTGCAAATAATAATTTAATTGTTCTGTTGTCAGAACATATGGCATTTAAACACGATTCTCTTGCTGAATCTCTTTAAACTACTAAAAAAAGTAGAGGAACTGCCACATCTTCGTAATTCCAGCTATGGCTAGTCCCAGGACGGGTCATCCAAGATGTTCGTGGTCATCCAAGATGTTAACACCCAGGAATTTGAAGCTGCTAACTCTCTCCACTGACTGCCACCAAGGAAAACTGCTGCAAGGTCTGACTACCCTTTTTTGAAGTCAACAATGAAGAGGGGTCTTGACACTAAACATCACCTATTCCTTCTCTCCAGAGATGCTGCCTGTCCCGCTGAGATACTCCAGCATTTTGTTTTTTGGTTTTGTTGATGTGGCACCATTCAACCAGCTGCTCTATCTCCCTATAGAAACAAGGAGCTTCCGTCTGAAGAAGGGACCCGACAAGCCACCCAGTCCTTCACTCCAGAGATGCTGCCTTTCCTGCTGATTTAGTCCAGCATTTTGTGACTCTCTTCGATGTAAACCAGCATCTGCAGTTCCTTCCTACACGTTTGTTACCAATGCGCATTGATTAAGGTGAGCAAGTCAATGATCCATTTTCAAAGGGAGGAGTAGAGACCTAGTTCTTGGAGTTTGCTGATAAGTTTGAAGGGGATGATTGTGTTAAACACCGAGTTGCAATCAATAAACATCAGTTTAACGTATATGATCTTCTTGTCCGTGGCAATCAGAGTAGAGTGGAGAGCCACTGAAAAAAGGATCTGGACCTGGAGATCCAGGTGATTCCTCGGTAGGAGTTGATTTGCGCCACAACCAACCTCTTGAAGCACTTCATTTCAGTGGATGCAAATACTCCCAGATGATAGTCATTGAGGCAGGTGGGAATCCCAGACCACAGAAGCAAGAGGTTGAAGAAGTCCTTAGATACTCTAGCAAGCTGGTCTGCACAGGTCTTTTGCACTTGGCCAGGTAAACTGTCTGGGCTGGAGGCTTTGCATGGCTTCACCCTCTTGAACGATGCTCAGAAGGCAGATTCCAATACAGAAATCTAATACAGGGTCTCGACCTGAAACATCTACAATCCAAAAAATAAAGACAGTTGTTCGCCTTCCCAGCCTATCTATGCACTACCACCACCCTCCTCCTCCCATCCTCCTCTGGCTGAACAACAGAGTCAGGACTCTCTCGCCACTTACCTGAGTATGGGTTCAGAGACACTGCCCAGCGCACTGTGAAGCTGACCATGAGTACTAGGACAACAATACTCCATCTCTCCATGTTGAAGCGAGCAGCTCCTCTCCCTCACCCTCACCCTCTGCCCAGCAGCCGTTCTGCTTCCCTCTCCTCTCTTATCCTCTCTTCTCTCACTCCGCTCTGCCCAACAGCCGCTTCCTTCTCTTCCTCCTTCTCCCCCTCTCTCCTCTCCTCCTTGTCTTCTGCTCCGTCCTCCTTGTCTTCCCTCTCCCTCTCCCCTCCTCTCCCCTCCTTGTCTTCCCTCTCCCTCTCCCCTCCTCTCCCCTCCTTGTCTTCCCTCTCCCTCACCCCTCCTCTCCCCTCCTTGTCTTCCCTCTCCCTCTCCCCTCCTCTCCCCTCCTTGTCTTCCCTCTCCCTCCTTGTCTTCCCTCTCCCCTCCTTGTCTTCCCTCTCCCCTCCTTGTCTTCCCTCTCCCTCCTTGTCTTCCCTCTCCCTCTCTTCCCTCTCCTTCTCCTTCTCCTTCTCCTTCTCCCTCTTCCCTCTCCTCTCTGCCCAGCACTTCCTGAAGCGCGCGCATGCGCTCCTAGCCGCCTGGCGGCCGGCGCCTGGCAATGACGCAGAGCTGAGCTCTGTCCCAGGGAGATGGTCCTCTGCAGTGAGTCATTCACTTTCAGTTATGTCAGCCTTATCTGATTTAAATTATGTAGAAGACACCTCGTGTCACTTTCAAAGATAAACTTTAAACCGGTTTAAATTCTCATCGGATAACTGCAATTCCTGCATTTTATAAAACTTTGTTAAGCTGCAATTGATGGCTGTAACTATTTCAGAAGCTGTTTCAATTCCAATTGCGGTAACCTGCATTTTAAATATCGCATTAGAGTTTTCTTTCACGTTGACGCATTTAGTAAAATTCGTGGTTATATTAGAATGGATAAATAAGAAAGATATTTAAATTGTCATTAGGTTCGTGGGATGATTTTATATATGTGGAGTTGTGTTATAATTGTATGTCACCCTTTGCACTTAAAAGCGTATTAATGACTGCCAATACTGATGAAGAACAGACGAAGAAAAACTGGGAGAGAAACTATAAAAATAGTTGGGTGGAGTAAACCACGCCGATTATAGAACTGCATTTGTTTCTTACATTAAACTAGACATTAATTAATAAGTGGGCAATGAGATCAGGTAGTTCAGGAAAACAGAAGGATTTGCCGATACTCATAAAAGTTCACTTAACCATAATGCCAATCGAACGATGGGGGAAAGACGTAATTCTGCAAAGATCGTTCATGACCATGAGTTGAGTTGTATCACCAGGTCGTTTTTAAACTTTCTGCAAGGCTTCCTTGTATTGCTGCCAAAATTAATATTATTTTAACCTCATTTGTCATCATACGTTATAATGGAACCGGTTGAGGCAATTAGTTTTATCTAATTAGATGTCTCATACATAACCTCGAATATATTTAAGTTGAACTAGATATTGACAAGATTTGAGAATGATATTTAATTGAATTTCCTAGCTTTAATACAAAAGTAGAACAATTTAATTGGATTCGTTTTCATTCATTCTGATGAGACTATCGTTGCTGATTACTTTTCGTCTTTTCCATCTTATGATAATTCCTCGCGTTCAGAATTGTTCAAGCGCACAAAATAGCTCGTTTGTACGTTTTAGTGAATTATTAAAATTATTTTTTAAATCAATTCATGAAAATGTTCAAGTGTTTTGCTTCCGTGAGTGTGCAGACCTAAAGTCCAACGCCGACGAAGTCTATGTTTTGTTTGTTTAAAAGTTGAAGTGAAATGTAACTGTTCTCTCTATTAGAATTTCATTGAATATTAACGTCAGCCTCTGACAGCTCAAATTATTCTTTATTTTTCAATACCGTCAGCTATATCGACTGACGTATTTATCAAGGCCCATACATTAAAAATAGGTGTTAATATCCAGCAAACATAGATGCACAGATCGTGCACATATCGTGTGTAATTTTTTGTGTGTAAAATAGATACATCGTGATCTTACATTTGAAATTCGCTTGGTGAAATAAGTTAATTCGGACATGTTTGCCCAACACTTACAGAACCACAGTATCTTGCCAACCAAGCGGGATCTATCAGATAAATCACTCCCAGGTTCCTGTGTTTCACTGACTATATTTGAAAATACACCCTTTTATCCTATTGCCGCCAAATAGTTGTAAATAGTACTCTCGAAATGCATTTAAAAGCGGGAGAGATCTTCCTGGCGCTTGTTCAAGAACACAACAGCCGTAAGCAACACACCTTGACTCAAGGGTTGAACGACTTGAATCGTCTTGTTGATTGTTCACAACTGAACTCGATGGTATTTGAAACACAGAAACTGGGAACAAAATTTTAATTAAATTGCCTTTCTGGGCATCGGTACGAGCTAATGAGGAAAGTGTAGGTAAAAGTGACGGCAAAAGAACCCCAAATAATGATTTATTTAGGTTTTAAATGAGAGTTGGTTCTATTTAAGTCTCCTCTTGACGATGTGTGGTCGCCGATTTATCTCCTAAAGATAACGCTTAACTTTTTACGTTGATATATTTTAAACACCGGTGCCAGTGGATGGGATTGGGAATGGAATTTGCTCGGTTATCGCTTTATTTACGAGCTCGCCGTGCAGTAGGTGTGGCCAGTCACTGACTGCAGAGGGTCGCCTCCTCTTCCAATCCCACCACCCAGCAAAGGATCGGCGGATTTTTTAAACAAAATCATACTGATTTCCTCACATTGAAGCCTCCTGGTCATAGAGCCCGCTGAGAAAAGGTTTCATTCACGTGTTAAATGTTGGAGTAGTTGGGATCCCGTGTAGACTCACTCCGAAAATAACCTCCCGAAAATACCTGCTAAATTAGATGTTATTTTTGTTTGCAAACACGGTCAGCTCTTCAGAAAATTCGAAACTCAATTCACACCCAAATGCGCACATTTGCGATTTCCTGCATATTTTGATGGCACGGGTTAAACTTTTTATTTGCTCTTGTGTTGAAAGTACCTCTCGGACAGTTGTTAACATTTCAGACATTTCAAGCTACATTCCGTAAGTGCCATCTAGTGCTGCGTTGCGGTACCACACAAATCATGTCCCGTCTAAATCAAATCCCGAGCTTCCAAATGGAACGAGATTTGGTTAAGCTGCAATAATTATTATGATGTTGCTCACATCATTATCAACACTGCTCTGAGGTCTAAACTCTGACTAAAACGAAAATTATCGTTACCAATACTCGTGTCGTGGCTGATCTGAGCGTTGTCAATTAATCAATCGTTACTTCCCTCAACTTGTCCTTTCTCCTTCGGGGGTTCGATAACATTAAGCATTTGTTCCCGATGAGAGATTCTATCATTATAAAATATAGATATATTTTGAGCAGGTGGGTTCGAAACGGGTAAATTCCCATTTGCCCCGCGTTTATGCAGAAGACTGCGAAGTTCATATTCACGTCGTTTCGTTGCGCGAAAATCCATGCACCATAAATCACTTGAACATCACAGTTGACCGGAAGGTGACTCAAAAGTTACAACTGGAGAGAAATACGAATGGGCAAAAGTTGGAGGCAACAAAGGACCAGTGTTGGAATGAGCGCTGTCATTTCGGAATGGTTATATCAGCAGGTTTCTGAGACGGACAGTGATTTTAGGAGTCGCCTTCTACTTTCCCAGGGGTATCAGACAAATATAGAACTAATGCTCATGTTTCACGAACCATCCGCCATTTGCTTGATTTGTGTAAACTCAACTCATAAGTAGGGTCGCAGATGCCTAACATCTTGTTACATTTATAGAAACAAGAGGCACAACATTTTTAGATCAGTTTCAATTTCCTTGTAAAAGGATTACTTGCGGAGATTCAGTTTAGGGACAGGATCTGCTGTTATTATGTTGCCCTTCAAATAAAGTTGGAGGCGGACATTTCTGCCCGTGTCAAATGGTTATCAAATATATGTCCCTGGTGTTCAGACCACACCCCGGCGAGCAGGGCGGCTCGCTTCATTTGGTGTTTTTATACGGACGTGCAAATGTTAGCTCACTGTAAAATAATATTTACGGTTACAGAAAGAAATCGAGCCTTGGCCCGGACGCAAATGTTGTTCAAGTTGGACGGGGTCAATCATCTAGCAACACTCTTTAAGCACGGAGTGTGAAGTAAATATGGACATTCAATACCAGAAGCGACACTTAAGCCGCGACACATCGACAAACAGCCGAGGGAGAAGAGAAGCGCTAGCGATCTCAACGCAATCTCGTCGCCCGCGATCACTTACAAAATAAAACGAATACTATCTGCTTCGACTTATTTGGCCCTCCGCTGTGGTTTAAAACAAAGACCTGACAGAATTGTCCCAGAACCCCAGCTTTCTTTTTTTCTCTCCCCATTTACAGAATGTGCGTTTTGTTTGATTGAATTCATATTACACAAGTTGGAAAAACTACATCTCCAATTTTCACGGTGTTCTGGTCCATTCTAGAGAGAGACTAGCTTGCGAACTGGGACAATTCCAATGGTATTTAAATTACAATTGAATAATATTTATTGAACATTCGTTCAAACACAATACCTCTCAGCAGAATATCAGACATATCTGCAACTGGGGGGTACAGAAAAAATGATAAGATTGCCTACGGAGCAAAATATCTCCAGAACCTTAGATCTTCTCTTCAGAGTACCTTTACCCTTTAATTGCCTATTTTCTTTTTATACCAAATCCCACAAATTACCCTTTATTTAAATGACATTCAAATTCTTTACGTTGTTTCATGAAACTTGCAGGCACCCGATTGTTCGTGCGCCCCTGTGCCACATTTGAACTTGTGTATTATTATTCCAGTGATAGTGTAGGAGTCACGGGGAAATTGTGCAAAGGAATATACACCGTAACTCCAGGCAGATCGTCAAA
The DNA here is from genome assembly GCF_053455715.1 of Rhinoraja longicauda. Classification (NCBI taxonomy): domain Eukaryota; kingdom Metazoa; phylum Chordata; class Chondrichthyes; order Rajiformes; family Arhynchobatidae; genus Rhinoraja; species Rhinoraja longicauda. The sequence goes on from NC_135963.1 coordinate 44,739,045, forward strand.
CCTGGTTCCTTTACTGGAAACTAAATCTGCTCGAACAACACTTCTCCCACCAATTTAAAGTAATAGACGTTAATTTATACTATCAATAGTGCAATCTTTGATGATTCCACATTAAAAAAGATCACCACTTACAATCGGAATTGCGTTTATTTAGATATAAAATATATATTTCATGATAACGCGCTTTGCTTAGATTTTTTTTAAATTGTAAAAATTCTCCCAAATCAAACGATTTCGCGACATGACTAAAATGAAAAAAGAGCGAGATTTCAGTCGAGCCGTGCTCATTTTGCCTTTACGAACCTCTCTTCCATGAAGTTGTACAGTAAATGCTGTCAGCTCAAATTTCACCCCACATTTCTACAGCAAAGTGACCACTGATTAATTGGCTTTTACTTTTTTTTAAAGGCAATGACCTCAATGTCGTCGCTACAAATATTTTTTTTTAATTGATAAGAACAAGCTGAGCTACCATGTTGCTTAGACCTCCTTATCTTAAGCAGGTTACAACCATGGCAATGAATTTGAACCGGCAGTGTGTGTCTTCCCGCGCGCAGTACAATTACGACAGAAATAAACTTTACAATTATCAGCCAATAACATTTTTTTTGAGAAATGAATAAAGACATGAATGTTTGCAATTTGTAAAATTTATTTATAAAGTTTAATTCCCATTGTACAACACGACGGCGGCGCTACATAGAATACATATATTTAATTCTTATAAAGGGCTTTAAGCTTTTGTAGTCGTATACAATATTGACAGTTTTCTCCTGTTGGATTAATTCTTTAGAATGATTCAGTCTTCCGCAATATCTGTACATGTTCATCAATAAACTACTGGCAATGAACCTTTCAAAAAGACATTAAGTGTGAAAGCCCAAAGCTCTATACTACAACTGTGAAACCGTCTAATTAAAAAATAAAACTCAATGACTATGAACCGATAGGTTCTTTATACAAATATTTACAAACGTATTTACCTGTACAGAAAGCATTCCTTTTTTTAAATATAAGATAAGATTATAGTCTATCATTTGCAGTCAAGTTCAGTGCAACTCACTACCACAGGAGCAAAAAAAAAGGTCTGGTGTGTGAGCGTTTGGAAGCGGAGAAGGTATTAAGATGGCCATTTGGTCACTGCGGCGGCCGAAGCTGCTGACTGTAAGAATTGTCCGGAGATGATATTCGTGGGGACGCTGAGGATTGGGGTGATTGCGGCTGTGGTTCGTGCTAAAGACAAGGGCTGGGGGCTGACCAACGCGGACTGAATGGTCGCAGGCGGCCGGAGGAAAGTTTGTGAGTTGCCCGACGTGCTTGTCACCCCGATGATATTCTCGATGCTGAACGAAGGTCTGATCAAGGGTTCAGTTTTGATGATGGACGCGGAGCCCAGGCTGCTGAGTTGAAGCTGGAGGCTGGGGCTCAGCTGAGAATTAAAGGCTTTCCTGTTGAGTTCGCTGGACGGGATGAGCGGGACGACTGGGGGTAACATGGGACCCACAGGAGGGATGTAGGGATATTGAAGTGCTGCAGGGTGGGTGTAGGAGGCGGGATGTAGAGCATAGGGACGCCCGTAAGGGCCGCTCAGACTATAAGCTCCAAAACTCTGCATCATGAGGGCAGTCTGCTCTCTCAGATGGTCCGCCGGCTGCCTCTTGAACCTTTTCCGCCGACGGAGAAAGCTCCCGTTGTCAAACATATCTTCCGACTGTGGATCCAGCGTCCAGTAGTTCCCTTTGCCGGGATTACCAGGTTCCCTGGGAATCTTCACAAAGCAGTCATTCAGTGACAAGTTGTGGCGAATGGAGTTCTGCCAGGCAGGGAATTTCTCCCTGTAGTAAGGGAAACGGTTGCTGATGAACTCACAGATTCCACTAAGGGTTAACTTTTTCTGGGGACTTTGCAGGATAGACATGGTGATGAGAGCAATGTACGAATAAGGTGGCTTCACCAGGCTGTTCTTGGGCTTTGAAACGTTGTTGCCGCCCGAAGAGCCACTTTCCTGAGTTTCCGATTTGGCTAATTCTCCCTCCGAGGAAGGCTGGCAGGGAGCGGAAGGGCTTTCCGCGATTTCCCTCGCCCCGATCTCCTCCACCTCTTCTCCCTGATCGTGGGTGGCGTGGCTTTCCGAGTCGCTGTCCTTTCCCATGCCCTCGTCTCCTTCTCCTACCACATCAATATCGACATCCTCTGCCGTGAGCACCGTGTGCCCTGACATGTCGTTCGCACTGCCGCTGCCTGACAGGGTCATCACGCTCCACTCTCACAAATCACCAAAAAAAGGTAAGAGCTTGGCTTCTTTCCTGATGAAACTTCTTTCCTCTCTCTCTCTCTCTCTCGCTCTCTCTCTCTCTCGCTCTCTCTCTCTCTCTCTCGCTCTCTCTCTCTCTCCAGCCTGTCGTCTCTCTCACATACACACTGTCTCAGCTGGCAGTCCCTTGCAGATCAGATGACAACGCTTTTTTAATGCAGGTCAAGGGGCTGTCAATAACACTTACATTTAACTTTTTGACAGCCTATTTCAATTTGCCCATTGCAACGTTTTAACTTTTCCTATAATTCCTGGCAATGTTTTTAAAACGTTTGCAGGCACGCAGCTCTTTAGCTTTTTATGCCTCCTTTATATATATAAAAAGACTGGTGATTGTCTCAGTTAAAGATATACTCTCAGGATTGTCACGTGAGGGGCTAACGTCAGACTTCCCTCTGTTAAGCCATGCAAAACTCGAGTTATTTCATGTAATCGTCAACATAGATCCGGCCACGACAACAGTAGCACCACTCATTCCTACAAGCACCATTTCACCAGCGTGATCAAAGCATTCTTTATCAATAAACTTGCTAGCGGAATGGAGCAAGACGAGACCTCAAATTATTCAATTGAAGGCTTTTATTTTTGCAATTTCACTTTTGTTTTTTTTGGAGGGGGGGTGGCAATGTAGAAATATGCCATGCAAGATATTTTGTTTATTTACTGATTTTGCTTTATTTCAGGGCATTTTCCAGTCCCTATCAAAACTAATATGTTAATTAAATATTAAACTTAATATAACTATATTAATGAACGTGACGCTATTTATTTAGTTTAGAAATGTTTATGCGGATTGGCGTGTCACAGGCTTTCTTTATAAATACAGTGAACGGTTTATATTTTTTTACATTGACTTACAGTCAGGCACCAGCGTCTAAACGACATTTTTTTTTGTAAGAAAGACGTATTATAACTGCATCAGATAGGTTGCCGCACATACAGCAAAATGGTTATTGATTAATCTATTAGGTTTAGAGAAGAGGGGACGAAAAGGGCAGGGGTGGGGAGGAGGTGGTAGCTATTGGGGGAGACAGCGGTAACAAAAGAGAAGCCTCAAATAAAGAAAATTGGACCAGGATGTGCAGAGGTGTTAACGAGCTAATCATCCCGTTTGTTAGCATATGAAAAACGAGGAAATGGGAGAGTGTGGGTGAATGTGAACAAGCTATTCACAACACTGAAGGTAAGCGTTTGTCTCAATACAGTTCTCAGGAAAGAAGATTTTTAAACTACAGAGTGGAAGCTATACTTTCCAAATAAGTTTGACAGGAACTGACACAGTCCTTTGAACAAAAGGCTATTTTCAGCGCAATAATCGCTTCCCAAAAGCAATGCCTTTGTGCAGGATTAAAGTTATGTGTGTAAATACTAGCTTTAATATTTTTTTGGTTTAGTGTTAGGTTAAAATCGAATTGATTTGTCCTCCCAATTCCTCCTACTCAAATCAGAATATCTTTAAGTGACAAAAGAATCAATTATTCTTTCCACCCTCCTATTAAGACTAACAAAACTATGTGAATGGGTTTACGACATGTTTTCGATGGGAGGAATGAATAACCATTTAAACGTGACAGGGCTTCCCTGTGACACAAAATGATATTATAAACTGTAAGCGTTCCCCCCACAGAGCTAAGCACTGTATAGTCAACAATAGATTTTCATTTCCCTTTTTTTTGCTTGGTTGCTATTTTGCGTTATTGTTTTATTTTTCTCAAAATTGATTTTAAACTATTAACATTAACGGGCAAGTCTATAAGCAAAAACGACAATATTTCCGAGAGGCATCCGGCTTTACATTTTGTTGAAATTAAAATGTTTTGTTGAAATGTTTACTTCAATTAGCAAACTTCAATTGAGATATATAGCTTTGTGTTTTTCTTTTAACGTGTGGAATCCAAGCGAATGAAGATATGTTAAGCAATCATCCTGGACAAGAGGAAAAAATAATCAAGCCTGAAGGGGAGGGAGTGCGGGGAGCCGACACTGTGCGGTTGTAAATTGGTTATAAATGAGTGTTTGTTGGTTGTTGTTTTCATTTGTGTAAATACGGCAGAACATCCCAGTTTACAAAGCATTTAGTTTTCGTACTTGTTTACTTCTTCCTGGGCCAGCTGCCACTATCATCTTTTTTTTTTTAAACGCTTTCATTGATTCTATTAAACGCTAAGCAAAATCAAATTTAGGATGAAACGGATCAGAAATTCACAGCTATCTATACACATTTTAACAAGTTTTCGTTTTTATTCGTTACAATTACGTCATCGACGTCCAGTATATCACATTTAAAGAAAATTGCATGCATTCTGCGGCTGAAAGTGATGGGATTTTAATTATTGAAGCAAAATACTGATTTTAGTGTAATGTGGGAGCAGGTTACTATAACCAAGGGTTCCATAATCGCTCTTTATTTAAAATAGCCTGCCTTGTAGGCTAGCTAACCTTATTGGCAGTCAAAACTGCCCACACAAAGTCTCTCTTTTTCCAATTTTCTTCCTATTTGCCCCTCTTCCTGTTTGAAACTGGGTTCGAAAAGTTCCATATTTCAAGATTGCAGTTTCTTTGTTTGGCTTCAAGAGGAATTAAAATGTGCCCAGAGCTTGGAATGTAGCAGCAAAATAAGATCAATGATTTCATTTTTGAGCACTATTTGATTAAAAAAAAAACTATTATATGCGACCATCTGGGCTGTTGCTTTCAATCGCGATCAGCTTCGTGGTCGGAAGAGCATCGTTAAGAGAAGCATAAAATGCCGTCTTTGTTCCACAAGCATCATCCTATTTATTTCCGATGATCTTCTTAACTCTCAGAGGAGTTTGGCAGAGAATTTAAAAAACAACTACTGAACGCATGTCCCTTTGATGCCTATTTCTTAAACACAATAAAAGTCAAATTAATTAAATCATACCATTAATTATGACCCTTAGCGTGAAAAGGATTGTTTCCCCTCGATTAAGGATGTATTGTGCTAATCCCCGTGTTGATTCAGAGAACTCTGCTCGACAATCATTTCTGTAGAAAGGCTTTCAGGATCAATTTAGCAAATCTTAATCAGGTATATTTAGGGTGAAATAATGATCTGGATATCACCGCCACTGTAAAGAAACAACCGAGATGTTCACGTTTGTCCAGGTCGTCTTGAATTAAGCACACGGCCCTCAGAAGGGACCAAGCGAACTGGCTGTCATTTCTGAAACTATTTGGCAAAACCAATAAACTTTAAAAGTCAGCTGTTTTTTTAAAAACGTAAAACTTCATCACTGCACAGAAAATTATAATCAAAAAAGCGACGCAGTTGCTTTCTCGCATTCAACGACCGGACTTCTATCTCGTACCGTCCATAATCTAATTTAATGTGGTGCTGCTAATGAGAAAGAGCAAATCTCTAAGCAGCCCTGGGTATCACAGACCCGTTGAAAATAATAACAGGATCCTCGGCGAATCTTCCTAATAGGAACCGGCACCTAATCCATCCAAGACGGTTTACTGTGATGGAGAAGGAACGAGAAGGAAGGAACGATGGGGCGAAAAGAGAAAGCTACAAATGTAAAAGGAATGAAAAGACGAGCGGGGGGGGGGGGGGGGGGGGAGGGAGGTGAGGTGGGGGGAGGAGAATAGAAAAAATAAGATACATTTTTATATGGACTTATAGAGGGAGCGAAAGTGTAAAGGGGATATTTTTATGCGATACAGTTATTGTTTGATTTTGACCCCCTCCCGTTTTAAATTCGGTTTAAATGCACTTGTCAGTGTTTACTAATCTCTCAGTTAAATATAGCTGAGATTTGGATCCATCAGACGCGGTCATTCAGATGTCATTCGGACTCCACAACCCTAAGGCTGTAGCGAAGTGCACTTGCCAGAATCCAGTCGCCTTCAACACAACAGAGGAAGGGTATCAAATACATCCTATTTCTACTCCTTAAACCCTATTAGCCTCTCCGATGAATTATGTAAAATCACGCCACACTCGGATTATTAAACGAGAAATCCCATTATGATGTGCATTGCATGGAGGGAAAATGAACTGAGGGGAAATATTCCATCAGCTTCTAACGTGTGGGCTGACTCCAAACTTCGGCAATGCCACACCGAGCAACAGTGAAGAATAAGAAATATATTTTGCATCCACGTAAGATAGCGACCCCAGATTTATTATTGAAACGTTAACGGTAATACTATTAAAAGATCTGAGAAACAGCAGATTCTTACCTGTGGCATATACTCTTCCCAATCCTTGTACATCTAGCAAAATCAATACATTTACTAGCCGACTAACTGAAATCAGCAACAGCATCAAACCTTTTTACCCATTATGTGCCGTGTCTGAGTGTCTGTATTAAAATAATCCCCACGCCATTAAGAATACCTTCACCGATACTACTCTACTCTATTAAGAGAGAGAGAGAGAGAGAGAGAGAGAGAGGGGACATCTCCGCGACGGCTGATTTAATTGCTTTTAAAAATGTTTTCATTTTTGAAATATCAATTTCCGGCTAACGCAAGGCGTTAACGCTGCGATTTCACATGTTTGGATACAGTCGTCCAAACAAGGTGGTCGTGACATCCGAAAACAACCTCCTCAGTAATCGCTCGGCTCCTTTCACAGTTATTTTAACATTCTTTAAACGTATTCCAATCTTCAATTAGCTACAACAATGTGGGGAAATTGAAAAAAAAACCCAAAATCTTTATTTCCATGATGTAACTTACTCAGTGAAAAAGACGCTAAAGGGGAGGGGGCGCAGACTCGGGTGATAATGGATAGGAAGAAAGTGGGATAACTCCAATTTGTACAAATCAAACAGCGTTTAATAAAAAGGCAACTCGTTTAATTAAAGGTTCAAAGAAATCGGATACAGTATTTGGACAGCATTTAGAATGCGAATAAAATTCGTGATGAATTAATGGCATTGTTGGCGCGCTCTTAATTACACTTATTATGTTAATTATTTTACATTAGCATGAAGTTATCAGCATGTCAGGTTTAATCAAAATGCATCGTTCTGCAGAAACTGTTCTTTCATTCCGCGGTGCGAGATTCTGCATCATGCCGGTTTATTGTTCAAAGACATAAAAAATGACTTTTTATTGAAAGAAATGTTTAATCTGGTTTTGTACGGTCAAGTCACGTGCACCCTGCAGGCTCAAGCTCCTAAAAGGGCTGGATTCGCCATTATCACCCCCTTTAGGAAGCTACTCCATCAACGCGTAACTCTGTCAAACAACATGAAGTTGCTCGTTTTTATCTGTTGATATTTTTTTGCAAATACGACGTGTGCAGCCCTGCTTTCAAATCCAGGGAGAAGTGGTGGGAACAAAAGAGATATTCACTGGCACTGTCAGTGTGTTCTCAAGGTCCGCTTACAAAGCGTCAGGGCAGATTTTAATATCCAGCCTCGGCTCCGACTGCATCCAACAGCATTTCACGTGTAATTAAGTGGGGGGAATGATTGACCAGGCAAAAACAATATTTCTCCTCCATCTCCACCCCCCCCCCCCAAAAAATCTAAATGCCATCCCTCCAGTTACTGGCATATCCACCCAATTGTATAGATTTGTGTACTAAAGCAGCTAAGCGTGCCGTCCTAAACCACACTGAAATATGAGCCCAGCGTCTTCTCTCGGCATTATCTGCGTCCATAAAAAGAAGTCATAAATAATTTTAAATAGCAATGCATATTATAATCAATCTAAACCTTACGGCCTTCTGTTTTAAATTGTGCAATAGTTTCACGCGTATTCCTAATATGTCTTTTTTTTTTTTTTTTTGCATTTGTTTCTCAGCTGCCTCTGAATGAACTCCGAAGGAGTCAGTAAGGTCCCGAAGAGAGATTGGTGAAGGTGACAAGATCACCAGGAAAGGGTCACCCACTGAGAACGGTCCCAAGCAGTATTAACCGAGGAGTCTGGAATTTGAACAGATGAATACCAGCCCAGAAAAAAACGGTTCGCATGGTACAGTTTGCCTTCTGAGACTAAAACAAACATAGTCATTCGCTTACAGGAGTTGTGGTTTATATTTACGTCTTGGTTTATTCCGTCGCGTTCGAGTCCAAATTCAAGCGTTGTTCAAATAATTTACTGTACTCTGGGCTGCTCCTAAAATGTAGTCCTATGAAATACTTTGCTCGATAATATTTTTACAAATAAATACACGTAGCGGTGGAAATAAGCGTTCTTTGAAAATTGTTACTGTTTGGACAATTCACGCTATTTCTGCAATCATTTAAAAAAAAAAACACCCTTCGAACACCCTTTAATTATTTTAAGCATGATGTGCATGTTCGACTTTCATCCGTTATCTGTGCTCTGTTTTATTCCAACTTGAAATAAATAGCCCAGCGAATTCAAAACAATTACCTTTCAAAATGCTGCATTTCTCTTTTGGATTTAGAAATCTGAAATAAAAAGAGAAAATAATGGAAGTATTTAGCAGGTCGGAAAACATCTGCAGAAAGACAAATCGATACGGACTTTTCACCTGAAGGGAAAAATAATAAGTTTGTCTGAAGCTTACATGTAAAGTTTTGAGACAGGTTGGATGGAGTAAGTATCTATGCTCTGGGTCCTATCAAGTTCAAACGCAATTGATGGGACCAATTGGTATGAAATAATACGAGACAGCAAACGGTATAACATCTCGGCGTTGTATTTACAAATCGATGTGTCTTCTCCTTGTGTTGTGTTGCTATTTATATATATTTGTTCTCAATGTTTTAATTCCAATTGAAGGTAAGCCACGCGCAAAGAGAAAACAAAACTGGCGGAAACTTCTGTTTCTGACGCTCCAATTACGACATTCTCGACTCGCCGAAGAAATTAGGGACGATCGCTTCGGCCCTTTGTCTCAGGAACAACACATTATCGAACTAGCCTTGAGGCAGTACCTGACTTTAATTGCTTAACCGGTGTGATTTCGAAGTGACGAGGAGAAACACTGCTTCCATGCGCCGCTATCTGCCGAGATAAAGCCGAAGGCTGCGCAGAATGGCTGGACTGGGCTGCTCTGATCACCCCTGCTGACGGTGAAATGTTTAACCTTTTAATGACACAAAATGGGTGACTTTCCGACCAGCACTTTTATATCCGTGAGATCATTTAGCAGCCCCATCGTGACATCGACAATGTTAAAATTGCACGTTTATTTATGTGCTTAAGGACTTGTCCGTTTGACCCATTCGTCCATCCCTTTTAAAACACGTTAAGAGGGGATTTTCTGCACAGTGCACAACATCCGTCCAAACATAATCACCTGTGTTATATTTCCACAGCCTATTGCGTTGACGCGTTCAACAGGTGCATCCTATTTTCTGTTCGAGCCATAAATGTCTATCCAAATGTTGCAACACATGAGGGAAAACACTTTAATATTGTATAAATAATAACAGACCGTTATGGGCAGCATGTGAGTATATAATTATACCAAGGAGGGTGACAGGGACGTCGGGATTACCTAAGCAACCTACATTCAATGCCAACTATTTTCTGGAACACTCAAATTAAATAGCGGCTTGGTCCGTGCAATTGTGCAGCGTTTTTTTTACTTTCGAGAATCTTTCCGCCACCTTGACATTACAAAACCACTGTGTTTTCTCGCCGCTGTAAAACTGTAGATGGGCTGCGTTACACGTTGATCCGGCATTCACCTTGAAGTCACTTAAAGTAAATGTTTAATGCCGTCCTCTGTGTCAATATATAGAAAAGATTGTCCATGTAAAATAAGCGTGACCCACGTACACTTTGAGCGATGACTTAAATACTTTAATGAAAGGTATTTGTTTAGTTAAGGTCACTCCCGCCTCTGGAGACAGAGGGCTGACACTCACACCTGTATTTATTCACAAAATGCTGGAGTAACTCAGCAGGTCAGGCAACATCTCTGGAGAGAAGGAATGGGTGACGTTTCGGGTCGAGACCCTTCTTCAGACACTCACACCTGTCTTCAACGTTAAATCTACTTGGATATATCAGCAGGGTTAAACCTACTGGATGGCTGGTTAAAATTATTTGCCTTTTCATTTGGAGTTTATCGGTTCTTTGGGACTTTCAAGAAGCCCTCACTGCTCTGACCATTTCCTTAATGTGGATCAGTGGAAGAATTTCCCGTTGGTCAACGTCATGTTGTCATGTAGCAGACCCGAGCCCATAGGGATGCAGCCAGCCCACGCACACCCCTTCCATCCCCACATAAGCAAATGATCATGGCATCTGTCCTTTGCTATTTGTGGCATATTGCTTCCTGCATATTACAAACGAGATCACACTTCTCATCACATGGCAAGCTTCTCATCACATGGCACTTTGGAACATCATAATAAGGTGTTACATAACGGAAGCTTCGTTCTCTACATTTTCGATGCCTGTTTAGTACACCGATATAAATACTATTATCACACAATTTAAGGTCAATATTTTGTGGTCAGCAACGAAAGACTGGTGTATACCACTGACCACACATGAACAAGTAGGCGTTGTCACAAGGATTCCCAATTTACCAACTTGAAATAGCAATCTATAGAAAACCTGATGCATTCAGAATCAGTGTTTGCTGGAGTCTAGACACAAGGTGCTGGAGTAACACAGCGGGTCGGGCAGCATCTCTGGAGGAAAGGGATGGGTGATGTTTCCTGGATCATTTCAGGGACCCTTCTTCAGACATCTTGTCAGGAGTCTAGGTAGCTAAACAGGTTGGATAATTCTCACAGAAAGCAAAGCAGAAGGTTAAAGACGTATTTTTATATATTTTTTAAACATGTTAATCTATGAGATTGAGAAGTAATTCTGTTAGTGCCAGAGCTGTTGTCACGTGGCAATTATATCCAGCACACTATCAAAAGCTCAGATGAACCGCATTAATGTCTTAATATCTTCCGTCTTATATCTTCCGTGGATTTACTATAGGGGTACTATTAAAAAAATAAAGTTCACATCAGATCATGGGTGCAATGTTGATTTACTTCTGTAAAGACTAAACAGAGAAGCTGGTGAAAGAGCAATTATCATTGACAGCAACTTCTGGATTCTTAGTCTACCAATTGGATCAATTAGCAACCATTTTGTGAGTAGTTAATAACAGCAACATACATTATAACCCCGAATACAGCATGAAAGTGATCATGAAGATAGGCACAAAAAGCTGGTATAACTAGGCGGGTCAGACAGCATCTCAGAAGGAAAGGAATACAGTAAGTGACGTTTCGGGTCGAGACACTTCTTCAGACACGAACCGTCACCTATTCCTTTTCTCAGAGATGCTGTCTGATCCACTGAGTTACTCCAGCTTTTTGAATCTATCTTCAGTTTAAACCAGCATCTGCAGTCCCTTCCAACACATGAAAGTGACCATTTTCAGGTAAAATGGTACCCACTGGGAACTGGATCAGCCTCTCACCTTATGGCATTGGATCAACACTTAATCACCATGAATACAGATAGCCACTGACAGCACTCAGGTATTTTAAGGGCTCTCCTTAATATCCTGGACATTTTATGGAAAAAAATGGCCTCTGTTCCTTCAATTTGCAGATTATTGTTGATCATTATAGATAGGACAAGTTTGGAGGGATATGGACCAAACACAGACAGGTGGGATTAGTGTAGCTGGGACATGTTGGCTGATGTAGGAAAATTGGGCCGAAGTGTCTGTTTCCACACTGTATCACTATGACTCTATTACAAACATTTTTCAATGGCCAATACCATATACAATGCTAGACATTCTCAGTAGCTGCACTGGATCCTAAGGGTCAAGAGCACTCTCTACCTCCTAGGCTCATCATCCCAATGTGCTCTCCAGCTATACCAACTGAATACAGATACATGGAGAATCATCAAATAGCAAAGACAGTGATGGAGAGCATCAAAGCACTCATAAAAATGAGATTAGTAAACATCAGCCTCAAGAAGGGTCCTGACAGGAAACATCATTAGTCCATTTCCCTGAGCCTGCCGAGCTCCTCTGGCTGTTTGACCGTTATTCAAGATTCCAACATCTGCAGATTTGAGTGTCTCCAAAGATGAGATTCTGTTGCCTTGCACCATTCTGGAGAGATAGTACAAACAAATGGTAACCTTTCATATTCCTTTGGTCCACCTCTCACTTACTGGCCACTGTCCCATCCCTTCCCTCTCCTCGTTTCCCAACCATCTTCCCTCTCGACTCTGTCCTAATGTAGCATCTTTATCCAATTGTTAAGAATTCCTCCCCCCCCCCCCCCCCCCAACTGTTTATGTTTTTGCTCAAAATTCCAGCAGTGTAGTTAGTCAGGGGTCTCTCTGAAAACATTATATTTAGCGAACAATCAAGCAAAATGCTGACGACAACTTGTGCCAGAGGAAGAGGAGGAAGAAGACCCAGAACCCAAGATCCATAAGACTGAGCCTATAGGATAGTAGGAATGGTAGGATGAGGAGAAAGAAGTCTACCCAGGGATTGTTTCACTCAGCATCTACAGACACATCTTGCAGATGAGAAGAGGAACCAAGCGCTGTTATCGTGGGATATAAAGAACTTGATAGAGATATTTGTCATAATACGTCTGCAAAAGGATAGTCCATAAACAAATCAAGTAAACCTCTTCACAGTGCAATGATTAACAACAATATCATACACTAATAGTCAGATAAGGGAGCTTAGATGATATTGCTGCTTTTCAGATTCAACTGCAATGATTATGAGACACGAATAAACCGTAAATAAATATTTTTCATCTGTTTATATTGAGGAAAAGATCAAGGAAGCTAAGGAATTGATGCACATGAGTTGTGATGTCTGAGATGACATATGAATTCCAAAATGGAGGTATTGGTGGTTTTAAAACACATGAATGTGGATAAATCAATGCCTGGCCAAGTGCATCCACGGAGCTTGCGGAAAGCTTGGGAAGAAATTGTGGATGTTTAACAGAAATACTTGCATCATCTATAGTCACAGGTGATAGGTGAAGCACCGGAAGACTGGAGGGTAAATAAAGTTGAACTTATATATAGGAAGGGCAGCAAAGACAAGCCAGGGATCCTCAGGCTAGAGAGCCCGATGGCAGTGGTGGTAAAGTTGGTGGAAGGTATTCTGAGGGACAGGATCTACCAGTATTTTTAAAGGCAACGACTATTTAGGGATAGTCAGCATGGTTTTGTGCGTGGGAAATCGTGTCTCACAAATGTGATCGTTTTCTGAGGAGGTCACCAAGAGGATTGATGAGGGCAGGGCAGTTGACATTGTCTATATAGACTTTAGTAAGGCCTTGGTCAAGTTCCTGCATGGTAAGCTGGTCTGGAAGGTTATATCACAAGGAATCCAAGATGAGCTTGCCAAATAGATTCAAGATTGACTTAGAGGAAGAAGTCAGAGTAGTTGTGAAGGTTTGGTTATCTGACTGGAGACCTGTGACCAGGATGTGCAGCAGGGCACAGTGCTAGGTCCACTATTGTTTGTTATCTACATAATGGATACAGTTAATGTGACATTATAGTTAACACTGTTAGTAAATTTGCAGGTGATACTACAATTGGCGGTATAGTGGACAATCAGGAAGGATTTGTAAGTTTACAACCGAATTTAGATCAGTCGGGAATATGGGCCAAGGAAAGGGAAAAATAATTTAACTCTGACAAGTGTGAGATGTTGCACTTTGGCACATCAAGCAAGGGCAAGACTTACACAGTAAATGGTACAATTCTGAAGAGTATTGTGAACAGATAGATGTAGGTGTAGAAGTATACTGAGGGAAAGGCACACAGTGGAATGGGTAAATTGAAATTGGAAAATTTACAGGCGACCCAAGTGAAATATGAGGTACTGGTCTTCTAGTTCATGCTTGGCCTCACCATGGCAGTGGAGAATGCTGAACATGGACAGGTCAACATAGGAATTAAAAGTAGAGTTGAAGGTATCACAAAATGCTTGAGTAACTCAGCGGGTCAGACAGCATCTCAGGAGAGAAGGAATGGGTGACGTTTCGGGTCAAGAACCTTCTTCAAACGAGTCTGAAGAAGGGTCTCGACCCGAAACATCACCCATTCCTTCTCTCCTGAGATGCTGCCTGACCCGCTGAGTTACTCCAGCATTTTGTGATACCTTCGATTTGTACCAGCATTTACAGTTATTTTCCTACACAAAAGTAGAGTTGAAATGAGTTCAAGATGGTCGTTGCAGGCAGGGTACAGATGGTTTGTAAAATGATCACCAAAACCAAGCTTGGTCATGCCGATATTCAGGAATACTTACAGGTCCTCTTTTAAAGCTTGCTATTAACTATCCTGGTGCTACTTTAGGTTAATTCTGTGATATTTCTGGCAAGGAAGGTTATTTTTTATTCATGCTAAATAGTGGTTTAACTTCTAGGTGCATATGCAGACACAAAGTAAAGAAATCAATCAATGATAATCTCTTCATCATAAAGCTACTTATTCTAGGCCTTTGATGTTCATTAATTTAATAAATGTTACATTTAATAGTCTTCAAAGAATCTTTCAACTATATAAGTATTAAACAGTACCATGGCAGGTACTAGGTTTACTGAAGCACACCTACTGTTCATATCAGAACTGATACTATTTCTATGAGTCGTTGTTATCAGAATGGTGTTGAGTTCAATCTGTACTGGATTAGATAAATTCTATCAGAGATGGTTTTAGCATCCTTGCAGTATGAAGCTAGATTGAAGCTAGATTCATATATCTACATATATTAGGAGTAAAAGGAGGGAGCATTAACTTGGAATGAAGGTGATGCAGGATTTATCAAAGTCACCATAGCATAAAAATGCAAAATCTTTGCAAAGCTATAAAATATATATAACTGCGCAGTTATAGGCATTGCTGTGGCCAACTGAAGCTTAATGGATTGATAATTTAAATTCATGTTGCTGTGTTATTTCCAAAACTTCTTGTTGTGTGAAGAATTTTCCATACATTTGGGCAGCAATAAAGTGACTTATATAACAGTTAGTATTCACATGCATGGCATTGTGTGATCAATAGAATTGGTGGAAGATATGAATGAAACAACTGAGGTGTGACATTCGGTTAAACGAGAGCCCAGGTGGACAACAGAAATACAACTCAGGAAGCCATGCCTTGTAAAAATAAAGATATTTATCAGAAATTATTATGGAAATTATTGAAAGCATTAAATAAAAATAGGTTTAGGTTTATTTTTGTCATGTGTACTGAAGTACAGTGAAAAACTTTGTTTTGCATGCTATCCAATCAAATCATTTAATACTATACAAAGCCACAATCAAGCTAAACTCAAGCTCAATAGGTTAAACGAATTGATCTTGTATTTTATAAGCATCCTTCCATGTTCTCCATGTGACCACCTGGTTTTCTTTGGCTGCTCCAGTTTCTTCCCTTTTATTAAAGATGCGTCGTTTGGTAGGTTAATTGGCCACTGAGATATTTCTTGGACTTAGGTCAACTATGACGAAGGACCAGTAATATATTTCTGATACACAATGCTGAATGCTTTGAAGGTGAGCATGCCAATTGGTGGTGTTCACGTGGTTGAAGTCTTTGATCTTCCTGGTTGTATAGATCACAGCTTTGGTAGGTGCTGTGTTGCCTAAATGACTGGTAGATCAGTGTTGCCTAAGTGAATAACAACAGTACATTTTGCAGATGATATACAACACAGCCTGTGGTGCAGGCAATAACTGCTTAGAGTGGTGTGATGGGGTCCTAACCAAGTAGGCTTGGCTGTCCTAGATTGCATCAAACTTCTTGTATTGCTGGATGTTCCTTATTCTTCTTGATCTATCTGCAGGCTTTGACCTTCCCTGTAGACCACCCTAAGCTCCCAGACTTCCAGAAGTTTGTACTGCAATTGTCAGGTCTCATATATATTCAGCATTCTATTGGAGTCTGAGTTTGTCTCTGACTTCCTTAAAAACTCCATCACCAATCCATCTACTTCTGCCATATTCTCTTTGGCCCACACTAGGGAATATTTGATGAAATCTTAAACCTTCCCTTCTTTAACTCTGGACCTTACTTGTTTAATGATCACCTGGCTCAACATAACCTTACACTAATCCAACAACCTGCAGTTCATGTCCTTACTCATATAATAATAATATTAATAATAATATTCATTTATTGTCATTGCAACGAGTACAACGAAATTAAAAAATAGCCAATCCTGACGGTGCGTACAAACATATATGCAATAAATGCAAAAACAAATAAATACATAAATACAATTAAATACAATTATATTAAGTACAAGATTTTTTAACGGTGTTGCCTAGTGCAAAGGTAGTGTTCAGTTCTCGTATGGCCCTGGGGTAAAAACTGTTCTTAAGTCTGTTTGTTCATGTCCTGTTCACTCATACTCCATATTGACTCCAGATTAAGAGGAAACATCCCTTATAAATTTCTCACCCTTGTTTTCAATCCACCTATGATCTTGCGTCTCCTCACCTCCGTAGCCTTCTGCAGCCTTCCAACCCTTTGAGGTTCTCCATTTCTCCAATTCTGCACCATCACATTTCTCTGAATATTAACCCTCCACCAGTGGTCATCATGCCTTCAGCGGCCACAGCCTCAGACATACAATTCATGTTAAGCTTCTCTATCTGTGCCAATTAACTTTTAATGTGCCCCATAAAATATACCTCTGGCACCAGTTTTGGTTACTTTTCCCAATAACTCCTTATGTACTCCTTATGTACTTGTTTCGTAACATTATTGTGCCACTCTTTGAGATATTTTATTACCTCAAATGTGCTACAGAAATTCAAGATGTTGTTATGTTATTAGCTGAAACTGAAAATATTTATTTTCCATCAACATTTTCCCCATAATCGGATAAACCATAAAATTAATGGTCTGTGGCCTTAATCTCAGCAAAGTCTACTGATGGTAGGAAATAATGGAGGCCCCTCTCTGTTCCACATAAACACAAAGACAATATTCACATTACCAGCAATTTTCAGCGCATACTTCACTTAAATATTGCCTGCAGGCTTCAATGATTATTATAATGCAGTTTTTGTCTTTGGTGTGATTGTATCCTGATTCAAGAACTTCATTCAAAGAATGCGTAAAGAGGTAGTAGTCTGTAAAAACCTAATTGTATAAAGGGTCAATTGAAGGAGGCAATGGCCTCTGGTTCTAGGATTTTGTTGACTGAGAGCAAACTATAAAAAAATAATAATGTAAGAGTGTTTGTGACATCAAGCTCTACTTCCTTCATTGTAAGAAGTTGGCATGTTCGCTGATACAACATGTAAAACTCCGACTCTACGACCATGTCTTAACCCTGACCTAAAATTTAAACCTACGTTTAATATCATTTGTAATTCCTCAGCAAATAAGCAGCTTACTTGCATGCAGGAAGACCCAGACTACATTGAGGCATGAGCTGCTAATGTGCAAGAAATGTTCACAAAAGTGCGAGCAATGACCATCTAAAACAAGTGAGAGTCTAATCACTTGTTTAGACAATCTTGAATGTCATCTACCTTGACAGAGTCTTGCACCATCAATAACCTGGTGTCTGCATTGGAGAGAAACACAATCGAACCAGCCACATAAATACCATGGCTACAAGACCAGGTCAGAGGTCGGCTATCCTGAGGCAAGTGGCACACCTCCTGTCATTCCAAAGCCTTTCCACAAGTAAGGAGTGTGTTGGAATACTCAGCAATTGCCTGAATGACTTCAGCTCCAACAACTCTCAAGATCCTCGACACCATTCAGGGCATTCAGCATGTACCCCATGCTACACCCCAAATTCTCTCCTTCTCCAGCTGCACTACGCACCCGCTGAGTTACTCCAGCATTTTGTGATGTACCAGCAGCAATAATCACTGTTGTTACTCCTTAACCTACTTTGAAAGTGTCTCCCAAACCTGCAATCTTTACCTTCCAAAAAGTACAAGGGCTTCAGATACAGAGGATCACCTCCACGTCAATGTCCCAAATTGACTTGAAAATTTGTCTCCATTGTCTTACTGCTGCAGAGTCTAAATCCTGGAACTCCCTCATTAACAGCACTTTGGAAGTACCTTCACCGGAATAACTGCAATAGTTCAAGAAGTTAATATTACTTTGCAGTATTGTAAAAAAAAACAAATCAAATTGAGTGGGACTTCCAATGGGTGATGTACGGTAAGGCTAGACAACTTGAAACATTGTGAGTGACCATTACAGAACTATCAACATTGGGGAGGTGCAACATTGGGTAAGTTATACATGTGAAATGTATTAATCTGGAAATTACTTTGAGAAATCCACTTATTGTCTTCTTTTCAAATTTTCTCACTGCTATTTTGCTTGCAGTGTTATCCAGTTCGTTTTAAATGGGTTAATAACTCTAATAAATTTGATTTTAAAATTGTCTGGCAAACATATGCATCATAATATCATTCATTTTAATTTCTCCTTTATTATGACAAGAATGGGACCTACAGCATTAACTTTCTTGATGTATCTTTCGGGAAGAAATATTGGGAAATCATGGATGAGTTCTCCATGACTTTCTGTCTATTAACTTTATTGGTTGTAAATTGTGGGAAATGTGAAAACCAGTGGATGTGATGTACTTAGATTTCCAGAAAGCCTCTGATAATGTCCCACTGAGAAGGCTAGTGTGTAAAATTAAAGCTTATGGCATCTTAGGTAATGCATAGACGTGGATTGAAAATTGGTTGTCAAGAAACAGTCTTTTTAGGGGTGGCTCAGGGTAACTTGTGGGGTAACTACACATATCAGAGCCTGGAGCTCAGCTATTTATCAAACATATCCATGATTTTGATGTGGGAACAAAATGTAATGGGTTGAACATTGATGATGACAGCAAACTGCGTAGGATTGTTCATTGCGAGAAGAATACAAAGAGTTTTCAAGGGACTTAGATAGATTGGGAGACAAAAAGTAAGTTAATGCAGTGTAATGTGGATAAACGAAGATACCCACTTTGGTAGGAAAGACAGAAAGGCAGCATTCATTCTAATTATATTAGCATGGAAAATGTTGAGGTGTGTATGTTCTTATACAACCATCACTAAAAGCAAATGTGCAAGAGCAGCAGGCAACTAAAAAGGCACATGGTAGGTTGACTTTTATAGCATGAACATGTGGGGTCAGAAGCAAAGATGTTTTACTGCAGTTATACAGGGTGTTGGTGAGATACCCTTACAATATTCCGTGCAATTTCAGTTT
The DNA here is from genome assembly GCF_053455715.1 of Rhinoraja longicauda. Taxonomy (NCBI): domain Eukaryota; kingdom Metazoa; phylum Chordata; class Chondrichthyes; order Rajiformes; family Arhynchobatidae; genus Rhinoraja; species Rhinoraja longicauda. Next base: position 44,758,525 of record NC_135963.1, read on the forward strand.
CTTTACTTAAGAAAGAATATACTTGCCATAGAGCGAGTATAACAAAGAAACGGATTGATTCCCAGGGTGGTGCGACTGCCATATGAGGATAAATTAATTTGTATGAATAGAGTTTAGAAGAATGAAAAGGGATCTAGATGAAACATGCAAAATTCTAGAAGACTGACTGGAGGGAGGATGATTCCCCTGGTCGTTGTGTCCAGAACAGTGGTTAACAATCTCAGATCAGTCTCGACAAATCTCATGCACCAAGAGATTTGGGATGATGATGAGGAGAAATCTCTTCATTCACAGGATGATGTGTTTGTAGAATTCTCTACCACCAAAATTGCTGAGCATATTTAAGTTTCAGTCGCAGTTTAATTTAATGTCACGTGTACCGAGGTACAATGAAAAGCTTTTGCTGCGTGCTAACCAGTCAACGGAAAGACAATACATGATTAATACATGATTAAGAAGGGGATTTTAGAAGGGAATAAGTATTCTTTTTAGATTGGAAAGACATCAAAGGGTATGGAGAGCAGCAATATAATTTTGAGAAAGATGATCAACCATGATTTGTTTTAAACAGGTTGAAAGAGTCAAATTACTCCTGCTTATATCTCTTATGTTTCTCCATGTTTCCCAATGTATGATCTGAACAATTAAGGATCAGGATTGAACTTTTGGAAGTCATCACTCTGAGCCCATCATTTCATACATTTTTGTTGGATTAAACTACATGCTCAGGTTACAATAAAACAGAATAGATAAGAGCTGGTAACTTTTACTTTAAAAGGTAACATATTTTGTTATTTTGATTTGATATAGAGCTAAGGCAAGAATGATTCCCAGAATGAGTGGGTTAGCATATGATGAGTGTTTGACAGCACTGGGCCTCTACTCGCTGGAGTTTAGAAGGTTGAGGGGGAGCTTCACTGACACTTATAGAATAATGAAAGGCATAGAGTGGATGCGGATAGGATATTTCCATTGGTGGGAGCGTCTCAGACCAGAGGTCATAGCCTCAGAATTAAAGGGCGGTCTTTCAGAAAGGTGAGGAGGAACTTCTTTAGTCAGAGAGTAGTTAATCTGTGGAACTCATTGCCACAGAGGGCTCTGGAGGCCATCAGTGGATATTTTTAAGGCAGAGATCGTCAAATTCATGATTAGAACGAGTGTCAAGTGTTATGGGGAGAAGGCAGGAAAAGGGGATTAGGGGGCAGGGGTTAGCCATGAATGGCAGAGTGGACTCAATGGCCAAATGGCCTAATTCTACTCCTATAACTTGTGAACTTGTGATATATGTCTTAAAATTAAGTTAAATTCCATGTGTTTAAATTGGATATAAATTTATGTTGCTTCCACCGATCATAAATGTTGCTCTCAGCACTCACTCCAGAATAACAGCAGGCAGATATTGTAAGGGTTGTTAAATTATTTTGCATATAGTAGCCTCTGTCATACAGTATATTTATTCGTCTGTATAATAGCTCATTGAAGGATTTTATTATATATATATATATATATATATATATATATAAAGTAATTTGGGCTTCCTTGGAGACACAAATTAAATGGAAGTCTTTGTATAGGTCAGAGAAAAGCTGCAAAACCAGGCTGAAAATTTGTAAGAGATGTAAGGGACAGCTTCCATATGAATGCATCCTGGAATTAATTATTTGGCTGATGGAGTTGAAAGGGATGCATCATGAAGTAACTATATCTTTAAATGTAGAATTAAAAACAAAGTATTAAGTTTTCTCATTGAATTACTTGCCTACAGTATATTGAGAAAATTGATCTAAGCCAAGTGACAACTGAGGTGCTGGTGAATTGGAGGGAACATTTTAGCCAGTTTATAGTTCCTGATCAATATCCAGTGATTGCTTATAGGAAACAAATGTGTGTAGATGCTGGAAAAGGCCCACAATAAATTTCCCGTGACTCCGCTGTGATTGAAAACCAGTCACATTTAGGGTTTAAACATGAATGCCTAACTAGATAAGGTACTGGATTCTCAAATCCTGGGAGAATCGTACTCCACTTTGAGTCGGTGCCATCAGCAAAGAGGAAAATATTTTTAAAATACAAATATTTTTTCCATATTTTCACGTTAAAAAAATATTTTTCTGCACAGAATGATGGTGTGATTTATCTGCGTTAAACTACACAAGCTAATTTAGATAATGGTAATAATAATAATAATCTTGGCCTAACTTTGCAGCTTGTATTTGAAGAATTCAACATCAGCAGCATCTGCAAGAATTGACATTGTCATTCCCAAGGTTGCATGAAATTACTTTTTAATTGCAGGTTATAATGGACCATTTTTTTTCCTGTAGTTATAATTTATTGGTTTTTTTCCCAGAGTTTAAGATAATGTAGTTGGTGACCTGAAGAGAATATGCAGATCAACACTGACAGCCACTATTTTATACCCATTGTTTTTTTTCTTGGCCATTTCCACCCATCTCTTTTCATGGCATTATGGTCGATTTTAATCTATGCAGCCAAATGCTATGCCATACCCAGGGTAGAACACAGTAAGAAAACTCAGGCAGGATAGCTCACAATTTGATAGCAGAAACCACTGGACCTTACTTCCATTGACAGTGTCAGCAGGCTTTGTGACATTGGAGGAAATTAATGCCAAGTAGGATTCTGTCTGAACTTGACTTTAATAAATCCATATGTTTTTAGTAGGGTCCAGATTATCCCCCCTTGACTGAGTTTTGAAACTACCGCACCCTCACAAGCTTTGCAGCTCAGGGTAACTAGTTTGGGAGTAGGTCTGGGGCTCCCTGTTTCACTTGGCGCACTTAATCACTGAGCAGCGAATTTGATCCATGGATACAACTTGTGCTGATGTACAGTGCTCTCCATAATGTTTGGGACAAAGACTCATCATTAATTTATTTGCCTCTATACTCCACAATTTGAGATTTGTAATAGAAAAAAAATCACATATGGTTAAAGTGCACATTGTCAGATTTTATTAAAGGCCATTTTTATACATTTTGGTTTCACCATGTAGAAATTACAGCTGTGTTTATACATAGTCCCCCCATTCGATGGCACCATAATGTTTGGGACACATGGTTTCACAGGCATTTGTAAATGCTCAGGTGTGTTTAATTGCCTCCTTAACGCAGGTATAAGAGAGCTCTCAGCACTCAGTCTTTCATCCAGTCTTTCCATCACCTTTGGAAACTTTTATTGCTGTTTATACGGACCAAAGTTGTGCCAATGAAAGTCAAAGAAGCCATTATGAGACTGAGAAACAAGAATATCAGTAGGAAATTAACTGCAGATGCTGGTTCAAATTGAAGGTAGACACAAAATGCTGGAGTAACTCAGTGGGTCAGGCAGCATCTCAGGAGAGAAGGAATGGATGATGTTTCAGGTCGAGACCCTTCTTCAGACCTGAAGGGTCTCAACCCTGAAGAAGGGTCTCGACCCGAAATGTCACCCATTCCTTCTCTCCTAGGATGCTGCCTGGCCCGCTGAGTTACTCCAGCATTTTGTGTCTTCTGAGAAGCAAGAATAAAACTATTAGGGACATCAGCCAAACCATAGGCTTACTAAAATCAACTGTTTGGAGCATCATTAAGAAGAAAGAGAGCACTGATGAGCTTACTAATCGCAAAGGGACTGGCAGGCCATGGAAGACCTCCACAGCTGATGGCAGAAGAATTCTCTCTATAATAAAGAAAAATCCCCAAACACCTGTCCGACAGATCAGAAATACTCTCCAGGAGTGAGGTGTGGATTTGTCAATGACCACTGCCCGCAGAAGACTTCATGAACAGAAATACAAAGGCTACACTGCAAGATGCAAACCACTGGTTAGCCGCAAAAATAGGATGGCCGGGTTACAGTTTGCTAAGAAGTACTTAAAAGAGCAACCACAGTTCTGGAAAAAGGTCTTGTGGACAGATGAGATGAAGATTAACTTTTATCAGAGTGATGGCAAGAGCAAAGTATGGAGGAGAGAAGGAACTGCCCAAGATCCAAAGCATACTACCTCTTCTGTGAAAATTACTGGTGGGAGTGTTATGGCCTGGCATGTATGGCTGCTGAAGGTACTGGCTCATTTATCTTCATTGATGATACAACTGCTGATGGTAGTAGCATAATGAATTCTGAAGTGTATAAACACATCATATCTGCTTAAGTTCAAACAAATGCCTCAAAACTCATTGGCCGGCAGTTCATTCCACGGCAAGACAATGATCCCAAACATACTGCTAAAGCAACAAAAATGTTTTTCAAAGCTAAAAAATGGTCAATTCTTGAGTGGCGAAGTCAATTACCTGATCTGAACCCAATTGAGCATGCCTTTTATATGCTGAAGGGAAAACTGAAGGGTACTAGCCCCAAAACAAGCATAAGCTAAAGATGGCTGCAATAGAGACGTGGGAGAGCATCACCAGAGAAGACACCCAGCAACTGGTGATGTCCATGAATCGCAGACTTCAAGCAGTCATTGCATGCAAAGGAAATGCAACAAAATACTAAACTAGACTACTTTCATTTACATGACATTGCTGTGTCCCAAACATTATGGTGCCCTGAAATGGGGCAACTATATATAAACACTGCTGTAATTTCTACATGGTGAAACCAAGATGTATAAAAACAGCTTTTATTAAAATCTGACAATGTGAACTTTAACCACATGTGATTTTTTTCTATTACGAATCTCAAATTGTGGAGTGCAGAAGCAAATAAATAAACGATGGGTCTTTGTCCCAAACATTATTGAGGGCACTGTATTTGGAAACAATTTGGGTAAGAAATTTAAGGCTGGATCATAGTAATAAATAAAATGTAGCATTAACATTTACTTCAGGAATTTTATCGTTAAAATGGAATGAATTCTGGAGAGGATGTTCACACTAGTGGCAGAGTCACAGCCTCAATAAAAGGACACAACTTTAGAAAGATGAGGAAGACGATCTTTAGCCAGAGGATGGGGTATCTGTGAAATTCATTGCCACAGACGGCTGTGAAAGTCAATTCATTGGGTATTTTTAAAGCAGAGATTTACAGGTTCTTGATTAGTAAGGGTGACAGGGGTTACGAGGAGAAGGCAGGAGAATGGGGTTGAGGGGAAAGGTAGATCTGTCATGATTGAATGACAGAGTAGACTCGATGGGCCAAATGGGGTAATCCTGCTCCCATGACTTATGAAATTGTTTTTGCACCTAAACAATGCAATCTAATATGAGGAAAGGGAGGATGTTGTCAGATGTTGGGGACAGTAGACTATTATTGTAGACTGGACTGCTCTCTCATCATTGAATAACTGAAGAATTATCGGTCAAGGAGTAGGAGTAGATGGCTATTTGGGTGAGGGCATTGAAGTGCTCCAAAATGCTGGGTACTGGACTCTCGAGTCATTCAGATTCCTCAAGAGCAAAAGGGAGAAAATTAAAATTAGTTGAGGGGGGGGGGGGTGAAATTCCATTGCATTGTTATCATCTTTGTGGAACCAATAAAGGTCATCAGGGAGCAAAAATCAACTATCTTTATTCAAGCCTCATTTGTCAGCTCGGTTTGTTAGATGGAGAGGCTATCCACTGGCCTTCTTCAACAGAACCTCACAACTGCTACTGCGGAGTAGAGACACAAGCAATAAATGCAAAGGAAACACCATCACCTGCAGTTATCCTCCAGGTCACACACTATTTTGACTTTAGGCTGAAAAGATAGTGTGGAAACCAGCCCTTTGGCCCACCGGGTCTGCACCGACCACTGTGTACACCAATACTATCCTACACACTGGGGTCAATTTACAATTTTTACCAAAGCCAATGAACCTACAAACCTGTATATCTTTGGCGTGTGGGAGGAAACTGAAGCACCCGGAGAAAACCCATGCAGTCACAGGGAGAAAGTACAAACTCCAGACAGAGAGCACCCATAGTCAGGATCGAACTCGGGTCTCTGGCACTGTAAGACACATCATCAATACTTTAGTCAATCTTTCTCATCCCAACATTGCACCTCACCTCCAACAAGCTTCTCATTGGAATGACTCTAATGTACAGGTCAAGAAAGAAGCTGTTCAATCTATATTATCTCATTTTCTGAACAAAGGATACTCCAGCTCTAGTTATCAAGGTCCAATATGCAGACAATAGTTGTAAATGTGCACGATCAAAGGTGGATCCCCATGGCATCATTGACAGTCACTGAATTATGAGAGAGAGAATAGACTTGACACAAAAATCCACAAAACAAAGATCGTTTACCAACCTGTCCATTCACACAAACAATGCTTCCCACTCTGAAGAAGGGTCCCAAGCCAAAACATCATCTGTCTATTCACTTCACAGATGCTGCCAGACCTGTTGAGTTCCCCTAGCGCTTAGAGAACAAATTTTTCTCAAGATTCCAGCATCTGCAGTTTCTGTGTCTACAGTAGAGTTAATGGTGTTCATTAAATTATACTACATGAAGCAGTAAGAACTTCAAAGGGAATAAATCCCATTGCTCTTGAAGACTATTCATGATGTCTGGAGAGCTACGATTCTGAGAGCTTCCTAAAACTGGTGTTTGTGAATTTCAAGCTTCAAACATTCAACACATTCAGGTGTCCAAAAAATTGACACCGAATAACATTGAATCCATTTTGCTTTATGTTACCCACCATGAATTGCAACGGCTGGCATTTCCATTAGCAACTGGAAATCCTGACGAACTGACACTTAATTACTATATATCTTGCAGCTGACATGTCATTTATTGGTTCTGTAGCACACTAATCTCCTAAATGATCTTGGTTACCTGCTATTTTTCTTCCCTCTTTCCATGAGGACTTTGTCCAGAGTGCTTGGTATTTGCACATTTCTCCTCTTCAAATACCTTTTCAACTTTTGGTGTGCTGTTTTGTAACTTTACATTCATAGTGCTACCCAGCTTTTGGTCAGGTCATTCATTGCTGCCCCTTTCTTTCACAAATTAACTTATTTGTCTCCTTTTCTGTCCAGTGGAGGTTAAATGTCTGGTGAAAACATCAGATGGTAAAAGTGTTTGTTTATTCTCCGAGGCTTTTGGCCATCTTTTAATGCTGATAACTGCCATGTAGTATGACCTTTACGACAAAGGATGGTTGAGCATTTCTCTATCTGATACTCCATTTAATAAATGCCTTTGCTGCTTTTCCAATCCTATCTACTAACATGAGTCCAACATGAGCATTGCAGCATATTATACTTTCAGCACCGATGAAAAATCTTTATACTGTTTTCTTTTTGAGTTTATGTTAGCATTAACATGTGTTTTATTGTGAGAGACCTTTATTCTCTTAACTGATTTTGTTCAAAGGATTTACTTGTCTTCGCCTTACTTCTTTTCTGTCCACATCATCCATGAACTGAAGTATTTCCTGTCCCCTCTGTCTGCCCCCTGCAGTCCTCCGATGCTTTGTTTGTGTTCAGATTTATCGGCAAAATATAAACAAGAGTAGCGTGAAAATGTTAGCCATGCATTTGTTTTTACTTTGAACCATTCCATCACATAGAAACATAGAAAATAGGTGCAGGAGGAGGCCATTTGGTCCTTTGAGCCAGCACCACCACTTTTGGTGTAGCCTCCTTGCCAAAGACTCGCACTTTTCTCAACAAGGCCGCTCCCCAAGAGCAAGCCTTGCTTATATTAGCTGCTAAATTGACGAATTGATTAATTAGCTAACTTACCAATTTCCTAATTTAATTGTTCAGCCAATCCCCGCACTCCTTCAGGTGCCGCTCCTCTGACCAACCTGAAGGTGTGTGTTTCAGGCTGGCCTCGACCAGGTTTTTAAAACCTCCACTCCTACGTTGCCAATCACAGCACTCCTTCAGCAGTTCTACATGTCATTGTTCTACATGTCATTGTTCTACATGTCATTGTTCTATATGTCATTGTTCTACATGTCATTGTTCTACATGTCATTGTTCTACATGTCATTGTTCTACATGTCATTGTTCTACATGTCATTGTTCTACATGTCATTGTTCTACATGTCATTGTCCTACATGACATTGTTCTACGTGTCATTGTTCTACGTGTCATTGTTCTACGTGTCATTGTTCTACGTGTCATTGTTCTACGTGTCATTGTTCTACGTGTCATTGTTCTACGTGTCATTGTTCTACGTGTCATTGTTCTACGTGTCATTGTTCTACGTGTCATTGTTCTACATGACATTGTTCTACATGTTTTTTTAACATCTCATTTCACGATTGTTCCCAAACTAAACTTAAACATTGAGGAAATCCAGAATAGTTTGAAGATAACATTATTTTGAATGTTAAAGCTCCTTTCAAATTATTTGACCTATAGATGAAGCTGTCGTCTTGTTTATTCAAAACCTTCTCAGTGATGCCATGTAGCACAAAGGTCCTATTATTGCAGTCTTTCATTGCTAAATCCATCCTGTTATTCAGACATTCTCTTGTGTATACATCACTAATCCTATTAATGTTAAAAAATATTTTCTGAGATTGATAATAAATATTTTGACAGCGCTGTTCCTTCCCATTCTTTAGTTTGCTTATAGCTTCCATTACCTCTTCAAGTCCTAATTATTATTTTCACCTTAATTTTTGTTATTGTTTTTGAGATTTGGGTTAGTAATGGTTTTTTTACATTTCTACTAATGCTCACTACTTAATGAAAGCATCTCTTCCATTGTTCTATCTTAGTGGGATACCTGTTTTTTTTAGGTGTCATGCACAAGTTTATTTGTACCCTGCTTCTTGGAGCTTCTTGTTTCCATTATTGTTTTTCTTGTTAATTCCCACATCTGATTTGATGTTTTCATCTCGCTTTCTCTATCCACATGCCATTTTGCTGTTCCTTCTGGATATTGGGCATTTTCATCTTCATGCTGCATCTGTCAGCCTCCTCCCAGATGTCTTTGTACCTCAAACCAAATGCCCTAGTTGTCAGCCCCTGGTCAGTAGTTAGCCCCTTGTGAGTCCCATGAAGAGTCCAATCATGAGGTGCAGGAGCTTCAAATGACAACAATGTGAAATTGACCAGGTTATCGACATGCTGCGAGGAGGATGCTAAGAGGCTGCAGAGTGACTTGGATAGATTAGGCGAGTGGGCAAATGCATGGCAGATGCAATATAATGTGGATAAATGTGAGGTTATCCACTTTGGCGGCAAGAACAGGAAAGCAGAGTATTACCTGAATGGTGAACGATTAGGAGAAGGGGAGATGCAACGTGACCTGGGTGTCATGGTGCACCAGTCATTGCAAGCAAGCGTGCAGGTGCAGCAGGCAGTGAAGAAAGCGAATGGTATGTTGGCATTCATAGAAAGAGGATTTGAGTTTAGGAGCAGGGAGGTTCTACTGCAGTTGTACAGGGCCTTGGTGAGACCGCACCTGGAGTATTGTGTGCAGTTTTGGGCTTCTAATCTGAGGAAAGACGTTCTTGCCTTAGAGGGAGTACAGAGAAGGTTCACTAGATTGATCCCTGGATGGCGGGACTTTCATATGAAGAAAGACTGGATAGACTAGGCTTGTACTCGCTGGAATTTAGAAGACTGAGGGGGGATCTTATAGAAACATATAAAATTCTTAAGGGGTTGGAGAGGCTAGATGCGGGAAGATTGATCCCGATGTTGGGGGAGTCCAGAACCAGGGGTCACAGCTTAAGGATAAGGGGGAAGTCTTTTAGGACCGAGATGAGAAAACATTTCTTCACACAGAGTGGTGAGTCTGTGGAATTCTCTGCCACAGAAGGTAGTTGAGGCCAGTTCATTGGCTATATTTAAGAGGGAGTTAGATTTGGCCCTTTTTGCTAAAGGGATCAGGGGGTATGGAGAGAAGGCAGGTACAGGTTACTGAGCTGGATGATCAGCCATGATCATATTGAATGGCGGTGCAGGCTCGAAGGGCCGAATGTCCTACTCCTGCACCTATTTTCTATGTTTCTATGTTTCTATGCTGAAAATGCATTTCCGGTACCTAGACAGGTTTGGAGAAACCTTTGAATAGCACCAATGATGGCCGTTGGAATGATTGTGCTGTATGCACTCATTTTGTGACCATGCTTGAAGCTAGATACAGATGAACATTCCATCCACAGGAGGAAACATCATTACAAATGCCTTCAACGATCCAACCATTCTTATTTCCAACTTTCTGCAAGGTTACATTGTGCAATTGGTCTGCCTGCCTGCAGTTCCAACAAGGGGCTGTTTATCCAAAAATGCACAGACTTAGAGTGATGAGGTACCTACAAGGTGGGTTGTGTGAGGAGCGATATGTTGGAGCCGGCTTAGGAGAGTTGCTTGTATGGATATGCTTGGATAAAATTGACTGACTGGAATGTGGGTGAATTTGACTCAACTCACTTTACCTGATGTAATTGGATCATTAGACCATTTTTGAAATGTAATTCACAATCATGATACCTTGCCCCTGCCATTCCCTTCAATGGCAGTATTGGTTTATTTTAGAGATACAGTGTGGAAGCATGCCCTTCGGCCGATTGAGTCCGCACCGACCAGCAATCCCCGTACGCTAGTTCTATCCTACACACTAGGGCCAATTTTTTATAGAGCCAATAAACTTACAAACCTGCACGTCTTTGGAATGTGGGAGGAAACCAGAGCATTCTGAGAAAACCCACGTGGTCACAGGAACAACGTACAATCTTCGTACAGACAGCACCCCGTGATCAGGATCGAACCCTTGTTCTGGCACTGTGAGGCAGCAACTCTAACGCTGCACCACTCTGCCCCGCCTTTTTCTTCCTATTGCTGTGGAGGAATCATATACGTTTTCTGCAATGATTCAGTGGATATGACTTTGGTAGGGTATTATTGACTAGTTTGTGGAGAGACCCTCACAATTGAGACGCCATCTAGTTCACAGATGTTTGGGAGGAGGATTGAGGTGGGAATGACTTGGCCCTGTCCAAATCAATGGCCGGTGATGCTTGCAACTCCATCCTTATTTTAGTTTTGGCGATAATGACATAACTGAAAGTTGCATGAAGGAACTGCAAATGTTGGTTTACACTGAAGATAGACACAAAATGTTGGAGTAACTCAGCGGTGCAGGCAGCATCTCTGGAGAGAAGGAATAAGTGTCGTTTCGGGTTGAGACCCTCTTCAGACAGATAGGCTTGTAGGTCACTTCAGAGAGCAGTTAAAAATCAACCACATTGTTGCAAGTTTTGACTCGCATGTTGGCTGGACCGGTGAGCTGCATGTGTTTTTACCAATGGTTTTGTGATGAATATTACTGATGAATAGAACATAGAACATAGAAAATAGGTGCAGTAGGAGGCCATTTGGCCTTTCGAGCCAGCACCGCCATTCATTGTGATCGTGGCTGATCGTCCACAATCAATAACCCATGCCTGCCTTCTCCCCATATCCCTTGATTCCACTAGCCCCTAGAGCTCTATCTAACTCTCTCTTAAATCCATCCAGTGATTTGACCTCCACTGCCCTCCAAGGCAGAGAATTCCACAAATTCATAACTCTGGGTGAAAAAGTTCCTTCTCACCTCAGTTTTAACTGAGTTTTGATTGTTTTGATTAAACTCCATATTTACTGAACTTAAACCTTATGGTGGGATTTGAATTTGGGTCCGGGGGTTATTAGTTTGGACCTGCAGTTTACCTGTCTAGTTTCTGTACATCTATCATGCTGGCACAGTGCAAAGCCAACTGGAAATTCAACCTTCAAGGTGGGAGGGTCCATTAGAAACTAATGTAACATTTTGTATTTTCTATAAACAGATTTCCAATTGGAGGCACGGTTTCTGGATTACTAGTCTCTTATCTTTTGACCTCTGTAACATATTCCCACTATTTTACAAAGTGTCATAATTCCATAAATATCTGCTCCTTGAATCAAATCTTACACCTTTCAAATATGAATAAATATTATAAAAACTGTTAATAATCATCGCTAATATATAAATGTGAAATGAATTAGAGCAAAAAGACTTTCACAAAGCATTGCCATGACATTTCCTCCACAATTATTCAATTCCATGGTAATTGCTGGCAAAATTAAGAATATTATAATTCCTTGAAACGTCCAATTTATTATCTCATTACTTTTTCACCATGATAACAGTTCTATCATTTTATGAATGGATCTGTGGGCGAGTTTGCTTTTTAAGTGACACAGCCAAACAAATAATCAATAAGCTGCTTCATGTAAACTGACCAGGAAAATAAATTTTTGTCAAAAGCAAGTTGAAATGCCTGCCTCTGAAATTAATTTTCTTTGGAGGAGCAATTTTCTTTTGGAAATACAAACTAATCAGAGAAAATCAATAATAATTTCTGTCTGGTAATGTATTCTCTACAGAATGAACATGGAGAGATTTAATGATTTTTTTCCGTTCCGAACTAGTGGAGTTGTTAATTTTCAAACCCACTGTGGGTTCTAGTGAAACATTTTTTAAATTTTTTGTAATTATTAATCTTTCTTAAAATAAGTGTTATCTCACTACATGTTATGTCTCTGCTGGCTTCATCTTGCACTGCTAGTCCTTCAGTCTCTCCCAAGTTGCCATTTTCCAAAAGATTTGCCGAGATAATGAGCAATGACAGTGTATTTGAGCATGAAGAGTAACATTGCTGAACCTGATGAAGCTCTCATCTTACATCAGTCCACCTGCTTTTCCCTGGAAGGTTCAGCACATGGAGATGAGAATGAGGAAACCTTTCCTTTCTAACCTCGGGGAATCTAAGGCCAGTTGATGCACTACAACTGCAGATGAATTTTAAATCAAGTAATCCAGGCCAGCTATTGAACCTGAGACCTAACTGGTTGGATGGCTGAGATGCACAATAGGTGATAAACACATAACAGAGTTCGTGAGAGAGCTACTGCTATGATTTTAAAAAAAAAGAGAATAGTTTAAAGAACTTTGAATTAATTATTTCAAAATCATTTTATGTTATTTCCCAGGTTAGTGTTTCAATAAACTGAAAATTAATTTATGACTCATAGGATTGCCACAACTTTATGAAATGTTCACTATAAAAACAAATGTTCAAATCGTTCAAAAACACCAAATGATCTTTTACATTTTACACAGAACTATCCCACTTTGTTACATATGTCTTTCACCTTTTTAAGCTAAATAAATAGGCATGGATTATATTACCATTAACATTGTAATTTTTTTAATTGTATTTAATTCCTTCACTGTAGATGGCTCATTCACCGTAAATTATTTGATTGGATCAATTTTACCAATTCCCCTAACATTATCAAACATTTTGGTGTTGCCGCGGAAGGGTTTGCTCACAGCAATCGCACTAGGAGGTTATTTGCACAGCTTAAAAGGATCAATTGCACTTTGGAGGTTCTGAGATCCAATCTGTGCTTTAGAAAGTTAGCAAAGCAGACCAAAAAAGGTAATACTTAAAATGTATTGCTTTTACTCTTGTGAGAGGACCATGATTGCTTCGAGTAGAGGCAGCAATTGTGGCAGCAAGTGATTTGCACTTTAGGAAAATCTTTCTGCTTGCAGAGGACAGCAGCTTGTAAAAGTCCATTGTACCATAGAGGGTATTTTACGTATCTCAATACATGTGGCAATAATACTAAACCAAACCAAACCAAACAAATGTAAAGGAACATAAATTAAGTCTGAAGAAGGGTCCTGACCTGAAATGTCCCCGGTCTATGTTCTCCAGAGATGCTGCCTGACCCGCTGAGTTACACCAGCATTTTGTGCCTTTCTTTAGGAAAGGCCCAACGGAGGACACACTTCCTGCAGCAGCTGAGGAAACACAATCTGCCACAGGCTATGATGGTCCAATTCTATACTGCCTTCTTAGAGTCTGTCTTCACCTTCTCCATCATGGTCTGGTTTGGCTCAGCCACCAAGCACGATATCCAGAGGCTGCAACGGATCGATCGATCAGCTGAGAAGGTTGTTGGCTGCAACCTTCCCCTCATTGACAAACTGTACACTGCAAGGGCCAGGAAGCGAGCGGGCAAGATCATCTCTGACCCCTCTCACCCTGGCCACAAACTCTTTGAAGTACTTCCCTCTGGAAGGTGACTCCGGACTGTCAAAGCCGCCAGACATAAAAACTGTTTTTTCTGCGAATATTAGCTCAACTCAATAACCAAAAGTCTATAGTCCCTTTTGCTCTGGTTTATTTCACTCACATGATTAAACTGTAATGTTGTATTCTTAATGGTTTAATGTTTTATGCTATTTTCTTAATTGTTTACTGTATGTTCGTGTTGTTACTTGCGAGCGGAGCACCAAGGCACATTCCTTGTATGTGTACTTAGTTGGCTAATAAACTTATTCATTCATTCATGTCTGATTCATATATTTGCAGTCTTCTGGACCTGGGAGCTTCCCTTTACCTGTGATTGTCAAACTCTCTCCCTCAATATTTGCCCATAATTAGCATGTTGCAAGGATTCTCCTGGAGACATTCTCAGGGTCACACAGCCAGCAGGACAAAAATACCAACAAAAAAAAGAAAGCAAGTGCTTTGTTTTCTTCCTTGCTAAGCCTCCCAATTGTATGAATACCAACTGGGACAACCTCAGTCAGAGCAAGTGGATTGTTAGATTTGTGACTTTGCTTAGCTTCAGACAAATGCAGGAAGAATCATCTGCACTGACGACAAACAAGGCAACTGAGATCACCCTGGAGTGTTTATCAACCACGGAAGTTTCCACTCCATTAATCGCTCAGATGCTCTCTCTCATCTTAAATCACTGCTCTCTTATTTTTGATACTCTTACCATGGGAAAAAGATTCTGGTTATCTACCTTGTCTGTCAAGTCACACCTCAAGTCATACCTCAACCTCCTTTGCTCCAGGGAAAACAGACTCAGGCTGTCCAATCACTCCTTACAACTGAAGTTCTCCAATCCAGGCAACATCCTGGTTAACCTCCTCTACACTCGCACCAGCACCATGTCATCCTTCTTTGTAGAAGAGATATCACTTAAAACAAAGATACTCCAGAAACACAATGATGAGGTCTATGAGCTACAGTATACAACAAATAAAGAGGAACAATAAGATTAATATTGCAACCTTTATGATCTCAGGATTTACCAAGTACTTTTCAGCCAATTAAGTACTTTTGAACTATTAAAACCTTTAATTAGAACTCATTTTCACAACTATCTTCCATTAGGAGGAATCTAATAATGACTCGTTAATTTATTTCTGAGTGTTGGAGTACTACAGCATGGAAACATGGATGACATTTTGGGTCGAGAACCTTCTTCAGAAGGGACTGAAGAAGGGTGTCGACCCGAAACATCACCCATTCCTTCTCTCCAGTGATGCTGCCTGTCCCACTGAGTTACTCCAGCATTTTGTGTCTACTTTCGATTTAAACCAGCATCTGCAGTTCTTTCCCCCACAAACATTAGAGGGCCCAGCAGTAATGCCCTCTGGTCAGAAGCTCCAATCTGAAAAATAACCCTCCATTACCACCCTCTCATTCCTTGCACCAAACCAATTTTGTATCTGCCTGGCTAGCTCACCTTGATCCTCTGTGATTTCACCTCTGGACCAGTGGGACCTTGTCAAAGACCTTGCTAAAGTACATGTAGATAATGTCCACTGCCCTACTTTCATCAGTCTTCTTGGTCACTTCTTCAAAAAACTCAATTAGATGCGAGAGACATTGAGCTGCCAGTCCTGCCCATCCTTTAGTCATGTTTCTGTAGTTGCCATAATATCATTTTAGGTGTAGGAAGGAACTGCAGATGCTGGTTTAAACTGGAGATAGACACAAAAAGCTGGAGTAACTCAGCGGGACAGGCAGCATCTCTGGAGAGAAGGAATGGGTGACGTTTCGGGTTGAGACCCTTCTTCATTTTAGGTGTTGGTTTAGAAATAACATTTAAACTTTCTTACAAGTAGTGGTGGAAATAAAAAAAGGAGGGCACAGTTAAGACAAATGGGGGTACGATATCATGCCCAGAATTGAAACGTGGCTTAAGGATGAGTTGGCATTGAGCTCAAAATTCCCTCTTACAAAGGTTTCAGAGAAAATTTGAATAAAAATGGAGAGAATGTAGCAATGTTGGTTAAGGAAATTTTTACCAAAAGAAGAACAGACTAAAAACATCAACAACTAGAGCCTCGCAGATTGTAATGAGGAACAAAATGCCGGAGGCCCCCAAATAATCAGATGGAGATAATAGTGCAAATATTGAAGCAAGTTTCTAAGAAATGCAAAAGAAGTCAGGCAGTAATGGTGGATAATTTCAACTACCCTAACAGTAAGTATTGTTACAGAGCAAAGGCTACCCGAAGGTCTAGACATCCTGCAATGCAGTTCAGAGAATGTTTTAGTCATTGCCGAGCAAACCCAACAAGAAAAGGTGAACGTGCATGGGGAAATGTTGTTTTGTTGTTGTTACAGTTGCTATTTTTCTTTTGACATATTTTTGTTCAATCTCTTGTCTCTCTGTGTTGAAGGGAAAATTCAACCCGATCATGTGTTGTGGAATGGGGTTGTGGACATTTGCATCAAGGACAGGACTGATGAAGGAGATCCTTGAAATGGTCCTTTCATGAACACTGATGCCTCTCTCCCTGTCTCTCCCACATGTCGCCATCTGTTGATCTACCACTCACCCCCCTTCTGGAATGTAATGACTCTTCCTCGTAGCACCTTTAACAAATACTACTGATCATCATTGCAATGGTATTTTAAGAGATGGTAAATTAGCAAGAGGAGCGATAGGTTGGATTAGCTTTGAGAAGGTATAATAAACAGGTTAAGATGTTGGGAAATGAATCATTTCTCTTGTTTCCTTCCTGCCACGTCCCATATTATATCCAGGTGGTAGCAGCTGGGTATATATTATAGACAATAGACAGTAGGTGCAGGAGTAGGCCATTTGGCCCTTCGAGCCAGCACCACCATTCAATGTGATCATGGCTAATCATTCTCAATCAGTACCCCGTTCCTGCCTTCTCCCCATACCCCCTGACTCCGCTATCCTTAAGAGCTCTATCTAGCTCTCTCTTGAATGCATTCAGAGAATTGGCCTCCACTGCCTTCTGAGGCAGAGCATTCCACAGATTTACAACTCTCTGACTGAAAGAGTTTTTCCTGATCTCCGTTCTAAATGGCCTACCCCTTATTCTTAAACTGTGGCTCCTGGTTCTGGACTCCCCCAACATTGGGAACATGTTTCCTGCCTCTAACGTGTCCAACCCCTTAATAATCTTATATGTTTCGATAAGATCCCCTCTCATCCTTCTAAATTCCAGTGTATACAAGCCTAGTCGCTCCAGTCTTTCAACATTTGACAGTCCCGCCATTCCGGGAATTAACCTAGTAAACCTACGCTGCACACCCTCAATAGCAAGAATATCCTTCCTCAAATTTGGAGACCAAAACTGCACACAGTACTCCAGGTGCAGTCTCACTAGGGCCCTGTACAACTGCAGAAGGACCTCTTTGCTCCTATACTCAACTCCTCTTGTTATGAAGGCCAACATTCCATTGGCTTTCTTCACTGCCTGCTGTACCTGCATGCTTCCTTTCAGTGACTGATGCACTAGGACACCCAGATCTCGTTGTACGTACCCTTTGCCTAACTTGACACCATTCAGATAATAATCTGCCTTCCTATTCTTACCACCAAAGTGGATAACCTCACACTTATCCACATTAAACTGCATCTGCCATGCATCCGCCCACTCACACAACCTGCCAAGTCACCCTGCAACCTCATAGTATCTTCCTCACAGTTCACACTACCACCCAGCTTTGTATCATCTTCAAATTTGCTAATGGTACTTTTAATCCCTTCATCCAAGTCCTATTATCATATCATATCATATATATACAGCGCGAATAATTTCTGATAAAAGAGCATTGTTTGAAATGCTAATTCCGTTCCCCTCTCCTCAGATGCTGCCTGAACAGTCATGTATTTCCAGTATTTTATTTTATTTCAATTTCTAGAATCACTAGCTCTGCAAATCTATTATCTTTCTCTCAAAGCTCCCAAAGCTGTTTGCCTTTCGACACTGACTCACGTGGGCCCTCAAATGAATGCTTCTGCCATTTCAGGTTTAGTTTTCCACTTGTTTTCTGAGTTGGCAAGTATAAAATCTAGATATTGGCACAATGGTAGAGTTGCTTTCTTACAGCGTTTACAGTGCTGGAGACCCGGGTTCGATCCCGACTACGGGTGCTGTCTATGCGGAATGTAAATTGTCCCGAGTGTAGGTCAGATAGTGTTAGTTTGCCGGGATCGCTGGTCGGTGCAGACTTGGTGGGCTGAAGGGCCTGTTTCCGCATTGTATCTCTGAACTAAACTAAAAAGATATCTGCTGAGCACATGATCTTTAGGAATATGTAGGTCATACCTTGCCACAATAATCATTCCCTACAACATTTTCTGTTTCCGTACAAAGAACATTCTTTCTCATCTATCAACTTAGGGGTCACACTACCATCCTGACAGATAAATAAAATCTTCATCACAAAGCATGTTTTAAGAGTTGCTTCCACTGTATCACGGTGGTATGCCATTCCAGAGGTTTCCTTAAAGAATGCCAATAAAATCCCACAAGGTCGCCATTTTATTGTAAACGTCATCTCTAATTTCACCTTCTGAATGTACATCACTTTGAACCATTTCCCTGCTAAATACTGAGGCAAAAATAATTTTCCTGCTATTTTGCTCTTGTTGGCTGCGATTTTACATTTTGGGCTCTATTCCCACCCTGACTTTCTCTTGTTAATTAAATTTATGTGCATATAGAACATTCCACCAAGTTGATTAATGTTTCTTGATTATTTAATTTCTTAATTCCTTTTTGCTATTGAAATAGTTTTTTTACATCTGCCTTTGTTTTTTTGCACTGAGCCTCTTTGTTTCTTTCATGGGAATGCTGCGATATAACGTGACAGAAGGAGTTTTGAGGCCGAAGCCTTATTTTACACAATCTCATAAACCAAGCCAAAAAAAAAACTTCTGAAGTAAACACTGCACCTTGTCTTATGTTTATGCAATAGGATGACGGGAAAATTTGCCAAAACTTACTGAGAAAAAAAATATCAAAACATGCAAACAATGCCATGTTTTCAAGCACCAGCTGTTCTCATATTACAGTTAACTCTCTTTTTACGTCGACCTCAGCCAGAAAAAGCTAGACACAGCCATTACTCTGTTTTTTATGTAAACTACAACCTACGTTAAGATTGCACCCACTTCATTCCAACTCTGCTCCTTCTGAAATGTCAGTCACTAACCTTGACCTCAACCATGGCAAGACTGCCCTGCAAAGACAATAACTGCAATAAATTTCAGTGTCCATTGCCTGCTTGATTGGAAGGTATTTTGTGCATTTGCCTGATCTCTCTGAACAAGGCAATTCTTGGCAAGTAATGACCTGAATCATTTGTCATCACTACGTCAGTGATGAAACAACTGTCGTCACAAAAGAGCATGGAAAAACTATTCTGCGGGGATAGTTTGTTTTTGGATGTTAAGCCCCCTGAAATTCAGCACAACAGTCAATAATATAAACTGACAAAGTGCAGTGCAGTTTATAATTCAAATTTAAGAACATTCTGCTCCCCGTCACAGTATCACAGTCCGTCGAAAGATCTGCTTTGAGGAAAGTTAATAGTAAGGGCATTTCGACAAATGGACCCACTTTCCTTCAACTGACTTTTTTATTATTATGTTTACAGCCGACGGAGAGAGTATTTACTACTACTTGGAATGAATGCTATTAAATTGTTCACTTCTTTTTCATCCCCTTATTATAAGAAGGCAGCAATTTACCTTTGGACTGCTGCATAATGCCAATAGCCTTTCAGTGTAACAATCTGCAGTTTCCATCACCATTGATCAGAGACCAGGATCTTCTGCTGTGATAGGAACAATTTGACCATTTCCATGTTATCTAAGACATATCATCATCATATCATATCATATATATACAGCCGGAAACTGGCCTTTTCGGCCCACCAAGTCCGTGCCGCCCAGCGATCCCCGTACATTAACACTATCCTACACCCACTAGGGACAATTTTTACATTTACCCAGCCAATTAACTTACATACCCGTACGTCTTTGGCATTAATGGCATTAAATGGCATTAAATGGCAGGATTGAGGTCACCATCATAAATTCCAATGGCATTGGTACAGAAACATTGTCTACATGTCTAATTCTTCCAGGGCATGTCCTGGGCCTTGCATGTAGATGCATCCCAAAGACGTTTGCAGATTGAATGTCCACTGGGAATTGCTCCTCGTATGTTGAGAGTGGATGTGAAAGTGAGATTATATAGAACTAGTGTGAACGGCAGATCAAAGGTCGGCATAGACTCAGTGGGCCAAAGGGCCTGTTTCCATGCTGCATCTTTCAATTCAAATAAATTCAATTCAATTCAAGAAGGCCTCATCCTTAGAAGTTTAAAGAGATTTGGTACACCTCTGAATACTTTAACAAATATTTATAGATGTACTGTAGAAGGTATCCTGACTGCTTGTATCATTGATCTGGTATGGCAATACCTACCCATTGGAAAGCAAGAGCCTGGACAGAGTGGTGGCATCAGCCCAGCCCTTCACGGGCACAGACCTCCCCTCCATCAAAAGCATCTACATGGATCGCTGCCTCATCAGCGGCAGAAGGCGGCATCTATCATCAAGAATCCCTACCATTTGCACCGTGTCCTCTACTCACTGCGACAATTGCATGGGTGGTACAGAAGCCTGAAGACGCACACCAACAGGTTCAGGAACAACTACTTTCCTATAACTATCAGGTTCTTGAACCAAGCTTTGCGACCATAATTCTACCTTTCTTAGAGGATTGGACAGTGTAGATGCAAGAAAAATGTTCCCGATGTTGGGGGAATCCAGAACCAGGGGTCACAGTTTAAGAATAAGGGGTAGGCCATTTAGGACTGTGATGAGGGAAAACCTTTTCACCCAGAGTTGTGAATCTGTGGAATTATCTGCCACAGAAGGCAGTGGAGGCCAATTCACTGAATGTTTTCAAGAGAGTGTTAGATTTAGCTCTTAGGGCTAAGGGAATCAGGGGATATGGGGAAAGAGCCGGAAGGGGATACTGATTTTGGATGATCAGCCATGATCATATTGAATGGCGGTGCTGGCTCAAAGGGCCGAATGGCCTACTCTTGCACCTATTTTCTATATTTCTATGTTTACCTTGACAACAGAACTGCCCACCTCTTGCACAATAATGGACTTGATTTTCTTAGAATTTTGCTTTTGAGTGAATGCCTTGTGTTAGTAAGTGCACAGACATTCTACGTGTTATTTGTGTAAAATTAGTTTTTGTGTGTTTGCCTGGGTCTTGGAGCCTGTGATGCTGCTTTGAGCAACATTTTACCTGCACCTCGCCATACTCGTGCAAATGACAATACACTTGATTATAAACACTATTATTGTTTGTTTGCTTGTTTTTATGTGTGCAGATGTATTATACTGTTTATTATATCGGTTACAGAATACTCTGTTACATATTCTGTTGCTGCAAGTAAGAATTTCACCGTTCTGTCTGGGACATATGACAATAAAACACTCCTGACTCTTGGAACCTGAACTTGCAAAGAGCAGGAATAAGACAATAGGTTAGGCTGCATCTTTGGGAAGATTAGCAGAGTTAACATTTCGGGCTGAACATGTGAGATTAGTGCCTGTTCACAGGTAATTTAATCATGCATTTTGCAACAGTGGTCACCAGATAGCAACCAGAAGCACAAACCTAGCTGGAACTTTCTTCTTCCTCATTCCATATTTGCACTGTGGACAGCTTTTACACCCCCCATAATCAGTCAGAGTGAAATCAATTGTTTCAGCTATCAAGCCTAAGATGTTTTTTTGTCTTTTCTGTGAAGCTGTTGTCCTTCAGCACCGCAATTGAGTGTTAGCCTTTCGTCCAGTCTCAGTAGTGGACGTGAGCTAAATTCACTAAGTCAACAATAAATGGCACCTAGAATGGTTGGTATCGTTTGGATCTCAGGATAAAAAAATCATGGATGACAAACACTTTGTTAACCTGGACAGCGATTAATCAGCATTGGGAGCATGGGGGCTATCAGAGGTGAATCCAATCTTCTCTTCATTTTTACTGAGCACAAATGTGCTTCCTGGAGAAAATCACTGGATTGTGCTTGCCGTCAGTAGTCTGATGGTTCTTCCATTCTACAGCCCAATAGTAAAGAGGATGCATTGCCACACGTGCTAATGCTGAGCCCTGTTAACTCAGCACAGAGCTAGGGCTGAACCTGGGCTTTTTTATGATGGTCCAGTAAGGCGAACACTGGGATGCCCAGGTGTTCAGTGCCGGATTGACCTAGTTGCGAAAGTAGCATGTGCAACGGGCCCCGCATTTTCGAGGGCCCCGCACTAAATGCTTCTTCAGACTGAAGATTTTTTTTAACTAAAATACTTTATTTCTGAGTGTTTGTACAAGCCAACCTTACCTTTCCCTCCACACCCTCTCCCCAGCCCCACGACAGTCCCGACTGAGGTTAAACGGCCCCTGGAACGCACGGCTCAGTTTGGGGACGGCGATCTGCAGGCGTGTCTCGGTCCCCGGCGTTGTGCGGGCCGCTCCGTCCCACCGGTGGCTCCACACTCGGTCCCGGCTCAGTGACGCTTCTGGTCCGGCCATTCCGCCTCTTGCTCCTAGGGGGCCCCCTGACGAAGTCCCAGTCCACGCTGACGGGCTGCCCGGCCAGCTCCGACCCGTTCAAACCCTCCATGGCCACCTGCGCCTCCTTGTAGCCGAGGTCTCGTACTCCACCGGGCCAGGTTGAGGTGCAAGTTGTTGATCTCACGGTACTCGGCAAACCTGTCGTGGATGTCCTCCTTGGTGGCTTCCTCGTGGACCCCAGTCACGAACAGGATCCACCTGTTAGATAGAGCTCTAGGGGCTAGTGGAATCAAGGGATATGGGGAGAAGGCAGGCACGGGTTACTGATTGTGGATGATCAGCCATGATCACAATGAATGGCGGTGCTGGCTCGAAGGGTCGAATGGCCTCCTTCTGTACCTGTTTTCTATGTTTCTATGTTTCACCCCTCCACCAAACATTGAGGGGCTGGCTCGTCGCCGTCTTGCTGCACGGAGTCATAGTCTTCTCGCAGCTTGGATCGAGTGCCTTCCTCAGAGCCAAATCCTCGCCCCTTCTTCTACTTCACCTTCTCCTTCATTTGTGGATACTTTTGTTGCCTTCATCATCTATGGCAAAGTCCTTGCTGCCCGCCTCATGAAGGTCCGGCAGAAGAAGCATTCATTCTCTCCCGAGATGCTGCCCGACCCGCTGAGTTACTCCAGCATTTTGTGTCTGTCTCCGGTAGGGGTGCCATCTGTAGCACTCCCAAATACGGGACACCCGACATCACCGCCCCGCGGCCCACATGACCTCACCCAGCCAGCGACCATGTGCTACCGCTCTACCAATGGCGGCCGCCCAGGCCGGGATGCGGATTGCTATGCAATCTCCGTTAGGCAGCACCGTTCTGACCTCTGGAAGGTAGACAGAGATTTTAACCAGCATCTGCAGTTTTTCCTACCTACACTGTCTGGGCCTACAGTGTCCGGGCCTACAGCAGCCCCCGAGCCTAATACGGGACAAGGATGGTCCCGTACGGGACAAGCCAATTGAGCCCAAAATACGGGATGTCATGGCTAATACGGGACAGTTGGTAACCCGAACCTCCGGACAGTGTAGGCCCGCCTAACGGAGGTTGCATAGCAACCCGCCTCCCGGCCCGGGCGACCGCCATTGGTGGAGCGGAAGCACGTGACCGCTGGCTGGGTGAAGTTACGTGGGGCATGGGGCGATGATGTCACCTTGTCCCGTATTTGGGAGTGAGGAAGTTGGCAACCCTAGCTACAGGCCCCGCACTAGCTTAATCCAGCCCTCCAGGTGTTATCATACACAAATCAGCACACAGGCCCCTTTTAAGCCTCACACACACAGACATGATCTCCAGGCTTGTAACACAGCCATGCTAACTGCTGCAACAGCAAACAACACAAAACTGATTTTATAAAAACTCTTACTGTAAGCACAAATATGAGCCCATTTTGGAGCTGCCATCTTTGGGAGTGGCTCTGTCTGAGGTGAAGCATTGCGACTGAGGGTAAATGATGAGACTTGGGCTAAAGAGGCTTTGGCGAGGAGGTTGGGCAGAAGGTGAAGGTAAGAAAAGATAAGGTCTTTTTAACTTTCCTCTTTGGTCTTAGAGTAACTGAGATGGCAGCTCAGACAGTAGTATGTTCCTCCTACAGGATATGGATGATCAGGGATTCTTCCCGTGTCCTTTCCTTCCCGTGTCCTTGCCAGGTAATGTTCCATTGTACAAGTGTCACAGACAGGATAGAGGTGGAAGAAGAGGGGATGTGTCGTTGCATTTCTGATTGAAGAGAACATCACGCAGTAGTTTGAGATTAAATTACTGTGGGATCATCTAGTGAGGCTTAATGGGTGGAGTTGAGAAATAAGAAGGGGATGATCATCTGGGATGATAAGGGAAAATGAGGCTTTGGTCAAGAGTAGGAAGGAGGCAATGGGATAGGGAGAGGCAGCAGGGATCAATTGTTTCCCTGGAGGAGTTTCGGGTACTAAGGAGCAAATTGAAAAAAGGAAAGCAGAAGGGCAAAAAGGGGCCAGGAGCTAGCTCTGGCACATAGCATTAAGGATAATCCCAAGAGATTTTTTAAGCACATAAATGGAAAAAGGGTAACTAGAGAGAGAGTGGGACCCCTCAGGAATCAAAGCGGTCAACTCTGTGTGGAGCCACAGGAGATGGGCAAGGTCCTCAATGAATATTTCTCCTCTGTTTTCACTGTGGAGAAAGATAGGAGGACTGAGGAACTCGGGGCAGTCAGTATTACGGTCCAAGAGGTGCTGAAGGTCCTAACGCATATGTAGATAAATCAGATTTATCTAAGGACACTGTGGAAAACTAGAGAGGAGATTGCGGGAGTCTTAGTTGAAATTTACGAGTTGCCATTAAATACAGGCGAGGTGCCCGAAGAGTTCTGAAGCTTGGCAAAGGGGAACTTCAGTCACAATTTCACCATTTCTCTCACGTTTGTGGAAGAGGAGGACATGGCAGGACATCTTAATCAAGACCTTCTTCAAGAAAATAAATAAATCCATTTCTGTTATCTACACAGGGGACTCCCTGCTAATTATCACAGGGAATGTCGTCACCTGCTCCCAATGGCTGAGAAGCTGCTCCCTGAATCAAAGTATGGATTCTACTCATTTAGAGGAACAACGGACATAACCTTTACCAGAATCCAACTGAAATACAAAGAGCAGTATCAATCACCACAAATCAGTATTATTTTCTCAGCAAAACCCTTCAGCCCATTCAAATATATTAAGTTCATACAGGGATTGGTGCATAGGTGTGGATATGATGTTTCCCACAGGTAGGTATTTTAGCACTGGTTGCTACCGTCTGAAAATAATGTTTCGGCTGTTTATTACATAAATGAAGATGCACAGAAAATTTCTTCACCCGGGGAGTAGTGAATGGCAGAGCTGAATATAGAAACATAGAAAAATAGGTGCAGGAGTAGGCCATTCGGCCCTTCGAGCCAGCACTGCCATTCAATATGATCATGGCTGATCATCTACAATCAGTACCCCATTCCTGCTTATTCCCCATATCTCTTGATTCTAAATTGTTGATTGATTTTTAAGCAAATCAAAAGAATATTGACCACTTGCATTGCAGCAAAGTGGTGCTGCAAGAGAAGTTCAGCCACATTTTTATTGAACACTGAAGCAGGCATGAGGGGCCAAATCACCCCTTTCCTTTACTTATGTTCACATGTTATGTTCAATTGAGAGGGAGAATCCTTTTCAAATTTCACAGCCGGCAGAAATTCATCTCTGTTTTACATTTGCTACATGATTCCATGCAGGCTGTGATTTTAACCAATTGATTCACCACAGACTCAGTGCAGGCATCATTAACCCAACACTTATCTCACTCATCCTCACCTCCAACAAGCATCTTGCTGGAGTGGAACTAATCTACAGGACAAATTGGAAACTGCTTTGCCTCTACTTCAGAAGCAAGGTCACCCCAAATTCGGTCACCTGCCTGCAGTTAGCAGGTGATGCCTGTGTTTACACGTTTGGAGGGTGTGCTTAAATCATTCCTAACGTATTCGCAAAAACATATATGAAAAAGGCCATCATGCTTAACATTTCAAGAAAAGTTATTTTTACCAACTGCTGCTCGACATGTGCTGTTATGTTTGTGTGCCATTGTATGTTCGTTTTCTTAGTACCTGAACTGATGTACAGCACTTTGGTCAACGTGGGTTGTTTTTAAATGTGCTATACAAATAAAATTGACTTGACTTGACATATCACCACCCTCTAAAAATAAAATCTACAATGGGACCCCGGAAAATATACAATGTATCCCATATCTCAGGGACCACCTTTCAACAGAGGCATGTGTTGGTCAAATTTACCTTCAATGCACAAACATGAACTGTAGACAACTGTGGAGGAGAGTTTTTTTAAGATCTAGCTTATTCAACCTTTCGTCATAAGACAACCCGGTCATTTTGGCTATTTGTCAAGGAAACCTTCCCTGATTTACTTCCAGTTTATTAATATCCTACATTAAATAAGGACATCAATTCAATACACGGTATATGTGGTCGCACCAATTTGACAATTAAAGTATAACCTTCTCAATTTCTATACAATTCCCAACCAATAAAAAATTAACAGACGTAGCTTTCCTAATGCTTCCTGTACCTGTATTGCACATTTCTGCACATTAATAAGTGGTACGCATAGTTCTCTTTGCATCACAGAACTCAGCAATCTCTCACCATTTAGAACATATGTATTTTTCCTTTTCCTGCCAAAAATGAATAATATCATATTTTCTCACACTGTCCTCCATTGTTAGATCTTTCCCAGTTTATTTAATCTATTTATTCCATTGTATCCTTTTCACAAGTTACATCTCCTCCTCACTGACCAGCACAAAAGTGCTCCTCAAAGTTGTGTGCTTAGCACCCTACTCTACTCTCTTTACTTTCATGACTACATGGCTATGAGCAACTCCAAAGTCATCTACAAATTTGTTGACGACATCACTGTTGTTGGTCGGATCATGGGTGTACAGGAGAGAGATAGTACACCAGGTTGAGTGATGTCACAACAACAACCTCTTTCTCAATGTCAACAAAAGGTTAAGGTTTATGTTTATTATGGTCACATGTACTGAAATACAGTTTGGCATGCTATCCAAACAGAACAGATATACACTACATAGAAACAATCAGTTCAAACTCAAGTACAATAAATAGAGCAAAGGGGAAGATACAGAGTGCAGAATATAGTTCTCAGCATTATAGCGCATCCATAGAAACAGAGAAAATAGGTGCAGGAGGAGGCCATTCGGCCCTTTGAGCCAGCACTGCCATTCATTGTGATCATGGCTGATCATCCACAATCAATAACCCGTGCCTGCCTTCTCCCCATAGCCCTTGATTCCGCTAGCCCCTAGAGCTCTATCTAACTCTCTCTTAAATCCATCCAGTGATTTGGCCTCCACTGCCCTCTGTGGCAGCGAATTCCACAAATTCACAACTCTCTGGGTGAAAAAGTTCCTTATCACCTCAGTTTTAAATGGCCTCTTCTTTATTCTAAGACTGTGGCCCCTGGTTCTGGACTCGCCCAACATTGGGAACATTTTTCCTGCATCTAGCTTGTCCAGTCCTTTTATAATTTTATATGTCCCCTCTCATCCTTCCAAACTCCAGTGAATACAAGCCTAGTCTTTTCAATCTTTCCCCACATGACAGTCCCGCCATCCCAGGGATCAATCTTGTGAACCTACGCTGCACTGCCTCAATTGCAAGGATGTTCATCCTCAAATTAGGAGACCAAAACTGTGCACAATTTTCCAGATGTGGTCTTACCACGGCCCTATACAACTATACTATACAAATCCTACAGTTGTATAGTATTAGACAAAGCCAACGTCCTCAATGGGGAAGAGGTGAATTGAGCAATACCCTAGCTTATGGAAGGATTGAAAGATACAGCATGGAAACAGGTCCTTCAGCCCACCGGGTCTATGCCGACCATTGATCACCCATTCACACAATTCATCCCACTTTCGCATCCACTCCCTACACACTAGGGCCAATTTACAGAGGCCAATTACCCTACAAACCTGCACATCTTTTTCTATTGACTGTCAACTCGACCAGACTTGGCTACTTTCATACCAATTTAGCTTAATCAGCAAGCTTAACAACCAGGTAAATCACACCATAGATGAGTACAATCAAACTTATACAAGTACAACAGGTAGTGCAAAAAGGGAAAGGAAACAGTGTGTAGTGTTATAATGTTACAGCTAAAGAGAAAGTGCAGATGAAAAAAATGCAAGGGCCGCAACGAGATAGATTGGGAGATCAGGACTGCTACCTTAGCTTATATGAGTTCTGTTCCATAGTCTGATAACAGAGTGGAAAAGGCAGTTCTGGAATCTTGTGGTATGTGCTTTCAAGCTTTCATACATTCTGCCCAACTGGAGAAGGGAGAAGGAATGAGTGGAGTGTAACTGATCCTTGATTATGTTGGCTGCTTTCCTGAGGCAACATTAAATGGAAATGGAGTCAATGGGGGTGGGAGGCTAGTTTGTGTGATGGGCTGGGCTACATCCACAACCATCTGCAATTTCTTGTTGTCTTGGACAAGGCAGTTGCCAAACTAAGTTATAATGCATTCCACTGTATACAGTGCATTCAGAAAGTATTCAGACCCCTACACTTTTTCCACATTTTGTTACGTTACAACCTTATTTTAAAATGGAGTAAATACTTTTTTTTTATCATCAATCTACACATAATACCCCAGAATGAAGATGTGAAAACAGGAGCTTAGAATTTTTTTGCAAAGTAATTCAAAAGAAATAACTGAATTATCACATTTCCATAAGTATTCCATAAGACCCTTTGATATAACACTCAAAATTAAGCTTAAGCATGTTTCCATTGATTATCCTTGAGATGTTTTTACAACTTGATTGAAGTCCATCAGTGGTAAATTAAATTGATTGGACATGATTTGGAAAGGCACACACGTATCTATATAAGGTCCCACAGTTGACAGTGCATGTCAGAGCAAAATCCAAGCCATGAAGTCGAAGGAATTGTCTGTAAGACCTCCGAGACAGGATTGTATCGAGACACAGATCTGAGGAAGGGTATAAAACAATTTCTGCAGCATTGCAGGTCCCGAAGAGCACAGTGGCCTCTGTCATTCTAAAATGGAAGAACTTTGGAACCACCAGGACTCTTCATAGAGTTGGCTGCCCGGCCAAACTGAGCAATCAGGAGAGATGGGTCTTGGTCAGGGAGGTGACCAAGAACCTGATGGTCACTCTGACAGAGCTCCAGAGTTCCTCTGTGAAGATGGGAGAACCTTCCAGAAGGACGACTATATCTGCAGCACTCCACCAATCAGGCCTTTATGGTAGAGTAGCCAGACGAAAGCACTCCTCAGTAAAAGGCACATGACAGCCCGCTTGGATTTTGCCAAAAGGCACCTAAAGAACTTTCAGACCATGAGAAACAAGATTCTCTGGTCTGATGAAACCAAGATTGAACTCTTTGGCCTGAATACCAAGCGTCACGTCTGGAGGAATCCAGGCACCGCTCATCACCTGGCCAATACCATACCTACGGTGAAGCATGGTGGTGGCAGCATCATGCTGTGGGGATGTTTTTCAGCAGCAGGAACTGGGAGACTAGTCAGGCTCGAGGGAAAGATGAACGAAGCAAAGTACAGAGAGATCCTTGATGGAAACCTGCTCCAGAGCGTTCTGGACCTCAGACTGGGACGGAGGTTCACCTTCCGACAGGACAATGACCCTAAACACACAGTCAAGACAACGCAGGAGTGGCTTCGTGACAAGTCTGTGAATGTCCTTGAGTGGACCAGCCAGAGCCCGGACTTACACCCGATAGAACATCTCTGGAGGGACCTGAAAATAACTGTGCATCGACGCTCCCCATCCAACCTGACAGAGCTTGAGAGGATCTGCAGAGAAGAATGGGAGAAATGACCCAAATACAGGTGTGCCAAGCTTGCAGCATCATACCCAAGGTGACTAGAGGCTGTAACCGCTGCCAAAGGTGGCTCAACAAAGTACTGAGTAAAGGGTCTGAATACTTATGTGAATGTGATATTTCAGTTATTTATTTTTAATTACTTTGCAAACATTTCTAAACGCCTGTTTTTTCTTTTTTGTTATGGGTATTGTGTGTAGATTGATGATAAAAAAAAGAGAATTTAATCAATTTTAAAATAAGGCTGTAACGTAACAAAATGTGGAAAAAATGAAGGGGTCTGAATACTTTCTGAATGCACTGTATAGTACATATCTATAGTACATCTGTAGGAATTAGTAAGGCTCATTGGAGGCATGCTGAATTTCATTAGTCTTCTGAGGATGTAGAAGTATCGATGGCATATTATCAATGAAATTTGCCCAGGACAAATTATTGATGATATTTATGCCAAGAAACTTGAAGCACACCACCATCTCCGCTTCACCGCCAATGATGCAGACTGGGGCATGTACTCCTGAAGGCAATGATTAGCTCTTACTTTTTGCTGACACAGCGGGAGAAGTTGTTATCTTACATAGACAATGGGTGCCAGGAGTAGGCCATTCGGCCCGTCGAGCCAGCACCGCATCTTGGCACCATGATATTAAGCTCTCTATCTCCTTCCTGTACTCCATCTTAATCCATGCACATTTGGTGCCTTAATCCAAGTTATTTATATAATTTGTAAAATGTTGAGGCCTGTCATCATTCCCTGTGGTACACAACTTGTTACATCTTGTTAACAAGTCAAAGATCTATTCATGCCTACTGTTTCCTGTGAGTCAACTGATTTTCTATTCACATTAATTTATTACTTCCATGAACTTTTATTTTTCTGTGATAACTTCCGATGTTGTATCTCATCAAATGCCTCCTTTGTCCACTGCAAAATCTCTAACAAGATGGTCAAACATGATTTTAATTTGCAATTCCATGTTTTGCCAGATTTTCTTGAACTTTTCTTAAGAGCCCCATCATAACATCTTTAAAGTTCACTTCTCAAACTTTCCTTATTGAACGATGTTAGGGGTTTTGAATAAAGAATTTAAATTTGCTTTTTTCCGCTTCCAAACGGAACCAATTTTGGAACATTAAAACAGTGCGTTAACTATCTAATACCACCCCTTCAAACACCTCGGTTGAAGTCCAGCAGGAACTGGAGATTTGGCAGTCCGCAGATCCAACAATTTGCGCAGTCCAATCACCCTGATTATTGTAATCTTCCTTCATTTCTCCTTCCCTTCCAACTTATAGCTATTTCTGGAACATCACTTACATCCTCAACAGTACAGATGGATGCAAAGTGACCATTTAATTGATTTGTCATCCTCCTTCTTTTCCATTATTAATTCCCAGACTTGCCTTGTTTAGGACCAATGCTTACTTTGTTAACTCTTATTTTAGAACCATCAATTGTCTTACCATCTGTTTATAAAATTTTATGACACAGTATTCGTTTTGAGCCTGCCAATTTTAAACTGTCCATTTTTCCCACACTGCAGCCTTGGGTCCCGGACTGACATTTATCATGGGCTCAGTATCTATCAAAGTATTGAAAGATCATTGTAGGGCTGGAGGTGATAGGGACAGATTTGGCCAAGGATGGGTAAGAATATAGCAATGTTTAGCCAGGAGTCAATGCAGATCAACAAGCACTGGGGTGATAAGTGAGTGCGAATGGGTGTAAATCAAGATGCAGGCAGCAAAATGTTGGAATTTTGGCAAATTAAAAACAAATATAAAAACAAACAAACAAGAGCCTAAATAGGAGTATAATGGAATTGCCCAGATTTAGTCATAGAATGATTGCGATAATGGATAAACAAACCCTTTGGCCAAAATCATCCATGTTGACCAATATCTGAGCTAGTTCCATTTGCCTGTGTTTGGTCCATATGGTTCTAAACCTTTTCTATCCATGTACCTGTCCAAATGCCTGTTAAACATTGTAATTGTATGTTTTTACATATTTATCTTTGTATGCTTTTACATACAAATTAATTACAATTACAATTGTACCTACCTCTACAGCTTCCTTTGGCAACTCATTCTAAATATTCACCACCCTCTATGTGGAAAAAGTAGTAAAGAGATAGATGAGCTCATCCTTCTTCCTACCAAACTCAATATTAACTTTGGTGACCCTATTTACTGAAATCCATTCCAATTATTTATTCATTTTTTGGGATATTGGTTTCATTAACGAGACAGTACTCTCATGTTGCAGATAATCATTATTTGGCACTCTTATAGTGAGAGTATCCATACTGCATACAAGCAAGCATGGACTGCTTCATTTACTGAGGAGTTACAATTGAACATTGTAAAATAATTCACAAACTTTCCCTCATCAAACCTTCTGATGGGAGGAAATGTCATGATAAAGCAATTGAAGATGGTTGGGCCTAGTACATTGTTCTAAGGAATCCTTGCAGCAATATTGTGGAACTGAAATAAATGGCCTCCAACAGCGACGTTCATCTTTGAGATGGTGGCACCTTCCGAATAGATTGAATGGTCAGTAATTAGCTGGATTATGATTCGTCTATACCTTTTGTGGGCAGAGTGTATCTGGGCAATTTTCCACTTTGTTGGGCAGATGCCAAAGCTGGAATTGTACTGGAACAACTTGTGTAGAGGACTGGTTAGTTCTGAAGTGCGATCTTCAGTACTATGTTCGGTATGTTATCTGGTCCTGTATCCTCAACTGTTTTTTCTTTATATTGAAGTGGCTGAAGACTGGCTTCTGTGATGATAGGATCTCAGGATGAGGTTGAGATGGATTATCTACCTGACACTTATGGCTGAACATTGTTGTGAAAGTTACAGATCCATGTCTTTAGCGCTGATATGCTGGGCCCCTGCACTGTTTGAGGAAGTGGATGTTCTTGGAGCTTCTTCCTTCTGTTTAGTTGTCTACCACCATTCAAAACTAGGTGTGGGACTGCAGAGCTTGATCTGTTCCACATGCTGATCAGCTTGTAAGATCTCTTAACTCTGTGTGTTGAATGGTGTCCTTGCAGTTGAGTACGATTTTTTTCTTCATGTGTAGTTTCGCCAAATTGGAACCTCATTTAAAATTTCACGCCTTGAGATCAAGTTTGCATTAATGTATTCTGAGTCTGAAGAAGGGTCCTGACCCGAAACGTTGCCCGTCCTTTTTCTCCAGTGATGCTGCCTGACCCACTGAGGTACTCCAGCACTTTGTATCTATCTTCGGTATAAACCAGCATCTGCACTTTCTTTCTACACATTGCATTAGTGAGGAATGTGTTTCTGCATTCTTTAAGGACGCAAAGTTGAACCCAAGGCTTGAAAGTAGACTGATAAATATGTTGCGCCATGAGGTGAAAATGCCGATGGCTGCTGCTAATGGTCCACAGTGCCTCGTGGACACCCAGTTCTGAGTTGCCAGGTCCCTTCTGAGGCTATTCTATTGGGCAGTAATGTGTCTCACACGCACAATAGAGAGGATCCTATGTATGAAAACAGTCAGTGGGCCTGTACTCGCTGGAGTTTAGAAGAATGAGGGGGGACCTAATTGAAACATACCGAATAGTGAAAGGTACATGGATAGAAAAGGTTTAGAACCATATGGACCAAACACAGAGTGGATGTGGAGAGGATATTTCTGGTGGGAGAGTCTTGGACTAGAGGTCATAGCCTCAGAATTAAAGGACGTTCCTTTAGAAATGAGATGAGAAGGAATTTCTTTAGTCAGAGGGTGGTGAATCTGTGGAATTCTTTGCCACAGAAGGCTATGGAGGCCAAATCAATGGATATTTTTAAAGCCGAGATAGATAGATTCTTGATTAGTACAGGTGTCAGGGGTTATGAGGAGAAGGCAGGAGAATGGGATTAGGAGGGGGAGATAGATCAGCCATGATTGAATGGCGGAGTAGACTTGATGGGCTGAAAGGTCTTGTTCTGCTCCTATTACATATGACCTTATGATTCTGCTCTGTAAGGGCTGTCTTGTCACAAGGTCACTTAAACCTATGTTATTGGGGACAGATGCCATTGATGGACTGTTGAGGAGGAATGTGCAAAATCAATTGGACTGGAAACAACTTTGTCATGTCTGAAAATGCCTAGATCAGTGCTATTTGGTCCACCTGGTTTTGCCTTTTATGTTTCAACATATCAGTCATGAGACAATGGAGTGGCTTGTAAAGCCATTTCATAGAGCACATATAAGTCAATCACATAAGACCATAAGACACAGGAGAAGAATTAGGCCTTTCAGCCCATCAAGTCTACGCTGCCATTCAATCATGGCTGATCTATTTTTCCCCTCAACCCCATTCTCCTGTCTTCTCCCCGTCACCATTGATGCCCTTCCTAATCAAGAACCTATCAATCTTCACCTTAAAAATACCCAATGTCTTGGCCACCGAGGCCATCTGTGGCAATGAATTCCACAAATTCACCACCCTCTGGCTATAGAAATTCCTCCTCGTCTCCATTCTGAGATTGGTGACTCTGGAAATGCATATTGACCAAGAAGGGTAGAATGACAGTTTTCCTCCCATGAAGGACATTTTGGTTGCATATTGATGGAGGGGTTAATCGCAATGAAAATACAAGAACATTTGCAAGGAGAAAAAAAAATGCATTTCAGTACAGATATACAGCATGTACTGAATGATCTAACATGTGATAATGGCCCTTTATTCCTAAATGCATTACATACTCAATGTGTAAAATCTGTCTGTGCAGGCATTTTGCGTTTAATAGTTTCTTGCTGTAATATGTTTTAAATACAAATTTACCTCAAACAATGTGACCCTAGATTCACTCTCGAAATGCAGACATGAGTAAACTATGTTAATATAAAAATGACTATTAAGTTAGATGGAATAGGAAACTCAGGTCATAATATTGGCGAATTACTTTACCACTTCAGTGAATCTTTTTGAGCTCACAGCAAACGATTTCACAGTTTTTGTCAGAAATGAGAGGATATTGGGCTCACATGAGCGCTTTAACCACATTTAATTTTATCATCTCTGAGACCAAACAATTTAGCCCTTTCCATTTTCTTTGGTTTTTTGACTTTATGTAGAAAGTGATTCAGAGGAAAGGGCTCATGGTGTGAACACAGATCACAGTTTGGCTTATTTGCATTGGAAATGCCTCCCTGAGGTACTGTGCTGTGAAAAACGAGTGAAACTACAGGTTAATAAACCTCTATTTCTGGCAAAGGCAACTGTCATTCATTTTTTGTCCCATTATGCATTGCTTGTCAAATAAGCATTGAAGCTGACCCTTGAACTCAATCTGCACATGCTTATTGAGGCATAAATACCTATCATATCACAGTAAATTAAATTCAATTTTTAAAAAGCCTTCTATTTTGCAATCTGTCAGACTTAATGTTATGTTTTATTCTTGGACTACTTTTAAGTATCCTGATAAATTTCTCTCGGTATAGCTTCTGATTAACAGAAAGCATTTATTTAGAGCAAACACCCGTTTATTAATACCCCTGATTAGTTAGCTCTCATCATATGGCATTGCACCCTGCCACAGGGACCCCAAAATCAAAATACTTTGTCCCTTGTCACTCCTGTTGAGATTAAAATTGCCATTCACTTCTGTTAGTAATGCTGCTGGCTGCTAAATTGTCCATTTCCACCATTAAACCCAGCATATAATGATTTTACTCATTTCTGCAAATACTTTTTTTTTGGCAAAATATTGAAAAGCTATGCACCCTGAAGCCTTTTAGAATGATATTAATTCACTCCAAACAGAATTGCGCCCTCAAATGATTAAACAGCTTTGAAGTTATGATTATTATTGAAGTACGTTTCATAATTTTTTTCAAAAACAGATCATTTCCAAAGGTATCCATTGCCCCAATGAGTAAATGGATTTCAATGTTGACTTTGCCAATATTCATGCAGCAGCTAACAGTACTGAGAACAGGTTAACTAATCATTTACCCTGATAGTGACTTTGCTGGACACAACATGGCTGCCACATTCCTCTTCCCATCAATTATAAAGTGGTTCTTTGAACCAGATTTTATGTTTAGTATATGCTCTTAATGATCTTCAACCCAACTAAGTGTCTACCCTCATTATTACAGACCTCTTTCTAACGGATTTTAGTTATAGTGGACTGAGCGTTCCCACAGTAATCAGACACTACATAGAAACATAAAATAAGTGCAAGAGTAGGGCCAACACCGTCGTTCAATATGATCATAGCTGATCATCCAAAATCAGGACCCCGTTCCTGCTTTCTCACCATATCTTTTGATTCCGTTAGCCCAGAGCTACATGTACCATATCTACAGTCTCTTTAAGAACACAGGCTGTTCGTTACACCGCGGGAGGTCAATGAAATTGTCAACCGATTGTTTCGATCAACACTTAACTCTATTAAACAATGCAACAAACACCCTTTAGTATTTTTAGTTTGCATTAATAAAAATAATTTTTTAGCTGTTAAAGAGAACTTTGTGCACTCAGCAAGTTAGGCAGAGTTTTTGGAAGGAAAAATGTCCTTTCACCCTGTTGGTCGTGGGAGTCTGACTTAGACTGGGACAGGGTTTCCTCGCCCCACCACCCCAACGCCCATGACCTTCCATTTTGCTCTCAATCTCTGAATGCGGGATTCAGCAGCAGGGGCAGTGGTTATTGCCAATTCCCGGCTGCGCTAGACAAGGCCATTTGGGGCCGCTGCGCCTTCTGGGGCCGCTGTGTTCCGTGTGGTGAGGGAGGTCCCACTGGGCTCTCAGTGACGGGGCTCCAGGATTCTGACCCCATGGGCGAAAACTCTTACTCATTAATAGTGGACAATCGGCAATAACGGACACCATTCCCCTCCCTCCATGGTCCGTTGTAATGAGGATCATCTATACTGGGAGGGGGTCATGGTTATTGGCTTCAATGTGCAGGGAGGGATATTTTATTGCTACCTAGTGGTGTTGCTGAAAAGGACACATGCTGGAAAGCTGGAAAAGACACCCTCCATGCAAGCAATAAGCCTTCCAAAGTGAAGTTTCCAGGGCTCTCAGTATGAGTTAGCATCTTTAGAAGTAAGTTAGAAATCCAAACGGACAAAATTATTTCTAGCCAGCAGTCTTTATTCAAAAACTTAACAGGCATCATTTCATGGAAACGCAGGAGACTGCAGATGCTGGAATCTTGAGAAAAAGACAAAGTGCTGGAGGAACTCAGTGGGTCAGGCAGCATCTATGAAGGGAAAAGGGCAGAAGACATTTTGTCCGTCATCATTTTATGTTCTAACATCAAGTGTTGAACACCTACAATGTGCAAGTTAAAATGACAGACACATGCAATATGTCAGAGCTTCACCTCTCCTCTCACTTCCATGTGCACTGATAGGTCTCCATGTGAAAATGACATCCTTTCAAGATCTCTTTGTCACCAACAAACCATTTTCTTTCCCTTTTCGACTCCACATAAGTTCTTTGCCCAGTACTTTTCTTTTACATATGCCTTCTGGCTAAACACTAATGAAATTTCTTTGCTTAATTTGATTCTGCTGATTCTTACAGTTATGACCTTCCTTTCCCAGGAGATGCATGATTGAACATTCCTTTACCTTATGGATGGGAGAAAACATTGGCTAGAAACTGGACAGATCATTTCCATAATTACAGAATTCAGTGTAATGACCTTATAGAACAATAAAATGTTCCCAACCTATTTCCATTTCAGAGACTGACATTCAAAAAAATTTCCATTTTATAATACGCAAGGAATCACAAGAAAACAAATTCACTTTCTCGTTCTTTGAAGAGGATACTATCCTATTATCCCGAGGTTAATTTTCTGAATAATAAAGGTTACAATTTAATATTTAGCATTTCTTTGTCTTTAATAGCTGGATTATTTACGATCTCAATGATTAGTTGACTGATTTAAGACAATCAGTTATAATGGTAGGTTTGAAGAGTGGGATCTAAGATGAGGTTTGGAATAATTAAAAAGATCACACAGTCCTTGCTTGAATGTAATTATTCCATTATTTTATTGAATTCAAGAAATTGCTGAGGACAGTGGGGACTGAAGTGAGTTTGCCGGAATGTGAAAGCTCCGTTAGGTTGCTTCTCTTTTCTGTAAAAATGGACAAAACTTTATTTTAAAAGGTTGTAAACAAAATAGAGGATTATAATCACTCCCATTAAGCTCCCCCGAAGGCTGTCTGCTGTAATACAGGGAGGGGTCCACAGAGAAGAAGCATTCAATTACGAGCATGTTTCAGACTCCCAGGCAGACCAAGAGCACGGGTATCGCAAGTGGCCTCATCAACCCTGGGTTAGGGGTCAATAAAAACATCCTGGGTTCAATTCCTGGTCTTTATCCAGAATTCCGACCGAAATATGTGCACATGTGTGTGAAAGTCAGATGAGGACAGGATAAGGGTTATTTCAGGATAATCTGCTGATACCCACTTTTTTGGCGGCTCAGTGATAATGAATGGCCACTTGAGACAGGTGACTGCCAGTGCATGGAACATGACTCTAGCTAAGATAGACACAAAAAGCTGGAGTAACTCAGCATCTCTGGAGAAAAGGAATAGGTGACGTTTCGGACCGAGACCCTTCAATTCCTTTTTGTGCCTATCTTCAGTTTAAACCAGCATCTGCAGTTCCTTCCTATAGATGACTCCAGCTAAAGTCTGTCTTCAGACTAAGAGGGTAAGGAGGAGATCTGTGTTAAAATTAACTCTACCTACCTGAAGCCAGTCAGAACTATCACAAAATATGTAATTGTTTGATTAAAAATAAAGGAAAAACTATAACAGCTGGAAACACAATCAAACAATGGAACAACTTCATTCTATCCATATCTAAGAGAAATAGAAGCTTTATTTTTCAGAGGGATTAAGTCATTGAATACATTCATTATTTTATCTATTACCTGTTGACAGTTGTACCGTGCATTTTGTTTGTTGCCTTATATTTATAATTGATTGATGTATTAAAAAAACACAAATATTTGAAAGAGTTACTGAAGACTTGTTAGAGATACAGCATGGAAACAGGCCCTTCAGAGGGGAAAGATTTTATAGAAGGGTAGCTTTTTCACACAATAGCTAGTGGGTATATGGAAATTGCTGCCACAGGAGCAGGCAGGTACAATAACATTTAAAAGTCATTTGGACAGGTACATTGACAGGAAAGGTTTAGAGGGCTATGGGGCAGTCATGGGCAAATGGAAATCGCTTGGCTGGGGCATGTTGGTTAGCCGGATGATTTTGAATGAAGGGCCTGTTTCCGTGCTGTATGACTCAATGCCAAAGAGTTGTTCAATTTCACTCCCTTCCCCTCCCCTGCCTGCCCCCAGCTCACACAGGATGGAAGGCTAGTTGACTTCAAGTTTAATGTTTAAATAATATTTACGTCATCACCAACCCAAAGGTACCTGCCGATGGGTATATGAACCCCTCCAGCCCCCCTTTATTAAGCTGCTTCTCCCTCTTTGCCAGTTGAGTACTTCCAGGATTTTCAGTCCTGTGTGCCTGGATTTGACATATTATCTAAATCTTCTACGAATATCATTCAGGACAGCATATGATCTGATAAATGAACTTGCCTGACTTTTTTTTCACATGCAGTACAAGGTGATGCAAGAACAAGAAGATCTGCCTCTGACCTATACAATGATATATTCACCAAAGTAAAAGGTTGCTATGACACAATAAATAGAAGAATGATACTGGGAATCATGATGTTCTAATGATTAATATGGGCTCCAATGTAACTCGGCAGTGAATTAAAAACTTGTACCTATCACTGGGTGTGAATGGTGATGGAATAACAGATAGTATATTGATGGTGAGGGTATAAATGATGCACAAGAGTGAATTTCAATATGAAATCCAATTAAGGAGTTCAAGTAGTTTATATTTAGAATAATATACTATAAATTACAAACTATGCATAAAGGACACCTTTCCTCACATTTCTATGTCCTTACGATTTTCCACATTTCCCACTTCTATCCGTAAGTTTGTTCCAAATTCTGATCATTCGTTGCGTGAAAAGGTGTTTCCCGAAATCAATCTTTAATTTTTATTTTCCTATTTTGTAAATTGTTCCCTGTTTTCAGTTGAGATATTAAAACAATGCTCCATAAACTTTCTCAGGTGAAGATAATTTTATCTCATTTGGTTATCCTTCTTATATCCTGTATTTCTATTCTTGATTAAGGAGGGCTTCAAAGGTTATGGGGAGAATGCTGGAGAACGAGGAATAAATAAATCAGCCACGATTGAATGGCAGAGTGGCCGCGATGAGCTGAATGGCCTAATTCTACTCCTCTGCCTTATGGTCTTAGGGTCTTACATACTTTAATATTCTTTTGCACTACTCTAATTCTGCACTACAATCTTGCACCATTCTGCTGTTTTGCACTTGACATTGTATTGATTATTGAATTTATCATTACTGCATATTGTGATATATTTCCCAAAACATATTATACCACTTAATATTCCCCAAACATATTATATCAATGTCATACAGCTATTGACATTGGGGATGTCAATGGCACACCTTAACTCTTTAGGGGAGCTAAGGAGCTTGTAATGCATAAATCGACAGCTGTATTTTCTGGACAACAATAGGGACCATATCTTCAAAGTACTTTCCTGGCCATAAAGTACTGAAAGGGAAACATTATATAACTGCATATTTCTTTTTCCTATTTATTTTTCATTTGTGCGAATTAATTTTTCTAAGCTTCCTCCTACCACATATACTTTCCAAAAGATCCTTCTCAATCGTAATCCACTCAAGGCTTTATAACTCACAGCTCTAAAACTCAGCATCACTCTTACTTTCCTTCTGTGAATCCTTTCCAGGTGCCTTAGATGCTGTGATTCAACCACACATCTGAGTGCTTGGATCACTTTGTTAATTGTTCCTTTGCAATTACTGGCCAGAATCACCATAGAATCCATCAAAGCCAGATTACTTTCACACTCCACACACTATGCAGATCAGTGCGACTGATTAAACCAGGGAAAGAGTTAAGGTGTGCCATTTGATCTTTACCCTAACATAATTTCAAATGAACAGGGAGATGCTGCCTGCAGCCA
Source organism: Rhinoraja longicauda (assembly GCF_053455715.1). Taxonomy (NCBI): domain Eukaryota; kingdom Metazoa; phylum Chordata; class Chondrichthyes; order Rajiformes; family Arhynchobatidae; genus Rhinoraja; species Rhinoraja longicauda. The sequence continues at coordinate 44,799,744 of NC_135963.1, forward strand.
GTCTAGTTATCAGGGATTGCACATGACATGAAGGTCTTCTTTTTAATATATTTTGAGTGAAAGAAGGAAAGAAGGAACATTTAATAAGAAATTATTGAAAGGCTTTTGCAGAAATAGCAAAGAAACTTCACTGTTTAGTTGCAGATTAAGATGAAGGATAAACATTCAAATATTATTAATGCAACAAAACTTACCTTTATGTTAAAATATTGAGATTTTTTGTACTTTTGCACAATGTTTCATTCCGTTAAGTTACTTCTTTTTGTCTTCAAATATACGAGTTGGGTTTTCTCTGGGTGCTCCTGTTTCTACTCACACTCCAAAGACGTACAGGTTTGTAGGTTAATTGGCTACCATAAAATCGTAAATTGTCCCAAGTGTGTGTAGGATAGTGTTAGTGTGCGGATCATTGGTTGGTGGGCTGAATGGCCTGTTTCCAATCCGTAGCTCTAAACTAAACTAAACTAAAGCTAAATCATAGACATAGAAACATAGAAAATAGGTGCAGGAGGAGGCCATTTGGCCCTTCGAGCCAGCACCGCCATTCATTGTGATCAAGGCTGATCATCTACAATCAGTAACCAGTAAATCGAGCCAAAGACTCAAGCAAGCAAAAGATTTCAATCCTAAACTATGTTGAATTTCCTGATCTAAAATGTGGCTCTCTTAAATGATTTGAACATTGCAGAGCTGAAGAATCAGAATCAGAATAGCCTTTATTGTCATAAAAAACCCCAAGTCTTTTGGACGAAATTCCGTTACCCACAGTCCAACAATAAGAGCAATAAAAATAAGCAATAACACACACACAATCACAAACCAACACAAAACAAAAAAAAGAAACATTCATCACTGTGAGTCTCCTCCAGTCACCTCCTGACTGTGATGGAAGGCCAGAATGTCTTCCCCTGCCGTCTTCTCCCGCGGTCAGGCTGTTGAAGTTGCCACGTCGGGGCGGTCGGGGCTCCCGACACTGGGCGGAAAAAAATCCCGCGGCCTATTGCAGGCCGCACCGGACGGTGAAAGGTCCGCAGCGGGCCGACCCAAGCCCCGAAGAAGTAAATATTAGCCAGTGTTCCCTCCCTCACTTCACTGATTATTCATTGATTCCCCTGAAATGCGAATCAAAAACTTGCAGATGCTGGAAATCTGAAATAAAAGCTGAGAATGCTGGAAATACTCAGCAGTTCAGGCTGCATTTGTGGTAAGTGAAACACAATTAATGTTTCAGAATGAAAACCATTTGTCAGAACCATCAGAGACACCCTTTCCACCCCCACCCACCTATTCCACACTCTTTGCAGATTCATTAACTTTTTTTCTCTCCTTTTCAATTGTGACTAAGGGTCATTGACATTGGCAGTAACACTGTTTCTCTTCCCACAGATGTGGCCTGACCTGCTGAACATTTTCAGCATTTTATGTTTTTATCCTCTAACATGTTTTTGGACATTGGGTTAGGAGACAACTATACTAAGCCGTGATGCTCCTACAATCAACCAGCTTGCTCACAAGTTGCCTAGGCTCTCTTTTGGTGAATGGCCTCTTTGATGAAATACTGTGGCTGCTAGCAATCATGAAGCAACCATATAGGCAAACGATGAGGAGAAGATTTGGAAAGGAAATTTGGTCTGAAAATGAACTTTGGGGGCAAAATACAAACCAGCAGAAATTTAAGTAAATATGGAAAATAACCAACAAGACCTTTCATTCTAAACATAATGACAATTTGTTTTTCCCTGTAAGATTTTCATTAAAATGGCAAGACAAGCAACACCAAATCATTAATTTTCTGTCTCCAAGTTTCCTGTGATAAATAGATTTCCATATGACCTGCAGAAGTTTATACAATTCATTAAAGCATCTTGTCCATAGAAGAAAATGGATAAAATGCAAAGCGTTCCCATCCATGGCCAGAGAACCCATCCGAAAATTGTTTATATATCAACATTTTAGAATTCAAATGCAAAGAATTTAGAGATTTTGGAGGTAAAAGGAAAGCCACATTCTTTCCTCAATCAGCAGTGGACATTGGTTAGAATATTTTAAATTCAATATTAATACATTCTTTATAAAAATAGGCTATGATTACAGAATGACAGGAAAACATTTAATTCAATAATAACTTGAGAAGAGACCAAGAATATGCACAAAAAACAGTCTGTCTTAGCAATTAGGAAGCATTTGGTCCCAGTCAGATGAGAAAAAGAATATTAACATTATTGAGAACAGCTAATTCATTTTTGGGAGTCACTGCAAAATGTTTACATATTTAATGGTTTCATGTGTCAAGCTTCTGTAAAAAAATGTATTGTATGACAGGTAATTCTCATTCATATGTGCTACTATATTCCACTTTCATTCAGTTGCCTTTAACCCTTTGATTACAGGACAAATTTGAAATGATTAGAACATATTTCATCTCATTTCCCTGGCACCTCTGGCACTTTACCTAAGGAATATTTCTTCTTCCATCACCAACAATATTTAAATAAACAGATTATTGAATCATTTATTTCACGATTATTTTTAATGTATTGATTGCTGTGTTTCTTCAGCGTAATAATGATGTACAGAACATGTTGTTTGTGATATATTCACATTTATGTTTATTTCATCATTATGAGGGTAAATGGACAGTAAAGATCTGTTGGTTATTCAACTCCCAGTTAGTATGCATGGTATTCACTTGAAAGATTTTAAGAGCATTGTGCATGCATCTGCCAGTCTATATTTACGTCTAAGGGCATAACCTTTTGTGGATGTGTATGCAAGTCTGTTCATGTATATTTCTGTGTATCTCCTGAAAACCTCAGCAAAATCAGGTAACCAGTAATTATAAAGTATATGATTAGCAGTTGTGGTCCTTAGAGTGGAGTAACATGAAATTATACCATTGTAATTAACTATTAAGGTTCTTCTTGTTATGTTGAACCAAAAACTGTTAAAAAAAAGGACCGTTGTGACGATACTGACTTGAATTAATTAGTAATTGGAGGAATATCTAATTAACATCAGTAGTTATATCGTGATTAACCGAAGGAAGATGCAGCATATTTCCGTACGTTAATTTAAACCCTTTGCACTTTCAGGCTCAGTAACCTTTCTAAGTCATGGCTGGTAATGATGTCATCTGGATTTGTCATTTAAACTAGAGAAACTTAACTCTAAGTTAACCTCTGCGTTGGTAAGTACAAGTTACAGTGTAGATCACATAATGAGTTGATCGCTGCTGGTAATGACAGACGTTGAACATTTTGCTAGTGGTTTCCCCTTCTCTTCCTCTTTCCGCAGCACCTTTCTTACCCGCAACATGTGGGAATAAAATGAATGAGAAATATGTCAAGTTAGTGAACTTTCTGTTCATTTCTTCCTACATGTACTGCTGACTTGGTCCACTCTCCTGAGAACACAAGCTCCAATAAAAAGTGAAACTATTTCCAGTCTTTGATCTTTAACACTCAGTGAGTATGAATAGGCAGAGGCCTTCTCACATCTAGATCCCATAAAACATTCTCATGATGTGCTTCACCTCACGCAATCGTCTGTAGTTTTCAGAAAATGTACAGAACATTTTTGTGTGTGTCAAAATAGCTGCACTTGACACATTTTGCGAATTTTTATCACTTATGAAACCTTTAATGAAATAGTGCGCCTTCTGTGGATGGGACGCTGTATTCATTTAATTGAATCATTCGTTATGCAGGATCTACCACAGATCAGAGTCCTTGTGAAGTCCGTGAGGGATTTTGTATGGATAGGAGGACTTATGTGCAGAGATTGGAAAGGCTCGGTTATTTTCCCTGGGCCTGATAGATGTATATAAAATTGTAAAAATAGATAGGTAGATAGTTAGAATCTCTTCCTTTTGGTAGTAGTATCAAAAATAAGAGGCCATCGGTTAAGGTAAGAGACGAGTGGGTGGTATCTGAAATGAGCTATCAGAGAAAATGGTGGAATCAGATACAATCACTGTGTTTAAGAGGCATGTAGACTGGCACTTGATTAGGCAGTGTAGAAGGACATAGACAGACTGAGGGCAAATGGACAGTGTAAATGGAGTAAAATATGTAGAAGGGCAAAAGGATCGGCATAGATGTGGTGGGCAGAAGGGCCCACTTCTGTGCAGTCGACTTTAGAGGATATATGAGGTCGCGCTACTAGAGGTTTACCCATAGAATTTAAATTCTGTGTAGAAAGTAAAGAAGAATACTGGAGGAAGGAAACACTTCAGTTGATACATCAATTTCTAATTTTGCACGTCTTTAGATGTTTTATTTTGATCCATCCGAATTTCTTAGGGTTAGTGCATTGATGTAATGATTTGAGAGAGCTCTGTAATGGTTCTATTAACTCCCGGTTTCGAGACTTTTCAGTACTGATAAAGCCAGAGGGAGAGCCTCACACTTACACCCACAGAGATTGCGCTGATCTGTTGCAAATCCTGTTAAAATCTAATTACTTAGGAGAAGCAGCAAGGGAATATTTAATGAGCTCCAACAATTTTGTGAAAGAAGTTTTGTTTCAAGCCTAAGGCAAGCTGGTCGCCGGTGCTTTGATTGTGAGTCCATTGAACAACACGATGTGAAGTTAACATTCGTCCTTTTGCATTGTGTGTCTCTGCTCAGGTTCAAAGCTGCAATCACATAATCACCCATTCTTCTGATTTGTGTTAACTACCTCAGTACTCATTTCTGAGGAACTTAAACAAATAAAGCACTAGAATTTTATTTTAAATATTTAACTGAATAAATTATTTCAATTTTGTAACTGATAGCAAAGGAAAATATTGTGCACCATTTTCATTACGGTGGCACGGTGGCGCAATGGTAGAGTTGCTGCCTTGCAGCGCCAGGGACCCGGTTCGATCCTGACCAGGGGTACTGTCTGTACAGAGTTTGTATGTTCTTCAGGTGACCACGTAGGTTTTCTCCGGGATCTGCGGTTTCTTCCCACACTCTAAGGACATACAGGTTTGGAAATAAACTGGCTTGGTAAAATTATAAATTGTACCTAGTGTGTGTAGGGTTGTGCATGGGGATCACTGGTCGATGTGGACGAGCTGGGCCGAAGGGCTGGTTTCCACGCTTTGTCTCCACACTAAATTAAACAAAACGAATGTAATAAACTGCAAATATACTTGCCAATCCAAACCTCCCGTCATACTTCCTTTAGACTAACTTTAGACTAACTATGATCCCTTGTTTTCCTCAATCTCTCCTCACTCCTCACTCTTATCCAGCCCAGGTTACTCATTCTCTTCTCACCTAAACTCATTCCCTTGGACAGCTTGCTATCCTTCCCAATCTGTCATTGCACAATCAGTCTCTTCATGTAATGTCCTCTTCTTCTGCAAAACTAATAAATGCACACTCAATCCTGCTATCCTTGAAAATGATAATGCACATGCATGGGTAGTGCAAGGTTACCTTGCTCTCCAAAGTCCCTGAATGCGTTGCTCTCTCTCAAATCTCTATCCATCTTTCAAATTTAATTATTTCCAATCCATTTTCTTTTCCTGTTAAGAGTACCGTATTAGGCCTAATCAATATTACTCCAGTATGTACTTCTCTGAAAATGGCATCACAGGGTGATCAGGATAGCTTTTGGCACACTGGCCTTCATCTGCAGGAGCATTGATTATAGAAAATGGGATGTTACTTTGCTGTTGTACAAGATGTTGGCGAGACTGTACTTGGAGTATTGCCTCCCAGAACTTCCTGTCCTCTATCACGGAGGGCATGGAGGACAACAAGCGGGAGAGTCTGGATCAACCACTGACCCTAGAGGCGCTGACTGGCTCCATCCGTTCCTTTGACGGGTAAAACCCCCGGAAGCGATGACTTACTGGCGGAGTTGTATACGGCTCTGTGGGACTGGATGGGCCTGGACCTGCTGGAAGTGTACAATGACATGCTTCTAGCCGGCAGCATGTCAGACTCTATCAGGAAGAGCAGCATCACCCTAATGTACAAGCAGAAGGGGGAGATGAATGATATAAGGAATTGGAGACCCATCACATTGTTGAATGTAGATTACAAGATCCTGTCTAAGGCCATCGCCAACCGGGTCAAGTCTGCTCTCGGACAGTTGATCGATCCGGACCAAACCTGTGCTGTACCTGGCAGGAAAATCTCAGACAGCCTGGTGCTGCTGAGAGATACCATTGCCTCCGTGCAGGACAGACGGGTGGATGCCTGACTGGTCAGCTTAGACCAGGAGAAGGCCCTTGACAGGCCCCTGTATCGCACACGTACATGAGGGATGTGCTCTCCAAAATGGGCTTTGGGGAGGGAATCAGGAATTGGATACAACTGCTTTACACCGATATCTGTAGTGCAGTCCAAATAAATGGGTGGGAATCAGATAGCTTCCCCGTCAGGTCTGGAGTCAGGCAGGGTTACCCTCTCTCCCCTGTCTTGTTTGTCTGTTGCATAGAACCTTTTGCCGAGTCCATCAGGAAGGACATGAGCATAAGAGGAGTGATATTGCCAGGCAGTGGGGGCACTCAGGTCAAAACCTCCCTGTACATGGACGATGTCACCGTCTTCTGTTCGGATCCGCAGATTGATTAGCGTCTGGGACCAGTTTGAGTCGGCCACGGGGGCCAGGGTGAACTGCAGGAAGAGCCAGGCCATGCTCTTTGGCAACTGGCCCGACCAATCTTCCGTCCCTTCACCATCAAGCCTGGCATCTTGAAGGTGTTGGGGATCTGGTTTGGGGGGGCTGAGGCTTGTGATAAGGATTGGCTTGAGCGGATAGCCAAGGTGGGGAAGAAACTGGAGCTGTGGAAGCAGCGCTCCCTCCCTATAAAGGGGAAAAATTTGGTCATCAGGTGTGAGGTGCTCTCGGGGCTGCTGTACTTGGCGCAAGTGTGGCCCGTCCCCCCCTCCTACACCACGGGGATCACCCGGGCTGTTTTCTGCGTTATCTGGGGGTCGAGGATGGACTGGGTGCAACGTGCCACAATGCACAAATCAGCAGACAATGGGGGTAAAAGTGTGCCCAACGTCGCCCTCACCCTGATGGCCACCTTCGTGTGTGGCTGCATCAGGCGGAGCATAGAGCCAAGGCACGTGGGCACCAAGTGTCACTACCTGCTGAGGTTCTACCTGTCCCCGGTGTTGCGAAGGATGGGCCTGGCGCAGATGTCACGCAATGTGCCAGTCAGCTGGACATTGCCGCACCATCTGTCGTTCGTGGAAAGGTTCTTCTGGACCAACACCTTTGACCACGTCCATCGGGCTGCTGGAAGGTCATCAACTCGGTGAAAGACACTCTTTGGCCTGCCCGAGCTTTGTTGACCTTCCAGTAAAGCAAGATGTCCGTCGGGGAATGTTGCCGATTGGCCCGCTGCAGACTGCAGGAGTACGTGCTGAGGGACGCACTGAAGCTTGGTGCAGCCAATGCCAAGGTTCTGTGGGGGAGGACCACAGTCTAGGGTCCTTCCGCTGCTGGACATGGGGGGTGGGGGGGGGGGGGGGGCAGGGTGTGGTGGAACTGCCCCTCAAAATAAGGAAAGGGATTTCACAGCAGTGGGCCACATGAGTGGCATGGGTGGGGGGTAAATTTGTGTAATTTTGTAAACAGTATTGAATGTATGTATGGCCTCCGAGAATGTCGGATGGAAACAAAGAAACATAGAAAATACGTGCAGGAGGAGGCCATTTGGCCCTTCAAGCCAGCACCGCCATTCATTGTCATCATGGCTGATAATCCACAATCAGTAACCTGTGCCTGCCTTCTCCCCATATCCCTTGATTCCACTAGCCACTAGAGCTCTATCTAACTCTCTTTTAAATTCATCCAGTGAATTGGCCTCCACTGCCTTCCGTGGCAGAGAATTCCACAAATTCACAACTCTCTGGGTGAAAAAGTTTCTTCTCATCTCAGTATTAAATGGCCTCTCCTTTATTCTTAGACTGCGGCCCCTGATTCTGGACGCCCCCAACATTGGGAACATTTTTCCTGCCCCTAGCTTGTCCAATCCTTTTATAATTTTAATCGTCTCTATAAGATCCCCTCTCATCCTTCTAAACTCCAGTGAATACAAGCCCAGTCTTTCCAACCTTTCCTCATATGACAGTCCCTACATCCCAGGGATTAACCTTGTGAACCCGCACTGCACTGCCTCAATAGCAAGGACGTCCTTCCTCAAATTAGACCAAAACTGCACACAATACTCCAGATGTGGTCTCACCAGGGCCCTATACAACTGCAGAAGGACCTCTTTGCTCCTATACTCAAATCCTCTCGTTATGAAGGCCAACATGCCATTAGCTTTCTTCACTGCCTGCTGTACCTGCACGCGTACTTTCAGTGGCTGGTGTACAAGGACACCAAGGTCTCGTTGCACTTCCCCTTTACCTAATCTGACACCATTGAGTTAATAATCTGCCTCCTTGATTTTGCCACCAAAGTGGATAACCTCACATTCATCTACATTATACTGCATCTGCCACGCATCTGCCCACTCACTCAACCTGTCCAGTTCACCCTGCAACCTCCTAACATCCTCTTCACAGTTCACACTGCCACCCAGCTTTGTGTCATCTGCAAACTTGCAAGTGTTACTTCTAATTTCATCATCCAAATCATTATATATATTGTAAATAGTTGCGGCCCCAGCAGAGTTTTGTAAGGATCATGTATTGTATATATTTATTTCTCAAATAAAGTATATTTTGAAATTTAAAAAATGAATGAAAAAAAAGGTGCACCTCACCACATTTTATCATGCACATTTGAGCAGATTTCCTGAAGTGTGAATGCCCGATAACTAGTAGTTTTCTTCAGAACTACCTGTTATTATCAGCGCGATTCAGTCCATTAGCCCAGAGTAATAAAAATGTTTATCTTGGTTAAGGTGATGATGAATTGTTGTTGCATTTTGCAGCTGAACAGTGTGATTGAAAATGTAGATATTTGTGAACTTATTGGAACGATAAGTGTTTAATTAGCCATGGTGGTTTGAAAAGTTACAGTACATAAGAGTTATTTATCCCAGAAAAATGCTCTAGGGGTTGATTGGACGTTACTAAAACCTTATTGTAAAGGGGGCGGAGGCAAACATAGCTACATTGGAGTAATGATAAAATACAAACCTGCTCGGGGAAACTTTATACTAGCTTCTCAGAGTTATACCTGCAGGGAGGTAGAGCTATGTAACTGAGAGAAGGAGATTGGAAAGGAGATTTTGTGAGTCAATTTGGAAGGAAACATTGAAGAGATCTTTGAGTGTAACTCAGTCTTTGAAGTGAGCACGCATGATCCCATCTATTCAGTCCAGCCCTGCCAAATTTCTAATTGATAAGAAGGTTCAGTGGCATGATCTTCAGCAAAGGCCATCCATAGCCCAGATATCCAAAGTCCCAGCCTGGCAAACAAGTCAATTTGGAAGTATAAGAAAATAACTGCAGATGCTGGTACAAATCGAAGGTATTTATTCACAAAATGCTGGAGTAACTCAGCAGGTCAGGCAGCATCTCAGGAGAGAAGGAATGGGCGATGTTTCGGGTCGAGACCCTTCTTCAGACTGAGTTACTCCAGCATTTTGTGAGTCAATTTGGAAGGAAACATTGAAGAGATCTTTGAGTGTAACTCAGTCCTTGAAGTGAGCACGCATGATCCCATCTATTCAGTCCAGCCCTGCCAAATTTCTAATTGATAAGAAGTCAGAATAGTCACACACTAACTTATAAATAATACCTTGGGTACAGACGGTATTCAGCTGTGGTTCTAAAAAATCAGTGCTGAAGATCTTTGGTCACATATAGATTTCAGAGATACTGGAACCATGAGCATCTTCAAAAAAGATGATCAAAACTACAGAGGTACCTTCCTGCTCTCTGCAATAAGGGATATTATTACCAAGGTCCTCCTCAGCCACCTCCTTCCACAGCTGCTCTTCAATGCACAACAACTCCACGAGGAGGAAGGTAGTCTTAGACTAGAGAATGACATTCATCAGTTGGCAAATTGGACAGGGAAACAGCAAACAGGAATTTATTCCTGATAAGTTGAGGTAAGTTTTTGGGACATTACTAAGGATAAGATAAATACTATGAATGGTAGTGCCCTCGTGAGTACTGAACAAGAATGGGATCACAATGTACATCTTAAGAACCCTGAAAGTGGCACGAGTGGATAAGGTGATGAAGAAGGCAAATTGGATGTTTGCCTTCATTAGCAAGGGCATAGAGTAGAAAAGCTGGAATATTGTATAGGAAGGAACTGCGGATGTTGGTTTAAACCAAAGAAGGGCAGAAAATGCTGAAGTAACTCAGCGGGACAGACGATTCTCTGGATAGAAGGAAAGGGTGACGTTTCGGGTCGTGATCCTTCTTCAGACGACCCAAAACTTCACCCATTCCTTCCATTCAGAGATGCTGCCTGTCCCGCTGAGTTACTCCAGCATTTTGTGTCTATCTTTGTAAGCTGTCCTGGTCGTCAAACTCTGGGAAGGGCATGGTCACAGTGGAGAGCGTACAGAGATACAACTGAGTTCTTTGCTGGCAAAAGTTAATCTCCACTTGATGTTTGCATCCTTTTTAGATCTGATCATGGTTTACGGTATCATGGTTTACAGTATCATGGTTTGATAGAGTTTTAGAACCACAGCTGGCATGCGACTCATGATCATTACCAGTGAATCTGTAACAGAATATGATCCTAACAAGTAAATCTGTAACAGAGGCGATCTCAAACAAAATTGTATAAGAAAATAACTGCAGATGCTGGTACAAATCGAAGGTATTTATTCACAAAATGCTGGAGTAACTCAGCAGGTCAGGCAGCACCTCGGGAGAGAAGGAATGGGTGACGTTTCGGGTCGAAGTTGTGTCATTGCCAAAACATTTTTCAATCTCTTCTTGCTATGCTGCACTTCAGCTCCAACAAACTTACTGCAGGAGTTCAGATAATCAATAGGACTAATGGGAAACAGTTCAACCTGCAGAACTCCAAACTACAGGCTCCAGAAACGACATCACCTAAACAAACACACAAAAACAAATTATATATAAATCACAGAAAAAAATTGTTAAAAGAAAGAAGAGTGTGCAAAAAACAAGACATAATGAGAAAAAAAAACGCATCCATGGTAGTGCAAGAGATGGACGGTGGTGTTCAGTGGTTGAGGTAGGATTAGGGTTGTTCAGGATAGTCATGGGAAAGTAGCTGTTACTCAGCCTGGTGTTGTGGGACTTCAGGCTTCTGTACCACTTGCCCGATGATAGTAGTGAGAAGGGGGCATGGCCTGAATGGTGGAATACCTTGATGACTTCTTGAGGCAGTGTAGATATTTTCTATGGAGGAGAGAGCTGTGCCCTTGATAGACTGGACTAAGATCACCACTCTCTGCACCCTCTTGAGTCTCTGTTCATTAGAATTATCATACCATGCCATGATGCACCTTTTCAAGATACATCCTTTAGTACATCTGTAAAAGTTTGGTGGAATATTGAGAGATAATCCAAATGGCCTTAAACTTCATGGAAATAGAGGTGCCGTGTGCCTTCTTCATGGATGAAAGTTGTTAGTGCCCTTAATTTCAATGTTTTAAGAGGCACTGCCTCAGAAACCTGCTACTTTGTATGCCTCCTCAAAAACTGATGCTTTCTTTTTCATGACTAATTGCAACAAGTATTCCTGCAGTCAATTCTTTCTGCCAAGGTTTTCATTGGTGTGGTATACATATTCAACAAAGTCACCATTAGAAGTTTTATAGATGAGGCAATATTGGATTGGCCATCCAATTTTCTTCATTTGTGTTTTCAACACTTGGAAGTCAAAAGAGATTACCTACTTTACACTATGAATAAAAGATAGTTATCCCTGATCTGCTTTATTGGTGCATTTTTCCTTGTCACTTGTAGATATGTCCCTTTATTTGTCTTCCCTACCTCACAGCTCTTGTGGTTTGGTTTTGATACTTAAATCTGCTGTGTCTGTATTGAATTTGCACATTCAACCTCCGACTGTGTAGATAGCCACTGGGAATTCAAGTTTCCTCCTGTATCCCGAAGACATGTTGATGGGTAGTTTAGTTGCTTACTGTAATATAGGTGGGTAGAAGGAGAATCAGGCAGGTGCTGGTGTGAGAGAGAAGTAAGTTGTGGAAATTGAAATAAAGAAGGGTATGGGTTTATTGGGTTTGCTCTGAGAGCCTGCATATATTTCATGGGCTGATTTCTGTGTTATAAGAAAACGTGAAATGAGGACTCCCCAATTCAGGAAGTGCATAACTAACAAGCAAAGTGGGATACAGAAGACTGGCATCCTGACTTCACATCATCATTGTCAAAGTTTGCTTTTCTACAGGAGTCATTGAGCCCTCAATGTTTTCAGAGTTGCCCCGACTTCCACACACACTGCCATAGCCGAGAGTGGCACCAGCTGCTACTGGTATTCACACCAAGCAACTGCTCCTTCCATGGTGTTTGCAAAAGACAGTTACTTAAAATGTCTGTTGATTAATGTAAACATGTAATACAGAACATCCATAATATCTCAGAACCCCTCCACGGTGATTGCTTAAAATGATTCATCCAATGAGCTGGAGTTGTGCACGACTGCACCTTAGAAATCCGACTTGAAAACCTTAATAGCAATAAGGGGAAATCAAATGCATGCTGCTCCATCCTCTCAGAATTGTGGAAGGCATTCATATTGTTACAGACTGCATTGCAAATCTCCACAGGGTGGATTGATCCAGAAGCTGTTTGATTGATCCATCTAAAGGGGTGGCACGGTGGTGCAGCGGTAGAGTTGCAGCCTTACAGCGCTTGCAGCGCCGGAGACCCTGGTTCGATCACGACTATGGATGTTATCTGTGCTGAGTTTGTACGTTCTCCCCGTGACCTGCGTGGGTTTTCTCCAAGATCTTCGGTTTCCTCCCACACTGCAAGGTTAATTGGCTTGATAAATGTAAAAATTGTCCATAGTGTGTGTAGGATAGTGTTGATAATGTGCGGGGATTGCTGATCGGTGCAGACCCGGTGGACGAAGGGCATGTTTCCACGCTGTATCTCTATGCTAAACAAAACTGTTATGTATCAAGCAGTATAAGAGAGCAAAATGAACCCCACTGTAAACTATCTGGTAGTGAAAATCAGACTATAAAATCCCGTTAGGGTTTGGCACAGGACTAAAATAAAAAATTTAAATTAAAAGTTGAAACTTGAGTTTAGGGTTGGATGTACAACTGTGGTTATTGTCTCCCGGATCTACCCCCTTTAATTTTTATAGTCATAATTAAAAAAAAAAAAATTATTCTCTCTTCCCAATAGTTTATAGGTTTTTTTTCTTTCTTCTTTATTATTTATTTTCTCTCTTTAAAAATTTAAAAATTGAAGCTATGTAAGAACTTTGTAACAAATTTGTCTTTTATTTCTATTTGTACATATGCTTTTCAAAAATAAAAATATAATTTTTTTTTTTTTTAATCCCGTTAGATTGAGGAAGGGCCTCAGCATGCTGGACTTAGTGGGCCCAGTATTTGGTGGTCCTTGTTAACATTGACTATTTGCATTATTTCAACACCAGTGCTTGGAGGCTGGTATTTAACAAATTGACTGGACCTCTGCTCTAGTGTGCATGTTTGTGCTGGTGTCTGCTTCAAGAAAAGGTGATTAACCTGATCAATGACATAATGGGACTTCTACACAAATATGCTCAATCGCTTGCTACATATTGATGTTGCGTGCACTATTATGCGTTCCTAATCAATGAGACGAGTTGATGTAATAATAAGTAAATCATAGAATTCAAGATAATAGTAAACCCTCCCACTTCCAAACATTTCCAAAATGAAACAAATTCTATAAACTGATCCAGTTAACCATCGTGGGATGAAACCCGAAAGTGCACGAAATACTCAGATTGGGCAATAATGGAGAAAGAGACAGAACTAACATTTCAGGTCAAGGATCCTACATCAGAAATGTTACTGTGTAGTGCACACGTGCCAATAAAGCACCAGTGAAATGGAAAACTGAGAAAACAAGTGTGCTACTATACAGTGTGAACTTTGACAAGTTGGTTCAGACAGTTGCAGTCTGAAGAGGGTGTCAACACTATTCTCAGAGATGCTGTTGGGCCCGCTGAGTTACTCCAGCTTTTTGTATATATCATCAATCTAAACCAGCATCTGCAGTTCCTTCCTACACAGTATGAATTCCTTTCTGAAGTAAGTTCTGGTTTGAGAATTTCCTAAGGCTTGCAATTATATTCTTGATATCACTAATTTGGGTCAGCACATAATCTTTGCATCACACACCAACAAATTGCTATTTTCAATTATATTAATGTTATGCTACTTTATATTTGTTCCATACCTCTTTGTGCTTTACATTATGGAATTCCTCAACCTTTCAAGAAGGGTCCCGACCTGAAATATCACCTGGCCAGATCCTCCAGCGATGCTGCCTGACCCGTTGAGTTACCACAACACTTTGTGTCTTTTTTCAATGAGTTAACCAGGATTGAGTTTACTCCCGAAGATAGACACAAAATGCTGGGGTAACTCAGCGGGACAGGCAGCATCTGTGGAGAGAAGGAATGGGTGATGTTTTGGGTCGAGACCCTTCTTCAGACCAGCCTGAAGAAGGGTCTCAACCCGAAACATCACCCATTCTTTCTCTCCATAGATGCTGCCTGTCCCGCTGAGTTACTCCAGCTTTTTATGTCTATCTTCGGTTTAAACCAGCATCTGCAGTTCCTGCCTACACATCGAGTATACTCCCTGTGACAAATTTCCACTCTGTCCACCTCAAATGCATTTAGCTGGAGCATATCAGACTTTCTTTTGTTGACTTTGCCACAAAATCTGTGAACTTTGCAACTAGATGAACAAATCTACAGATGATTAAACATTTACACACAATACCTTACAACTCCCATAGGGTCTCCAAATGCGCATTACACCAAAAGCCACCAATGAAATGTAACACAAATTGCAAGAGCTGGAAATACTTAGCAAGCCAAGCAGCATTATTGGAGAGGGAAATAGAGTTAATATATCAGACTAATGAGATCTGAAAAAGTCTCGACCCAAAACGTCACCTATTCCTTTTCTCCAGTGATGCTGCCTGTCCCACAGAGTTACTCCAGCACTTTGTGTCTATCTTTGGTTTAAACCAGTATCTGCTGTTCCTTCTGACACACAAGATCTGGTCACTGATGGAGAAGTATTATTAAAAATGCTTTGTGAGTGGTTGTTATTTTTCAATACTGCTAACAAAAATAATACTCCAAATAATGATGCATTTCCACATTGCTTGTTTCTGTGATTTTCTTTGCAGGTTTCGAATAATTTTAACCATGGTATTATTTGAGCACATGAACCAGTCTCGGTTTACCTAAAATAAAAGGAGGAAATATCAACCAAGGTTCCGACTCTGAAACACAGCTGCAGGGAATACATGAGCTGCACATGAGCTTACATGTTGGACAAAGACAGATAAGGGCTTGGCTGTAGCATCCTTTGTGGTGGGATAATCTATCAACAATTAAAATCCATGACTCCATTGATGAGATATTATAGAGAGATGTGCCTTTGAATCTGTGCTCCAATAGGAGTCACTTGTGCTGGAAAGTACATTTTGGCAGTAGAATTAAATGGCCTTTCTGGCTTTGACTCCTTGTTTTACAGATAGTCAGCTCTTATAATATAAATGTAAGTATTAAGCAATAATGTCAACCTCAGCATACTGAGAAGAGAATGTGAAAAACAGAAAATTAGAAAGAAACAAGACTCTTTGGTACTTTGAAAAAGCAATGCACAACAATGGTCATGTTACTCTTTTTACATGACATGATTAATATATGGTTCAATGGTTCTTTATTATGCATGTACCGCAGGAGGATGGTGATCTTATAGAGGTGTACAAAACCATGATAGCAATAGATTAAACCAGCATCTGCAGTTCTTTCCTATGCAGGATTAGATTGGTTAAATGTACAGAGTCTTTTGGCCAGTGCAGGGGAATCGAGAACCGGAGGACATAAGTTTAAGGTGAGGATGGGAAAGATTGAACTGGTTCACTGCCAAGTTTTGTTTAACACTATTGGCCATGACCGAGTATACTCGGGGGTGGTGAATAGGAACCTGAGGGGTAACTTTTTTACACAAAGGGAGGTGAGTTTATGAAACAAGCTGCCAGAGGAGGGAGTTGAGGCAGGCACTGTCGCAACGTTTAAGAAACATTTTGACGTGTACATGGATAGGATAGGTTTAGAGGGATGTTGGCGAAACACAGGCAGGTGGGACTAGTGTAGATGGGGAACATTGGTTGGCGTGAGCAAGTTGGGCCAAATAGCCTGTTTTCATGCTGTATGACTCTAAGACTCTATGTACCGAGGTACAGTGAAATTCTTTTTTTGCATATAGTTCAGTAAATTATTACTATACATAAGCACCATCCAGATCAAATACAAAGTGTATGAAACTAGCCCACTGAGACCATGTAAAGAGTCAACCATTTTCAAAATCCAAGCTGCAGCAAGTTGCAGCCGTTGCTTCCATCCGAATCGTCCAGCGAACTATTGTCCCTCTCCTCGCCCTGCCACCATTCAGCCTTTGTGCCCTGGGAGCGCCTCCCGTAACCAACATTGAGGGCGCAGAAGGTAAGACCCAGGTTCCTCTTACCGAGCTTTGGTCCTTGCGACCACTACCGTCGCCGACTCCCTCCACCCTCCTCTCCAGTTCCTGGGGAGAGAGTAGGGGCCGGGCTCAGCACTTCCCTTTTTCAGGCTCGGCGGCTTTCCTCTTCAGGCTTCCCTCTTCAGGCAGGTTTCCCGGTTCTGCGGCGGGTGAGCCAGGCCTGCCACGCGGCCCAACGTTATTTGTGCCGGGTGGCCCCATGGACCTTGAAAGGAATGCTCATTGTAATTTTCTCTCAACTTCAAAAGCTCTCCTTGGTAAAGTCATTGGAAGAAAACACTTCATTTTACTTCTTACTCCACACTTGCTTTTCTTAACGTGGCATTGGTATTGGTATTAGTTTATAATTGTTGCATGTTCCAAGATACAGTTAAAAAAACACAGTTTTGCGCCCTCTCTAAGCAGATCATACCATACATTAGCACTCCAGTCAGTGCAAAAGAGAAAATAAAGAGTGCAGAATATAATGCTCAGTTATTAGAACAACAGCACCATATATTCCACTTGGGTAGCTACAACCCAACGATATGAACAATGAATTCTCCAATTTCAATACCCCCTATTCCCCTTCTCTTTTGTTCCCTTGAGTCATCCTCCCTTCTCCCCACTCCCCCATATATGCACCTATCTCCTACACCCCATCACGCTATTCTTTTTTGCTCCTCCTAATGCTCCTATCCAATCCCGACCAAATCTGTCCCCTCTTCCCTTTTTATCTCTCCTCTTTATCTCCCCTGTTTATATCTCCCCTCTTTCCCCTCCACCCTGTCCCCTCCTCTTTAGTGTAGTTTATTTTAGTTTATCATCACATGTACCGAGGTACAGTGGAAAACTTTTATGTTGCTTGCTATCCAGTCAGAGGAAAGACTATACATGATTACAACCAAGCCGTCCACAGTGTACAGACACAGGATAAAGGGAATGCCGTTTAGTGCAAGATAAAGTCCAGTAAAGTCAGATTAAAAAGGTAATCTAGGGGTCTCGAATGAGGTAGATGGTAGGCCAGGACTGCTCTCTAGTTGGTGATAAAATGGTTCAGTCTCAATCTTGGTCTTTTTCCTTATCTGACATATCTTTGTCTCCTTTTCACCTTCAGCCTTTGTCACCTACTCTACGCATATGCCAACTCCCCCCCCCCCCCCCCCCAACCTCACCAGCATCCACCTATCACTTGCCAAGCTTTGCCTCTCTTTTCCTGATTTCTCCCCCCTTCTTCATCAGTTTGAAGAATGTAATCAACCTGAAAGGCATCTCCCTCCTCAGAAGCTGCCTGCCCTGCTGAGTCCCTCCAGCACTTTTGTTTTTTGTCTCATACTGTAAATGAAACTGAGGATAGTCGTTTGCATTTTATTCCAGCAAAGGAAATAAAATTTTAATAATGATTATCTGACTATAATTGCAGACAATGAAATGGGAGAGAAGACATGAAGTAATTTACAAAGCTACTTGCTATACAATGGGAAGTGCTTAATTTGAGATGGAAATCTATAAAAGAGAAAATCTAGAGGAACAATTTAGAAAATCTAAATAACAAATGGAAAATAGTTTAAAATAGAAACTGTGAACAAGATGGTGAATTCTATTAGCATATTCGTTCGTCTTTCACAGTTGCGAAGCATTCTAATATAGGCTAGACTGATGGTTTGAAACTCCTGTCATTGCTGGTTGCCGATGTTCCAAGTGAGACAAGTTTTGGATAGTTTGCAATTGATTTCAGTCCACTAATAGTTTGTTTAGAGTCATGGAGTCATGCAGCATGGCCCTTCGGTCCAACTTATCCATGCCGACCAAGACATTGCCAAATGCTACCAACTGAATCACTGGAGCCAGATGCCTTATCTAAGCTAGTCCCACCTGCCCACGTTTGGCCCATATCCTTCTCAACCTTTCCTATCTATATACTCGTCTAAGTGTCTTATAAATGCTGTTATAGTACCTAACTCAACTACCTCCTCTGGCAGCTCGTTCCATATATCCACCACCCTCTGAGTGAAAAAGTTGCCCCTCAGGTTCCTTTTAAATCTTGATCCTTTTACCGTAAACCTATATTGTTCTACCTGTGTAAACGTTTCTATGCATTCAGCCTATCTATTCCCCTCATGATCTTAGACACCTCTATAAAATCACCCCTCAGCTTCCTGCACCCCAATGAATAAAATTCTAGTCTGGGCAACCTTTCCCAATAGTTCAAGTCCTCAAGTCCTGGCAACATCCTTGTAAATCTTCTGAACACTCTTCCCAACTTAATGACATCCTTCCTATAGCAGGGTGACCAAAGGTGAACACAGTACTCCAAATACGGCCTCACAACGTCTTGTACACCTGTAACAGAAGGCCAGCAGACAGACTTTTCTCTTCTGATTAACAACTAGTAATCTCTGATGAAAGCACATTTGTGGATTTCAGCTGTGGACAGGTCTGAGTTTGCATATATTGCAGACCAATTCATGAGGTTTGGACAACATTCAGTCATAGGCGGTACATAGCAAATAACATGCAATGCATAGAACTGCCATTTAATTAAAATCTGTAAGTGATTCCAGTGACCTGTCATTGATATTCATGTTACTATTGATCACATTACTACTGCAGTAGTACAGCTCCAATAACATTCAATGAACTCAGCACAATCGAGATCAAGGCTTCCCTAGTTCCCAAGTTACTTGTGCATATCCTCACCATTCTCCTGTAACTTGCCCCACCCTAATCTTCATCTGAATTTACTGCAACACGTTTACCATGTGAGCACCCTTACCATCCTTGACATCAGTCAAGTTTACCAAGTGAACCAAGTTTACCAAGTGAGCACCCTTACCATCCTTGACATCAGTCCTGGCTGCAAGTTACTCTTGCCCAATGTCTGAACAAGATGCTATTGAACATTTGTCCAGGGCCGGATTAAGCTACTGCGGGGCCCTTAGCATATGTTATAAAGGGGCCCTAAATACAGGACAATGTGACGTCACCGCCCACGCCCCACGTGACATCACCCACCCAGCCAGCGGCCACGTGCTCCCGCTCCACCAATGGCAGCCGCCCAGGCCGGGGTTGCTAGACAACCTCCGTTAGGCGGCACCTGAGCCTACAGTATCCGGAGGTAGACACAAAATGCTGGAGTAACTCAGCGGGTCAGGCAGCATCTCGGGAGAAAAGGAATGGGTGACGTTTCGGGTCGAGACCCTTCCGAAGGGAGAAGGTCTCGACCCGAAAAGTCACCTATTCCTTCTCTCCAGAGATGCTGCCTAACCCGTTGAGTTACTCCAGCATTTTGTGTCTTCCTTCGAATTGAACCAGCATGTGCAGTTTTCTTTTCCTACCCTTCCGAAGTGCCTCGACCTGAAACGTCACCCATCTTCTGGCTGGACCTCCATGAGGCGCTTATCTCTTGGGGGCGGGTTTGCCGGCTCCATAGCGGCGGAAGAGCCAGACCTGGTGCCGGGGGAAGCAGCCAGAGCCAGGGCCTGGACGTGACCGGGTAACCGTGAGCATGAGGTGGGCCAGGGGGAAAGGCAGCAGCAGCAGCAGCAGCAGCGGCGGTTAGGCCGGGCATTGGTGGAGGTGGATGCCGAGGCCTAGGCCTGGCGCTGGGCCTGCCCTCGGCTCCCCCGTCCTCCCACCTCTCCCCGGCCGGCTCAGCACCTTCCCCATGCCGCCCAGAGTCCAGCGGCACCGGCGCAGCAACATGCTCTGGCCCCCCGAGGGCCGTCAGTGGGAGAGCTGCGGCTGTCTACCCACCGCACTGAACATCCCCGCACCGGGACGGGACAGGACTCTTCCTTCCCCCCCGGGCCGGGAGACGGGTTGCTATGCAACCTCCGTTAGGCGGCGTCCGGGCCTACAGCGACCCCCCCCCCCAGCCCAATACGGGACATGGGTGGACTCGTACGGGACATGCCAAATTAGCCCAAAATAAGGGATATCCATGGATAATATGGGACAGTTGGCAACCCTAGTTAGCCTACACTGACCGGGTCTACAGTGTCAGGGCCTACGTTTCTCTTATTATAATATTGACTGTCCGATTGGGTGTTTCCAGCATTTTTACATTTTTAGTTCATATTTCAGGCATCTTAGTTTTTAATGTATTTCAATCTCAATTTTGAATCAGTGTACAAAAATGACAACGTTACAAAGCACGTCGGCTCCTCCTTTTGTCCCCTCCCCCCCCCCCCCCCCACGGCGATCCCCCCACGTCGGCTCCTCCATTGTTCTTACCCTCCCTCCCCTCACGACGGTCCTCCACATTCTCATCGACCATCGATCGTGGGTCGATCCGCATGGCATCGCCGCCACTGCAGCCCCATCGTCATGAGGCTTCATCGCTGCCGCCGCCAAGGCCTCACCACTGTCGACGCACCACTTCACGCTTCTGTGGTGTCAACCCGCGACTTCGCCCGACCCGGGCTTCTACCCGCGAGGCCCCGGCCGGGCTTCTACACGACGAGGCATCGAGACCGCGGAATCGCGATAAAGACGTCCGGCCGGGTTCCCAGTCCACAGCTGCGGCCCGTCGGGATGTTACGGGAGAAGCTGCAGATGCTGATTTACACCAAAGATAGTCACAGAATGCTGGAGAAACTCAGCGGGGTCTCTGCAGCGAAGGAATGGGTGATGTTTTGGATTGAGATCTTTCTCCAAACCAGAGGTACCGGAGAAACATTCTAAACGTGGCGTTGGCAACACATTCTAACCGCGGCAGTTGGGCAGCGGGAGCACAACACAGCGCGGGGTCCTCAAAGCGCGTGGCCTGTAGCAAATGCTACTTTTGCTACTATGTTAATCTGGCCCTGCATTTGTCCTATCCCTAAATCTCTGTGACCAGGTGCTCTGGTTTCCTCCCACATCCCAAAGATGTGAGGGTTTATAGGTTAATTGGCCTCTGTACATTGCCCTGAGTGTGTCTGGTGTGGAGTAACATAGAACTTGTGTGAAAGGGTGATCAATGGTCGATATGGACACGGTGGGCTGAAGGGCTGAAGAATGTGTTAGATTGTATTAATGTTGGAAACGTGCCTTGTTTGGTAGGAATTGCCAATTGGCAAGTTGTAAGAGTGTGCCTGGCTCCAGTAGTTCAGTCAGTAGCATTTGACAATGTCTTCACTGACATTAACTTGCTGCATTTCACTTGGGTACTTGAGGCAATATTCCTGGTTTTGACCTCAGAAATATTAATCTTTTGGATACGTCTCCAGAGGTTGTCCTGGTATTTACAGGACATTATATCCCTTTGTTCCTCTATAACCGTGACTTCTAGAGGAGCATTCAAAGGTCCTGCAACCTATTGTCTGCTGTGTTTCCCAAGTACACCGTTAGCAGCACCTGCCCTAGCCACAATGGATCTCTCCTTTAAGAGGTATAGGGTAGCTTTAAACAGTGCTAGTTAGCCTTAACTAGTACAAGCCATTCACAATTCTCTGATTCCCTGCTGATTTCTTTAGACAATCAACACCATTGTTAGCGCTGGCTGGATACTGAAGTCATTAAGAGAGCAGACAGCATGAAGTTGGTGTACTATCTATAATGCAGTCAATAGCCAGAAACACAGCCTTGTGTCTGCTTTTGGAATGATCACATTTATCCCCGTCATGTTTTACTATACGTCCCAAAATGCTTGAAGTCCACCTCATTCGAAAACACGAGTAAACATTAGGAATAAATGAAGTCGTAGAGCATTGGTATTTTATTCACTGAGAACAAATTTTCAATTACCAAAAAAAAATTATTCAAATAAATTGTTATTTTAAAAATTCTAAATGTTCATATTTGAATGAGTTAAAGAAACAGGAATGTTCAACAAGTACCTCGGAGTCAAAGGGAAAACGGGGAAAAAAATCCTAAAACAAACTAGAAGCTGAGCAAATTAAGTCTCACTGTAAGTGAGGACTGTGAAAATGTAAAAGGATTAACATATGTGGTAATGAGGTAATTAAATCCTGAGTTCTTTCATTGTAATGATTTTACAACACATCTTTAGTGTTACTGCTTCTAGATTCTTCCTGCAAATATTTTCTTAATTGCTAAAGAGACAATATGTGCCCTACTGTTCCTTTCATAACATTAGATTAAAATGAAGACTGGTGTAAGGCTCCTAGAGACTGCCAAGAATTTGAAATAAAACAGACTCACCATTAGGAGAAACAATGGGATGGTCTGCCAGATAAATTATTAACTACCCACCCGACTAACCTCCCAAAAAACCCGACAGGGACAAAAGATCTGTGTCTGGTTTGATGGACTGAAGCAATACTGTCACAAAACCCAACCAAAGTCAACATATCATAAAGTTCTTTGTTCTTGTAAAATGGTCTTTAATTTTTAACATAAACTTTCTACTTGGTATGCATAGGCTCAGGTGAGATTAAGGGACATGTATATAGTACGGTTTAATAGATTATCAGCTGGGTTTTGGAAAAAAAAATGTCAAGATCTGTTTCTCTGATGGAGTGGTGTTTGATGTAAATTTAATTTGAAGTGATGTATGAAATGGCTTCGGGTGGTAGTGTGTGTTCCCTTCTGCTCACGGGAGAACTGAGGGTAGCAGCTGGACTAGGTCCCTCTCTCTGTACCCAACAGCAGATCCTAAGTAGGATTAATGAAGGCGATCTGTTCACCAGTGATCACAAGGCGGTACGGTGAGTTTACTAGCAACAATGAGAACAGGAGGTACCGGTTTGCTTTTGGGTGCCAATTGTCAGAAACAACTTGCAGACTGGAAGAGGTCAGCAGTCTGCTTTTTAGCAGCAACAATTTTTTTTTTAGCTTCTATTAGCCTCTGTGTTTAACTGAGCATTGAATGAATGCAAGGCTAATTCAGAATTCCCCCGTCATCATCATGATTTCCACTAAATGTGTATAATAAATGACTTGAAGATGAGCTGAGGCTGAATGAATAGTGAATGGCATTCATCAGCTGAGCGGATAGTCCAGATCCAATTATATGTATTCATTAAGTGATAATGATATCACGGTCTTTAACAAGAAGGAAAGATCGTAATTGAATAATAACAGTTGTACAATCCCAATGGAACTCGCTCTTCATCCCAGCACAGTGACCCTGGGGGACGGTACAGGATTGATGGAATTCTATTTCCTTTTGATAGATTTATTATGAAGGCTGAGTGGACTCACTGCTCCAGTTTGTCACTCACAGTAATCAGCCTCACAAGGCCCAGAGCATTGGAGTCTTTTGTACCCAGTTGACACCGACAAGGTTAGGAGGGAGGATGACAGAACACCCAAAGCCCCCACGGAACACAAATAGAAGATATATATTATGCACAAAACAGTGAATGGGGAGGAAAAAAAGAAGAAAGGGCCAGCTGAGCTCTATACAGGCACTGAATTTTAATCTATTAGAACACCACATATTTATTTCAGATGGGTATTTATCAAAGTGAAAAGATAAAGCTAGGCTTTCACTTTAGAGAATTTACAGGATACTATGTTTAAACCAGCATCTGAATTTCCATCTTACACACTATGTTTACATATCTGTTGTGCTGCTGCATGTAAGAATTTCATTGTCTGTTTCGGAACAAATGACAATAAAACACTCTTGACTCCTGATTCTTGACTTGAGGTGAAAGAAATAGAAAATATTTTAAAACCATAAAACAGTAACATCAATTCAGTCACGAATAACCAGGGTCCTGCAACCAGCAAGAGTATTATTCTGTATGTTGGTATGAAGCAATAATTTATTAATTTCTCTATGTTTTCCTTCCTTTTTATACCTTCAATCTTAAGAGATATGCTCTCTGTTTATTAAGATGCTGCCTGTTCACGGTGCTTTGATCAAGCAGCCACTGTTTATTTCTAGAACACAGGATAATCAGGTTTTATGAAGGGGTTGCATGCATGAGAAGATGGGAACATTTAGGGCCACAGTAAAACACAACAGTCCCATTTATAATATTCATGCACAGGTATACCTACCAGCAGGAGATAATTTGAAGGGCTATTGCAAAATAGTTCAGGGAACTGAACTTTTTAGTTTAGTTTACAGATACAGTGCAGAAACAATCCCCTTCAGCCCACCGAGTCTGCCTCGACCAGCGATCCCCACACACTTACACTATCGTACACATGCTGGGGACAATGTACAATTTTACTGAAGCCAATTAACCAACAAACCTGTACGTCTTTGGAGTGTGGGAGGAAACCGGAGCACCCGGAGTAAATCCACGCAGGTCACGGGGAGAATGTATAAACTCCGTGCAGACAGCACCCGTGGTCAGGATTGAACACGATTCTCTAGCACTCGCAGCAACGTTACCGCTGCGCCACCATGACACCGAAACTGATAGGATTGCTTTGCTCCAAGTTAGCTTGACTAATCACATTTCTCAGTAAAACAAAAATAAGGAAAATTGGGATCGTTTAATACCTTTCATCCCACAGACAAAGGACACCAAAGGCAATTATAGTGCCCTAAATGCTATGAAGACTGCAGATGCTGGAAATAGAGCAAAAAACAACGATTGGAAGAACTCAGCGGGTCTGGCAGCATCCATGGAGGGAAATGGACAGACGACATTTCAGGCAGGCACCCTTCTTCAGGAGGGACCATAACTGGTGGTAAAAGATGAGGACAAAGAGCGGGAACAAGGATAGTACATAGTCTCCAGGGATCCTACCTGACTCACTGAATCGCTCCAGTATCTTGTGTCTATCTTTGGTGAATAGTCTACTTGATTTCAACAATGCAAAATGGTCACATCTGCAAAAAGTCTGTGTAATCTTTTCAATTTACTGCTATTTTGGTCAATGATAGGTAATTTAAAGGTATAATATAAAGCACATTTAAAGTAGTTGAAACTAGTCTGGGAGGAGGTGGAGGAGTGAGGGGGAGGGGAAGGGGTTAAACTCAAATAGTAATATATCCGATGAGAAAGCTGAAGCAAATATAGAGTTAAAACAAGCCCTGAGTAGGCAGACCAGGCAGGGTAGGCCAGGGAGCCTGAAAGGTCCAACAGGGTGAACTGCATTTACTTTAATTCTCACAAGTCAGGCAGTGGAACTCAGAGCAGAGATCGGCACATGAGATTGTGAAAGCATAGCCAATGGAACCATGGTTGAGGAAAAGGTAGCTCAATGTTCTGTGGTACTGATGCTTCAAGCATCACAAAGGTGGAGGTAAGCCATCACAAAGGTACTTAAAGATAACCCAAAGGAACCCAAAGGAACATATAGTGAGGCCATATAGGTAGAACTTAGAAATAAGAAAGGCGTGATCACTTTGATTCATAAGTTCATAAGTGATAGGAGCAGAATTAGGCCATTCGGTCCATTAATTCTAATCCGCCATTTAATCATGGCTGATCTAACTTTCCCTCTCAATGCCAATCCCCTGCCTTCTCCCCATAACACCTGATACTCATACTAATCAATAATCTATCAATCTCCGCCTTGAAAATATCCATTGACGGCCTCCACAGCCTTCTGTGGCAATGAATTCCACTTTGGTGAGATTAGACAAGAGGCTCCTCCTAATAGTCAGCAGAAATTGGAGGAGCATATATGCAGGGAAATCACTGATAAGTGTAGGAATAGGGAAGTTGTAATTGTAGGTGATTTAAATCTCTCTAGTATTGATTAGGACTGCGGTAGTGCTAAGGGATTAGATGCAGCAGAATTAGTTAAGTGTGTCCACACGTGTTTTCTAAAGTAATAAGCAGATGGCACTACCAGACAAGGGGCTGCACTTAACCTCCTCTTAAGAAAAGAGACTGGGCAAGTGGTTGATGCGTACGTCAATGGAGCAATGACCACAACTCTATTGGTTTCAAGATAATTAATGGAAAAGATAGGGCTGGCCTTCATGTTGAAGTCGTAATTTCAATGGCATCAGTGAAGGAACTCTCAAAATTTGATTGGGAAAGGTTCTTTGCAAGTCAGTGGTCGACTGGAAGTAGGATACGTTAATAATGAGATAGTAAGAGTTCAGGGCCTGTCAGAGTGAAGGGTAAGGTTGGCAGGATTAGGGAACCTTGGGTAAGAAGGAACATTGAGGAACTGATCAGGAACAAGGAGACATATGTCAGGGGTAGGCATCTAGAATCATGTAAGTGTAAGGGATGTAGGAGTATACTTAAGAAGGAGATTAGGATGGGAAACAGGGTCGATGAGACTTCCCTTGCAAATGAAATAAAGGAAAATCCTAAAAGAGTCGATAGGTATATTAAAAGTAAAACAGCAACCAAGGAAACCATAAGCACTTTTAATGATCAGTGTGGTTGTTTATGTGTGGGGCCACAGGAGACGGGCAAGATCTTAAATGGAATCCCAGTGAAACTTACCGGTTACTGAAAGGTCTAGGTAGAGTTGATGTGGGAAGGACGTTTCCAGTCTAGGACCAGAGAGCACAGCCTCAGAATGAAAGAACGTACCTTCAAAATATAGATGAGGAGGAATTTCTTTAGCCAGAGGGTGTTAAATCTGGGGAATTCTTTGCCACAGAAGGCTGTGGAGGCTCAGACATTGGGTATTTGCAAGGCAGAGATCAATAGGTTCTTGATGAGGATGGGTACCAAACGTTATGGGGAGAAGGCAGGAAAATGGGGTTGAGAGTGAAAAATAAACCAGCCATGATTGAATGGCGGAGCAGACTCGATGGGCTGACTGACCTAATTCTGCTCTTATGTCGTATGGTCTTATGGAAGAATGAGTTCCATGGAGGGAACAATAATAAGCTGGAGCATCTTGAAGTTATGAAGGAGGACTTGAAATGCATAAAAGTGTATAAATCCCCGGGGCACGACCAGGTATATCATAAGATGTTATGGAAAGCAAGGGAGGAGATTGCTGGGGCCCTTGTAAAGATATTTGTATCTGTATTAGCTACTGGTGAGGTACAGGAAGACAGGAGGGTAGTTAGTATTGTGCTTTTATTCAAGACGTTCAACAGGGATATGCAGAGGTATAGGTTGGTGATCCTCACATCAATGGTTTGGAAGGGATTTGGAGAGACATGTTTTATTTGCATTTGGAAAGGCAAGAACAAATTCGTAATAGTCAGTGAGGCTTTGCGCAAGGGAAACCATGTCTCATGCATTTGATTGAGTTTCTCTTGCAGGTTCAAGTACATCCCAGTGACAGCAAGAACTAATGGGGTTAGAGGTGGAGACAGGGGATCAGTGCAACCAGTAGTAACAATCAGTTCCCCACGCACTAATATCTTCAGAAGAGTTTGTGCTAAACATTAATGAACTGACTCTTGCTGAGGCCTTGGCCAGCAATGGAACTGATAAGCTAATAGTATCCGATATTTAATATCCCTTCTCACATCCCTTCTTCTGATGTGTAAGATAGTAATAAACATGTACAGGTTTTGCTGTGCTTTTTCCAAAACATCCTGTTACTCGAGTTCATGCTCCTCACTTGCTCAGACACTGACATTGCAAGTAATTTAAATAGTAATGAGATGAGATATGCATGTGATGTGACACAGGGTACAGGTAGTCTGTATCTAAGAAAACTCTTGTGCCGGCTTGGGGATGAGTAAGGTCATACATAAGACTTGCTGATAAGAACTCAGGTAAGGAATTTGCTGGCATAAAATACTGGATGGAGTATCGAGGGGATTGTCTGAAAGCCGGTGTTCAATGTTAAACAATGTTAAGTGAGATGAAAGAAGTAGTGTCAGTGTGGCATACAGCCACTAGTGGGAGAGTCTATGACTAGAGGTCACAGACTCAGAATTAAAGGATGTTCCTTTAGGAAGGAGATGAGAAGGAATTTATTTCGTCAGAGGGTTGTGAATCTGTGGAATTCCTTGCCACGCAAGGCTGTGGAGGCCAAGTCAAAGCAGAGATAGATATATTCTTGATGAATGCAGGTTTCAGGGGTTATGGGGAGAAGGCCGGAGAATGGGGTTAGGAGGGAGAGATAGATCAGCCATGTTTGAATGGCAGAGTAGACTTGATGGGCCAAATGGCTTAATTCTGCTCCTATCACTTATGACCAAATGACCTTAATAACTCAATATCTGATTGGCGTAGCCTAAGCTTTGACTGATGATCTACGAGGTTAGGTTACTGTCTTGGTGCTTCCTATCCTTGCAATCATATCTATGGATCCTCTGCATCCTCCGAAGACTACGGAAATTCAGTATGTCCCCAATGACTCTTACCAATATCTACAGATGTACAACAAAACGAATGCTGTTAGTTTGTATCTGCCTGACCAAAGAGGAGAGAAGAAAGAATGACTAGGGTGTGATTGGTCCATGGTGATTTTGGCAGCTTTCCCACTCCAGCATGAAGTGGGGATGGAGTGATGGGGGGGAAAGGTTGGGTATATGTGATGGACTGAGCTTGGAACATGACTCTCTTTAGTTTGTTGTGTGCTGAGGCATATACAACCTTATAGCATTCATTTCATGGTACATCTGTAGATATTGGTAAGAGTCATTGGGGACATACTGAATTTCCGTAGTCCTCATAGGATGTATAAGCATTGGAGTGCTTGCCTGGCCCTTTGGTCAATGTGGTAGGACCAGGACAAATTATTGGTAACATTTATACTTAGGAACTTGAAGTTCTCGACTGTCTCCGTTTCAGCACCACTGATGAAGACTGCTGAATGTATGGGAGCCATCATGGCAAATCAAAAGGTGGCTACTGAGCATCAGTACTGGGCAATAATATGTGTGAATCCAGTACATAAACTCATCGTTCATATGCTGTTACCCAAAATATGACAGAGCATATCATATTTTGGGTAACAGCAGAGCATACAAAGGTTTGAAAGCATGTACCACTAGATTCAGGGACAGCTTCTTCCTCGCTGTAATCAGACTCATGAACATACCTCTGGAATATCCCGGCGAGCGGGGCCAAGCCCTCCAGTAGGCCCAGCTCGCCCGCCGCAGCCCAAGGTCCACAGACTCCGAACTCGTCCCTGAACCACCGGCGTCGTGGGGACCTGCGTCGCCGAGAATGAGGAGTGACCCGCGAGCAACCCTCGAAATCGAGGGGACTGCCAGCGAGCGAGGAGGGCCAGCTGCGAGCATGGAGGGCCGACGGAAAGTGAGGAGGGCCGTCGCAGAGCGATGGGACTGACAGAGGGCCTTTGGAGCGCAAGGAGGGCCGTCGCAGAGCGATGGGACTGACAGAGGGCCTTTGGAGCGCAAGGAGGGCCGTTGGAAAGTGAGGAGCCCTTTCGGCAGTTGGGGGTGGGGGGGTGGGAGGGGGGTCTCTGAGAATGGGATCCAGCGTGGGGAGGTAGAGGTGCTGCTGCCACATGCGGCGGCAGGCAGTAGATAGGACTGTTCGATTAACTTTTATAACTTCGTCAGTGCCAAATGTGGCGACAATTGTGTACAGTGTAGGAAGGAACTGCAGATGCTGGCTTAAACCGAAGATAGACACAAAAAGCTGGAGTAACTCAGCGGGATAGGCAGCATCTCTGGAGAAAAGGAATGGGTGACGTTTTGGATCGAGACCCAAAACGTCACGCAGTCCTTCTCTCCAGACGATTGTGTACTGCCTAGGTGAGGACTGTTATATGATTTTACCGGATTAAGTGCAAAACAAAGCACTTCACTGTACATGTGACAATAAAGTATAATTGAATCATTGAATCATATGCTAAAGTATTCCCAATCTTTCAATCGACCTCATTGGAGTCCTTACGCTTTTTTCTTATCTGCACTTTTTCTGTAGCTGTATTGCATACACTTGACCTCTTTTGCATACCTGTTGGAGTCATGCATTATATGATCTGCCTAGATAACATCTCAAACAAAGTTTTTCACAGTACCTTGGAACACGTGACAATAATAACGCATGACAATAACAAACCAACAGTGAATGGAGCCAGCACTACCGACTATTGCAGGAAGAAGGAATCGTTACTGCTGCCAAGAAATCCATTCAGCCTGCCTCTGGTATGTTAAAGGAGCGGAATTTCTTTCAATTCCTAAGTGGGGCAGTCAAAATATCACTGCCACAAAGTGATGCGCATGCAGTCAAATGACTCTCAGCTCAGCAGGAAAACTTGTAATACTAGAAAACCAGATGTTCTCACTGTCTACTGGTCTTTGATAAAAGAGAATGGAAAGTAGTTAACAGGGAGCCTCAGTGACCTCCCTTATAAAAGAGTGGATTGTGAATTGTAAGTTGGTGGTAATATCTCCACTATAAACTCAGAAGAGGCCAGTTATTTTCCTGTGTATGTTCCACACCAACAAAAACATGCCTTTCCAGTTCCTATGATCTTAATTCAAAGGACAAACAATTATTTAATCATATTCATCTTCAAAATCATGTCTCATATAAATATTTTTGAAAAACACCCAAAACATTAACCAAGGATTTTGCTTGCAAATTTCTTTCATATCCAATGCAACACAAACAAACTTTGCACTTTAAAAAAATCCTTCAACCTTTCAACTCTTATGGGATGTAGTATGCGCCCCTCTCAACTGTTCTACCCATCTGAAACCCTCTCTCAATTGCACGTCCTATATTGGTTTGAGAACAAGGAGGCTTTAGAATTGGAGTAACTTTATTTTACACCTGTGAGGAGCACAAAAATAAAAGTCATATAAACCATATTTTTCACCATCTGTGATAAAACTGCATAAATTGTATTACAACTTGTATCCCCGGGTTATAAAATGTGCCTGAAGGTTTTACAGCAAGTCATTGCAGTCTTGCAAGTAACTTAAGTTCTGATGCTGTACATTTTGGGCTTGCAGTTCTGTCAGGCAAAACACACAAAAAAAACCACAAAGGCTTATATATTCATCAATGGGTCACTGTTAGAACTAAAAATGAAAATCTATAATGAAGATGTGTCATTTCGGGTATGCAGTGGGGATCAGAAAAACAATCAGGAGAACAGAGGTGATTTGTTAAATATTTTACAAGGACATTACTAACACTACACTTCTTTTTTCCACTTGATGGTATAAATCCTATAAATATGATTTATAACTGAATCAGCATTATTATTTTATTTACTGTGATCTAGCTTATAGCAATACAGGATTGTTATTAACAATACTTAAGAAAAAATCCAGCTTGTGACAGGATTTTGATATTTGAGAGTACTTCATGCAATATCCATACCGGCATGATTACTTGGCTTGGAGGGTAAATCACTGATTTTTTTTAATTATTAAGTAAGACCTGTAATACTTATCATGAAATATAATACTAAGAATGAACAGAGTAAAGAAAAAATGAAAATAAATCAAGTGGAAGTGGTTAAATGATACCAACCTTCAGGTTCCAAAGCATGGAATTGTAGAAGGAAGGAAGATTGGCAAGATTAGGAAGATTGGGGTGGCACGGTGGCGCAAAGGTGAGTTGTTGCCTTACAGCGCCAGAGACCCGGGTTCGATCCCGACCACGGGTGCTGTTTGTACGAAGTTTGTACGTCCCTCCCCGTGACCTGCGTGGGTTTTCTCCGAGATCTTTGGTTTCCTCCCACACTCCAAAGACGTACAGGTTTGTAGGTTAATTGGCTTGATATAAATGTAAATTATGCCGTCAGGGAAAAGACTACACATGAGTACAATCAAGTCATCCACAGTGCACAGATAAAGGATACAACAATCAATGCAGGATATAACATTGAAGTCTGATAAACTCAGAATAAAGATAGTTCAAAGATCTCCAATGAGGTAGATGGGAGTTCAGGACCACATTCTAGCTGATGGGAGGACCTTTCAGTTGCATGATAACAGTAGGGAAGAAACTATTCCTGAATCTTGAGGTGTGCGTTTTCAAACATCTACACCTCTTTCCATCAGCCAGCGTATACAACAAATCATCCTCCAACA
This sequence comes from Rhinoraja longicauda, assembly GCF_053455715.1. Taxonomy (NCBI): domain Eukaryota; kingdom Metazoa; phylum Chordata; class Chondrichthyes; order Rajiformes; family Arhynchobatidae; genus Rhinoraja; species Rhinoraja longicauda. The sequence goes on from NC_135963.1 coordinate 44,832,197, forward strand.
TTTCCGTCACCTCCAATGGGATCCCACTACTGCCCACATCTTCCCATCTCATCCCCTTTCTGCTTTCCGCAGAGACCGTTCCCTCGGTAACACCCTGGTCCACTCGTCCCTTCCTACCCAAACCACCCCTTCCCCAGGCACTTGCCCCTGCAACCGCAGGAGATGCAACACCTGTCCCTTTACCTCCCCCCTCGGCTCCATCCAAGGACCCAAACAGTCTTTCCAGGTGAGGCAGAGGTTCACCTGCACCTCCTCCAACCTTATCTATTGTATCCGCTGTTCCAGATGCCAACTTCTCTACATCGGCGAGACCAAACACAGGCTTGGCGATCGTTTCGCTCAACACCTTCGCTCAGTCCGCCTTAACCAACCTGATATCCCGGTCGCTCAGCACTTCAACTCCCCCTCCCACTCCCAGTCTGACCTTTCTGTCATGGTCCTCCTCCAGTGCCATAGTGAGGTCCACTGCAAATTGGAGGAACAGCACCTCATATTTCGCTTGGGCAGCTTACAGCCCAGCGGTATGAACATTGACTTCTCTAACTTTAGATAGCTCCTCTGTCCCTCTCTTCCCCTCCCGCTTCCCAGTTCTCCCATTGTCTTCCTGCCTCTACCTATATCCTTTCTTTCTCCCACCCACCTGACCTCAGTCTCGACCCGAAACGTCACAAATTCCTTCGCTCCAGAGATGCTGCCATGCTGAGTTACTCCAGCATTTTGTGATACCGGTGATTTTATACCAGCATCTGCAGTTATTTTCCTATACACCTCTTTCCTGATGGGAGAGGGGAGAAGAGGGAGTGACCGGGGTCCTTGATTATACTGGTGGCCTTGCCAAGCCAGTGTGAGGTGTAGATGGAATCAATGGAAGGGAGGCTGGTTTGTGTGATGGTCTGGGCTACATCCACAACTCTCTGTAAGCTTCCCAAACCAGGCTTTGATGCATCCTGATAAAATAGGAGCCCCGAGAACCCAGAGGAAACCCATGCGGTCACTGGGAGAATGTGTAAACCCCACACAGACAGATCCCGAAGTCGGGATCGAACCCGGGTCCCCTTTGTAAAGCAGCAAATCTAACATCGGTGCCACTATGCTGCCCAAATTTATTCTGAAGTACAAAAATCTATAAAGACTAAAAGACTAAAATACTTTAAATAACTTGTTTCCGGGCCTTTAATCAGACTGCGCCAAAGATTGTCATGGAGACTAGGCCGTAGGAACCTCAACATGGTGGGATGGACACTTTCTCAATGTGGTTGTTAAAGAGTCCAATGGGAAATGAGTTAAGGCTCTCTAAACACAAATTCCAGTGAACTAGCTCCAAACGCCAGATATTCTCTGAATTTACTGAGGAACAGCAATCTCACTGAGAGAAGCCGTGAGGATACTTATTGAGAAATACAAGCTTCACATGGACTACAATGTGTGCTTCTCTGAGAGTGTGACAATTAACAATGGTTAAATGGCAGCTTCACTTCAAAACTTCCTTATCAGCATCATAGAGGCCAAGTGCCAGCTCACAGACACATTTTCACACCTCCCTCTGGACCATCCCGTCATTGAACATCAAGCTACTACCATACAGTCAGGGACCTCATTTCCTTGGGAGACTTCCTTGGCCCTCCCAGCCCCTAAACATTCATTACCCAGAACCACACAGCCCACTTCTACCTTATGCCAAAGATCCACAAGCATCACCGTGCAGGCAGAGCCATTGTCCCACCAAATCAATACCTACTTTGATTCATTCTTCCTTGCCAGTTCAGTCCCTCCCCAATTATATTGTGATACTTCAGCTGCCCTCGATTTGTACCAGCATCTGCAGTTCTTATACTACAATGATCTTGATTACACTTCCTCCCACCTACCTCTTGTAAGGACATTATTCAGTTTTCAGTTTACCCCACCTCCATTGCATCTGTTCTGATGATGAAACATTCCATATGTGCCTTTGAAATGGTTTCCTCCTTCCTTAACCATGGCTTCCTCTACATAATGAATAGAGCCCTTAACTCACTTATCACTTATTTCCTGCATCTCTGCTCTCACCCCAGTCCTCCTGGACAGTGCAAGAAGAGCCCTCCCCTGGTCATTCTTCTCTCCCACCAGCCTCCAAATTCAATGAATCATCCTCAGCTATTCCTATACCCAGCCAACATTCTACGACCAGGAACAAAATCCACTCTCCTCCCCTTTCAGCATATCAAAGGGATCAGTCCCTTCACGATTCCTTGGTTGACTCTTTTCCATTCCAGTTTAGCATATGGCACTTACCAAGCAACCACAGGAGATGCAGTACCTGTTCCTCCACCTCTTCCATTTCCACCATTCAGGAACCCAAACAGTCTTTCCAGGTAAGGCAACGATTCTTTTGTATTTCTTCCAACCTGGTGTGCTACATTCAGAGTTAATAATGTGGTCTCCTCAATACTGGGGAAACCAAACAAGAAGGCTCTCGACCCAATGTCACCCATTCCTTCTCTCCAGAGATGCTGCCTGATCCGCTGAGTTACTCCATCATTTTGTGATACTTCCGTTTGGTTATTACGGCTTTAACTTGCCATCCCACTTCCACTCTGACCTCTGTCTGTGGCCTTCACTAATAAAACAAAGTTCAGCACAAGCTAAACAAACATTTCATCTTTCACTTGCATCTCACAAGAATACTCCAACTTTTGAAAACTCGGGTTTTCCTTCTGTTTGCTTCTGAACTGGCCATTTTGCCAGCTTTCCTTTTTACCTTTTTCTTTTGTTTGTACCGTCTGACCTGCAGACTAAGAAGTTCAATTGCCTCAAACAGTCCCATTATTCCATTCTGTCAGTGATATTCCCATTGTTCTCCATTGTTCTCCCCCGCCTGCTCTGCTACAAGAATAATCCCAACCCGGAAAAATTAACTGTTCTCTTTCCATAGATGTTGTCTAATTTGCAGACCTTTCATAAATTCATAGTACATTGGAGCAGAATAAGGCCGTTCGGCCCATCGAGTCTGCTCCGCCATTCCCTCTCAACCCCATTCTCCTGCCTTCTCCCCATAACCTTTGACACACTTACTAATCAAGAATTTCCCAGCATGTTCTGTTTTTATTCCTTAACAGGAATGTGGAATGAACATACTAACCATCGCGACTAATCCTCTAATCAATTCTCCTTTTCAGCAAGGCACCATAGGACCTTGCAACATTTACTGGAAAGTTGTAGATTTAGTGGAGGTTTATTATGCAGGTGGCTAGGCTGTAATTGACCTGAGAATATTTGATGGCTGATCTCTCACTGGCCATGCACAGTTCACATACTTGAATATTTTTTTGTGATTTAAGAATCCAGAGCCTTAAAGGGCTTGGCACTAACTAAGGATCAGAGTATTGGCAACATGAAGAGAGGAAGTGATAGTGTTAATGGAGGGGGTGCAAAGTCTCGGCCTTAACTAAAGGAGAAGAGGAAGAATGTACCAAATCTAAATCCTTTAAATATTGACAATTTTACAATTAAATAATTTTATTATGCTCTTTAGTTTATGTGGGGGTCAAGTGTTGTAATAGTACATTGATCAAACATGTTCTTTTAAAACAGGAGTGCTATTGAGTACAAAGAACACATTCACCTTCTTTGAGGAGATACCTTGTTGTGAGTACAGTGAGGATCAATGGAATAATTATATTTTACAGCCATTGCTGAGCTCCAGAGCCAGAGATTACCAGGATACTTCAGTCTCTACACTGCAGGGCGACTGCGCTCACAGTGAACTATTAATCTGTTTCAAAATGCCATAACATTTTCCAAAAAAAAGACGTCCGTGCTTTCTCAGTAATTAAAATGTCTATTTAAAGTTCATTATTTCCCACCGTTCTCAACCAAGAAAGGATTATTTAAAACGTATTCAAACTGATCTTTTTGAATAATTACTTTTTAGTCTCCATTTTTAGTACATAATGAAATAATAATCCATTAATTGACTACTTTCGGAACTAATTTATGATCTTGTAAGGACCAAAAGAAAATGATAATTTCATCAAAATTTTGCCACATGGAGCATTTGAGCAGACACAGAAAGAATAATCCTAATTAATATAGATGCTGTTCCCATTAGGTATTATCATCATCTATCTTGCATGAGGGAGAAAAAAAAGCTACTTAAGTGAGTTCAGATTTTGAGACCTCTAAATCTTTTTTTGTGTGTCTGTAATAATCAATATCTATCTGCTGCCCCAATTACTTTTCCTCGGGGTTATGTGGTTAGGGGGGCTGGCGGGGGATGGAAGGCACCATTTGTACTGACAAGAAGAGTGTACTTAATTGGGCTCTTTCATCCCTGATAGCACCCCAAACCTGAATTTAGTGTCCATAGCTTATGAAGGAGTGAAGACAACCTGGACTTCATCTTCCTTCCCTTCCACTAACTGCTGTTAGAATGTGGGTGTAATCAGGGCCGTCTTTACAGCATTATGGGCCCCGGGCAAAGCAGTGTACTGGGGCCCCTACGACAACTACTCACAGGAATAAAAATGTAAATGGTCGATAAAATGGGGCCCCTATGCTCGTGGGGCCCCGGGCAAGTGCCCATCAGGCCCATGCGTTAAGACGGCCCTGGGTGTAATATCTGTGGGGTAAGTCCGAACAGACTCAACTTTGGTCATGATGCACTCTAAGGTTGAATAGATTGTTTCCAATTACTGTCTGTTCATAAATGAAGAAAGCAATTGCGCTCTGCCATATTGGATGTGCTAAAAACATGTCGTAATGATAACTGAAGCTATACATCCAAGAAAAATGTTTCCATTTTCAAGAGATGATGTAAGAATTTGTAAAGAAAATACCTTCTCTTCCCAGTCTTTTGTAAAATAAAACAAATCACTTTGAATACGGTAATTTGTTATAAAAATGTTAATAAATCCATTGTAATAAATGTTAGGAACAATAAAAATGTGAGAAATACAAAACAGATTAGTCAGTAGATTCTGGTCAAGAATAACTGAAAAAATAATGATGTTTTTCGTTACATTCTGATTGACGTTGTTAATTTCTGACTTTTACTACTTGACTCCAATCTATATTCTTGTTAATTTAATTTCATCTTAATTATTTGATTTGTCATTGATCTTTTTTTCTTCTATCTCTGGCAAAGTTCAGAGCTTTTGCCACCAACATTTTATTTTTCTTTCTGTTCTATTAGAATTATCCCTATTGTAGCCAAACATTTCTTTCTGCTGTAGAGTTCCATTCAAAATATCAAAATGCCAGCATAGTTTCTTAAATTTTTCCCTGCACAACATAACAATTACAGTTCACTTTGTAACAATGGGTTTTGTTGCCAATGTGTTGTAATTTTTCCTTATTTCATTTTTGGATCTGTGAGCTGATATCATTAAATAATCAATTGTTTTATTTTGTCGCCTCTCTTGATATATCCATTGTTTCAACTCCTCGTGCTATGATGAGTCATCTAATCTCAGAGCAATAGTTGCTGATGCTATTCTTTCACTTCCAATCAGAGTTTGTTATTCTTCCAAAGAAGCAAGTGTAAGGAGCATGGTGTGAAAAATTGATCTCCTATCAAAACCCACCTGAAGAATAACTATCCAGAGGAATAATATTTGGACACATTCTACCAAAAACATCTGACTAATTATGAGTGTTCTCTGAAAAATAAAACTGATTAAGCCCCAGAACATTTCCCACAATGTTTACATTTTACATATGTCCAAATCCTGGAATATGGTCTGAGTCAACAATGATTAACAGGTCACAAACAATCCAGACCTAAGTAATAAAGGCAGCATATCATTTTCTCTGCTTTATTTGCTTTATCTATCTCCACAAAAACCATGCACTCCAAACAATGCAAGAACGGCTCCTGAGACTCTGGTAGAGGTACTTCCACAAAGTAAGGACCAATCCATCATTGTCATTGTTGATTAAATCTCCCTCTTTCTTTTAGGGATAGAGCCCATCCCAGGTGCATTTGAAACACTCTGATGTCTATGGACCGCAATATCAAACTGTTGCAACATTCAATCACAGGGTCAACTGAGTGAAACACACTGGTCAGTGTTGACTATTATAAATTCTACACTTTGCAGAAATCCAGTGTTAGTTACTAAGCTCAAACAAACTATATCGAAAGTTCTATTGTTTACTTTCCATTTAAAATAACAGGGAGAGTGGGTTCTGTTTAAAGAGAGCTCACCTATTTGGCTTTGTTCTGCCTTTGCTTTATCAGCTCTTCACCTTAAGATAAAGAAGGGAAATAATCAATAGGGGTTCTTACTTCATTATGTCATTTAGATTACTGAAATTCTTTTCAGAACAACATAAAATCCTCCTGTTTAGACTTCCAGTCAGCTTCCTTCAAATTTTGTAAAAGAAAATCCGAGGCGGCATGGCAGCAGTGTTGCTGCCTTACAGTGCCAGAGACCCGTGTTTCATCCTCACTATGGGTACTGTAGGTACGGAGTTTGTACGTTTTCCCTGCAACCGCGTGGGTTTTCTCCAGGTGCTCTGGTTTCCTACCACACTCCAAAGACGTGCAGGTTTGTAGGTTAATTGGCTTCTGTAAATATGTAAAAATTGTCCCTAGTGTGTGGGATAGTGCTAATGTACAGGCCATCGCTGGTCGATGCAGACCTGGTGGGTAGAAGAGACTGTTTCCGTGCTGTATCTCTAAACTAAATTAAACTGAAATGCTTACAACTTCATAATGTTCAAACAGAAATAACCTATATAAAAGTAGTTCTGTAATTATTTCTTTAATGAAGTAAATTTAGACTCAGGGTGAAAGACAAATTGTGCTGCTTTATTTATTTTACCCTTCGCATTTAAGAAGGACTTTGGGAATTTGATGCACCGGCTGAATGCTGTCCAGTTTGCTCTCAAGATCCTATGAATCATTATTCCATCACTGTTAATCCAGGGTAGCACAGTGGTGCAGCAGTAGAGTCAGTGCCTGACAGCGCCAGAAGCCCGGGTTCGATCCTGATTATGGGCGCTGTCTGTACAAAGTTTGTGCATTCTCCCTGTGACTGAGTAGATATTCTCTGGGTGCTCTGGTTTCCTCCCACATTCCAAATATGTGCAGGTTTTCAAGTTACTTCGCTCCTGTAAATTGTCCCTAGTGTGCTGGATAGAAATGGTGTACAGGTGATCGCTTGTCGGCATGGACTCAGTGGGCTGAAGGGCCTGTTTCCACACTGTATCTCTAAACTAAACTCTAAACTAAACTATTGACAAGCTCAAGAAAACAATTCTGTCTGACTTTTATTTTAAAAATTCTTCCCTCCTTGTTTGGAAGTTTCTTTTGCCGAAGAACTGCCCAGTCACTCAGAGGACCGAGATGTGAAAATTGTGGAATCAATTCATTCAGGTTCTCAGGGTTTTTTTTATACTGACACCACCCAGACTAATCGTGAACTATGCCACAAGGATGTGCTTTGTTCCTAATGCATGGAAAGAATAAGTCTAATTAATCAGTTGAATGTATGACTCAGTGTACAGTCCAAAATTGAGGAACAGCCGTTGAAAGGTTAGATGTGGAGTCTAATAAAGGTCATTGACATGAAAGGCTCATTCTGTTTCTCTCTCCACAAAATGCTGCTTGACCTGCTGAGTATTTAAAAAACATTCTATTCTTGTGCAGAATGGCTGATTAGCTAGGATGTTAAACTGCCAATTTGGAAATAACACTCAGTAACTGTGTGTCTTAAGTTGAAAATGGTAAACTGGAGGAAGCAACGGCAGGGGCCTGTGCAGACAAAACCCCTGACATATTCACCTCAGATTAGTTTAGTTTTTAGTTTAGTTTAGAGATACAGTGCGGAAACAGGCCCTTCGGCCCACCAGGTCCACGCCGATCAGCAATCCCTGCATATTAACACCATCCTGGGGTGGGAGCTGCTTTACATCCTCGTCGTCCACCCTGGGTAGTTCAAAGGAACTGGCAAAATTTGCAGCAAAGCGTCAACTACGGTACTCTGAAGCACCAATTGCCACTTTTGATTGTTGTAGTTGAATTACGAAAGAAAGAGAACACCATCCTACACACACTCGGGACAATTTTTACATTTACCAAGTCAATTAACCTACAAACCTGTATGTCTTTGGAATGTAGGAAGAAACCAAATATCTTGGAGAAAACACATGCGGTCACGGGGAGAACGGTACAGCACAGACAGCACCCGTAGTCAGGATCGAACCCGGGCCTCCGGCGCTGCAAGTGCTGTAAGGCAGCAACTCTACCGCTACGCCACCGTGCCACTTTAATTAGACTTTATATATAGTATTATTTTAAACCTGCATCCATGGCAAATAACCTCATGATCTAAAAATCATATGATCATGATTTATAAATGTATTATTTATAAATAGATATTTGCAAAGATATTAAATACCCTGAGCGCGATGAACCAACCAGGCCTGACTTGGCAGAAAGGCTCCATGTCAACAATATCACTGAGACCACGATTCAATGAAAAAAAACACAGTCAGCTCAAAAGAACAGTAACGTGAACATAGCTCTTCATTGCTACCAACACCTATTAACAATAGTTTCACCAATATTCTTCTCAACAATTTCTTTTCTTCTATTACATCCTTCAAAGAAGAATTGAAACACCTCTCTTTTTCATTCCAGAAACATTCACCTCTTCCCCCGCATTACAAATACATTAAAATTCTTTCTCATCTCGTAGCACTTGGATAACTAACAGATCCTTCCAGGACTTCATCACAATCCAAACATGTGCTTTCACCTCCTCATGCTAATTCCATCTTCTTCTTGCTAATTCCAGCATCTTCTGCAACACTTTACTATATGCACTGGCCCTGAATGATTTAGCAGATGATCAACTTATGCTGCAGCCCTCACCCAAAGAGGGCACAACATGTGAAGCTTAATGGCTCAGGAAAGACAGAATTGGAGGATCATCTACACAGACTGCCTACATGTTGTTCGTATGTATTCATCAAGCTTCATAATTTCACATTTTGAACCCTGTCATCCACCAATACTATTTTTATTTTGACTCTGGATACTTCTTAGCAGCAATAGCTTCCTGAAGAAGACATGTTGGAATATTCTTGGAGAGGCACCATCAGGTACATATTATACCCTCGCATGAAAGCACACAGTTGCAAACTGTGTAAATTAGTCACGATCAAGAAGTATTTGTACATGGTAAAACATGCAGCACAATGAGCACCAGGTGAAATTGCTAGCAAGAACAGCTAAGGAACCAGTTTAGCGTTGGCCTTGTTTCTTCACCAACGGTGAATAGTACAAGATTTATAGATTTCAGGAAAAGAAAACAAGCAGCTAGTCCACATATTGGCAAGCATGCAAAGGAGTTAAAAACAAAGCTTTAATATATGGAGGTATCCAGTTCCAACCAATGTTTTGTCAACCATCCGACCAACAACGAGATAGCAGTCCTGAACCACTATCTACCTCATTGGAGACCCTTGGACTATCTTTGATCGGACTTCACTGGACTTTATCGTGCACTAAACGTTATTCACATTATTTCCTTTATCATCTATCTGTACATTGTGGATGGCTCAATTGTAATCACGTGTTGTCTTTCCACTGACTGGTTTGCACACAGCAAAAGCTTTTCCCTGTACCATGGTACACGTGACAATAACTATACTCAAACTTTAATATCAACATACTGCAGTTTATGTGGGGGCACTTTTAGGGCCATGGGAGGTGGGCACACATAAAAGGGCGCAACAATCTCTGGGCACCACCTTGGAAAGACGAGTGTTCATAGTCTGGTAAGCCAGAGCCATATATATATATATATGTCTGCAATTCAGTGAAACTCAATAAGGAAAACCATGTTGGGGCACAAGTAATGGCATGGGATCAAGACGAGCTGCCCTCAGCAGGGTGTCAGTACTTCTGCTCCTTTGCCACCATCACAACCAATACCCAATGGGCCTTCATGGGTTTGAACAATCAGATGTCACTGACCTCAAGCATATCAAAGAACTTTGGTTGCTTATAGCAATCCTCCGTCAGCTTTGAAAAAATCTATCAGGAAAGCCTGTCATATAAAAAATAATCATGGCTTTAAATACATCATTTTAATCATTTTTGGTGCTTTGGTTTGAATTCTGATTTATTAGCACATACCAGAGCAACATTGTCAGTATGCCATCGATGAAGAATTTGGCCGAATGGTTTCAATGTGCTTTAGTGCATGATAAAGTAAATCGTGAAGGATATACCATGGACTGTTAATGCCGATTGGTTTTCTGTATCTTTTCAGGGCAGTTCACTGAAATTGTTATTCCTAACCTATCACTTGTATCTCTTACTTTTCTCAGCATTCTTCAAATGTCATCATCTTTTAAATACATTGTAGGGCAGCACTGTGGCACAGCGGTAGAGTTGCTGCCTCAGAGCCCCAGGTTCGATCCTGACTACCGGTGCTGTCTGTATGGAGTTTGTACGTTCTCTCTGCAACCACGTGGGTTTGTATGTTGTACTGGATGAGTGTCAACCTATACTTAGAAAGGCAAGGATTGATCAAGGATTGTCGAAATGGTGGTGTTAATTTGATTGCATGTTTCAAAGATGCAACAAAGAATATAGTTGAGGTCAGTGTACTTGTTATGGTTTATAACAGTTGGTAAGTTAGGCAGACCAATGGCAGATGGAATTTAACTCTGATAAGTGCAAAAAGATGCATTTTGGACGGTCAAATAAGGGTAGAAGAAAAACATAAGTATAGAGGATCAGATTGGTTTACAAGTCGAAAGATGGTAGCACTGGTGGATAGGGCGATAATGAAGGCATAAGCGATGCTATGCTTCATTAGCCAAGGCACAGAATTTAAGAGCTAGAAAGTTATGATTTCAAATCATTGGTGAAGCTATAGCTGGAATATTTTGTCATTTTAGTTGCCACAGTATAGAAAGGATGTGATTGTTCTGAAAAGGGTGAAGAGGAGAAAGGAGTGCCTTGAATTGCCATGACATAGGTTACAGACCATGTGATAGGTCATAAGGAATAGGAATAGAATTAAGCCATTCGGCCCATCAAGTCTACATTTAAACATGGCTGATCTATCTCTCCCTCCAAACCCCATTCTCCTGCCTCCTCCCCATAACCTCTGACATCTGTACTAATCAAGAATCTATCTATCGCTGCCTTAAAAATATCCACTGACTTGGCCTCCACAGCCTGCTGTGGCAACGAATTCCACAGATTCACCGCCCTCTGACTAAAGAAATTTCTCCTCATGTCCTTCGTAAGGTACTTAATAGTTGGCATGGAGAGAATGTGCCATAGAGGCTGTTTTTGTGCTGCGTGGCTATCACAGGACTGGTTGCTGCCTTGAACCCTAAAAGAGAAAATGCCAGTAGCACTCAGCAGGTTAGGCAAGCATCTGTGGAAAGAGAAGCAGAGTTAGCATTTCAGGTTTGAGACCCTTCATTATTATCCAGGTTCTGAGTGGAGTTGGAGGTTTACGGTCCATTTCAAAGCATCAGGTGAGTATGTTATACCGAGGACAACTTTTGCATGGTCAATCACACTTATGAACATGAGGAAAACAAACCACTGCTGTAAATCTCCAGACTCTCTTTGGGCTTTTGAAAAAAATCGATGCAGTATATCTGGTGAACAGAAGATAAATGATATACATATTGCAGTGGTATACATTTGCCTGGTATACAAAGGACTTTTCAGCTGTTGCAGACAGGAAGAAACCATTGCCAAAGTGATTACAGCACCATTGGAAAACATGACTTCTGTTACCTTTTAGCACAAAGGCCTGCAAAAAAGTCTCCTTATAGAAGGACGGCCATGGTGGCGCAGCGGTAGAGTTGCTGCCTTACAGACCCGGGTTCTATCCCGACTATGGGTGCTGTCTGTATGGAGTTTGTACATTCTCCCTATGACCGCGAGGGTTTCCTCCGAGATCTTCGGTTTACTTCCACACCCCGAAGATGTACAGGCACGTGTGTTAATTGGCTTGGTGTATGTGTAAATTGTCCCTAGTGTGTGTAGGATGGTGTTAATGTGCGGGGATCACTGGTCGGTGTGGACTCGGTGGGCCAAAGGGCCTGTTTCTATGCTGGATCTCTAAACTAAACTAAACTAGACAGGCTCACAATGCACTGCTCTGTGAATTGGCATAAGAAACTGATTTATGGCCTATACACCCAGTGAACTAGGAGATGACTTTTATGGCTAACCCCCTCACTGTCACCTCTTCCTAAATCTGAGTGAACCTGGTCGGAAATACATCCACCAAATGCAGATAAGGGAGTAAGACAGCAAATGTCAGAAATAAGTTAATTGGAAACTCTAAACTCTTGCCACTCTTAACAACCAAATTTAATGCAGATACCATGATCTAATTCTAGGAAGTGCACTTTAAATATGGCTTTGGTGGCTGTGAAATATCAGTCACATGTGATTGCTGCTGGGTTGTGCACTGTATGGAAACAACATCAGACTTCTTTACCGTTTTGCGGAACTTCATTCAGCCTGCTAGGGGTGCCCTTGAAGTTTCAGTAGTATCTCACTCCAATTTCCCTTTCCACTCCATGGTGACCTCTCTGCTTTGCCTGTTATGTTACTTCAAAGAAGCCAATGTGAACTTGAGGAACAGCCTCTCAACTAGGCATATTACAGACCTCAGGATTCATTATTAAATTCAACAATTTCAGTTGGTATCAGGACTGGCCAATTCTGATGAATAGTTATCAACCTGCCACATTAACTCAATTTTTCTCTTTCAGCAATGCTGAGTATTTTCAACATTCTCTTTTATTTCAGATTTCTAGCAACAACAGTGTTTGTATCTCAATGTTATGGCACTTTTTTTTTCTCTCTCTGCTATTCTCATTTGTCTCTTTCTATTTCCATCTTCACCAGGCAGATCAGCTGCCATTAACAAGCCTTCAATACTTTTTTCCTCAATAAACAGAACCACCATTTATCTCATTCGGTCTCTCTTCAGCTCCACCCTATCGTAAGCATTCCCCTTGTTTCTTTCCACTTCTCCTCCTTCTCTGCCACTAAAGCACACTTGATTTGTAACTATTTCTAATCCTGATGAAAAGATGTTCATCTGAAATGTCAACTCTGCTTCTCTCTCAGCAGATGTTGCCTGATGTGCTGAGCATCTCCATCATTTTCTATTCCTTAGGCAGAGTTAAAATCTCCCTTGGTATTGATAAGCTGTAGAATCCTCAGCCAGTGAATGACCAGTGTAGAAAGCACTGTTTGGTACTGCAACGAGTCATTTGGACAGGCTTTGGTCACTAAAGTAGCTGATCCCGGGCAAGTACATGGCAACTCTACATTAGT